>NC_133620.1:286316373-287035539 GCF_048593235.1 Sminthopsis crassicaudata
TTAGAGCTTGAGTTCTTCAAGGAAAGGGACTATTTTTTGTACATCTTTGTATGCCCAGTGCTCAGCACAGTGTGGTTGGCTTGGAGCAGGCACTTAATAAATGTTTGTTGACTGACTCCAAAATGTCTTCTCCATCTTTTTATGTTTGTGCTTGAGAGTGGATTATTAGAGCTACAATCTTGAGATTCTCCAGAAGTCCCCTACTGAAATGTTGCTGGCTATCTGAAAGATAAAGGTCCTGGAGGGTTTGAGGATGGGGTGAAATGGATGGAAAAAATGTGCTCTAAGCCTGCATTCAGGGAGACAAGTGAAACCAGGAACAGAGATGGGATTGACTTGCCACCCTCTCCTCAATTCAGAGCACCATTGGAGTGGAGCCATGTTCAAGTCACATTTTAAGAGGATTATTGACAAAATGGAAAGCACACAGGATTATAGAATTAGTAACAGAAGAGACAATTAGGTGGAGTAGAGAATAGGGTGCCAGACCTGGAATCAGGAAAACTCATTTTCCTGTTTAAATTTTAAATCTGGCCTCAAATATGCAGTATCTGTGCAACCCTGGGCAAGTCACTTCACCCTGTTTGTCTCAGTTTCCTCATCTGTAAAATAAGCTGGAGAAGGAATTGGTAAACTATTCTAGTGTCTTTGCAAAAAAAAAACCCAAACGGGGTCATGAAGAATTGGGCACAACAGAAAAAGTAAAACCCATTTAATGTGAGAGAAAAATGAGACTTAGAGAAACTCCTAGGTCATATAGGAGATAGTGCCAGGATTTGAACCCTGGGATTTTGACAAGAAAATGAGGGCTCTTTGTACCATACCTGCTGCCTCTCTAAATCTAGACTATGAGAGTGAGTTGACAGAAAGCATAACACATGATACTAGGTGAAGGAAATGAAAATGCTCCAAACTTCCAAGGCAGTGATCTTTAATTAGGAAATCTGTTTGTGTATATGGAGAGGGGTATGCATAATAGCCATGATGAAGAGATTGAAAGCTCTTATTAATTGGGATGTCTTGAATTTGGAACCAGAAGACCTAAATTTGTAGGGATTTGAGGGACAGAAAGACTTTGCTATATAGCTTCAACAAATTAAAAAAGGCATAATGTGAAGAAAAAAAAAAAAAAGAATGAAACTTCTATGTGGCTGGGGAAGACAGAAATAAGAAAATTGCATGGGAGTAGCAGGGAATCATGATTCAGTTCTACATTGTCAACCAATCAACAAAGCATTTATTAAACACATACTATGCTCTAGACACTGTGCTTAATTCTGGATATACAAAGAAAAAGCAAAATCAGCTCCTGCCTTCCAGAAGCATTCATTCTAAAAGGAGAAAAACTTGCATTTAAATAGGTACATATAAAAAAAATGTAACAAGTTGTTTGCAAGAAAACTCCAAATAGGATCACAAATCAAATGATTGAACAACAGAACCTTTAGATGAAAGATACCTTTCAAAGGAGGCATTTTCTAAGTAAAGGTTCTTAATTTAGCACCTGTAAATTTGAAAAAAAAAAACCCATTATTTTAATACTTTAATACATGTTTCAATAGAATTAGTTTCTTTTGAAATCTTACGTATTTTATTTTATTTGTTGAAAAGCATTATTCTGAGAAAGGATCCTTAGGCTCCCCACCTAACTTCCCAAGAGGTCCATTTCCCACAAAAAAGAGTTAAAGTACAGTTGCTATTAAGGTATCAGTCAAGCCAGCTGATATAGTTCATCAGCTCTGCAAAAACTTTTAGTTGTAAATCTCAACAACACTTTCTCCATTCTAAGCACAAAGGTCTCTAGAGGCTTTTTCTTCCTTCCTGCAGGGAAAAAAAAAATAGCTTCCTATAAAAAAGTAACCACTAGTTATACTAGCATTATCTGGTTGGCTCTTTAGCACCCACAAACATACAAATACTTCAGGACACTGCATTTTCAAAATACATACAATGTCAAGAATGGATCTCTTGAGACTTTGGTAATTGCCTACTTTTTCACTCAACAACAGAGCAGGAAGAAGCTCTCCCAGGTCTCCTTAGTCTTAGTACCTTATTTCTTATTGTTTGGTCACTTGAAAAGTTTTATAAGAACCCTTGAAGTTTGGAATTAGAACTGAAATAATGTCACATGACTCATACTTGATACTTGAAAAAGGCTGAACACATTGAGCAGTACATAGTAGATGCTTGATTAATGTGTTATGTTCCCATCCCCTTCCCTATGAGGTAGGATTTGCTCTTGTTAAGGATAGTATCTTGTTTTTATTTCTGGCATGAACTTTATGTTAATGTCATTTACATAATATTTCTTTAATATAATAATGGTTCACATTTATATATCATTCAGGTTTATGAGTTTTCCTCACAATGGCTGTATGAGGCAGATAATGCAAACATTATTATACCTATTTTATAGAAGAGGAAATTATGGCCCAAGAAATGTTAAGTGACTTGTCCTGTATTATACAACTCATAAGTACCTGAAGCAAGACTTGAATCCAAGTCTTCTGACTGAGTTTAGGATCATAGAATGATTTTCTTAGACCTGAAAGAGATCTTGGAGATCACATGATCCAATTACTTCTTTTAGTGGATGAAGGAACCAAGGCCCAGCAAAGTTTGCACAATGCTATAGTGCCTGACCAGTGAGGATTTGAACTCAGAACTTAAAATTCTGAATCCATTGCCCTCTCTTTGTTGAAAGAAACCAAATAACTGTCCATCAACTATGCTAAAAAGGGGATTATTTTGGAAGTGGAAGGTTGGATGGAATGGCCTTTGAGTTTTTATCTAACAGTATGACTGATTCCATGAAATACCTATGAGGAAGATAATATCTCAGCTGGGATTGGTTGAAACTTAAGATAAAAGTAAGATAGACCCTGGAACGTGCTGTTAAATGTTTAACTACCAACTCTATGGGGGGAAAAAACACCATATACTCACAGTTCAATTTTAAGTTTAATTTGAATTATTAACATTTCCCCTCCTCACTTTCTTAAGGCTCCATATTCAACAAAACAATAAATCAAACTTTGATTTGTGGCTTTGCTGATTTTGAAGTGTAAATACACATACTGAAAATTTAGCAATTGACTCTCCTGGGTCTGCTTCTCAGCCAGGTCCAGCACACTACTGAAGGTCCAAAAAAGGAGATATAGATAGAAGGATTCAGAGACAAGCAGAAGAAAAAGCAAGCTAGACTTGACTACTTCATAATTTTATCTGGGGCAGGTCTGATTTGCATTGACTTAATGGGAGTTATTGAATCCATTAAGGCCCTATGTAGTGACCCAATCCACTGTTGTTGTTTATTTTCAAAAAGGAGCAATGACATCATGAAGGTAGTTGTCTTGACTTGTGCAGAATCGTACAGTCAGCCTTACTCTCTCCTCCAGAATTATCAAAGTCTAGTGGCAGGACAAAAGTAACAAGACTGGCAATGACCAGGGAACTTTGACTCTTCTAAATCAAGGTCATTTTCCAAACCTTAGGTTGTTTGAACCAACACCCATTCAATGAGTAAAGAATCACATAGCAAATAAGGGTCTGAGGCTGGATTTGAAGTCAGTTCTTCCTGACTTTCTTCTGTGCCACCTAGCTGCCTACATAAACACACACACATATAATATATATACCCACATACATGCAAAAAAAGTGATATATGGGTACATATACATAAACATGAGCTGTTATTGTAGGTTTCTATATACATGATACTAGTATAAAGTTAATAAGAAAAGTCAAAGCAATAATGTAGGTTTGAAAAGAATAAATTTTATCCCATAGCAGTTTATATCTTTTGAAGATCTTTCTGTCTCTCTTCGTCCCCCACCCCATCTCTCTCTCTCTGTCTCTCTGTCTCTCTGTCTCTCTCTCTCTCTCTGTCTCTTTCTCTCTCTCTCTCTCTCTCTCTCTCTCTCTCTCTCTCTCTCTCTCTCTCGCTCTCTATGTGTGTGTCTGTCACTGTCACTGTCTCTGTCTTTATCTCTGTCTCTCTTTTTGTCTTTCTCTGTCTCTCTCAGGAGTTGCTAGAAGTCATGTGGCCACAGGCTTACTTGTGTGCTTATGAATTATTTTGAACTTTGAACCGCTTAGTGAAACCCAATAACTTGTTTATAATCAGCTGCTCAGTTTTCTGTGCACAATAACTTCTGAGATCATCTCATTTGTGAGATTAGGCAAGATGGAGATGTTGTTGTGGTTTGTCCTTTGTTTCCTAAGAGGCTCAATGACTAAATGGCAATATACAGTACTGTGTACACAAAGATGAAGTAATATATATATTTTGAGTCGCAATTAGGAGGATGTGTATTTTCAGGGCATTTCTTTAATAAGGATGTATTTGCATCCATTCAGTCTTACTCTGTCCCCACTTGACATAATTTTTAAAAGAACAGGAAGAAATTGGGGGTTGGGACATATGACCATAGAACAAACATTTGCCTCTTTGATCTTGAGCCAGTTACTTCCCCTTGATCTTAGTCTCTTCATCTATAAACTGGAGAGATTGAGGATAGACTAAACACCTACTAAGTTCCTTCCCAATTCTGATATTCTAGGAATCTATGACACAGTTGGTCATAGACTCTTTATCTTGAGCCCTCCCTTAGCATATGGAAAGTTTCCAAAGCTTTCCTTTCCTTTCCAACCCTGACATGGAGTAAGGACAGGCCTTATGCTATGTAGTTCTTTGATAATTTTCTGTTCCTTGATCTAGAATAGTGTTTTGCAATAATGAGCAGCAGGGGAGAAAAACACCACATGGGGAAATCAAAAGATTTGGGTTCTAAACCTGTCTTTGTCACTGATTCACTCCATGGACCTTGGCTAAGTGACTTGAGACAGCCAAAGATAGAAACAACAACATTGGATTTGAGTCCCAACTATGCAACAAACTAACTTGGAGAAATCTTTTCCCCTTACTGATCCAGAATTTTTTTTTTTTACTTGCAAAATGAGAATACTAAGAAGATACTAAAAAGAACTAAGGTTCTTTTCCCCAATGAATAATGAGTAACTGAAAAACCAATAAGGATTCCAGAGATAATAAAATATACTACTCCTGTCATGGCAATAGATGAGGGCTAACAGGACAGAATATTGCACACATTAGTTGATGAGGTCACTGAGTTGAATGTTTTTACTTAATGGTTTTTCTTTCTCACAAGGGAGGAGAGAAAGGGCTGAAATGACTTATCTAAATATAAAAGTGAGCAATAAAAATGTATTTTGAAAGAAAGCAGAAGCAACAGCCTTCTTCTAAGCCTTGAGAAGCAGTAAAGAAATTCGAGACAGTTTCCAGTTAAGGATGATTCTCCCGGGAGAATTTGCTTTGGCAAAATATACCATAGATTGTATACAAACTTGGTATCTCTACTGATGTTTACCATCAGGAAAGCATTCATTTTATTTGTTTCCCCAACAATGCATAGATAACCCATTGGGATTCTATAGTCACCTATAAACATTATCAAAAGCGCTACTGGCACAGTGGAATGATGACTGGTTTAGAAATAGAAAATCTGAGTTCAATTCTACTTCTAATACTTATACCTGTTTGGCTTCCCTTAACCTCTCTAAACTTTAGTTTCCTCATCTGTAAAATGAAGGAGCTGGACTCATTGAGCTCTCAGGTTTCTTTCAGCTCTAGGTCCAAGATCCCTTTTATCTCATTTGAGCAAAGGGAGGTAGTGAGATTATTAAGTCAGTTTTACAGATGAGGAATCAAAGCTCAAGATTATTGCTTAAGATCATATGGTAGTATGACAATATGTTTTGCATGATTAACATGTATATAACATGCTTGCCATCTCAGAGAGAGAGAGGTAGGAAGAAAATTTGGAACTCAAAATTTAAAAAAAATATATTAAACTTATCTTTACATGTAATTGGGGAAAATAAAATGTTATTTTTTTTTTAAAAAAAGAAAAATTTGAAACCAAAAGGATGAGTCAATCCTGAAAGATAATTTTAAAAATATCTTAAAACAAATTAAAGTACAAAAGAAAGTGGGGTCACATGGCACCTTAGTCATATGCCAGAAGTATTGAAATGGTAGTACAATATACCTTGTAGAACTAGGGACAGGAGATATAGTGATAGGTTCTATTCTTCAACTCTGTCACTAACTAAATCTTAAACATATCACACATTCTTTCTGTGCCTCAGTTTCTTCTTCTGTCAAATGAGGATAATAATATTAACAAGTACTATTTCTACTTTAAAGGACTGAGATGAGAATTCAGTCACTTTGACTAAACATATGGCATGCTACTAGCATCTCAAAAAGTTTTTGTTAACAATATTATCTTTTTATTATGGATTAATACATTCCTTTTCTCAGGTATTCTTGGATTCCATTTTCCTAAAAAAGGTGCTTGTTTTTGTTGTAGTTGGAACAAGAATGGAGAAACACAGGGCATCATGGAAGGCAGAACTCTGGTTGAGAAGAAAAATCCATTCCCCAGACAAATTTCAGGACCCCAAGAAGATGCCAGGAACTGGGAATTCTCAGGGCTCACGCTCTCTTCGGCGGGCATCAAGTGATGTGGTCCGACCCTTGAATAGGCAAGTAAAGATATTAGATAATGATGCCTCTGTGACTCCAAAACTAGAGAAAACCAAAGGAGCCACTAGGGAGCAAAGTAGCCAGAGAAATAACCATAAAGACAAGGCCCACAGGAAGGGCCAGCATGGGTGGCTAAAGATCCTGATGAATCTCCTGACCCGGACAGAGTCTGAGGAGCCAAGGGAAAAGGAAGAAAAAAAATCAAAGGAGAAATATATCTCCCCTCAAGACCCCAAATACGTAGAGGCATCTGTAGACCCACCAGAGCCAACCTTTAGGAAGAAAGACAGGGAAAGGGAAGACAAAAAATCAAAGGAGAAATGCATTTTCCCTCAAAGTCCAGAATCCCTAGAAGTACAAACTGAACCCCCACAGGTAACCTCCAAGAAGAAACACAAAGAAAAGGGAGACAAAAAGTTAAAGGAGAAATGCATCTTCCCTCAAGGTCCAGAATCTCTACAAACTGAACCATCAGAGGTAACCTCCAAGAAGAAACACAAAGAAAAGGGAGACAAAAAGTCAAAGGAGAAATGCACCTTCCCTCAAAGTCCAGAATCCCTAGAAGTACAAACTGAACCCCCACAGGTAACTTCTAAGAAGAAACACAAAGAAAAGGGAGACAAAAAATTAAAGGAGAAATGCATCTTACCTCAAGGTCCAGAATCTCTACAAACTGAACCATCAGAGGTAACCTCCAAGAAGAAACACAAAGAAAAGGGAGACAAAAAGTCAAAGGAGAAATGCATCTTCCCTCAAAGTCCAGAATCTCTACCAAATGAACCATCAGAGGTAGCCTCTAAGAAAAAAGACAAGACAAAGAAAGACAAAAAATCAAAGGAGAAATGCACTTTCCCTCAGTGTCAAGAACCTTTAGAGCCACTGGCAGAACCACTAGAGCCAATCTCTAGGAAGAAAGACAAGAAGTCTAGCCTCAAAAAAGCCTTTTCTTTTAAGAAACATAGTAATGAGGAAGCCAAAAGATCATCAGGCTTAGATTCTAGAAGCCCTGAGGCACGGAGACCTACAAAGCCTACTTTTCTTCCTTTGTGCTTCAGCTATAGACCTGCAAGTTTGACTACACTTGGTAAGCTGGACTAATTCATGTAGCTGTGTCAATTCTGCAGCTCCCTCCTTCCCCTCTCTCTCTCCCAAGTGACCAGACTTCTGAAAGGGTTGGTAACTTTTGAAGGGTGTCAAGTCCCATCTGTCCATCATTTGCTCTTTTGTGAGTAGGGAGAAAATTGAAGGGGGCCTTGAGAAGATCATCTTGACTTCCTCTAGGCAATTTCCCTATCCCCTCCCAAAAAGACTGCTGATTAAATGAGATTGGGAGTAACTAAGTTCATTAGCAGAATTGCTGTCAGGCACTACTCTTTCCCCAAGAAAATGAGAGGATAGTAGTGATAAGAGGACAGCAACTCATATTCCTAAAGTTTTCCTTATTTTAGCCCTTTTAGGAAGATAGTATAAATACCCCATCCCCATTTTACAGATGAGGAAACTAAGACTCAGATAGATGAAGGTCATATGGCCTATTAGTAGCAGAGTTGGACTAGAAGTCTCCCGACTTTTTATTCATGGTACACTACAGTTACTGAAGTGGTATGTTTCTAGGTCCATCACTTCCAGTTTCTGTTTACTGGGTCTTCTTTTATTTTTCTATTACATGCTCACCCGCCTACTTAAAAGAAACTTCCCTGCAAATCTTTTACCTTCACTCTGCTCTCTTAGCATGGAGGAAAGCATCAGATAATTCCAGGAACACAAAGTATTAGTAACTAATAACAAACAAATGTGTTCTCCTAATCAAAAGAACTAGCCTTTTAAAAGAGTGGGAAATATTTAACCCAAAGGAATAACTTTCTAATGATAAAATTTCTGGTACCTGAAAGGGAAAACTACTTTGGCTACAATGGAGTCTTCCTAGTGTATCAGATTATCCCATGTAGCTGCCCCATGTAGACAGCACTTAGTTTAACCTTTTTGTGAGTATAAGGAGGGTTTGGTAAATACCAAATCACCTAAGATAGTATCACTCTAATAGAAGGTGCTGGGAAACTTGATTCTGGAAACCAAGAGAATTGGCCATCTTAAGTGGTTTTGGTAATATTAAAAGAAAATATTCTAGGAATTGAGAAGCAAGGGAGAATAGGGAGAAAGAGAAAGCACTTAGAAAATATGCTGC
Source organism: Sminthopsis crassicaudata (assembly GCF_048593235.1). Taxonomy (NCBI): domain Eukaryota; kingdom Metazoa; phylum Chordata; class Mammalia; order Dasyuromorphia; family Dasyuridae; genus Sminthopsis; species Sminthopsis crassicaudata. The sequence goes on from NC_133620.1 coordinate 286,325,130, forward strand.
AGAAATTCAAAGAGGAAAGATGAATTAATTTGAGGTCACTCAAAAAAATCAGGGATATGGAAGTATGAGTTAGCTATATGGGGTAGCTACATGAGATGATATCTTAAGGAAGCCCTGGAAAGACTCCACTGAAGCCAGAGTGCTGATTTGGAAGCCATAGTACATTAGAACTGGAAGAAACCTTAGATATCCACCTTCTCATTCTGTAGATGAAGAAATTAAGGTTCAAAGAATGGTCAATAAGTCAACACATTAAGTACTGTTTCCAATACCATGCTAAGCATTGTAGATACAAAGAAAAGCACAAACAGTCTCTGCTCTCAAGGAGCTTACATTTTAATGTAATAGATACATAAAAGAAATACACAGAGAAGAAGGCAGTGGAAGCCTGGAGACAAGGAAAGGCTTCCTAGAGAAGGTGGGACTTGAACTGAGCCACTTGCTCAAAGTAACACAACTTGGTAAAATATCAGAGCTGAGATTTGAACCCTTTTCCACTGTACCCCAAATCTGGAAATTTGAGTTTAACCTCTTACCAACTGTGGGCCTTTGGGCACAGCACCTAGGCTCTTTTGAGCTTCAGTTTCCTTATTTGTTGAATGAGAGTACAAGCCCTATTTACCACATTAAAAGGGCAATTGTGGGGATCAAATTGTGGGAATCAAATGAGATAATAGATTTCCAACCACTTTAAAAATCTAAAAGTGGTACAAAAATGAAGGATGCAATGATGATGATGATGATGATGACAACTACAATTATAATGCTATCTCTCCTTTTAGCATATATGCTCTTTGAAAATGGAGATTATTTTTGTTTGTTTGCCTTTGCTTAGATCCCCATTGTATAACACAGTTCCTAGAACATAGCAAGAGCTTAATAAATGCTTGCCAATTGATTGACATAATAACTGATAAAGGGTAGTTCCTCTCATGTTAATGTCTTCATGTGATAGGTGAGGCAGGACCCAGAGTCAGCTAGAACACTCATTCTATTGCTTTATTCTCAGTTATAAACTCCCTGGCCAATAAGTATATATGGATTTTTAAAAATATATTTTTTTTCTGTTTCCAGATTCTGATGAAGTGGAAGTACATGAGACAGTGTTTACAGAAGTCAGGACTCTTGATTCTACTGGACTTTCCACCCAAGATGGGCAGCCCCCACCAAGGGACCAGGGGCCTTCAAACAAAGGTTCGGAATCTAGTAAGCATGATTTTAACCCAGATCCTGCATGGACTTTTGCTCTGAGATCATAGGGTGAGAAGGCAGCATTTTTTCCCATTGTTAGTCACAGAATATTAAATCTGATCTCTAGGTCAGTTCCCTAGGGCAAGATCTATAAAACTTTGCAGGTTGTAACCATAAATAGGATTGCAGAGTTTTAAGAGACCTTGGAGAACAAATATTTCATTTTAAAGATGAAGCCATTGGTATAGTCCAGTGAAAAGCACCTTGTCTCTGGAGTCAGAGGACTTGGGTTTAAAGCTTGCCTCTAATAATCTACCTTGATAATCCTAGACAAGTTATTTCATCTCTTTCCTCATCACAAAATGATGGAGTTGGACTCAAGGTCCCACCCAGCTTTAGATCTGTGACCCTATGAAACTAAAAACCTAGATACATAAAGCAATTTGCTTAAGGTTGCCCAATTGGTTGGCTGGTGGCAGGCCTGAGAACAAAAACCAATTCTGATTCCCAATCCAGGGCTATTTTCTTTCTAATATATTGTTTTCTGTCTTGTTCATCTTTAAGCCTTAGAACAGGAAGAGTTCCATTTGTTTCAGAAAATTACCTAGGGAAACAAGACTCATATTCATTTGGTCAGTGAACAGAATTGCTAGGTAGCCAGAATTGCCAGGTAGCATAGCTATAGCCCTCCCCCATCCATATCTTCCTCTCTTCTTCGCCTATCCATGTCTTCCTTCTCCCCCAATCCCACCAATGTCCTGCCTGGTAGAAAGAGCTAAGTTTCCTCCTGAGATGCTTGATTAGGTTGAAAGTCAAGAGGAAAAGAATCTTGAGCACCAGATTTGGCTTCTAGAAAACAATGTGGTCATTTAAGGAGCATCTCTTTAGATGTTAAAAACTAATCTCTTTCTCTTCTCTTCCTTTAGATGAAATTATTCAGAACTTAGCCGTTCTTCTCAGAGAAAAAGGTGACAAGTGCAATGAAAAGGTGAGAAATGTGTCCTAGTCAGCTTCACTGACCTAATAACTCTGCCTATTCACAGCTTATTCTGTTTTCAAAACCCAACCTACATCCCATTCCTTTTATGAAATCTTCTTACAGGAGTATAGATTTAAAGCTAGAAAAAACTTTAAAGATCATCAGCTCTTATCTCTGTATCTTACATTTAGCTAACTGAAGCAAACATTAAATGATTTGTCCAATGTAAGTATCAGAGGCAAGATACAAACTCATATCCAAGTCTAATACTCTATACATTACAACAAAATACCTAGGGTAGCCCCTGCCCATCTCAGAGCTCAATTCTACCTGTATACTACCATTTAGCATACCAAAAAATCTACATACTTGTGCTACATACATGGGTATTGTAGTCATTGTTATTATATTTATTATATAATTAATGGTAACATGATACTTGATTTTTCTTTTTGTCATTCCATATACAAGATAGCCTAGTATAGCAGAAAGAGGAATGACCTACTTGGTTTTACTACTCATTGTATGACTATTATCACCTCCTCATCTGGTCTCATTTTCCTCTTCTGTAAGATGAAAGGATTGGATTAGATGGTCTCTAAAGTCCCTTCCAACAGTCTAAGTCTCTCAGTCTTCCTTTAAGACTGTGTCTCTCTAATTATATGCATACATTTCTTCAGGACCAGTAATTCATTTTTTCCTTTTTTTGAATTTCTCCATAAGGAAATCACAATCAATTGTGTGCCTCTGGAAATTTTACTCCCTCTATGTTACTCAACAGTGGAGGCTCTGAACCTTCAGTGTAGCAGATATGACTTGAGTGAACATAGATATGTGCAGTGGAAAGCAGCATTTTGGGCACTAAAATGTATCCATAGAAAATATTAAACTTAAATTAAATTTTGCAAAGTGTTCTTTCTTATACCTTCTGGGTGTCACACTTAACAACTGTTCATCTTGCCTAGCTCTTATCCCAGCCCTAGGGCTAAACAGAGGGTTGAACATGTAAGCATTTGGCTTCACATTTTTTGGTTAGTCGATGGATCAAGAATGAGTTTAATTTCTAAGGTTTCTTCCAATACTAATACTCTATTATTTTGTCCTTTTGTGATTAAGTATATCACTCAACAAGTATTTATTGAACACTTATTATGTACCAGGCACTATGCTATGAACTGAAATACAAGGAAAGGCAAAAACAGTCTTTGTCCTCAAGGAGCTAAAATGAGGGAGACTATATACAAGATGCATTTAGGATAGATGGAAAGTAACCTTTCAACAGCTGAAGGGATTGGGAAAAAGCTTCCTGTCCTCTACATAGAGAATGAAAAATGGGGCCATTTGATAAACAGAGACCATTTCACTTAACTTGGAATGCATGATTGGCAAATTTTTGCTTGTCAAGTCATTCTTCCTGCCTACTTCTGCCTCTTTCCTATTTGATATTTATGATAATGATAATAATTTGGCCCTCTTTTATATATATGTTTATATATATGAAAATATATACATATAAAATATAATATATTTATTTTTTATATGGATTTGTTATTTTATTGATGAGGAGAGCTTCCTTTGTAGAACTCTACCAATGGAGGCTGACAACTTATCTGTAACTTATAGATTAGAGAGAGAAAAGTGTTCAGAATTGCGCGAGAATTTAAATGATTCACCCATGGGCACATACATAGTGCAAGAGACAAGGTTTGATCTCATGCTCAGCCTTCTATCTACTATGCATTCTTTCTGTTTTTCTGTCTCTGTTTCTGTCTCTCTCTGTCTCTGTCTTTCTGTTTTCTCTCTCTCTCCCCTTGACCTTGACCTTCTCAGACAGATACCCCTTCTGCCAACTACAACTTACAGTTTTAAGTACAGAGAAATTAAATGACATATGGGCCATAAGTCATTAGACATCAGAGGTTAGCTTTGAACTCAGGTCTTAGAATTCTGAAATCTTTTCTCTGTCTTACTTCCTCTCCTCTTCCTCATAGGCGTATGAATTTGCGGGTCTTGGTCTATCTATTTAGTACATCTCATAGCCTGTTTTTGCTTTCATTTTCTGGTTGTCATCTCTTGGAAACTCTAAAAAAAATTCATGCCAGGAATGTGATGAGAAACCCAGCCTCTTTCTTAAAATGGAGAGGAGAGTCCAGGCCAGGAAAATGGTAGGATCTAAGACAGAAATAGAAATGAGATGGTCAGAGTATGTTCAGTCAGCCAGCATGGCTAGAACAGAGGGTTTTTATGAGACATTAAGATCATTGTATCTGGATGAGAAAGAGACCTTAGGGACTAGGAATTCTTCACTTTCCTGTGTGTGTGTGTGTGTGTGTGTGTGATGGATCCCCTTTGGCAGTCTAATGAAATTTATGGAACACTTCTCAGGGAAAAAAAAAAAATTAATGGATTTACATAGGATTATAAAGGAAACCAATTATTTTGAAATACAATTATCAAAATATTCTTAAAAAATAAATTCACTGACAGGTTAAGAACCCTTCATCTACTCCAACTTCCTTGTTTATTTTGACTTCCTCATTAATAAACAAGCAAATATTTATTAAGCAGCTATTATGTGTCAGGGACATTTTTATAGAGGAGGAAACTAAGACCTACAGTGAGAGGATGTGATTTTTCCAAGATAGTAAGTAGCAGAACCACATGTTCAGACTCAAAATCCTGTGCTTGCCTCCCAAACTCAGGCTGCGATGAATAATCTTATCTTTTGTTTCTGCATTGTAGATTAAAGACCTAAATTTTAATGCAGACTGGAACAACCTTTTCTTTACCTCCATCCAAACCTTGGCAGATGTTCTTAGAAATCAGGAAGAGAAGCAGGAGCCATCTGGGAATCAAATAGAGATACACTATCATTTCCTTAACAAATATGCAGGCAACACTAACCATGCTGTTCACCGAATCATGGGCTGGAGAGATCCTTCTGTCACACACACATTTGGTCATATATCTTACAATAATCAGCAGGTAAGTTGGGGGCAGGGGAAAGGGAATGAAAGAATGTCCAAGAGTTTTTATATGACCTCAGAAGATGATACCTATCCCAAAAAACAAGTCCTCCCTATTTTTCCTTTGAGGCAATTGGGGTTAAGTGACTTGCCCAGGGTCACACAGCCAGGAAGTGTAAATGTCTGAGACCAGGTTTTTGTTCCTCCTGACTCAGGGCTGGTGCTCTATCCACTGTGCCACCTAGCTGCCCCCAAGTCCTCCCTCTTTCTGTTCTCTGCTCATCCAAATCCTACCCAACATTCATAACACAGCTCAGTTTGTAGCTCTTCCGCTCTTTTCCTAATGATTCTAATCCATATGAGTCACGCCCTTATCTAATTTTTCTCTCAATTTCTATGGTGGCATAATACCACCATAGAATGATGGACGAAGCATTGAAGTCAGAACTGAAAGAATTGGATTCTAGATGTTGATTAAATCACTCAAATAAGCCTTAGTTTCCACACTTGTAAGAGAAATAGTTCCTTCTCTGTCTATCTCACAGAATTGTTCAGAAAAATCAAACAAGATTATAAGCATGAAAGTAATATGAATGAACGAATATTTTAGTTATGTGTCTATAGGTTGTATTTTAACTGTCATTCAATTAAATTCAATTTAATTCAAGTATGCACCCTGTGTTAAGCCCTAGGGAGAACTATAAAGATGAAATAACACACAAGTCCTGACCTTACCCTCTACTAAGTGGCCTCAAAATTCCACTAGTACAAGCAAAATAGAAAAGGAGCAAAGGAGAATAGTGACAATGTGTTTGAGAAACATGAGGAAAGAGAGATCACTTTTGCCTAGGGGAGGTTAGGGGAGGCTTTTTGCCAAACAGGACCCCTGTAAAGATGGGATAGGTTTCTGTAAGCAGAGGTATGGAGGAACTGGGCAGTATGGAATAGCAAAGGCTCAGGGACAAGAAAGGGCTGACAAAGAAGACCTTAAAAATAGTTTAGAGTGACTATAATGTAGAGTACATGAATAGTATGAGAAAAGTCTTAAAAAGTTAGTCAGAGACAACTGTAATCACCTTGATATCCCTCCATACCTATGGGAAAAATATGAACAAATTAAAAAAAATTTTTTTGTTCTGACATTTTGTTAATAGCTGACATTTGGATTACAATTTTAAAACTTTATAAAGTATTTTTCATACATTATCTTATTTAATCATTTGTAAATATTATAGGCAGTAGCTATGTAGAATAGTGGGCTTTGGGGCTGGAGTCAGGTAAATATGAGTTCATATCCAACCTCAGACATCCTCCCTTGCTATGTGATTCTGGGTGAATAACTTAACATATTTGCCTCACTTCCTTATGTGTAAGATAAGGGCAGACTCGAGAAAAAGATGGCAAGTCATTCTAGTATCTTTCCCAAGAAAATTCTATAGACCTTTTCACTTAGTCAGTACTTTGGATATACCCAGCATTCATTCATTAATTCAAATTCTTTCAGTATGGCTTCACCTGCCTCCCTACCTAGCCTTGGTGCTATGGCCTACTATGATAATGTATCACTAGCCATTCCTGAGTGGGGTCAGCCAGATACTGAAGGGTCTTGAAAAGTGATGGTCTCTATCTCAAGATGTCCATTTTCTCTTCACAGCAAGAGGCAAGTACGCCATTCCTAAGTCCAGACTGAATCTCAAGCCTCTTTCTTCCTTTGAATTACCAAACGTTGGAGCCATTAGGAGATGGGAAGATGCTTTCTTAAAACCATGGACCTGGTGGAAGCCTCTAGAATAAAATCGTTGAGTGCTCCCATGCCTTTTATAACTTGATCGAGAGGTCACTTCTTATTGAAATGAAGAATACACCAATATGGACATCGAGCCAGTTCTCTGGGAGAGTTTCCTGATGGAAAGAAATAGTGACGTGGTTTGGCAAATCCTCTAATGCATTTCAATAGACACCTGTATTGGCAGGCAGAGGCCTTCTGGTAGATGAGGATAGGCATACAAAAAGCCAGTGGTGGTTTGCTGACTTGGCAGTAAACCCAGAATCAGAAGATCTACTAGGTCTTACTAGTAAGGTGTGTGATCCTGAGGAAGTCCTTCTCTTCTCTGAGTCTCAGTTTCGCCATCTGTCATTTGTGAAGAAGAACATTTTTACTACATACTTCACAGGGTTGTTGTGAAGAAAGCAACTTGTAAACCTTAGTGATGCACTGCAAATTCTTATTACTATTACTCAAGGAACTCAGGGTCCAGTGGGGAAGATAAGACACTCACTACATTTTATAGTATGATATGATAATTGCCATGGTGGAATTGCAAAGGTCTGTGGGCATCTGAAAGAGTGGAGAGGGGATACTGAAGGTGTAAGGGAAGGAGGGAGGAAAGGAAGAAGAAAAAAATGGGAAGAGAAAGGATGAGAGAGAGTGAGAGGTGGAGGGAAATAGGGAAGGAGGGAGAAAGAAAGATCCCAACTTTATCACTAGCTTTATGTCTATGAACAAAGGAGCCTTATTCAGCCTCCTCATCCGTAAAATGATTGTGGGAGAGTTGGGACCCTTTCAGCTCTAAATCTATAATCCTATGATATTATATAATCAAAGGGATATTTATTATAAATTACTCCTTTGTGGAAGTAATAGGAAAATTTAGAAGAGGAGAGGGTTTGAAGAAAAAAACATTTTAGAAATGCTGAATTTGAGATGTCACTGAAATACTCAGTTGGAAATGTCAAATAATCAGTCTGTTATTGTAGCTGAGGAAAGAAATTAAGCCTAGATCTGGGAGCCATCTAGAGATATTAATGGAACCCAAGGGAGATTTTGAGCTGAATAAATAAAATAGCATAGAGTAAGAAAGAAGAACCCAAAGCAGAGACTTTAGGGACACTAAATTTCAAGAGTGTAACATAAGTGAAGAATGAACACGGGAGACTTGAGACGGAACAATCAGAAAGAGGATGTACGAGCAGAGTCACAAGAAAGAGAAGATAATCAACAATGTGAAATGCCACAGAGATCAAGAAGAAGGTTGAGGATTGAGAAAAAAGACCATTAGATTTGGCCATTAAGAGAACACTAGTATCTCTGGAAAGAGCAATTTCAGATATTTGATGAGGCCAAATTGCAGAGGATTCAGAAGAGAAGGAGAGGAAAGGGAGTAGAAACACTGATTTTAGATGGCTTTCTCAAAGGAGTTTACCTGAGAAAGGGAAGAGAAATCTCAGATGACTCTTAGGGATGATAGGATCAGGCCAGGGTTTCATAAAGACAGAGGACATGAGTATGTTAATAAGCAATAAGGAAGGAAGCAGGAGAAAGGGAGAAACTGATAAGAAAGAGTAAGGAGGATGGTAAGAGCTAACGGCCAGAGAAGTCAGAAGGGAATGGGATCAAGGGAACTTCTAGAAAGACTGATGTAGACAAGGAGAAGGGTTACTATCAGAGACCAGTGTAAATGAGAACATAAAGGGATGAGATGTCTGAATGATAAGGTGTGAGCAGGATGGAAAAAGTAGGATTCTTCTTACAATTGATTGATTTCGTGTGTGTGTGTGTGTGTGTGTGTGTGTGTGTGTGTGTGAAGGATAAAGTAAAGTCCTCAGCTGAGAGGATAGAGGAAGAGAGAGGCCATAAGAGTTTTAGAAGAGGAGAGTGGAGTAGCAAATGTGAAGGAAGAGAAGGCTGATGTGAAGTCAACATTAGGGTGACAAATTTTTAATGGATTCAAAAAACAGTTTTGTGATTTCCTCCAGTTCTGTTCAATATACATGAATAATAGGAGTGAAGAAAGTGGTGAGAGTAATATTAAGAGTAATCTAGCTAAGAGGGATCAGGAAAAGTCTGTTATAAATCGAGCTGAACTCTGAAGGAATTCAAGAGACAGTGGTGAAGAGGGAGCATATCCAAGGAATGGCTCTGTAGCTCCTGCAAAGACATGGCAATAGGAGATGAATAGTACATTGGATTGATTGTAATGTAAAGTCTGTGAAAGAGAGTAGTGTGTAATAAGACTGGAAAGATTGGAGCCATATTGAAAAGGATTTTATATATTATTTTTACTTTTTGTTTTTTGTTTCTTGTGTCTGATTTCAGTCTGATTTTTCTTTCACAATATGAATAAAATGGAAATATGTGTAAAATGATTGTACGTATATAATCTATATGAGATTGTTTGCTATCTTGGGGAGAGGGGAAGGTTAGGAAGGTAAGGGGAAAATTTGGAACTCAAAATTTTACAAATTACCAATTACATTCTATGTGACTTTGGCCAAGTCACAAATCCCCAGTTTCTTCATGTTAAAATAAAAATCCTAAAATCCTGGGATTTAAAGTAGGGAGGGATATCAATATCATTGTTAATAATGAGCTTTCTACTAATTTCATCTCTAAGGGATATTGTGAGAATGCCATGAGGGATGAGTGGTTGAGAAGGTACTCTTGCAAATTTGACTGTCACCCTGTTTGGGGTATATCTGATAGGATAGCATGAGGCATGTGGAAGGGAAAAGGCAAATGTCATCTGGGGAATTCAAAGGATTTTCAGATTTTAAATCTGCTTCTGTTGAACTTGAACATCTCCATCACAGGAAGCATAGGTGACCCCAAATTGGTCAAGAGTTTTAGTTTGATGACCAGCAGATGATTTCAGAGAGGCTTGGAGAGACTTATATGAACTGATGCTAAGTGAAATGAGCAGAACCAGGAGATCATTATACACTTCAACAACAATACTGTATGAGGATGTATTCTGATGGAAATGGATATCTTCAACAATGAGATGATTCAAACCAGTGCCACTTGTCAGTGATGAAGAGAGCCATCTACACCCAGGGAGAGAACTGTGGGAACAGAGTGTGGACCACAACATAGCATTCTCATTCTCTCTGTTATTCGCTTGCATTTTGTTTTCTTTCTCAGTTTTTCTTTTTCTTCCTTCTTGATCTGATTTTTCTTGTGCAACAAGATAACTGTATAAATATGTATACAAATATTAGATTTAACATGTATTTTAACATATTAAAATGTATTGGACTACCTGCCAGCGAGGGGAAAGATAGAGGAAAGGAGGGGAAAATTGGAATAAAAGGTCTTGCAAGGGTCAATGTTGAAAAATTTACTCATGCATATTGTTTTGAAAATAAAAAGCTTTAATAATAATAAAAAGTTTTAGTTTGAGTTGTCAGAAGACCCTTAAAGCTGGCATGTAGGGAGGGGGTGAAGTGGAGGTGATTAGGGAATGAAACAAAGGGCAGTTGCCTCAGTTCACCCAGGTGGAAGGATCTTCAGAAGTACAAATTATATTACAAATCACATCCAATCTGATTTTTCTTGTGTAACAAGATAATTGTATATATATATATGTACGCCTACTTGAGATTTAACATATATTTTTACTATGTTTAACATATATTGGATTATATGCCTTCTAGGGGAGGAGGTAAGAGAGAAGGGAGGAAAAATTAGGACACAAGGTTTTTCAAGGGTCAATGTTGAAAAATATATTTTTGCATATGTTTCAAAAATTAAAAAGAACAACAAAAAAAGAACCTAGAACTCAAAAGATTTAAAAACAAATGTAAAAAAAAAAAACCAAATTACATCACAAATAACATCACTACATTTAACAGGGAAGAAGATATGGAAAGGAAGAATCAGGATTTGTCTTGCCCTAGGACCCTACCTATTCTTATTCTTTTCTGTACAACACCACTGTACATTACAGAGGGAATAAAAACAGTATACTTATGCAAAGGTCTGTTCCACTCATCTATTTTTCTATTTTTTAACCAACATCAAATAGTTTTGATGTTTACTTCTATATAATATAGGTTGTCTCAAAAGTTTTAGCACAGTGTAAAATTTAAATAACTCTTAATAGTTTTAAAATGAATGAACATTTTAAAGAAATCCTATATAATTCAAGGACTGAAAGATGTGATTAATTTTGAGAGTCACCTTACTTTCTAAATATACTCTCCAAAAAAAATCTTTTTTATTCAATCAACAAGTATTTAGTAAGCTAGTTTCTATGCACCACTTTTAAAGACAAAATAAAATAGTTTCTACTCTCAAGAAACTTATGTTCTTGTGGAAAGACAATGTGTGTGGAATATATATATGTATATATTTTTATATACAAATATTTATAGTTAATGAATAATTAGCAGTTGAGGGAATCAAAAAAGTTTCATATTTGTTCATGAGTAGTTGAGCTAATATGATAAAAATGAAAATATTATCTAAATGAGCTTATTCAGTGATACGCAAAACTATTAAAAGAATATTTCATAGAGCTAAAAAATAATAAGGAAACCCATGCAGGGAAGCAAAAAGGTCAAGAATTTCAAGGGAAAATAATGGGGAAAAGTGGGAAGGAAGAGTTAGATCTTGAACTATGCTACAAAGTAGAAATCATAAAATGATTTGATACATAACATACAGAAACTTTTATGGTCAGTTAGTCAATAAACATTTATTAAGTATCTATTATGTGCCAGACATGGTTCTAAGCATTAAGGATACAAATAAGAAAAAAGACAATCCCTGCCTCAAAGAGTTTATAATCTAATGGAAGAAGATAACACATAAAGGAAGCTGAAAAAAATAAGAGCAGGGTAAAAGTCTGGGAAGTATAGTACTATATGTAAGAAAGAACCAACCATCTGGCTTGGGATTCTCCTTAAGTGGAGGTTTTGGGAATAGAAGGATGAAGAATAGGCATTTATATAGCATTTATAACATGCTAGATACTAGTCTAAATACTTTTCATAAATATCATGTCATTCAATGCTCACAACACAGTTACTACTAGATAAAGGCAGATAAAGGTTAGGTGACTTGCCTAGAATCATGGAACTAGTAAGTTTCTGAAGCTGAATTTGAATTCAGTTTTTCTAGCTTCCAGATGCCAAATCAGGGTAATCTCTAGTTGTCTTGATTTATATCTTGCCAGATCCAGATGGCTCTGGAGGGGAAAATGAGGCTGGTGACCTTGCCCAGCCCTCCCTCACTTAAATCCAACTCACTTGTAAGTCATGGTATCACCTCCCAGAGTCATGGTCCTCTTTGAGAACAAGGGCAAATAGCAATCATCTAGCTAATTCCTTTTGGGAGGAGTTCTTGGAGGCACCTTCCATTCAGTGGGGCCCCAGGGCAAGAAAGTAGGAAATCTAAGGATTCCAGGGCTATTATGTTCTTACAAAATAATGAGATTCCTGGGTGTAAAGGATTGCACCCAAGTGGGAAATGAATAGCATAAGGTTTGATAAGACCAAAGACCCCAGTTACCAGTGGAAAGAGAAAGTATATAAATGCATGTAAATATATATAAATACTTTTTTTAAAAGAAAAGTTTCATGTAGTAAGTGATCCTTGAGCTGTGACTTAAAGAAAGAGAGGGATCATATGAGGCAGAGTTAAGAAAGAAAGAAATGCATTCTAGGCTGAGGGAACAGCTAGAAAAAATGAGATGATTGGAGTGCTGAATATGGGGAACAAAGAGAAGGTTAGTTTGACTGGATCACAGAGTGTAAGAAGTATAAAATAGAAAAAATTTGGAAAGATGGCTTGTGGCCTGGTTGTGAAGGATTTTAAAAGTCAGACAGAGTAGTTTATATCATTATTGTCATCATCTTCCCCATCATCACCATCACCACCACCACTATCATCATCGTCATCATCATTGCTAACATTTATTTAGCTCTTTCTACGTACCAGACACTGTGCTCAGAGCTTTACAATTATTTTCTCATTTGATCCTCACAAAAACCCTGGAAGTTATTACTATCCCTGTTTTACAGATGAGGAAACTAAGATAGGCAGAGGTTAAGTGACTTTTTCAGATTCACTTAGTTAGGAAATGTTTAATGTTTACTGAAGTTTAAATGAATGGGAGGAATGACATGGTCAGATTTAAGTGTAGGGAAAATAATTTTAGCAACTTTTTGAAGAATGACTTGAAATGGGAAGAGACTTCAGGTGAGGAGACCACATAGGAGGCCATTGGAACAAGCTAGATAAGAGCTGATTACTGCTTCAGCTAACTTGATGATGGCTGTGTGAGTAGGGATAAGAGGATAGATGCAAGAGATGTATAGATATAAAAAGCAAGATTTAGCAACAGATTGGATTTTTATGGGATTGAGGATAATACCCAAGTTTATGAATCTGTATGAAAAGAAAAACTGTTGTGCTCTTTTCAAGAATATGGAAGTTCAGTAGAGGATGAATTTTCTATTGGATATCATGAATTTGAGATGGGACACCCAGGTTTGAAATGTTTAATAGGTGGTTTTTAACACAGAGAGAGACAAAAAGACAGAAAAAGATGGAGAGAAAGAGGTGAAATTGCAGCAGATGTGAGAAATATTGGATTTACTTGTTCCAACAGTATTAGTAGTACAAATCAATATTCCGACATCTGGGATGCAAACATGGTCATTATGGGTCACAGTGACAGTTTCTGTATCTGTGATATAGGTGTTGAGATGTGTGGCTAAGAGATCCTTTCTAACAGGGGACAGTCAGGTTAAAATTATTCCCCTGGAGGAGGGTAGCTAGTACATATGGGATGGCATCCAGGGTGGGGATGGCGACATTTGGGAATGGGGCCTTTGCAAATAATGCATCAGGTCCCATCTGTGGGCTCCTTGAGGATGCTGAGGGCACATCCAACAATCCTGAATGTCCCCACTGCCCATGGAGTTTCATAACCTGACTAAGGACTAAGGAGTTATCTCCCCACTGTCAGGGGACCCACAGAATGATACCAAGAGAGCTGGAGAGAAAATACTAGGCACAAAGCTCGCATTTTCAGAGTGTTATTAAAAGTACATCTGGAAAAGTAGAAAATAAGAAAGAAAGAAACCTAAAGTGAGGAGAGGCAATTTCACCCTTTCTATCCAGTCTGTTTCCAATGTTTCCAGGAGTCCCGTGGAAAAGTCCTCTATGGATCAGTCATGTCTGGGAGAGAAGAAGTAACAGGAGAGGCACTTTTAATTCTAGAGACATGAGTCCAGCTGAGGAAAACCTTTGAGTTTGACTGACATTGGAGTAGTCAGAATGACCTTATACGGTCCTTTCCACTTTATACCCACGGAGTCAGTATCTTGAGTCTTCCAAGATTTTAAGTACACCATGTCCCCTGAATTTGGTGACAGTCTGAGAAGGAGTATTTGTGGGTTTAAGGAGATGTTTATTTGCATATTCTGAAAGGGCTTTCTGAACTGCACCGAGCAGTGTGGCAAACTGAGTGGTGGGATGCTGTTCTGAATCTATAAGAAGTTCAAAGGGATTAAACTTAATGTTCTCCCAAGGTGCAATGCAGATTCTAAGAAGCCCTAATAGGAGATTCTTCACCCAATCCTCTCGAGTCTCTAAGCATAGTTTAGTAAGGACTTGCTTGAGGGTATGTTTCATTTTCTTCACCTTCCCAGAAGAAAGAAGATGCCAGGCAGAGTGGAGATAAGTAATCTTAGGTGCTTCAGACACTTTCTGAATTATTTGAGAAGTGAAGGTTGGGTCATTGTTACTCTTTAAAGAGCTGGGCAAGCCAAAGTAAGGTATGATTTCTTTTAGCAAACACTTTGATATTTTCTGAGTCTTCTCAGTCTTGCAAGGGAAGGCTTCTACCCAATTAGTAAAGGTGTCAACAGAAACTAAAAGCAGTTTGAAGCCCCTGAGAGGCAGCATGTATAAAATCTACCTGCCAGTCCTCCCCTGGACGTGTACCCCTCTTCTGGGTGAACTTGGGGGGGTAAAAGTCCTTTCAGGATTTACTTGGGCATAAACTGGACAGCCCTAACAGATCTGTTTAATTATTTCTCCTAGCTTGTGACCAGTGAAAATAGGTTTCACAAGGGATTGGAGAACATTTATTTTCCAAGTAAGTAGCTTGGTGGAAGCCAAAGAAAAGTTTTCACTGGCTTGCCTTTGGGATTAGAAATTTGTCTGAAGGTGTTTGAAACCACCCAGAAGGAAAAGGGTGTTAACCTCACTCCCCCCCCCCTTTTTTTTTTTTAGTAAGGGCTTGTTCCTGGGAGCTATACAAGAGAGTATAGGATTTGGGGAATTAAAGGTGCCATGGTAAGGAGCAAACCTGCAGCAGCATGAGCAGCTGAATCTGCAAGCTTCATTCTCTTGCCTAAAGTGAATCCCCTTTCTGTTGTCCTTTATAAAACATAACAGAAACCTCTTTAGGTACATGGACAGCTTGCCAATTGTTTTGCTGTCAAAAATTCCCTTTCTTTCCATATAGTCTCATGAGCATGAAAAACAGGTCAGTATAGAGGCTCATTCTCATTCCTTTCCCCAATTCTAAAACTCTGTAAGGACAAAAATGCTCTAAACCTAGTGGATGGTTAGATCCTCCAATGGTTGGCCTAGGGTAAGCTTAGAGGCTTTCTTACTTAGAAAGGCTATAGTGGCCAGTACTCTAAGGTAGGATGGTTGCCTCAAAGACAACAAGTTTCTTTGAGAAGTAAGCAAGGAGTCTGGAATAGGGTTCCAGAAACTGAGTCAAGACCCCTAGGACCTGGTCCCACCTTCCATCAATGAACAGTGTAAAAGGCTTTTGGTAGGACTAAGACTGGGCCAAGAGATGAATATAGCTTTCAGAATCTTAAAACCTGGCCAGATCAGGGCCCCCATTCAAGGGTAATTGTGTCAGGGTCTTGAATAGAATCATAGAGGGTTTTGGCAATAACTAAAGTTAGGTATAAAATCCATCCATGCCCAGGAAAGCACACATCTGTTTCTTTGAAGAAGGTTCAGGGGATGATTAAACAGACTGATAGGCAATGTGGGCCTTTAGACAAAGAAACTTCACAGATTTGGGTGGAGGGAGGGCCTGGAAGTTAGGGGTCTGTATGGTTGCAGCCAGAGAGGCCTCTTGGTTGGGGCTGCAGATCAAGATACCATCTACATAGTGGATAGCCAGGGCATGTCCAAATATGTGGAGGCTGTCATGGGAGCTCTGAGCTACCTCCATGTTATGGACATGACTGCCCATGTTAATTGGTAGAGGTTACATTCTTCTGGATTTGCTCCTTCAAGGGCAAAAAGAAATTGTGAATATTTATGCAATGGTGTGCAAAAGAAAGCATCTTTAAGATCTAGGGTAGAAAACCATTGTGTCCCCTAGGATACTTGTATTAGACCCATGGTTTCTACTGACCATTTGCCCTGTTTATAGGAATTTGCTATAAGAGGAAAAAGCAAGAGCCTGATTATAATAGCATCAAAACAGGTCTTTCAGGCTTCAGCCTGAGAGCACATTAATGACAGGTAAAGCATCCCTAGCTCTGTTTGACAACTGATCATGCAGTAACAATTCCAGCTCATAGTAAGACTGTGCAATAATCAGACGAGAAACAAAGAAACAGAACTGGGAAACTGAGTCAGAAGGATCCCACCCTAAACAGAGACTAAGGTTGTCCTCCCAACACTTGCCCAGATAAGCTATCCACCTGTGACAGTTCAGGAAGGCATTCCTCTGAGTAACTTATGGCATTTCTCTCAAATGGTGGGTTACTGACTTAATGATCAGGCAACTAAATTCAAAACTCAAAAAGAATATCAGTTACAGTCCAAAGAGATTGTATCTCTAATAGCAGATTCTACTAATGGCAGCTTACGGCTACATACATTATTTTAAAAGTTAACCAGGACTTACACACAAAGGAGATTTTATTTAACATGTTTTATATGTTTAAACTAATCCTAGTGCAAAGGATCAATCATTAAACAAGCTTATAGATTCTTAGTAAACACATTCCTTGTTTAGAAACTACAAATGCTAAACAGGCTCATTTCTCAGGGCTGATGACTTTGTTTACACTGATAGTTTCAAGAAAACTGGCAAGCTTACAAATCAAGGGGAGTTGACAAAGATTCCAGACAAGAGGCTGAGCTTGCTGTTGCCTACTGCAACTATTCTTAGTGTTTTCATGAGTTGTGCTGTTTTATACTCCCCACTCTGTGAAGGGGGAAAAGAGAGTAGCATATCTCATATTCTGAGGTGAACTGAGCTGGTAAGGATTTCACCTTATCCGTCTTGTTTCACACACAGTAATTACCAATTTTAAGTTTAACATGATGACAATAATTCCAAATAACTTAGTTAACAATTTTATAATTTTTCTAAGTAATAGCCAAAATAGTCTTAGCCATGGGATAAATTTTGGGAATTATTCCCCCATGTTTCAAGATTTTTTTTTTCTTGCAATCTTAAAGTGACTAATTGACAAACTTCTTAATCACTCCTCTCAAAACTTTGAGAATCTGCTAAGATGTTATTTTAATTTTACATAGCTAACTTTATTTTTATAGGCCCTAACTTAGCTGGAGCTGAAATCCACAGGAAAAAGTTAGTGTTTTTTCCATCAAGAATGTTAAGAAATCTTTCCCAGCATTCTAATTATAGCATAAAAGGTTTTTGCTTGTTTGTTTTTGCTGCCTGCATTTTAAATCTTTCCAGGTAACAAAAATCTAGCTCACAGGACAAACATGACACAGACATTTTACACAAAGATGCAGACACAAACAAAAATGACATGAAAAGGAACTGCCCCATCTTTGCCAAAAGCCATAAAATTTTGCCAAAAGCTAGACTATAGAGCCTATAGATCTTTTCTGATGTCCCAGAGAAGGTGAAAAGATGGCAAAGGTTTGCAAGAATTTCCAAGTTTGGATGGCCCCAGTCAAGGAAAACTTGCTGAGGGGAGCGTACAACACCCCAAACAAGCTTTCTCTTATTTGCTTGGGGTGTCCCAGCTATAGGATTGAAGGAGAAAAATGGGGAGGGAGCTTATCTTGACAAGGAGCGAATCAAGCCAAGGGAGGCCAAACTCTTCCTGTACAGGCCACCAAATGTTGAAATTGGGAAGGAACCCCAAAAGGACTGGTGCTATGAGGTGTCTCAAAAGTATTTGCAGGCTTGAACTCATATCCAAGTCAAGGAACAAAATTTATTGCAATTGTAATGCCAATTGAAGCAGACTAAGTTCCAAAAGAATTTAGCAAAGAACCTGCCGCAAGAAAACACATTTATCTAGTTCTTCAAGTCATTGATGTGCTAATTTTAAGGCCTAGAGGTAGAATTAAGGAGTGGTCTCAGGAATTTGGTTATCACTGACCAGTAAATCTAGGACTATCCTAAAGCCAGAAGACTTTAGAATCATTGACAGACAGATTGTTAGAACAATAATATCCTAAGGTTAGAGAGTCTCAGGATAACTAATATATCTTCCCTAAAGTTTAAGGGAAGAAATATTATTATATTCCTAGGCCAGAAGACTTTTATAATCATTGATAGACAGATTGCCAGAATAATAGCACTCCAAGGTTGGGGGTGGGTTGGGGCGGTAGGACCTCAGAATCACAGATTCCAAAACCAGAAGACTTTAGAATCATTTGACAGATTATTAGAATACAAACACTAAGATGGGGGGGACCTCCCTAGTGCTGTCTCCCCTCGAAGATATACTCCTTCAGAGTCAGGAAAAACTGAATTAAAATTCACTCTCAAATACTAATTAGCTGAATAGTGACTTAACCTCTGTCTCTGTCTGCAAAAAATAACATCTATCTCCCAGTATTGTTGTGAGATCAAATGAAATAATATTTGTAAAGTGTTTAGCACAGTATCTGGCACATAGTAGGCACTTAATAAGAGCTTATTTCCTTCCCCTTCAAGAAGTTGTGTCTTGCTCAAGCTAATGTAATAATCAGGAGATATCAAGGATATAACTTAGAGCAGAAGACTTTCTGACTGGCTAAGCTTGGAATGCTCTGCCACAGGTTTGTCCCTATGAACGTTTGGGGTGGCTTCTCTAACTTTGAGCATCAGCAAGAGAGTTCATCTATCTCTAAGAAGGTAACATTCAATTCCATCAAAAATAAAATGTAATCTAAACTTGGAGAGATGCAAAAAAGAATAAACAAGAAAGATTCCTTCCCTAAGGTCACATAAAAGGAGGATTTGAACACAGATTTTCTGACTTCAAATCACTTCCTCTTTCTATTGTTCCATAGTGCTTCTCAAGTGCACTGAGCTAAAGGCATTTTACACAAGCCTGTGACTATACTTTCCAATGATAAATAACACTAGTCATCCACTGACCTAACAAAATCTAATTCATATCTTGAAGGCTGAGAGAGAAGGGTGAATAATATATTCACTCTGTTAGAAAATCAAGGATATTCCCCTTAGAGAAAACTGGCAAGGAGAAGATGATCAAGGGACTCTGCCCCAGATCCCATCAAGCTAATAAACTTACCTGCCTCCTTGATGTAAATCTGCTCATTGGCACCTTATTAAGAGGACAAAGAAATCCTTAGATTGAATGATAGTGACTTGAGATGACATTAGGAACTACTTTTATATTTCTTATTCAGTCATTTCAGTTGTAACTGACTTTTCTTGAGTCCATCTCTTAGCAGAGATACTGGAGTGGTTTTGATGAGAATTAGGAAAAAGGTAACTCCTTTTGGTTCTGCGCAAGGATACATAGCTAAATGCAGTCTAGCACAGAATCCCCTGTAAAGGAATTTACAGGCCCAAAAACTTAGATTGATACAAAAGGTTTATTGTAAGGGTTTGGAAGTAAAGGTAAAGGTAGAAAGATGCCAGGGCCAGAGCTGGTCACTGGGCGGACAGGAACCTTTACATGGCCAGAAGGATACCATGTTTGGGGGCTCCTGCAAAAGAGATTGGGCTCCAGAGTTTCCTTTTTATAATGGGGACTCTTGGTAATATTGAAGGTGGGTGGAGTCCCAGGCTCCTGGCTGGTTTTGGCCAGGGTTAGCATTGAATAGAATTCAATGGGTTTTTAGATAAGGAAGAAGCTGTTTGTGGGGGTTGGGAAAACCTGAGCAGATAGTGGGGGGCTGGGAAAGCCCAAGTTAGCTCATATCCAGTGGGGGCTGGGAAAGTCTGGATATCATTGGGATTGGGTGCTTTTTGACCAGGATTTGTGAATCAAAGATCCAAGCTTCTTCAGCCATGGGGTGTTGGGAATCAGAAAGGAATCTTAAAGGGACCTCAACCCACATCAGTTTGCCATTTCTTTCTCCAGGTAATTTCTAGTTGAGAGAACTGAAACAAATAGGGTTTAAGCTCTTGCCTAAGGTCACACAGCTAGGAAATATGAGTCCAGATTTGAATTCAGGAAAATGAGTCCTCTTGACTCCAATTCTAGCTGTCTACTCATGTGCCACCCAACTGCCCTTTTTACACTTAAGACAATCACTAATAGCCTGAATTTCTGGAGGGGCAAACAGCATAAGATCTTTTTTCCTTTATTCAGAGGAATTGGGGATGGCCACCTTCCTCTGAATGAGTCTTAGAGATCTTAGAACACTGACGGGAGGTGGCTTCTGGGAAGCCATTTCATAGACTCCTCTAAAGTCTACTATTTTGTAGCTTCTTATTTTAATTAATTATTCTGGATTCCTACATGCTAAATTCTGGAATTTGGGGGTTTTGTTTGGGGGGGTGGAATAGCTATAAAAAGGCCTTCAAGTCTTCTGCCAACATCTTCTAAATCCGGTGCCTTGGGGGTAAATCTGTGTTCAACACAAAAGTGTTCATCCCAACTTGGTTATGGCTTAGCCAGATCCTTCCCTTCCAGTAACAATGCTGGAATGAGTTCAACCAAACAAATATGTTCTGGGCACTGGTGATACAAGATGTAGTTGAAGCAGCCAAGAACTTTGCATTCTAAAAGGGAAATAGCTTGTACATTTGTTTTAAGCCTGAAGATTGTTATGATATGTTTTGCAGTTGGTTTCCCTTCCTTTGAATTCCAACTTCTCTTTTATCATTCAGGAGTAGTTATGGGTTTTCACATTGCCCTCCCTTTTCCAAGACACTGCAAATAAGCCACAACCAATCCTTTGATTAATGTTCCCGTCCTCTTCCAGGCATGAATTGGGAAGAAAATGGAAGAAAAGCTCTTCCAGGGTATCCTGTGTACACTGTCAGACCAAATGCTTGAACGTACTCTGGTTCATACTCAAACCCCAAGTTTAAACCTTTGGACACTGTAACAATTGACCATGGGATCAAGAGCCAAAAGGAATTTTAGTTTAATCCCTTAATCTTTTAGATGAAGAGACAGCCCAGAGAGCAAAAGTGATTTACTCAACATCACACAGCTACTTAAGGGTAGGCCATTTTACAGATGAAGAGACTGAGGCAAACAGGGCGAGATGCTTGCCAGGGTTACACATTTAAAAAATGTTTGAGGCTGGATTTGAATTTATAAAGATGAGTCTCCTGGATGCCCAGTGTAGTGAAATCTCCACTGCACCATTTACCAAATATATAACTCAAAGCTCAGATACACAGACTTATCTTTTGATTGACTTGTTTTGAGTTCATACAGTGGTTCAGAAAGTATTAAGTGCCCATTATATGCCAGGCATTCTGCAAGGAGCTGGTGACCCAAAACCAAAAATGAAATGGACCTGCCCTCATGGAGTTTACATTCTGGGTTGGGGGCGGGAAAGAATATGATACATACATAAAAAGTGCAGTAAGTCCAGACCTAACAGCAATATGCAGACTACCACTCATTTATGCCCCAAGGAGAGTCTTGATGACATTTAAAATCTTGACTAGATTGGGAACATGCACAGACATTCTGTAAATAAATGGTAAACATGAGTTTCTTAGGCTTAGACTGTGTAGCTAGAACTGGGGGACATTCAAAAAGCACTAGTCTGCCTCATCCCTTCTTGGAAAAGGCTGCCCTTTCATTGGAGTGATTTATTCCCTTCATACTGATGACTTTCCAATTAGAGAAGAGAATCAACATGTACCGGGAGAGTGCAGGAGCCAGCTCAAACTGGGTCATGAGATAATAATATCCAACAGTTGTTTTTTTTTCTCCCCCATCCCCCTGAGGCTGGGGTTAACTTTCCCAGGGTCACACAGCTAGGAAGTGTCTCAGACCAGATTTGAACTCTGGTCCTCCTGAATTCAAGGCTGGTGCTCTATCCACTGCGCCCCCTAGCTGCCCCATATGCAACAGTTTTATAGCTTTTATTACCAGACACACTGTTAAGCACTTTACAATTATTTTATTTCACCTTCAAAACAATCGGGAGTCAGGTGCTATAGTGACTCCCCATTTTACAGATGAGAAAATCGAGGAAAACAGAATTAAGTCTCTTTGCCCAGGATCACTGAGATCACACATGTACTTTGAGGTCAAATTTGAACTCAAGTCATCTTGATTTTATAACCCGTATTCTATCTGCTACTGCCACCTAGTGGCTTATAAAAGTCAACTGTTAAATTTATTAAATGTGTAATATTGCATTATTGAAATGAAATATACTGAACACAATAAATAATACATTTAATCCAACAATTATTTAACTAATAATTTAATATAATAATTCATATAAACAATCATTACAAACAATTGTAAATAATTATTTGATATAGTAAATTTTTAGTATGAACATTTCAACCTTGCAAACTGGCAAATGCAAAATGACAAATTGTTTGGCTGATTGCCTAAACGTTAAGAAAGTGATGGAAAAAATGTTAACAATTCATATTAAACTTAGAAGAATGCCCTGTATACATTCCCACCCGCATCCCCAGGGAGATGTTGTTAAACATTTTAACAGAACACCACTCTCTCAGACGCTTCCTTATGGAAGCCAATTTTTTCCCTTGAGTAAAGGTTTTAGTTAGTTGCTTTAGCATTGTTCTTTCATTGTGTTTCTAGATGGGAAACTATAATCTTGTAAGCATCAAGAGGTCCGGAAAATGAGCCAAGAGTACAGGACAAGCTGGCTTTTGCAGCCAGTCCAATATCAGTGCCCCAAGGAGCAACGAGACCTTCAGGACTGTGGCTAAGATGAGGAATCCATGTCATATAGAAGCGGTGTTAAGTCTGAAACCGTTCTTCCCTGAGACAAGGGTCCTGCAGGGGAGAGTGTTCCCACACTGGGTGGGGAGGAGGAGAAAGAAATGTTTTTGCTTTGGGTCTTGTTATCTCTTTGAAATAAATATTCCTTTGTAACAGCTAATTGGTTAATTAAACTGATTATTAAAGCTAATTGTTAATTGGTTATACATATTGGAGTACTCCCTGGCAGTTAACAGAGAGACCCACAGTAGAATCCAGACTGAAGCTCATAGCATTAGACAAAACACGGCTCAGCCCTTCAGGGATAACTCTTGAACTCTGAGGGAGAGAAGTAGACTGACTCAGGAGAGTGAGGTCACATATATGTATATATATATATATGCAGAATACATATATGTATATACACATATATACATGCACACACAATACAGTATATATGCATGTATACACATGCATATATATACTTCACATATAGAGTTTATATTTGAATACATATAAGTACAATATATACATGCAAATATGTATATATAATATATGCATACAAATGTGTACAAATTTACACACATGTATGTGTGTGAAGGGAGGGATGGTTTCTTGATCTTATGGTGAAATTTGGTTAGACTCTATTCATAATTTCTTGCATGTAAAGATGATCAATGGGGTGGATATTAAATAATTTGTGACTCAGATGAAGGATGGGGGAGTTATTAAAAGCCAAGATTCATTATTCATTTAGAGTTAGAGAATCAGGATTGAGTACAGGAATCAGAACCCCGGCTTTGTTTCTAAGATTCAGTAAAAGAGAGGAAATCCTGGTTCCCACCTTGTTCGGGGGGGGGGGGTGTCTAAATAATGCAGAAAGTGACTGAAGAAGGCATCTAGGGAACTAATTGTTCCAGTTCATTACCTAGTGCTAAAATTTATGGGAGCATTTCCCCTCCACCCTTAATTAAAGCAAAGTGAGTAGGACTGAAAGTGCTGCCAGGCAACAAAATCCTATAATTATTTTCTCCTCTCCCACCCTATTCCCCTGGTACCAAAGCAACATGGGTGTGACCAGGATTGGCTGCCTGATACACACCCACTCAGGATTTGTGTCTCCCTACTGTGAAATTGCCTCTCTTACCCTTATTTCTTTTGCTCTTCAAGCTTTCCCTGGAAATTCATTCTAACCCAGATTTCACATGGATGAAATGTTGGGTAAGGAATCCACATAGCTTGATTCTCTCTTGCCTCCATAGTTCCTTAAGAATGATCTAGGACATTCAGAATTAGGAACTGGATGATATTCTAACTTAGTGGTCAGGTAAAGTTCTGTTTGCACTGAGGGTGGGGTAGAAGCAATATAGACTTAAAGGGATCATGGCTATACAGCAGAATGGGGCAGGGGAGGGAGGGGATCTTAGAAGCTTTATATATAAGTTAATTCCATTTTATAAATAACAAAATGTAGGTCCAGTGGTTTGGGAGTGGCTAGGTGGGCACAGTGGATAGAGTGAAAGATCTTAATTCAAGTGGGAGCTCAGGCACTTAGTGACTCTAGGGCAAGTTTTCTCACCTGTAAAATTAAGATGACAGTATTTATCTTCCAAGACTCTTGTAAAGGTCAAATGAGACCTATTTATAAAGCACTTTGCAAATCTTAAAACAATCACATAAATGCTAGCTATTATTACTGTTAATCAATGACATATTCTTGCTGAATATTCTTTCTATGTTACTGCTAAGTAAAACTACTTTTGTTAAAGGTTTAATAGACATTAGCATCCTGGGCCTGAATCAGGAAGACTAATTTTCCTAAGTTCAAATCTGGCCTCAGATACATATTACAATGCAAGTTGAGAAGGGCAAGTTTGTTTCAGTTTTCTTCTATATTAAATGAGCTGAAGACAGAAATGGCAAACAAATCCACTATCTCTGCAAGAAAACCCCAAATGGGGACACAAGGATTTGAACATGAATGAAAAGACTGAACAACAACAAAGACAGAAATTACAAGACCGTACTTCCTGATAGCCCTGAGTTAGGCTTAGTTCAGAACATTTTTCAGTCAGCAGTATTGGATTGCAATGACCTTGTGACTTTCCTCATGTCTGAAGTGGAGACAATAGTATAGAGGAAGGGTCTGTCCTGTACCATCTTCTTTTTGCTCTTTTACTTGGTATCCTCATCATGGTCCCCCATGGAATCAGGTGTTATCCCTATGCAGATGACTTCTAGATCTACAAACATAGTTCCAGTCTCTCTCCTAAGTTTGAGTCACCAATCATCTATTTGATATTTCAAAGTCATCACCAATTCAAAATGTCCAAAATAGTTTATTATTCTACCTATTTCTATCTATTCTCTATTTTCCCTCACAAACCTACTGTTCATCTGAACCTTCCTGTTTCGATCGAGGAGTCCATCATCCTTTCTGTCACCCAGGTCAGCAACCTCAGCATATATTCAACCTCTTACTCCAAGGAAAACCTTATCCCATATATTTAATTGGCTGCCATATTTTGGTGCTTTTTCCCCTTCTACAATGTGTTTTCTACATGGAACCTTGTTTCCACTTGAACAGCTACCACATCATCACCTGCTGTCTGTACTATTACAATAGCTTCTTAATGGTCTTCTTGTCTTGCAGCTAGATTTCTTCAAGTGTGGGTTAAAAGTTCTTCAACTTATACATCAACACTCAATGAATAGTATAGTGGTATGGAATAGCCTTTATCTTAACCATCACAAAAAAGTACAGTATGCAAAGGATTCCCATGTGCCCATGAACAAATGCAGAAACATAAAACAACCCAAATTGCCCATTTGTTGTTGTAGAATCATTTTAGAATGTCTAAATCTTCAAGACTCCTCCTGGAATTTTCTTGGCAAAGATGCTGGAGTGGTTTGCCATTTCCTTCTCAAGCTCATTTTACAGATGAGGAAACTGAAATAAACAGGGTAAAGTGACTTGCCCAAGATCACCCAGCTAGAAAGTATCTGAGACAGGATTTGAACTTATGAAGGAGTCTTCTTGATTCCAGGATTGCCACCTCCCTGCCCTAAACTAAAAAAAAAAAAATTAATTAGATTTCCCCTGAAATATAACCACATTTAAGAGGACTGATGAATATATACTTCCCTTTTTCTGACCTATACTTTTTCAGCAACTCATTGATTGAACAAGGTCTCCATGGCATGACAGGGCAGTGGTTCTCTTCCTTCCCAAAGGAACATGGTGCTGAAGAAATTTTCTTCCTAGGAGGATGTGTTTGACTTCTTAATTCAAGAACTCTTGAACACTTAATTCCCATAAAGTAATTTCTAAGGCACAGAAATATCCATTCTTGGAAACACTCTAATCTTTGACTTTTGCTCAAAAAAGGAAATAAGAAAGGCCGATGTCCAGGAACTTAAGGTCTATCAAGAGGTCATTGGGCAATACAGGCAACTTTCCATATGCATCTCCTGCCAATTTCCATTTTATGTTCCTGGGGAGGAGGAGGAAGAAATGCCCTTCTTTCCCCATCCCCTTTGATGAGCTTTGGTCTGGAAATGTAGGAAAAGAAAGGTCATGAAAAGAGAAAAAGCAAGATATTTCACAACTCATTTTTATAATAGGGAAAGACCATTTTTAAAGAGTCTCTTTCCCACTAAGTTTCTGTCAGTGTTCACACTCATTAAAAACCAATCAAGAGTTTCCTGCGTCTTCTGGGCAAAGTGCTAGGATATATGTGTACCCCCATTGGAGATATTCTTCCAGCAAAGGTCTTTTCTCTCTAACTTCATCAAGTTGATTTAGGGAACTCATCAAATTGACCAAGTAATCAACTTTCTTCCCCTCAACCCCCTCCCCCCCATTAAAATATTATCATGTGATTTCAAACTCGTAGTAATCTTAGATGCCATTTGGGAATGGGGCCATCTCCAGTCAACCTGATCTATATCTGGCCACTGGACCCAGATGGTTCTGGAGGAGAAAGTGAGGCAGGTGACTCTGCCCAGCCCATCCTCACTTACATCTACTTCACTTGCCTGTATGGTATCACCTTCCTGATGTCACAGTCCTCTTTGAGAACAAAGCAACAACTACAACTTTCTATCTATATTTTTTTCTATCTATTCCATATGTCTTGTTGTCTTCCTCATTAAATATAAGCTCTTTGAAGGTAGGAACAGTTTTTTACTTTTTTGTGTATATCCAGTGCTCAGTGTAGTGCTTAATAAATGTTGCTTAAGCACTTTTAATATTTCATAGATACCAGTACAAACTATGGCAGTTGTTTACCAAAATTAGGGGACACATCACTGTCAAGTTATACCACTGAAGTCTTTATCTTGTTTTTTTAAAAATCTACATAGCTGGGGCAGCTAGGCGGTGCAGTGGATAGAGCACCAGCCCTGAATTCAGGAGGACCCGAGTTCAAATCTGATCTCAGACACTTAACACTTCCTGGCTGTGAGACCCTGGGCAAGTCACTTAACCCCAGCCTCCCAAAAAAAAAAAAAAATCTACATAGCTGCTTAGTAACAAAAGGGAAACTTAAAATAAAATGGAAATGATTTATCCTAAGTTAACATATCTATTCCTGCTATACTTTCCAATCAATTCCCCACTTAGGGATTTTTATCTATTTTGTTGTTTTTGAGAAATAGCTAAGTGGTACAGTAAATAGAGGACAGATTAAAGCGCTTTAATTTTAAATTTATTTGAAGACTTGTTCACACCTAATTTATACTTTTGATTGTCTACACTTTAGGGGATTACACTTTTTAAAGTGGGTATAAAACCCTATACTATCCTACCATCATATATATGCATATACTACATACATATAGATATGCATATACAGTCAATCCTCCTTATTTGCAAATTCAACTATTAGCCAAATTTTATTTGTGACCATCCCCCATGAAAATCAATTCTGGGATAGCTACAGTAACAAAAAATTTTCCCTATCTGAAGTAGAATACAATTTTAGTGCTTAAACTACAAGTAAGTGTCCTTTTCAAAATCTATTTAGTGTATTTTATGCATTTTGCTTTTGCTTTGGGGGGTAATTTTGCTGTTTAAACAGACCTTTAAGTATAATATTGAAGAGCTGTCTAGTATTCTTAAGTTGCAAGAAAGCTGTGAGGTGCTTCATAGAGATATGTGTAAGATAAGCTTTGTTCAAGCACAAGTCTATTAACCATGAGTTCCCTGTTAATGAATCAACATCATGGTACATACAGAAAAAGGAAAAGGAAATTTGCTGATCTATATATGATACCACTCTGGAAAGTGCTACAGCAAATGTTGTAGATAGAGGTTCTCAGGGACCTAAACCTATATTTCCCTTAGGAGGTTAGGATGAGGGTTCCTTTAGTATTCACTAATTCATTGTTCATGATTCTTTTTAGAGATTAAGTACCATGAATGATGAGAAATGGCAAGGTATGTATACATTTATTCCAATTGTGAACTAAGATATTGATATACAGGAAACTGGGGCAAATAGGTGATTTGTCAAAGATCACACAGCTAGTGCCTGCGGCCAGATTTAAACCCAGGAAAATGAGTCTTCTTAACTCCAGAACCAGCACTCTATGCACAGTTTGCACTGTTCCACATAAATAGGGGGGTGTGTGTGTGTGTGTGTGTGTGTGTGTGTGTGTGAATGCAGATAGCATCTTCCTTCACATGTTCTTTGTAGTTAATTTGAATATTTATAATAGTCAAAATGACTTATTCACTCAAAGTTGTTAAAATATTGCTGCTACGGTATTCAATGTTCTCTTGGTTCT
This sequence comes from Sminthopsis crassicaudata, assembly GCF_048593235.1. Classification (NCBI taxonomy): domain Eukaryota; kingdom Metazoa; phylum Chordata; class Mammalia; order Dasyuromorphia; family Dasyuridae; genus Sminthopsis; species Sminthopsis crassicaudata. The sequence goes on from NC_133620.1 coordinate 286,353,924, forward strand.
GCTTATTTCACTCTTGATTATTGAAAGTCAATCCATGGTTTTTTAGAAGCTTATTGAACTCATCATTTTTTTTAGCCCTGTATTATTCCATCACAATCATACCACAATTTGTTTAGGCATCCCCCAATTGATGAGTATCTCTGTAGTTTCTAGTGCTTTGCCACTACAAAAAAAAGAGTTGCTATAAACCTTTTAGAACATATAGGTTCTTTTCTGTTTTCCCTAAGCATCTTTGAAAATAGACTTAGGAGTGATATTGTTGGGTTAAAGGATATAGCCAGTTTAATAATTCTTGGGCATAATTCCATATTATTCCCCAAAATGATTGGATCAGTTCACAATTTCACCCACAATGAATTAGTGCCCCAATTTTTCTATATGCCTTTCAATATTCGTCCCTTTCCCCTTCAATCATTTTAGCCAACCTATTAAGTATAAAATAGTGTCTCAAAGTTGTTTTAACTTGCATTTCTCTAATCAATCATAATGTATAGCATTTTTCCACATGACTACAAATTATTTTGGTTTCTTCATCAGAAAAAAACTGCCTATTCATATGCTTTGACCATTTATCAATTATACTTGAGACTATTTTCATAAAGATTTTCTAAAGATGAAAAAAGAATTCGATGCTCTGTCTCCTTCCCCAGTTTGCCTTGGAAGGCCATCTATTTTCTTGTATGAATTAAAAGTTGTTGATGTCCTCTTATTGATGGCTATAAGGTTACTATCATCTCAGAAGTGGAAGTACTAGGTAGTATGGTGGGTTCAATTTGATTGGAAGATCAGAGTTCAAATTGCATCTTAGATAATTATTAGCTGTGTGACTTTGAACAAGTTTTCTAATCCATATTTGCATCAGTTTCCTTATCTGCAAAATTTGGTCTATGGGAAGATCAAATGAGGTAAATTATAAACAACACCTTACAAAAGTGTTATTTAAATGCTAGCTGTTGTTTTTATTAGTTTTGTTTATTACTATCATTTTTATCTGTTTTATGGGTAAAATCCCAAATTTCATCTAGCATACAAAGTTCTAGTGATAAGTTTCTTTATATTTGACTAGTGTAGTTTTTAGGCAGCAAAGTTTGTTGCTGGGACCATATCTGAAGACTAGAGCTTAGCACACATTTAGCAGGCATATTATTTGGGGGACCTCCTCAGGGACCTGCTTCTGCAATATGTAATAAGACAGTCAAAAAAGCATTTATTAAGCACATATGCTATGTTAAATACTGGAGATACAAAAATAAAAGCAAAAAATTTCCTCACCTTCAAGTAACTGACATTCTAATCAAGACATCACACAGAGAAGGCTTGAAAGTTCTAAGTTAGAACTATCTCAAGAAAGAAAGGTAGACTAGAGAGAGATAAAAAGGAGAAAGTAGGGACTGTCTCTGTAGAGAAAATCAGCTGGCAGATATATTTGCCATTTTAAAGAATTAAAAAAATGGAAAAGGAAGGAAAACATTTTGCTCAAATGAGAGCAGAGGAAATTGCAAAAGAAAGGGAAGATATATACACAATGAATTCTGAATATTTTGGAAATCTTTATTGATGTGCATTGTATAATTGATCCTAAAACATCTGTTACATCTGGCAGTATATACAAATTTAGTGTCACAACAATAATTATTATTGCACTCTATTCCTACCCTTCTACACCAGGGAATGTACATTCCTAGGTCACGAATGGAACAAAAACATCCTATTTTCCAGGAGTCTCTGCTTGTATACATCTTGAAGAAGAATGGGCAGCAGTCAATTCTCTTTGCAAATGGATTGTCACATTGTTCTCTAGACACTGTGGAGAGGTATGCAGACATATGTAATTCTTCCTCTTCATAAATCTATTTCCCCCCCCCAGTATTAATACAAAAAACTCCACAAAGGGAAACAGAAGAAAGAAGAGATCTCCAAAGGAGCTTCCCATCAGATATCTTGGAAGTATACCTGAGTTCTCAAGAGAAAATTTCAGGGGATCACAGGATCATCTTCTTAGAAGTGCATTGAAAACAGAGTTGATCAAAAACTATCTTATGTTAAATGATCCCATTTAAGTATATTCTCAAACTCAATTTCCTCTTCCTCCCACCGTGTCCATTGTTCTCACTTTTGGGCTCAAATTTGCCCATGAAAATGAATGTATTTTATTATTTTCCAGGAAGGCTCATCAATTGAGCATTCAAAAATATGCATTGTTTTCTGTTTTTCTTCTTTCAATATACTGCATTGGTTTTGCATCACACATTTTGTTAAACAAACTCTCTTCCCAGTCCTGGGACTAGGTCATCTGTTTGTTCTGCAAATGGTATTAGCCCGGAGGTTTTTTTTTTTTTTTGTTTTGTTTTGTTTTTAGCCTTCTTGTGATCTGAAGAAATGGACCTTCTTAATGAGACTGAAAGAAGTAAGGATGGATATTCAGAGCCCTTTTAGAAGCTCAGGGAGGATACAGGGTGCAAAGGCTTCATTGAATTCCTTGGGTTTGAACTGGCCTGGGAATCCCTGAGACAAAATACCTGCTGCCCCTTTATTCAGGACTATAGGAACCCAGAGACAAATTTCACTGCCTGAAAGTTGAGCACAGTATAGAAGCTGGAGGCATAATAAAAGGGAAAAGAAATTAGTCTTTTTAAAAAAACAACAACTTTTTCTCCCAGAGTACTGGATCCATAATGGAGAGGGCAGTGAAGTTAATATATAGACACTAAAAACAGCAAGGAATGCTGACAGCTCAGACATAAAAGCCTGTTGGACTTCATATCCTGGAGCTGGTTCTCAGGGACATTGCTGATTCACTGGGAACAACTGCCCATTTGGATGGGCTTTCTTTCCATGTAAGAGGGAAGAGCTTTGGCAGAGGTTCTCAGGAGCTCAGGGATAAAGAAAGGGTATGTTGACACAGAGGTCCCCAGCCACATGAAAGCCAGGATTTCCATGATCATCAACACAGCCATTCCAATCTGGAATATGACAGGAGGCAGAAGAAAGCTTCCCACAAAGTCACACGGAGGCTACTTCTGGTCCCTCTCAAGATGTGTAGATGCCTGGAGGGAGAAAAAGTTTTATACTGTGTTGAAGACTGAGAGAATGCACTTTCTTCCCTCCTTTACAGAGGTGGGGGCTATGGATAAGGTAATATTGTATGTCAGAAACAATCAATGTGCTGGTTTTACCAAACTACATCTCTGTCTCTGTCTCTCTGTCCCTCCCTTTCTTCCCTCCCTCCCTCCCTTTCCTTCTCTCTTTCTTTCTCTTTCTCTCTCTTTTTCTGTGTGTCTCTCTCCCCCACCTTCATCATCTGTCTCCCCTCCCTCCCAGCCTCTTGCTCTCTTTTAAATAAGAGATGGCTCATTGAGTAGGTAAGGGGAAGGCATACATTCAGAAACTAAAGTGATATCAGAACAAAGACATTAATGAAAATTTAAGAAGAATTTTGAAAAGAAAAAGTGTTCTGAAGAATTCCTAGTAAGCTAGACTGAGTTTCCATCCCCATTTTATTGCCATAGCAACAACATCTTTCACATCTTCAGCAAATTATGTTTTTTATAGCCTAGCTAAACTTCCTTTCCAAGTCTTATACAAAGAAATAGATTTACAATAAGAATAAATTAAAAGATACTGTTTGCTCTATAGGATTTTTTCACTATATAAAGGGATTCACTGTAGGACTCTATTAAGTAGGGAGTTCCTTAAATATTTTTGAGTTATAATTCAATTTACAAAAATTTGATTTTTATTCAAGTATCTACTTGAATAGCCAAAGAATCGCCTTTTCTTTATGAATATAATAATTTCCAAAAAATTATGGTATGGAAAGATACCAAATGCCTCCTCCCACTTTTGAAAGATCTTTTGATCATATTTTCTCAGTGTCTGAAACCTTTGGACCATGAGCAAAATAAACCTTGTCAGTACATAAATGCCATGGAGATCTTGTCCTAACCTGGAATCCAAAGAGTCTAACTGATTCCTAAAAGGAAATGAAGTCAAAGTTCAGGTAAGAACTCAGATCTCCCTGCAAATAGAAATAGAGTGCAGACTGGATAAGTGCAGAAGCTGCTGTAACTAATCCAATTAAAACTAGTTCTCCCTTCCCTACCCCTGACCAGATTAAAGGGGTTGGGACATAACTCTCAAGGGTTTTCTAACATTCTAAGTTACTATTGCTCCCCCTAATATGTCAAAGTGTCACTGAAACTCGACTAACAATTTTGATTATGAAATTTTGTTTTTGTATATAAAGCCTTTCCCTGAGAGGACAAAATCATGAATTGCATTATCTGAGTCTATTTCCAAGCAATAATGCTTGTAAATATTAATATAGGGATGACATATATTATTATATGTATCATATATATGACACAAATATTATTTGTTATGTTTGACAAAATAGAAATGTAAAACACAAAGTATTAAATTTTTTCTCCCACAATGAATTATCATAAATCTGGTAGAAGACGATGGAAGGAAAGAGGACCCAGTTATTGGGTTCAAGTTGTCAACAAGGGCTATAAGCAGTCTAGACAAATGCAAGGATGCCCCAGTCAGAGGCAGGCAATCAGAGCTGACCAGAGAAAGCTCATGAGAAATAAGTGAGAAGGGGTGAAGGTAAACAAAAGACTGTTTGCCAACCTGAGGGTCATCAAATGTCTGACACGTGCTGATGGGATGAGGGCGGTAGGACACCCAAACCGTCCCAGAAGTGGGAAGCAGAGATGGGTTGCCATGGCAGGGGGAAGACCTAGATGAAGAGAAAGTAAGAAAATGTAAGAGCTCTGGTTTAGGAATCAGGAATCCTAGTTTCTAGTCCCAGCTTTATTGCTAATTCATTGTGTGATGTTGGACAATCATGAAATTTCTTGAGATCTCAGTATATTCCTGTAAAAAAAGGGAGACCACTCGCCTTGCCTAGCACAGGAATATTGCTGTGGGGATCAAGTGAAATAATGGATGTGAAAGCATCCCATAATGGGGATGGTAAACCTCCTTCAAATAAATTGTGGTGAAGCTCAGATAAGATAATGTGTTTAAAAAGCTTGGATCATTTTAAAACACTATATAAATGTCAATTATTTTATTGGTCTACTGGAGAGAGAACTGGATTAGGTGACCTAGATACCAGTCCTGGCTTCCAAAACAGTACACCCCTACCTGTGGGGAAAGAGACTGGAAAATGCATGGGTTTTGATTTTACTTTCATATGTTCCTTCTCTCCTCGGACACTGTTACTACCCGGAGGCAGTTCCTCATCATGCACATGTGGACTATTGCTGTGGCCAGTCTTCCTCTCACAAGCCTCTCCCTACTTAATTCCATCTTCCACTTATCTATCAAAGTGATTTTCCTAAAGCTCAAGTCTGACCCGAGTCACTACCCTATTCTTGTGACTCACCATTGTCTCCAGAAGCAAATATAAAATTCTCTCTTTAGAAATGTGGAAATATGTTTAGAAGAATTGCACATGTTTAACCTATATTGAATTATTTGCTGTCCAGGGGGGATGGGAGGGGGGAAGATAGAGGGAAAGGAGGGAAGAAAAATTTGAAACATAAGGTTTTGCAAGAGTGAATATTGAAAACTATTTTTGCATGTATTTTATTGTGGCTGTTGCTGAGGCAATTGGTGTTAAATGACTTGCCCAGGATCACGCAGCTAGGAAGTGTTAAGTGTCTGAGATGATATTTGAACTCGGGTCCTCCTGACTTCAGGGCTGGTGCTCTATCCACTGCGCCACCTAGCTGCCCCTTTGCATATATTTTGAAAATAAAAAGCTATTATTAAAAAAACCAAAAAAAAAACAAAAAACGTCTTTAGCATTTGAAACCCTTCATACCCTCATCCTTTCCTTCCTTTCCAGGTTTCAGTGGTACTGACACTCCATCTTCCCACGCTAAGCATTTTCCCTGGCTTTCTTCAAGTCCTTTCCACCTCCCACAAGAAGCTTTTTCCTATCCCTCTCAATTCTGTCTTTCCTCTTTTGATTATTCTCTATTTAATTTTTTTAATGATGAAATTAAGGGGTGAGAGAGGAATATACTGGGAGAAAGGGAAAGAGAGAAGTGGAATGGTGTAAATCATCTGCCATTAAAAAATAGGCAAGAAAAAGCTTTTATAGTGCAGGAGCAGGGGAGAGGAGAGTGTGAGTGACTACTTTCATCAGAAGTTGTAAGTTTGGGGAATGCAAATACAAGTTGCAAAGAGGAAATAATATTCACACTCAATATGAGTATGCAGGAATATGGGAAGGGGGAAAGGGTGATAATATGGGAGGGAAGTGGTCAGTAGCAAAACACTTTTGAGGAGAGACAGGGTGAAAGGAGAGAAAGAATAAATACTGTTAGCAATAGAAATTGTAAAAAAGAATTGTGAAGCAAGTTTTTCTGATAAGGTCTCATTTCTCAAACAGAGGGAACCTTGTCAGATTTATAAGAAATAAGAGTCATGTCCCAATTGATAAATAATCAAAAGATACAATCTATGCCCAAAAGACATTCATGCATATATTTTGACCTAAAAATAACAATAATAATAACATAAATACCAAAAGAGATTCAAAAAAAGGAAAAAAAGTTTATTCCTTATTTCGGAATGTTTATATAGTTTATTTTTATATCATTCTTTGCATATTTTCTATCCAATTAACTCCTGAAGAATAGGAACTGTTTTGATTTTATTTTTTTTTTCTTTCTTTGAATCTTTAACTCTTAATATAGTGTGGCATACAGTAGGTGCTTAATAAATGTTTATGGACTGACTGACTTTTGGTTGAAACAAGTTTATTAAATATATTTTAGCTTTTATCACATAAACAAACAAAAAACAGTCCTCTTGGTTTGCAAACAATTAACATTTGGGTTTTCAGATTTAGCAATTTAATAGCATGCTTTGGACTCTCCCCAGAATCCTCCACCTTTTCCATGCCTGCTGTGGAATATCTGAGAAACATCTGTCCTGGGGCCTTCCTCTCCTCATTGAAAAATTCATTGATAAATTGGGTACCACCATTTTAGGAAAAGTCCCAATCATGCTTTATTTCACTCATATCTGGGCTCTTTCTGGAATCTTCCTCACTTGCCATTCTGTCTCCTTTCCCCTCCACTTCTAGTTCTCCTATTTGTCTTATCTTCCATCATTAAAATGTAAGCTCTTTGAAAGCGGTCTTGTATTTGCATTCCCAGAATTTAGCCCAGTTCCTGATACATTAAAAATGCTTTGTAAATGTTTTATCTTACTAAGGTTGGTTCAATGTCAGCATTTTAAGGACAGGGAGACAGTAATCATGTATAATTCAGTCAATAAAGTTGTTAAATATGAGACATTATTCTAGGCACTGGGTGATGCAAAAACAAAAATGAAAGTTCCTGCCTTCAAGCAGCATTTTATAGTTTACATTTTAATGTTATATTTTAACTGAGGCAGCAATATATGTATAATTATGCATGTAAAATATACAAAATAAAAACAAGTCTGTTTTATGAGAGATTGCAAATAAGTAGGGGAGAGGGACATGGATCAGAAAAAGGCTTCTTCATTCCATAGCGTGATGGCTTGGACTTAATAGGTGCTTTATAAGTGTTTGATGGTTGATGAATGAATAAATGAATGATAGGATATTACAGAGCTGGGAAGAAACCCTTCTACCATATTCTATGTTGATGAGGCAGATATTTGTGTGTTATAGCCAATTTAGGGTTCTACAATTTCAGACAATCAGTCACCCTCTAGGAGAGATATAGGAATTCACAAAACTATACTTGTGTCCACTACAAATTTATGTTGTTGTCATTCTTGTTTTTCAGTCACATCCAACTCTTTGTGATCCTGTGGACCATATTGTCTATGGGTTTTCTTGGCAAAGATACTGGAGTGGTTTGCCACTTCCTTCTCCAGTGCATTAAGGTTAAACTCAGGTCTTCCAGACTCCAGGCTTCACTGCCTCACAAATTTACTTAATTTAATCTCAGTGAAGCCTCATAGAACCAAGTCTAACTTGGTTCTTCTAACTCCTCTTTGATTCTGTGCTCACTCACTACCCTTGTTCCAGACCTGCTCAGCTCTCTTTAAGCCTCCCAACACACTCCTTCCCCACCTTCTCCACTGAGGATTCCTCATGTTTCACCAAAAAACAAACAAACAAACAAAAAAACCTGAGACATTTTACTGATACTTTCCTCTTCTCCTTTCTTAGTGCTCATCTTAGATCACATAGATTTCTTCCTCCACAATCTCCTCTTTTAATCCTGTCTGTGTTAAATAAGTGGCCCTTCTCATTACCACAGCAAAACTCTTGCCATGTTCCCTTGGTCCTATTTCCTCCCATATTCTCCAGAGGACTACCCCTAGTATGATCCCCACTTTCTCTTCAGTTTTTATTTTCTGTCTCCTTCCTGGATACCTACAAATACATCCATGCCTCCCTTCTATTCTCAAAAAAAAAAAAAAAAAAAAAAAAAAATTAAAACTACCCTTTCAACCTTGATAACCATTATCCCATAACTCTCCTCCTTTATCTGTTTAATTCCTCAAAAAAAAAGTCATTTCTATTCAGTACCTCTACTTCTTCTCTTCTTATTCTCTTCTCAATTTTTTGTAATATAGATTCATTTGAAACTTTTCTCTCCAAAATCCCCAATGATTTCCCAATTGCTGAATCTAAAGACATTTTTCTCATTCCTCACATCCTAGTAGACCAAAACTTCTTAAACTATGGGTCATGACAACTCTGAGATACCACTACATAGCTGTTAGATTGGCTAGAATGACAGGGAAAAATAATTCAGAGTGTTGGAGGGGATGTGGGAAAACTGGGATACTGATGCATTGTTGGTGGAGTTGTGAAAGAATCCAGCCATTCTGGAGAGCAATCTGGAATTATGCCCCAAAAGTTATCAAAATGTGCATACCCTTTGACCCAGCAGTGCTACTACTGGGCTTATATCCCAAAGAGATTTTAAAGAAGAGAAAGGGACCTGTATGTGCAAGAATGTTTGTGGCAGCCCTCTTTGTAGTGGCCAGAAACTGGAAACTGAGTGGATGTCCATCAGTTGGAGAATGGCTGAATAAATTGTGGTATATGAATATTATGGAATATTATTGTTCTGTAAGAAATGCCAACAGGATGATTTCAGAAAGGCCTGGAGAGACTTACATGAACTGATGCTGAGTGAAATGAGCAGAATCAGGAGATCATTATACACTTCAACAACAATACTATATGATGATCAATTCTGATGAACATGGCCCTCTCCAACAATGAGATGAACCAAATCAGTTCCAAAAGAGTAGTAATGAACTGAATCAGCTACACTCAGGGAAAGAACTCTGGGAGATGACTAGGAACCACTACATCGAATTCCCAATCCCTCTGTTTTTGTCCGCCTGCATTTTTTATTTCCTTCACAGGCTAATTGTACACTGTTTCAAAGTCCGATTCTTTTTGTACATCAAAATAACTGTTTGGACATGTAAACATATATTATATTTAACTTATACTTTAACATGTTTAACATGTATTGGTCAACCTGCCATCTGGGGGAAGGGGTGGGGGGAAGGAGAGGAAAAATTGGAACAAAAGGTTTTGCAATTGTCAATGCTGAAAAATTACCTATGCATAAAATTTTTGTAAAAAAAACAATACATTTTTAAAAATTAAAAAAAAATTAAACTATGGGTCATGATCCTGTATGGAATTACATAACTGAATGTAGGGAGGTCATGAAATTATGACTTATTACTTGTAAATGTTTAATTTTTATACCTATTTTACATACCAATATATCTGGGGCGATATGAAAATTTCTCAGATTAAAAAAAAGGATTACAAATGGAAAAAGTTTAAGAAGCCCTGCTCCAGACTTTTGTGTAGCATTATACTTTTTTCTTCTGGTATTATCAATCCTCCCTGGATTTTATTTTACTATCCTTTTAGTTCTCCTCCTACTTACCTAAAGATTTCTTTTCATCTTTTACTGGATTCCCATCCCTATTCTCTAATTGTGAGTATCCCTCATGGTTCTGTTTTGAACCCCTTCTCTCTTCTCTCTATACTACCTTTTCTAATGATTTAATCAGTTTCCATTAGCTCAGCTATCAACTCTATCAGTCTCTGTCTTCATTTTCAATCCCTTATCTCCAACTGCCAATTGGACGTTTCAAACTGTTTTTTTCAAAGGCATTTGAAAATGGAAGTCATTATCTGCCCATCCAAATCTCCCTGTTACTGTTGAGGGTATCACCATCCTCCCAGACCCCAAGGTCTGAAAGCTAGAGCCATACTTATTATTTGCTCTAACCCCACATATGTAATCCATTGTTAGATCTTATCATTTCTGCCTTTAGAATATTCCTTATGTACTTCCCTTTATCTACATTTACACAGCTCTCATTTTAGTTCAATTCCTCATCACTTTTCACCTTGACTATTATAATTGATCTGTCCTCAAAGCATCCTCCACGCCCAAGGACCAAAGTGATTTTCCTAAAGCTTAGCTCAGGTCATGCTATTTTATCCCCTTTCCTTTTCAATAAACTCTAGAACTGTTCAAGATTCTTTACAACCAGGCCCTTTTCCCATCTTTCTTTTTCTTTTTATACTTTATTGTGATATCATGATCCAGTGATCCAAATCACTATTCAGTGATATTAGCTAAAGCAGTTTGATGGTGCAATGGGTAGAGCACTGGACTCAGAGCCAGGAAGCTCTTAGTACAAATATTGTCCCAGACAGTTACTAGTTGTGTGACCTTAAGCATATCATATTATCTGTCTGCCTCAGTTTCCTCAGATGTAAAATGGGACTAATAATGGCACCTCCTAGAGCACATTGAACAACCCTAAGGTTGTTGTAAGGTTCAAATGAGAGATTTATAAAACACTTAGCAAAGTATCTGGTACATAATAGGTAATATATAAATCTTTATTTCCTTTCCCCCCTTTTTTGCTGTTCCTCAGATACTACATTTCCTATTTCTATGGCTTTGCATTGGCCATCCCTGATGCCTAGAATTCTTACCCTTTTCATCTCCACCTTGAAGGCTTTCCTTGATCAATGAAGCTTTGCCCTTTAGGTTATTTTCCTTCTGTTCTGTATGCATTTTATATGGACCTTTTTATTTATAGCCCATGTCCCCTATAGTATATAAATATTTTGTGGTTTTGTCCTTCTTTGTATCCCCAACACTTAGCACAGGATCTGGTACTTAGGCTGTTCAAAATATGTTTATTGATTGTTTCACTGATTGATCTTTTTTTCCTTTGGAGATTACTAGTAGGCAGCATATTTAAGCAGGAAGGATCAGAGCCCTTGGAATAGTGTCTCAACTACCCAGAGAAGTATAAAGCAATATATGTTAGAAAATTTGCAAACAAGAAAATCAGATATCTATCCCTACAGGAATTAAGGCATGGAGGTGTAGTACTCCTGAATAACTTTCCTTGGATGGGTGTTATTCTTTGGTGTGAATGTCTTGGAGAAATCTTGTGTACAAGTTCTATTACAAGTTGTCTGAAATCTTGGGCATGAATGACACCTAAGGCAATGATATCACTCTTACTGAGTTAATAACAACTCTGCTTTTACTTGACAACACTTTCTGATATCCCCTCTTTTTTTTCCCCAGAGTTCACAAGACCCTGAAGGAAGAAGGGTGGGAAGAGAAAGGTTGGAAGAGTGGGGTTATGAGGATTTTATTAGGGAAAGTGAGCATTACACCATCTTTTCTGGAATTTTTGGAGCCTCCTCTGAGCCCTTTTTTCTGATAGAGTTAGGATACATTAGACATACTTACTGCTCTCTTTTTTTTGCTCTCCAGGATTTTCGGTGTCTTGAGAAGTCTTTCCTGGTGCCATTTGTGTCATGGCTGGTCCTTCCAAATAACTTATTCACCCAAGGTGTGCCATCCACAGGGTGGCCCCTGGACACAATTATATAAGAGGTGAGATTGTCTATAGCCTCTGTCTCATTGAAATGTATCCATTCTAAGCCCTATCTCTTTAGGGACTTTTTCTTAGCTTACAGACCTGAAATAATTAAGTCCTGCTTATAGAATAAGGATTTAATAGGAATATATTAGGAAATCCCCCAGTGTGTTGGCTATTGCCAAGAGACACACAGGTAGGTTGTAATCTGTATCATTAAAAGGAAAATTCATGCAGTACATTATTCAAGTAAAGAAGATTCTATTTTAACTGTTTGGACATGCATACATATATTGTATTTAACTTATACTTTGTCATATTTAACATGTATTGGTCAACCTGCCATCTGGGGGAGAGGGGTGGGGGGAAGGAGGGGAAAAGTTGGAGCAAAAGGTTTTGCAACTGTCAATGCTGAAAAATTACCCATGCATGTATTTTATAAATAAAAAGCTATAATAAAAAAAGATTCTATTTTTAAAATTTTATAATTAATTAATTATATACTTATAATATATACATATATATATATAATTAATGGCTACATTTATTGTGAGCATTTGAAGGTAATAAATTGCATTTCTCTTCATAAAAAATTGCATAATAGTTTACTTCATTATTAACACATATGTACTTCAACTAAAATTTTTGAGAGACAATGCATCCACCCAAAAGAGAAAATAACTTGGGCAACAGACCAGTTACAAAATCAGTCTCTTAAGTCTGGCTAGGATCCTGATTATTTCTCATACAAATATTAGACAACGGCTGTCCAGGTTGTTGATGCAGACTAAATTGTGGCTTCTCTCCTCAAATCAGGAATCAGCTGAGAATTAAGTATAAGAGAAGAATAGGCTGATTTTTCTTCTGCAGCAAGATAATTGTATAAATATGTATGCATATATTGGATTTAACATATATTTTAACATATTTAACAGGTATTGAATTATCTGCCATCTAGGGGAGAGGGTGGGAGGAAGGAGGGGAAATTTTGGAACACAAAGTTTTGCAATTGTCAATGCTGAAAAATTACCTGTGCATATGTTTTGTAAATAAAAAAACGTTTTAACAAAAAAATACTGATTTATATATATATTTTAAAAAGAGAGAGAGAGGGAGAAGAATAGGTAACCGGATTATGTAGATGTAGCAGGGCAGTGGAAGAAGCAGGTGGAATTTTCTTTCACTATGACCAAAGAAAGTGTGGAATAAATCAGTTGGAATTAATAATGATATTAACATGAATATTATGATTTCAAGGCTGCCCAGAAATAAAATGCAACCATTTCTGGGAAGGACAGCAGGCATTGGGTAATAGCCCAATAAGAACTGACCTCAAAGAATTAAAGTAGATTACATCATCCAAGGAGACATTTGAAGGGTGGAGTTTAATTACCTGACCTGGGAACGTAGCCCAGGGTTTTCACTGGAAGCCAAAATGGTTGTAAATCAGTCCCTGTATCTCCCGGAGCCCTGTTCTTACCTCTTACATAAAAAAAAGAGGCCCACTCCCATCCATCTCTAAAAAACACGTACTTCACAAAGGTCTTGGATACTGCTTCCTTCACATTCACTAGAAATACGGTGACTTTCTGGTTTGAAGTCTTAGGTAGAGCTATATCTAGAAACCAAAAGGAAGGAAATATCAAAAAAAGAAAGATTGATCCTGACATAACAAATGGTAAGCCCGCCACCTATATGTAGTAACAGGCGGGAAAAACTTTTTTTAATGCTCTCCAGAAAACATCTAATTTTATTTTTTTTCACTTCACCAAAAATCTATTTTCTCCTCTTTCCTTTAGAGTGAAGAACATTTTTAAACCCAGCAAATGACTTTCTCAGTAAGTCAACAAGCATTTATTAAGCATTCACCATGTGCCAGACGCCATGCTAAGCACTAGGGATATAAATAAAAACAAAAAGAAAGCCATTGCCTGCCCTCAAGAGCTTACATTCTGAAGAGAAAAAATAATGCTTAGAAGGGAATCTGAAAATTAAAAGCAACTCTGAAGCATCACCTCACACCTATCATATTGGTTAATATGACAGAAAAGGAAAATGACAAATGTTGGAGGAGATATGAAAAAATTGGGTCACAACTGCATAGTTGGTAAAGTTGTGAATATTTCCAACCATTCCAAAGAGCAATTTGGAACTGTACCTAAAGGGATATAAAAATGTGTGTATTTTTTGAGCAAATATTACCACTATTAAGTCTGTATTCCAAAAATGTTTTTTTTTTTAAGGAAAAGAATGTACAAAACTATTTATAGCATATTTATATAGCTATATATAGCTATAGCATAAATATAGAATATTTATTTTCTGGTGCCAAAGAATTGGAAACTGGATGCCCATTATCTGGGAAATTTCTGGACAAATTGTGGTATAGCATTGTGATGAAATACTATTGTGTTATAAAAAGTAATGAGCAGGAAGGTTTCCGAAAAACCTGAAAAGATTTACATGAACTGATGCAAAATGAAGTGAGCAGAACTAGGAGAACATTGTACACAGTTACATCAACATTATATGATGATCAACTGTGAATGACTTAGGTATTCTCAGCAATACAATGATCAAAGACAATTCCAAAGAATTCATCTTGGAAAAAAGAAATCTACTTCCAGAGAAAAAGCTAATGAAATCTGAATTCAGACCAAAGTATCAAAGTTTTTGTTTTTGTTTTTTATATTTTTCATTTTTCTTGGGTCTTTTGGTCTATTTTGTTTTTCACAACATGACTAATACAGAAATGTTTTTCATGACTACATATCTATTATTACATTTTTCAAATTTCTTGTATTCTCAGTGGAAGGGAAGAGGATGGAGCATGGGAAAGAATTTGAAGCTCAAAATTATAAAAAAAAAAAAAAACCTCACAAAACTTAAAAAAATGTTTTTATAGATAAGTGGGGGGAAATATTAAAACTTAAAAAAAAAAGAAAGAAATAGTGGACCAACACAACCTGTTGGATACCTCATCATTTAGCATTTACTTTAGAAAATATCCTTAGAGTTTAGAGTCAGAGGACCCAGGGTCAGGTCCTGAAACTGCCATTCAATCAATACCTGTAGCAAGCTACTTAACTTTTGGGGCTTTAATTTCCTCACCTACAAAATGAGGGGATTAGACTCAATTACTTCTGAAGTCTTTTCTGACTAGAGGTATTATGAAACTCAAATGAAATAACAGATGTAAGGCACTTTTACTCTGCAATTATTAATATTCTTAAATCTAGAGAATTAAAAAAATCAACAACTCAAGCTCTAATTTATAGCAATTGCTGAGATATAAATATTCATCCTGAAAATTCAATGATCAGCTAATGCAAAGCTGGTTAGAGCTAGTTCCAGCACATCCCTGCTTCTAGCACAAGTTTACTGAGAGTAAAGCTTCTAAAATTCCAAAAAGCTTCCTTATTGAATGAAGCAAAATGTTCTAATTCCACAAAAGTAGAATCTGATTTCTTGCCTCTTTGGAAATAATCTGCCTACTAATATTTAGTATACTACTCAGGTTTACATCTAGAAGGGACCATAGAGAACATCCAATCCAAACTCCTCAATTTATAAGTCACCAGGGGGCAGCTGGGTGGCGCAGTGGAGAGAGCACCAGTCCTGAATTCAGGAGGACCCGAGTTCAAATCTGATCTCAGACACTTAACACTTCCTCGATGTGTGACCCTGGGCAAGTCACTTAACACCAGCCTCAGGAAAAAAAAAAAATCAATTTATAAGTCACCGGGCAGTAAGTGGCCCAGCTGGGATTCAAACTCATTTTCTGTCACCCAATTAAGATATCAGTTGATTTGGTTGAACTGCTTTTCCCCCATTCTTTTTCTTTTTTGTTCCAAGGGATAACTATCTGAGGAGATTCAAGGAAGGATGTATCTGGAAATGATGGTGATATGAAAAAAAAAGATAATAATATTCAATAATGATGAGGAAGAAGTGTGAGAAATAAAACTTAGATTGTTGTGACCTTTGCTGTTGGTCCAATTTGGGCCTTAGAACTACACTTGTTCCATTTCTGTTTAGAGAACATCTTGCTGTTCAGTTGAGGCAGCTGTAGCACAGTGGATAGAACACTGGGTTTGCAATCACATTCAAATAGAGAACTATGGAGATTGAATGTGGATTAAAGCATAGTATTTTCACTTTTTTGTTTGTTTCTCATGGTTTTTTTTTCCCCCTTTCGGTAAGATTTTTCTTGCACAATATGACAAGTATGGAAATATGTTTAAAAGGAATGTACATATTTAGCATGTTTCAGATTGTTACAGGCAATCTGGAAGGAGGGAGGGAGAGACAAAAGTTTAAAACACAAAGTTTTACAAAAATAAATGTTAAAACTATCTTTACATGCATCTTGAAAAAATACTATAGAATAAAAAATATTTAAACAAATTAAAAAAAAAAAAAAAAAAGAATAGGCCTGAAGTCAGGGGGACCCGAGTTCAAAACCAGACTCAGATACTTATTAGCTAGGTGACTCTGGGCAAATCACTTAATGTATTTGCCTCAGTTTCTTCAACTATAAAATAAGGAAAATATGACATCTATCGCTCAGGATTCTTGTGAGGATCAAATGAGGTAATATTTGTAACCATCAAAGTGCTTGACACATAGTAGGTGCATAATAAATGCTCTTTTCCTTTTGAAAGAAAACCATATCATACAGGCCAGTTTGAACTGCTAGACTATTAAAGTTTCCATAATATTTCACATCATTGATTCAGAGCCAGAAGGAATATAAGAGAAGGGCAGGTAGATGGTTTAGTGGATACAAGACTCACTTTTCTCAGTTCAAATCTGGCAACAGATACTAACTGTGTGAATCTGGGTAAGTCACTTCACCCTGTGCCTCAGTTTTCTCATACGTAAAATGTGCTAGAGAAGGAAATAGCAAACTACTCTACCATCTTTGCCAAGAAAACACCAAAATGGGATCACAGAGCATTATATGTGACTGAACCAATTACTTATTTTTTATAAATAAGGAAATTGAAGTTCAGGAAAAAGGAAATTACTAAAGTCATATAGACAAATTATAGAAAGACTGTTTAGCACTGTGTTTAGAACAGTGTTTGGCACACAGTAGGTGCACAATGTATATCTATTGACTGATTGGAATTTAACAACATCTTGAAGGACCAACTGTGTCAAGTGATACAGTAGCATATATCAGAGAGAATAGGATGAAAATTTTTATTTTAAAGTAAGATAATAATATTTACTTTTAATTATTCATCTTCAAAATGTATTTATAGAGATATAAAAATATAATAAATTATGATAAAATTACTAAAAGAATTATTTTTAAAACATTTATGTCAATTCAAATAATTGATGAGTCTAGTCCTGGTTTCAGTAGTAGAGAAAGAATGCAAACTAGGTATTCTGTATCCAAAATGTAGCACTTGGCCCACTGTGCTATACTGTGTCCATTGTTTGGAGAGAAGCAAGATAAGACAGTTCACTGAAGTTGAGTTTTTTTTTCTGTTTGTTTGTTTGCTTGCTTGCTTTTTGGAGAAATAATGGGGTTAAGAAACTTGCCCAGGGTCACACAGCTGGTAAATTTTAAGTGTGAGGCAGGATTTGAAATCAGGTCCTCCTAACATCAGGATCAGTACACTATCTAGCTGTCTCCTAATTTGGGGTTCTTAACTGTCTTTGGTTTAAAGCTCTAAATGAGATGTGCATTAATTTGCTAAAATTAGGTTCTTAGCCTCTAAGGATAATTTGTAATTCCCTGCTTCATTTTTGAGTTCAGAAGATTCTTTTTTTTTGACCATGGTACCTTGAAAGGCAAATGGAATTTAATATTGACAGACAGCTTATCAAGGATTCCCATCAGGAACGAGAGGCAGCTGTGCTACATAATTCTTAGTTATTATTCATAACTTAAATCGTTTCATAATTATCAGTTATTATTCATTCATTTGAGCATCAGAGAGGAACATAATTCTTAGCTATTTGAATTGTGTGGATCAAATTAAATAATGTTAATAAAGCACTTAACATACAGTACCTGAAACATAGTAGGCACTACATAAATGCTAACCATTATTATTGGTATTATTGTTGTTTTTTCATTCATATATTTGAATCTTGGAACCTCAGAACCTTAGAACCTTGGACTAGAAGGACTGGTTTGATACCTTAGCTCTGCCATTAACTAATTGTGACCATAGGGAAATCACTTGAACTCTCTGGAACCTCAGTTTCCCCTTGCTTTCCTTACAAGGGTAGTATTGAGACCCAAATGAAATGATGAAAATACTTGGTAAATCTCAAAGTGCTGGGTGGTTGTTGTTCAATCATATACAACTCTTTGTGACTGCATTTGGGGTTTTCTTCTCAAAGATCCTGAAGGAGGTTATCGTTTTCTTCTCCAGCTCATTTTCCAAATGAGAAAACAGGCTTGCATGACTTGCCTAGAGTCACATAGGTAGAAAGTGTCTCAGGCTGGATTTGAACTCAGGTCTTCCTGACTCCAGGCCTAGCACTCCATCTACTGAATCACCTATCTGCCCTAAAGCACTGAATAAATGTCAACTATTATTAGATAACCTCTGAAATCCTTTCTAGCTCTGAGGTCTAAGATTCAAATATATGAATCATATAACAACAATAATAATACCACTAATAATAGCTAGTATTTATACAATGCTTATTATGTGCCAGGCATTATGCTAAGTACTTTATTAATATTATTTCATTTGATTCTCACAACTTGAATATCTAAGAATTATATTCCTCTTCATTGCTGACAATTACATAGCACTTTATAATCATTATGTCATTTAAAGAACACAATAATTCTATAAAGTAGGTATTATAAACATCATTATCCTATTTTATAGATGACAAAACTAAAGTCCTTAAAAATGAAATTATTTCTTTTTCTTTCTTGTTTTCTTTCTCAAGGTTTTTTCCCCTTTTGGTCTGATTTTTTCTTGTATAACTTGGCAAATATGGAAATATGTTTAAAAGAATTGTACATATTTAACCTATATCAGATTATTATTGTCTTAGGGAGGGGAAAGGTAAGTGAGGAAGGGAAAAAAATGGATGTTGAAAATTATCTTTTTATGTATTTGGAAAATAAAATACTATTGAAGGAAAAAATGAGACAATTAAATTACTCCTATAGTATCTATAAAAAAAAAAAAAAAAAGTTTTGAGTTCCAAATTCTATCCCTCCCTTCTTTTCTCCCTTCCCCACTTCCTGAGATGGCAAGCAATCTGATATGGGTAACCTATGTTTAATCATATAAAACATTTCCATATTAGTCATTTCAAACAAGAGTCAAACAATAACAACAAAAGAGACAGAAAGAAAGAAAAAAGAAGAAGGAAAGAAAAAAAAAGAAAGAAGGCAGGGAGGAAGAAAAATTTGAAACACAAAGTCTTAAAAAAATGAATATTGAAAACTCTCTTTACATGTATTTGAAAAGTAAAATACTTTTAAAATTAATTTTTTAAAAAGTTTAGTGTTTGTCAATTGGATACATAGCTGATTGGTACATCAGGAATGGTGGGTGTGAGAGGAACTCATGTGAGTTCTTGATTGATGTTGGAAAGAATTATGGAAATATTCTTACTATTACCCATCTGTTCATTTGGGAAAAAATGGGATAGTGGGGCTGAAAAGTCAGCAATTGTGCCTAAAACCACCTCTCTCAAATATACTTAGGCTCCTGTGGATTCCAAATAACTTCCTAAAAAATGTACATAATTTAACATATTTGGACCTTCAATGCACAGCAACTTCTCTGAACCATAGACTCCCACCTCCATCCCCTCCCAAACACAACCTCTTATCACAGCTAAGGATTCCAAAAGCCATTTTCTACTGTTATGCTCAGTGCCCAGGCACATGACCAGACACAGTGCTAACAAAGTCAATACAAGGCCAAGCTGCAGTTAGTTACAAGGAAGCCTTTGTTCCTGAATTGGCAATGGTCCTGACCTGATGGAGCTAAGCAAGTAGAGAACTGGGCCTGAGGGTAGAATGAATCAATTATTTACTATGAATTAACAAGCAGATTTGAGTCTAGTGGTAGAGTTGATGGAAGCCAAGTACCTTTAATGAGTATGAACTGTTCCTCTAAGTTCAGGTAGAACAGTGGATAGTGCTTTAGGTCTAAAATCAAGAAGACTTGAGTTTAAATGTGGCCCAAGTATTAGCTCTGTAATCACTTAACTTCCAGCTGCCTCTGTTTCCACAGCTGTGAAATAGTTCCTCCTTCCCAGGGTTATTGTGGAGATCAAGTGAGATAATATTTGCAAAATTAATACATTTTTGTTAAGTAGTTTCAGTTGGTTCAAACTCTGTGATCCTATTTGAAGTTTTCTTGGCACAGATACTAGAATGGTTTGCTATTTCCTTCTCCAGCTCATTTTACACATTAGGAAACTGAGGCAAATAAGGTTAAGTGATTTGGCCAGGATCACATAGCAAGTAAGTGCCTGGAGCCAGATTTTAACTCAGGTTTTCCTCACTCCAGGTCCAGTGCTACATCCCAGGCTTCTTAAACTTTTTGTACTTGTAACCCCTTTTTACCCAAGAAATTATTTTGCAACGTCAAGTATATAGATATATAAAATCTGATGTACAATAAAATTTGGTGTACAAATCAAACATTTACTGATAATGAATCACAATTTTGTGACTCATATTCAGTTACACAAACACATATAGGGTCACAACCCAGAGTTTAAGAAACTTTGCTTTATTCCTTGCTGAATGCTAAATAAACACTTGTTTCCTTTCTTCCTATTGGCAGCCAGAGATTCCCTAAGCATACTATAAGAAAGTGGACAGTCCATATTCCACCATGATTTGCCCTTCACATCACTACAATCTAAGGAACTCTGGACTTTGCCATCCATCCTAAAGAATAACTGAACTTTCCTGAAAGCATTGCCATAACTCAATCCGAATGTGAGCTCCTCAAGACTACAAACCATTGGCTTTCTCTTTGTATTCCCAGTATTTAATACAAAACTTGGAACATGGTGAACAATTAATAAATATTTTCCCATTTTTATTTATAATCCCAGTCATTCTTGAATTATATGACTCATTTGTATACTGTTCATCAAGACAGAGCAAGAGAAATAGCTACAAATTTCCAGTACTGGCTTCAAATCTCACCTCTGAGAACATCTTAGGCAAATCCTTTTATTTCTCTGAACACCAGTTTTCTCATCTGTAAAATGAAGAAATTGAACTAGATGGCCCCTGTGGTCTCTTCTGGCCTTAATATTATGATTTTATAATTTCCAGAAGCATAGGATTCAGAGTTTCATATTTGTAGCTGACTCTAGAGGAAGTAAGAGGCTTGCTTCAGATCACACTGAGTGGGCAGAATGGGCAGAGCACTGGACTTGAAGGGAGACCTAGGCTCCATTGCTGAGCTGTATGAGCCTGGGCAAGTCAATTAACTTCTCAGTCTCAATTTCCTCATCTGTAAAATGGGGATAAAAACAAAATCTAAAACAACCAGGACTGTTGTGAGGAGCAAATAAGGTAATATATCTAAAGAATATCATAAATCTTAAAAGATTACATAAAGCTATTATCATTAGTAAAAAGGCCAGGACATTTCCATTATCCCATGCTTCCTCTCAATTATGACCTTAGGCAAATAATGTCATCTCTACAGGATTTGCTTTTCCTATATGTAAAACCGACAGAGCGTACCATAGTACTGCAAAGATCACATGAGATAAATTCTTCATTGTGCTTTGTAACAATAAATCAATCTGTCAATGTGAAATCATACACATTATCATGCAATGATTTTCACTTCCATTATCCTATCTGAGCCTCATAGCTGCCCTATGAACTTAGCTGAGCAGGGATCATTATTCCCATTTTAGAGATGAGAAAACGAAAACTGATAGTTGCTTTATCCATGATCACACAGTAAATGAGAGGCCCATTTATCAGACCTCTGCAGGGTTGAAATGGAGAAGAGGGCTGGCTTGGGATCATTATTCCTCAGGTGGAAATCTCCCAGCTTTGTCAAGACTGTGATTATGGCACAGCTTGTGCTAAAGGTGAAACTTTAGCTTGTTAAACACAGAGGGACTCTGTTGACTTTTCCTTCAAGAAGATAGATAAAAAGAGAATCCTACAAAACAACCTTTAAAACTGTAACTATTTTAAACTGATTTTTTTAAAGTTGTGAAATAATTTCCAAATTTCACTTTCAGAAGTTAATTCTTTGTGAATTCCTTCCATAAGGAATCCCATAGGAAAAATGTAGTACCTTGGGACTGGGGCATAACACCATCCTCCATGGATGATACCTGCACAGGACATGCTGAAGGTGAATTCAGGGGTATCTGTGGAAGATACGGCTCAGCTGGAGATGCAGGAGATAACGTTGGTGATGGCACTACGACCGAAGGAAGCGTTTGTACAGGCATTGATACTGGTGATTGTACTGGGGATGAGACAGGCAACTGCACAAAAGGTGACAGAGAAGACTCCATGGATAGAGATGAGAATGGAAGTCCTATAGGTGATTGCACAGGAGAGAGATGCACGGATGATTGCATGAATGATGGAAGTGATTGAGCCACTGACTGAATAATTGGTGACACAGATGACTGTTCAAGGGGTGATGAAACTGGCAGCCCCATAGGTGAGACAGGTGACAAAGGTGATGATGGAAGGGAGATAGGTGAGACAGGTGACTTTATGAGTGATGGAACTGATACTGTAGATGATTGCATGGAAGGTGATAAAGGGAGCTGGACAGATACAGATTCAGGTGCTTGCACAGCAAAGGAGTCAAGTGGACCATCATCATCCTTCACAGTTCTCTTGGTGACTTCATTCAGAGTGTGGCTTGAGAGTTCTGACAAACTGGCTTGTATGGTCTCTGGGTTCTGCTCATCAGTCACTTCCCATTCCCTGCATCGGTAGAGATGTCCAAAACAGAACACTTCCACCCGTGGGAACATTAAATTCTTGGTGGGGGATTCCAAATAGACAGCATCTAGTAAAGATAACAGAATGAGTATCTTCATGTCAATCTTAAAACCTCCCTACACTGGCAAAGCATTAGAAAATAAAACTTCACATTGAGATTATTTTATTTTTAGCTTTTTCTCATAATATTCTATTTTTCCAGTTACATGTAAACATAGTTTTCAACATTCATTTTTATAAGATTTTTAAGTTCCAATCTTTTTTCCCTCCTTTCCTTCCTCCCTCCTTCCCCAAGACAGCAGGCAATCTGATATGTTACACATATACAATTATTTTAAACATATTTCCATATTTGTTTTGTTGTGAAAGAAAAATAAGAACAAAAGGGAAAATTATTTTTTGTTTTTAATTGCTAAAATCCCATAGAGAAGAGAAAGAAAGCATCTTTTACTGAGAACTTGAGGGCAATTCTGGTTCAGCCACTTAATGTGGGCAACCAGGTGACACAATGCATAGACCGCTGGACCTAGTCAGGAAGACTCATCTTCCTGAATTCAAAACTGGCCTCAGAAACTTACTATGTGATCCTGAGCAAGTCACTTAATCCTGTTTGCCTCAGTTTCCTCATCTGTAAAATGAACTGGAGAAGGAAATGGTAAACCACTCCAATATTTTTGCCAAGAAAACCTAAATGAGGTCATAAAGAAGCAGACCTATGGAGTATAAAATTGTCTAACCTACAATAAAAAAAACCAAGGCAAAACTCTAATGTTACTTTAAGGGTTCATGATCCTCTCTAATGAAATAGACTTCAGCTCTTCATCATGATCTGAGATGCTCATGATCCCTAGGATCTTTTTTTGGTAGGACTCAACACCCAAACATACAAAAGAGACATAATAAAATACAGAATAATCATTAGTTGATAGGTCTTCCTCTTGAGGATCAAAAATTATATAGCAGACCAAAAATAGTATGGGGAGGAAGGGGGTTTGGAATGGGTAAAATAGGGAGCACTGACAAAATAGTCACAATATGATGACCTGTTCATGTTGGACATGAACATGTACAGGTACAAAAATAAGTTGGAGGCTTTCCAAAGAATCAAGTCATCTCATCCACATTGGCTTTGCATATGGAATTTGAGTAACACAGGATATATGATCTTCATAACTAATAAACAAATAGTAGACCTATTTTTAATTTGAAGCTTATTATAAAGGCCTGCTATAAGAACCTATCTTATCTAATTATCCCTACATAATTTATATTAAAATAACAAAATGATCAATCCTGATTGGGATAGTGTTGAGATCTAAATTAATTCTCACAGACACAACTGAAATGACTTAAACAGCACTTACTATATGTGACCTCAAGCAAATCACTTGAGGTCTCCGTTTTCTCACCTAAAATGAACTAAATGGTCTCTCAGGTCCCTTACAGCTCTAAAATCATGATATTATCCTACAAATTTCCTATATTTATCCTATCCTACATTCTGTGCTGGACTGTCAAGGAACACTATTCTAGGCTGCCAAGGCCTTAACATACCAGTCTTTGGGGCATACCTGGATAAACTTTGGAGACGAGCTGATTGGGAGGTGCATATAGTCTGTTTTTATTCAGTCATCCTCTCAGTGGGGATAGCAGGAAGTAAGAGAGCAAGCTCCGCTCAGAGCTGTCTAATTATGCTTCCTCTCCTCCCAGATTACCTGTGCCCACCCATTCAGCACTGTCTTAGATGGAGCCAGTGGAAGGAGGAGTGTGGAGTTGAGTTGCACTCCAGGAGGAGATCTAGCAAGAGGACATATCCTTTGCCATCTCAAGGAACGTATTAGCAGTTTCTTCTGCTAATATTAATTAACTAATACTAATAACTCCTGCAAGATATAACCTCCTGCCTCAGAGGCCAAGCCCCTTTTACTTCTCTGGGTCCCACTCTGCCCAGGTTGATGTGGCACACAGGCTACTTGGTAAATCTCAGAGAGAGAGGAATTCCCCTAAAAACATTCTGATATAGACAATGGATACCAAAATTTATAAGAAATCTCAAAGCAATTTTTAGGGGAAATTTTATATTTCTAGATGCTTATATGAATAAAAAAGAAAAAGAAGAGATCAATGAATTGGGCATACAATTAAAAAGCTAGAAAAAAAATTAAAAACCTCCAATTAAATACCAAATCAGAAATTCTGAAAATCAAAGAAGAGATTTATAAAATTGAAAGAAAACTACTGAACTAATAAAAAAAACCAAGAGTTGATTTTATGAAAGAACCAACAAAATAAGTAAGCTTTTGTTAATTTAATTAGGAAAAAAAAAAGAAGAAAACCAATTTACTAGTATCAAAAATGAAAAGGGTAAATTTGCTCCCAATGAAGAAGAAATTAAAGCAATAATTAGGGGTCATTTAGCCAACTGTATGTCAATTAATCCAATCAAAATGGATGAATATTTACAAAAATATAAATTTCTCAAATTAACAGGAGAAGAAATAAAATACTTAACCCTATTTTAAGGGGGGGGGGGGAAATTAACAAGCCATTAATGAACTCTTTACCTATTAAGGCAAACCTTGATATAATATATATGAACATAATTACAAAATACTTTTCACACAAAGAAAGTTACATCTAAATAATTGGAAAAGTACCAATTGCTCATGGGTAAGCCTTGCTAATATAATGAAAATGACAATTCTACCTACATTAATCTATTTCTTCAGTGCCATATCAATAAAACTACCAAAAAATTATTTTATGGAGCTAGAAAAAAATCTCCAGGATCAGCAAATGAATTATACCAAACATTTAAAGAAATGAAAAAAAAAAAAAAAAAAAAAAAAGAGCTAGAAAAATAGTACAATTCATCTGGAAAAACAAAAGGTTAGGAGTATCAAAAGAATTAATGAAAAAAAAAAAAAAAAAAAAGCAAAATCCTCGCCATACTACACCTAAAACTATAGTATAAAGCAGCAGTCATTAAAACCACTTGGTATTCTTGGTATTCATTCTATTCTTATAGAATGGTGGATCAGTGGAATAGGTTAGGTACACAAGACACACACAGTCAATGACTGTAGTAACCTACTGTTTGCAAAATCCAAACATTTCGGCTTCTGGGATAAAAATCTATTAATGATAAAAATTGCTGGGAACACTAGAAAATAGTATGGCAGCAACTAGGCATAGACCAACATCTCACACTCTATACCAAGAATAAGGTCAAAATGAATTTATGATTTCTAAATCATAAAGGATGATACTATAAATAAATTAGGAGAGCAGGGGATAATTTACTTGTCAAATTTTTGGAGAAGGAAGGAATTTATAACCAAAAAAGAACTAGAGAACATTATGAAATGCAAAATGGATCATTTTGATAACATTAAATTAAAAATGTTTTTGCACAAACAAAACTAATGCAGCCAACTTTAGAAGGGGAGCAGAAAGGTGGGGAAAAATTTACAGCCAATGTCTCTGATAAAGATCTCATTTATAAAATATATATATAGAAATAGAATCAAATTTATAAGAATACAAGTCATTCCCCAATTGATAAGTGGTCAAAGAATAGACAATTTGCTCTATAGTCATATGAAAAAATGCTCTAAATCACTATTGAGTAGAGAAATGCAAATTAAAACAATTCTGAAGTACCACCTTATACCTTATTAGACTGGCTAAGATGAAAGGAAAATAAAATGATAATTGTTGGCAGGGATGTGGGAAAACTAGGACACTAATGCATTGTTGATGGAATTGTAACTGATCCAGAGATTCTGGAGAGCATTTTGGAACTCAAAGAGCTATAAAATTGTGCATACTTTTTGATTCAGAATGTCACTATTGGATCTGTATTCTAAAGAAATCACAAAAAAGAAAAAATGTTGAAAGCAATTCTTTTTGTGATGGCAAGGAATTGAAAATTGAATGGTTGCCCATCAACTGGGAAATGACTAAATAAGTTATAGTATATGAATGCAATGGAATTTATTTGCTCTATAAGAAATGATGAGCAGGCTGATTTCAGAAAAGCCTGGACTTACCTGAACTTACCTGAACTGATGCTGGGTGAAGAAAACAGAACCAGGAGAACATTGAACACAGTAAAAGCAAGACTGTATGATAGACTTAGCTCTTCTCAGCAATAAATGATTGAAAACAATTTCAATAAAACTTGGGATGGAAAAAGCCATCCACATCTAGAGAGGGACCTATGGAGATTGATTGCAGATTGAAGCATACTATTTTTATCCCTTTTTTGTTTGCTTTTTCTTTCTCATGATTTTTCCCTTTTGTCATGATTTTTGTTCACAACATGACCAATACTGAAATATGTTTAAAATAATTGTACATGCGGGGCACCTAGATGGCGCAATGGATAGAGCACCAACCCTGAATTCAGGAGGACCTGAGTTCAAATTTGGTCTCAGACACTTAACACTTCCTAGCTGTGTGACCCTGGGCAAGTCACTTAACCCCAGCCTCAGGGAAAAAAAAAAAAAATAATAGTACATATATGACCTATATCAGATTGGTTGCTGTTTTGGTGAGGGGGAGGTAAGAAAAGGAGAAAGAAAAGAAAATAGAACTCAAAATCTTATAAAAATGAACATTGAAAACTATCTTTGCATATAATTGGAAAAATAAAATACTATTGAGAAAAAAAAAATTATGATCTATGACTATGGTCAGATATAACTAAGGAGATTGATTCTGTAGATCAGGTTTGACAAAAACTTCTGATTTTCTACCACTAGAGGGATACACGTCCACCACCAACAGAAGTAGAATTTCTGAATGGAAGGGAACAGAATCCCAGGACTTTGGGAACTGGTTTCACATTCAGAGACTGGTATTTACTCTATTCTTAAAATTCTTCAGGTAAAGAGCATGATACGTTATTCCAGATAAAGCAGTTCCCTGAGTATTAGATTGAAGATTTACAGAAAAGGAGAAAGATGTCTTCCATTCCACTCTATTTTACTCCTAGTCCTTCAGCTTCCCCACACTTGAGCAGAGTTCTTCTGATTAATGTGAGTTCCTCATATGCAGCTGGCTAGTCTTAATTATTATTATTATTATTCAGTTTTGGGTGACATGTTTTAGGAGGAGCATGCAAGTACAGAAGAGAATAATCAGTATTTAAAGGGATTTGATTAAAATCATCTGACTTTACGTAAGGCAAGAAAGTAAGGCAATCTGCTTTGCAAAAAATTATCCAAAATGAGTTAAAGTAAAGCAGAATGGTCAATGGGGCAGTAACAATAGATTTAAAGGACTTGATGACCAGTCTTGTCTTTTACTTACTAATTGTGTGACCTTGGGCAAACCAAATTCATATGTAAAATGAAAAGATAATCTCTACCAAATCTATTAACTTTAAATCCTGTGGAGGATAAAGAAGAGTAATGTTCAATAGAAATTTACCTAATTTCTATTGACCAGCCATAGTTTGAATATCCCAGTTACTGAAGATTTTCTGAATCTGAATTTTCAGTAAATCTGAAGATTTACTGAAGAACCTATTGGTTCTTCCTTCATCCCTCCATGTGATTCAGCAAAGGATGGAGGTTTGTACCAGAATGATTTTGTTTCAAAATATGGACATTGTGCAATGTGGTGAGTTAGAAAGAAGACCAAATAAGTCAGGAAGATCAGAATTTTGAGTCTTGACTAGTTGTCTACTTTGGGCAAGCCACCTAAGTTCTTTGAGACTCAGTTTCTCCAATTGTAAAATGGTGTGTGTGTGTGCTGAATTCAATGTTCCCGAATGTCCCTTCTAAATCTATAATACTGTGAGTACAAATTATCCAAATATCTCATGAGACAATATAATGGACAGGTCATTAAGTAAAAGCTATATCCAGTATTAATGTCATGAAAAGGAAAGAACAACTCTAGGGAGGAGATATATAAGTCTTCAGGAATGTCAGGATACAGGATCCTCCCGGTGGCAAAGAGATCTCATGGATGGAGACTGAGGGTGAAGAAGGTGGATGAATTGGGAACAGGAAGAAATACCTGCTCAGCCTCACTTTAGGAGGGAGGAGCAGGGTAAAGGAAAAAAAATAGCCTTCCAAATGTCTAAATATAGGGTCAGACTGAAGTGTTGATGATGCTACTTTGGTGCACTGCCAATTCCAAAGTCTGACTCTTCAGTCATGCCAGTTCTTAGACATGAATTATCTGTGGGTGTGAAGCATAGGGTTGCACCATTCCCATTCTTTTGGTTTGAGAAAGGAATGGACTTAGGGTGCATTATGTGAACACCAATGGCAATTTATCTACTCTAAAGCGATAACTATTTCTTGGTCAAAATTGCTCTTATCCCAACCTCAGATGGCTGAAAGTAATCAAATTTAGCCTGCTTAGAGAAGTATAGGATGTCACAATTGAAGGGGGCTTCAAAGGTATGACCTACAGGACTCACCCAAACAACACAGAGGCCAGTATGTTCGATCATTTCAGTCATGCTGATTCTTTGTAACCCCATTTGGGGTTTTCTTGTCAGATACTGGAGTGGTTACCATTTCCTTTTCCAGATCATTTTACACATGAGGACACTTGAGGCAAACAGGATGAAGTGACTTGCCCAGGATCACAGAGCTAGGAAGGATCTGAGGCCAGATTTGAACTCAAGAAGATGAATCTCCTTGACAGCAAGTTTGACACTCAATTCACTATGGCACCTTAGTATTGGTTCTCAAACTTTTTTGACTTGGGATCTCTTTACACTCTTAAAAATGATTGAAGACTTCTCACCTGCACCCCACAAAGAGCTTTTGTTTATGTAAATTTTTTTCTGATCATGCTGTTACCTATCCCAATGACTTAATGACTTTATTGTAGATAGAATAAAGACCTCAGTGTCACTTTTGAGACTTTGAACCTTCTTTCATAATATTCCTATATTTTTTCCTTATTTTCTAGTCTAGGGCTTCTTAAACTTTTTCACTTACAACCTTTTTTCATCCAAGGAATTTTTATGCAAACCCAGGTATAAAATAGGAATATAAATCAAACATTTACTGGTGATAAATCATAATTTTGCAACCCTTACATTCAGTTACTGGGGTTACAGCCCATAGTTTAAGAAGCTTTGCTCTAGACAAACTAGACTACTCACTCTTTCCTAAACTGTACTTTCCTACCTCTTCAGATCATAGATTTAGATGACCTTAAAGGTCATCTAGTCCCACCTCCTCAGTTTTCAAATAAGAAAACTGAAGCCTAGAGAGTCCCAGATGAATGACTTGCCCAAGATCACACAGGGAATAATAATCATTTATCAAGTGTCTATTTCCTCATCTGTAAAATGAGCTGGAGAAGGAAATGGCAAACCACTCCAGTGTTCTTGCCAAGAAAATCCCAAATGAGGTTATGAAGAGTAGGACATGACCAAGAACAAGTAAACAAACTGCTAAGCATTGGACATTTAAAAAAACAACAAAAAACAAAACACCAACCAAAACCCAAAAGATAGTCCCAGTCCTCAGAGAGTTTACAATTTAATGGAGGATAGGTTTGGGGTGAGAGATAATGAGGTCTGTACTAGACATATTGTGTTTAAGATATCTACTGGACATTTAGTTCCAGGTTAAAGTTGGATTTTGAAGGTCAGTTAGAGACGTGAGACTGGAGGCCAGCAGAGGGATCGGGGCAGGAAAGACAGATCTAAAAATCACAGACACAGATATCAGAGGAAGGATTTGGATTTAGGTCCACTAATTTGAGAGTTAGTATTCTTTTTGGGGGTCATCATAGTGACTGTCAGTTCACAAGAGTGCTTTGTTAACCAGAATACCATGATCTTCAACCATTACAGTGAAATATGAGTTTAAATATCCTTTGTTTTTGGAGATGAATTTCTTTGGTAAACCCTTCCATATAACTTTTTTAAAGACCCCTTGGGATAATGGATCCTCAATCACTGGAGGTGTTCATGCAGAACTAGCTAGCCATGGAAAGAGGTCCCTGGGTAGGACCTGGAATGTTGTATCTGGAATCAAGGAGAACTAAGTTCAAATCCAGCCTTAGACACTTACTAACTGTGGAACACTTGACAAGTCATTTCCATCTCGACCTCAGTTTCCTCATCTGTAAAAGGGGGCTAATAATTGCACCTACCTCCCAACATTGTTGTGAGGATAAAATGAACTAATAATACTCTAAATAATACTCTAAAGCAGTTTGCAAACCTTAAAGTGATATGTAAATGCTAGTTATTAGTAGTGTTATTATTATCTCTTCCCTTTTACTCACTCAGTCTCTTCAAGTATAAAACTGTGTCCTGATATCCCCGGTAGTAGTATTCATGCAGGGCCTGAGGAGAAAAGCATCATGAAAACCATTGTTTCTTCCACTCCCACTGAAATACTGGAGGGACTACAGGGAGAAGCAGGGCTTGTTTTTTCTGTCCCTCAGAACTATCAAAGGGTTAAAAATGTATCCTCAACTAGATCAGTAGAAAGTAAGCTCCTTAAGGGCAAGGAGAAATTCATTTGTGCCTAGCACAATACCTGACATACAGTAGTTGCTTAATAAATGCTTGTTGAATTCAGTTGAGCCCTTACAGCCTTTTTTCTTCCAGGATTGATATTCTATTACACTCCCCACAAATGATATTTTAAGTCTCTTCTCTCTTTCCAAACTTCCTGCTTTCACCATCTTCTCTCTAAGCCCCAGCCATGGACTTCACCACCAACTTCATAAGAAAATAAAAGACTTATACTGTGTACTTTCTCATCTCCCCTATTCCACACCACTAAACTCTGGTTGTCATCATTCTTCATTCTATTCTCCTTTGCAATAGTCTCTGAAGAGGTAATCTTCCTCCTAGCTAAAATCAACACTTCATCATGGCACTCTTGATTCCACTTCCTCCCATCAGTCCCAGGAGCCTGTCCCTCAATTATTCTCTATCTTTCTCTTATCTTTAATTTCTCCTTCTTCACTGGCTCCTTCTTCACAAGCTATATCCTGGCTATTTCTCTCCTCTCAACATTTGTTTCCTTGGTGACCTTATCAGTTCACATGGGTCCAGTTGTAATCTCCATGCAGATATCTCTTAGTTTTCTCTATATTCAGTCCTAATCTCTCTGCTAAACTTCAGCTCCATAAGACCAAAGATTAGGTGGACTTTGACAACTGAAGTCTTATAGGCATTTCAAACTCAAGATATCTAAAGTGGAACTAAACAGTGAACAGAGCTCTGGGCCCGGAGTTAGGAAAATCTAAATTTAAATCCAGCCTTAGAAACTTATATACTTTGTGACCTTGGACAAATTATTTTTAAAAATTTTTTTAATGTTTCAGTTTCCACAACTGTAAAATGGAAATACTAATAAATCTTTCTCCCAAGGTTGTTGTAAGGATCAAATGATGTAATATTTGTTAACCACTTAGCACAGTGCTTGGCACATTTTTGTTATTCAGTCATTTCAGGCATGATTGTCTTTTTATCACCCCATTTGGGTTTTTCTTAACAGATATTGGAGCAGTTTACCATTTCATTCTCTAGCTCATTTATAGATGCGGAAACTGAGGCAAAGTTAAATGACTTGCTCAGGGTCACTAAGTGTCTGAGGCTAGATTTGAACTCAGTTCTTCTTGATTTCAGGTCTAGCACTCTATCTAGTACATCACTTAACTGTTTCCAGCACATAGCAGGTGACTAATAAATGCTTGTTTCCTTCCTTCCTTCCTTCCTTCCTTCCTTCCTTCCTTCCTTCCTTCCTTCCTTCCTTCCTTCCTTCCTTCCTTCCTTCCTTCCTTCTTTCCTTCCTCTAAAATGCATCCCCTTTCCAAGTGTCCCTGTTTCTTCTGAGGTACCACTATTTGCCAACCTTGAAGTTATCCTTGACTTTTTCTTCATTCTCACTCCAGGATCCAATCAGCTGCCAATTTTTATTGAGTCTAATATCTTTTAGTCTGTTCTCCTATGTCTCCTCTATCTCTACTCTGGTCAGATGGCATCATCCCTGTTTCCCATCTTGCATATGGCTACCTAACTGATATTACTAAAAACAATGTGGCCATGTCACTCCCCTTCTCAAAAATCTCCAGCACCTTTGTATTGCCTCTAGAATGAAGAGCAAACTTTTCTGCTTGGCATAATTGGCATGAAATGGTTTCCACCTACTTTTCTGATCTTATTATTAACTTCTATATACTCATCATTCCAGTCAAACAAGCCTGCTCTTTCTTCTCTATATGTAGCATCCTATCTCCTCTCTCAGCACAGACTGTCCTCCCTGCCTAGAATACAATCCTTTCTCACTTTGCCTTAGAGAATCCCTAGCTTTCTTTAAGGTGCAGCTCAAATTCCATAGCTTACAGACTTTTCCTGATCCTCCTAATTGTTAATGAAATGACTTTGGATAGATTTTGTACTTGCTCTCTGAGAACAAAAGCTTTTATTTTTGTCTTTGTATACTCCAGTGCCTAATATGGTAAGCACATAGTAAGCACTTAACAAATGCTTGTTGAGCTAAATTTCTCTCTCTGCTTATGTGAGTCTAGTCCTGTGCACTGTCTCCCAATAAGCCTATAAATTTTATGGGACCTTAATGAGAATTCATGAAAAAAGAAATAAACATAAGACTGTTTAGCCATTAATTTGAGTGATAACTTCAGAATGCCCCCAAATTCCCCAATTTCCACATTTGTTTCATTGGTCACAAAATTGGTGCCACAAAGGCCCTCAGAAAGTATCTACTTTTTCATTTTACAGAAGAGCAAACTGAAGTCTAGGGAAGTTAAGTCACTCACCCAAAAGGTACATTGGTTCCCAGGTAGGTTGGATTCCAATTTAAGTTGACCACAAGTCAATGACCTCAATTCCAAAGAAAGCACACTGGATGAATCTGGATTCAAATCCCTTCCTTACTGTCTTCGGCAGGTCACTTATACTCTTAGGCCCTCACTTTTACTCATCTCTAAAATGGAGGAAGGCTAGCTTAGATGAACTCCCTTTTAAATTACTCTCTATGATCTTGAACAACCTTCCTTGCTTTTCAAAAGATGATTATAGAACCCCTTACCACTTACCATTAGATCTGGGGGAAAGAGCGCATGGGTCATTCGGGTAATATTTTCCAAGGAGAACTGGAAAGTACAGTTGAATAACTGGAAGTCATGAAAGATAGCCGGGCAGTCTCTGGGGCAAATATCTTGCTGGCCGCTGAAAGCTGAGATGGTAATTGAGTCTGTCCAGTAGGAGCACGGCTGCATTCCGGTGAAACCGCCATCAATATACCTCTGTTTTTGGAAGTAGGAGGAAGAAAGGAATAAGAATGTTGGAGGTTGTGGGTTACTTATTTGTTTATTTTTTTTGTTTATCAATTATGTCTTTAGGAGTATTGAAGTGTCTTTGGGAAATACATCTGTATTAATGTACCAGGAAGTTTTTCATTCAAGGATATTAGAATTCTATAATGCTAGGATTACATAGGGCCTTAGGAATCATCTACATCAAGCACTAGTTTCTGGCTCTCAAAACTATTCCCGACAAAGATTCTTAATTCTTTAAATTTATAACATAGAAAATTAACTCTCCCTCTTTTCCTTTGTCCCACCTATATTCTGTCCTTTCTTCCAACTTCAAATTCCTCCCTTTCATTAGCCTTCCTGTTTGGCAATTAGAGTTCTTTATGATTGCTCCAACTTTCTTTCCAGGCTGATTAATCCTATGCACTCACTCAACCTTCCAACCAAAAATAGCCTCTCTGTTTTCTTATGTGACATAAAACATCTCTCCCTTATTCCCAATATTCCTTCCCTCCCCACTCTGTTTTTTGAAACCCCTAGCTTCTTTCCTAATTCAACTCTTTTGCATTCATGTAAGGGACTGATCCTTATCTCCAACTTTACCACTGTCTCCTAAAATCACTTTGAATTTATTTATATCTTGATTTACTTCACTAGGAATATATTCTATCTTTCCAGGAGAATGTAGATTCTTTGAGGGCAAAACCATTTCATCTTTCAGTTCAAAATTTCCTATTTATAGGAATATAGTAAGTGTTATTAAGAATTTAATTAAGCTATTAATGCAGGTGCTAAGAATATCCCACAATAATTTATCATCGTCATAGATTTAATGTTGAAAGGGACCTTAGAAGTTATCAAGTCCAACTCTCTAATTTTACAAATTAGTCAATTGAGTCTTGGATGAGGAAGATGACTTGCTAAAGATCACCTGATTCCTAATTCACATGGTTACCAATGGAGGATTTTCATTGACCTGGATGTTGCCTGGGAAGGGAGGATGGGAGATGCTGGAACCCAACTCTGGCTCCCTTGAGCCAATGATTAGAATTTCGGTGTGAGCATTTACACCTCTGAAATAGTAAATAATACTTGATTTGTTATTTTGTTGATCACCTTAACCTAATGAAGTAACAGGAAAAATGTTAATAAGGAAGATTAAAAATTTGTGTTAGGTGTGTGCATTTTTTTTTTTTTTTTGGAGTGGTTGTTAAACTTTTATTAGCACGCTTCTAGGTTTAGGACTAGTACTAAAACACACACCCAAATATCTCTCAGAGAATGTATACATTTTCATAAGGTTACTCCTTTGGCTAAAGTCATTGTCTCCAAAAGACCTTTGTGAAAATGGAAGGGAAGAAGCTGGGAGGGAGAAACCTATGAAGTCATTGTCATGCCCAATCAATTAAATTCTTACCCATCTTTTAAAATCCAACTCAAATGCTCCCTCTTCCATGAATCCCTCCTTGATCTAATTCAGTTTATTATGATCTTTCCCTTTTGAGACCTCAATGGTACTTTGAATCTCTCTTAGGCACTTATCATGCATTATTTTATATTATAAGTATTTGAAAAGAAAGAAGCACCTATTATACACCTACTGTGTACTAGGTATTGTGTTAAGCACTTTACAACTATAATCTCATTTGAGCCTTAAAACAATCCTGGGAAGTAGGTGCTATTAGTATCTCCATTTGATAGTTGGGAAAACTATGGCAAGCAGAGGTTAAGTGACTTGCTCAGGGTTACACCTCTAGTAAAGATCTGGAGCTAGATTTGAACTCAGGTCTTCCTGCCACCAAGACCAATACTGCATCCACTGAGCCACCTGTTGCCTCTTTGTGTTTTTGTCAAGTCCCCCTACTAGAATATAATGCTCCATGAATGCAAGAAACTATTTATCTCATGGTTTGCAGCTGAAGTGCTGGATTTGGATCCAGGAAAACCTGGATTCAGATCCAATCTCTTATGTTTCTATCACAGATGAGTCCCTTGTCATCTCTTGGCCTTAGCTTGTTTCTCTGGAAAGTGAGCAGATTAGACTAAATAATCTCTTCTTAGACCTTTTTCTAACCCTAAAACAATCCTCTTATGATGTCTCCCAGACACACAGTGCTCTAAACACAGTAGGTTCCTAATAAATGCTTATTGAAAACATTGACTTCCCCTCTTCCCAAACTCTTCCCCTATGAAAAGCCTATGGAAGTACTTGAGGGGTACTCACCTCACCCCGGTAAGTTGGTGGAATGAGGCCACAGTATACAGGTATAAAGCAGCTACAGTACAATGCCTGTGGAGAGGGCACAGGAGGCAATTTATAGTTAGTATAAGCAGGTGGATGCATATTTCCAATGAAGATGTATATTCAAGTAATATCATAAAAGAACTGAATTCAGAACTAAAGGAGACCGTTGAGATCATCTAGTCCATGCTCCTATTTTACAGATTAATCAAGAATTAGAATGGTGAATACAAGGGATAATATTATAAAAATATATATATAATAAAAAATTAAAAAAAAAAAAGAATTAGAATCGGAAATGGACAAGTCATATATGGACGAAAAAGGATAACAGAAGAGTGGCATGAGTGTTGCAATGGTCTCAGAGAGGCAAAGAATTAGAAATTTCAGGGCATCCCATTAATTGGGGAATAGCTAAACAATTCAGGATATGATTGTGATAGAATACTTTTGTGCGATAAGAAGTTATGAGAAAGATGCTTTCAGAAAAGACCTGAGAAGATTTATATGAACTGATACAAAGTGAAATGAGTAGAACCAAGAGAACAATATTATTGTATGATCTATGAATTATTTCACTATTCTCAGCAATATATTGATCCAAGATAAACCAAAGGATTTATTTTTAAGATATCATCAACCTTCAAAGAACTGGTGGAGAATAGATACAGATTAAAGCATATTTTTTACTTTATTATTCTTGTTTTTTTTGGGGGGGTGCTGGCAACATGGTTAATAGGGAAATGTTTTATGTGGCTACATATGTATAATCTATATCAAATTGCTTGACTTCTTGGGTCAGGAAGGAGGAAAAAATTTTGGAGCTCAAAATTTAAAAAAGGATGCAAAACAAATTTTTTTTTTACATGTAACTGAAAAAAAATTTTTTTAAAAAGGAAAATAACCAGAGGAAGTCCTCCAATATGTTGAGTGGAGCTGTGGTGGGAAATTTAAAAGAAACTCATGAACAAAAGAAACACATCACACCAGAAAAGAAGAGATGTATAAATAGTGGGAGTACCCACATCACTGAGAACATGATTCCCTTTAAATAATTCAATTAACTCAGCACAAGGACAAGTTTGGAGGGTTCCAGATTTGTGATTTCATTAATGTAGGAAGCTGACATTGTAGAAACTGCCTCTATTTATTCAGATGAGCTACTTACCTGTAACATATTCTTTTTTTTAAGCATACAAAGATTTATTTGGATATTGTTTACATTTTCATAGATTTAGAAGTTAGGAATAATGTAGATATTTGAATCTTGACAGGAATAGAGATTTTACTTGATTTTATGGGTATAGGACTTAGGGAATTATTGGGTGAAAAAACTCCTCCTATCCATGCATTTTTTTTAGTTTATTTTAAAATACACATTGTTTTATGGCAGAGATAAAAACTGTAATATAGTGGGTTTTTTTTTTTTTTTTTTTTAACAAAGGAAGTTTGTACTTTATTTTATTTATTTATTCAGGCAAGGCAATTGGGGTTAAGTAACTTGCCCAGGGTCCCACAGCTAGGAAGTATTGAATGTCTCAATTGGATTTGAACTCAGGACCTCCTGACTCTAAGACCAGAGCTCTATCCTCTACACCCATCTGGCTGCCCCTGTAATACACTCTTGAGAGAGTTGCCTGGGGTTCTAAAAGGCAAAAAGACTTACCTAGATTCACAGGTCCTCAACCTAGCTTTTTCTGATGCCAAAGCCCATCCCATACCCACTACTGAATCCTGTCTCTTGCAAAGTGCAACCTATTGCAGCAATAATTCAGTCTCATTAACAAATGTCCCTGAGAGAGAGAGAGAAGGGTCCTTTTCCCTGGCTATTTTCTCAGGGGAGCCACACTGTAGCCAAGGCCAAGAGAAACAAGGGAGAGTCCTCTCCTGGTCTCAGGGGCTTATGGAAACAAAGAGAAATTGGTAGAAAGCAGTCATGATCAGTAATAAGGGACATATGAGGGAACAAATAGAAATTCCTTACTCCAAAGTAATCAAAGAAAGAGGGAAAGAATATATATATATATATATATATATATATATATATATATATATATATATATATCTCCACCAAATTATATAAAAATATATAATACATATATATATCAAATACATATTTAGGCACACCAAATACATACATATATATTCACATACATTCAAAACTATATATATGTGTATGTGTGTGTGTGTGTGTGTGTGTGTGTTTATAGCAACTCTTTTTTTAGTGGCAAAGAACTGGAAATTAAGGGAGTACCCATCAGTTGGGGGGCAGGGGGAATGGCTGAGTAGCCATAGAAATCATAATGGACATCCTAAAATATTATTGAATCATAAATAATGATGAAAGGGACAGTTTAAGAGAAACCCGGGAAGATCTGTATAAACAGATACAGAGTAAAGGGAGGAAAAACAGAACAATTGATTCAATAACAAAAAATGAACCAACAACTGTGAAAGACTTAAAGAATTATGTATAATGCAATAAACAACCATGATTTCAGAGAACTGATGAATTATGAACCCAAATTCTGAGGGAGAGAGAGAGAGAGGAGGGAGGGGAGTGAAGCTTCAAGATAGAAAATGAAACATGTTTGGAGATAATTTGAGGATTTGTTTTACTTGATTGTGCATATTTGTTTTTGTGGTTTTATTTTTCTTTTCTTTTTCAATTGTGGGTGGATTGGAGAGAAAAGAGCTACTTTTAAATTTAAAATGTAAATTAAATGAAAAATTTTTTTTAAAGAATGGTTTCTTTGGGTCTTTAGCTGACTTCTATTTTTGAAATATTTAAAGATGATGTGTATTTGTTTGAAGATTTTTCTTTTTCATTTGTTTTTCCAATGATGGCTATTGGAATAGAGAGAAAATACAAGCTTCTTGAAAGAAAAGAAAAACCAAGTAGTCAGGAAACCCCTGTGTTTTTTTCCTGGAACAAATCTGATCAGAACCCATCTTCCAGCCCGACCCCAGTGCATTTTAGCACCTTTACCTCAATGAGCTCTTCCTTGGAAGTAAATTCCGACACCACTACATTCTCCCCATCTGTCACCCGTGTAAGGGCCACATGGAGCCTTCCTGTCGCCAACTTGTAGGAATCCTCAGGCAGGACTCGATACAGAAACTGCTTCATCATCTGGACCATCTTGCAGGAAGGAGAAAATGGCCCCAGAAAGGACTTCCTGACCTCTGCCACACCAGTGTTTAAGACTTTGAGATACTCATCTAAGGTAAAAACAAAGGAAGGATGATCAATATCAAAGTGCCCCAAGATGGAGAGTGTCCTGAAATAATTTCTGGCTTTCAAGGGCAATCAATTAATCAACAAACAATTGATTAGAAGATTAGAAGATCAAGTCTCTCCATGATCTGGCCCCACCACACCTAGACAACCCTATCTCACTTTCTTCAAAACAACATCTTTTTACTACCTTTTACTGAATAGTGAGCATGATTTAGTGATTGAAGAGTCGACTTAGAAGCCAAGTAGTATTGATTTCAGGTCCCTTCTCTTACCTGAACTGATTATGCAATCCTGGGCAAATCACTTAATCTCTCATTTCTTCAGGAAATCTCCGAGATTATAAATTATATATAATCATAAAATACATGATAGAGGGATTGAATATCAGTGAAACCATATATCCAGAATCTGTCCCTTATACAGGGACACCCTCATCTTCACATCTGCCCTTTTGCTCACACCATTCTCTCCACTACCTGCTCCTTCCTTTTATCCTAAACCATCTCATCCTTCAAGATTCAGTTTAAGTCCCAGCTCCTTCATGAATCCTTTACTGATTAATAAGAATCTCTATGGAGAAATCATTCTTCCTTTCTCTTTCCTGGCACTATACCACATTGTAGATCATGTTTATATTCAATTTAGCTTCAATGATTTATAGACCTTGTTTTGTAAAAATTAATGAGATGCTATATAAAATGAGCAATTAAGTAACACAGTGGATAGAGTTAGTAGGCTCAGTGTGAGTTCAAATTCAGCCCCAGAAATGTTCTAGCTATGTGACATTGGGTATGTCACAACTTCTGTCTGCCTTGATACACTAGAGAAAGAAATGGCAAACATCTCCAAAATCTTTGTCAGAAGTCCACAGAATCATGAAGAATCAGATATGACTGAACAGCAACATATAAATATTATGGTTATTATGTAGGTTATCTATTATTACGGATATTCATGGAAAGCTGGTCTATCTAAAGTAGGGGTTCTGAACTTGTTTTTATGATATAGACCTCTTTGACGGTCTAGTGAAGCCTCTGGGTCTCTTCGCAGAAAAAATTCTTTTTTCCAAGAAAATTGGTGGTGTGTCAGTTCCAATGATCTTGTGATGAAGACAGCCATTTGTACCCAGAGAGAGGACTATGGGAACTGAGTGTGATTTACAACATAGCATTTTCACTCTTTTTGTTGTTTGCTTTCATTTTATTTTCTTTTTCATTTTCTTCCTGATTTGATTTGATTTTTCAGCAGTAAGATAATTGTATAAATATGTATGCATATATTGGATTTATCATATATTTCTTTTTTTTCTTGAGGCAATTGGGGTTAAGTGACTTAACTAGGGTCACATAACTAAGAAGTGTTAGGTGTCTGAGGCCAGATTTGAACTCAAGTACTCCTGACTTTAGAGCTGGTGCTCTTTCCACTGCACCACCTAGCTACCCCAGATTTAACATACATTTCTACCATGTTTAACATTAAAAAAAAAAAAAAAAGAAGAAGAAGAAGAAAATTGGTGGTGTGATTTGCCCAGAGTCACAGAGCTGGTAAGGTCCTGAGGTCATATGTGAACTCAGGTCTTCCTTATTCCAGGACTGGTACTTTATTCATTGCACCACTCAGAATGTTTTTAATGCATAAAATACAAAGGAAATAAATTTTACCAAAACACAATTATCAATATATTTTTTAATTTATTACTATGCCCAAAAACTATTAAACTGTGCTTTCCCTTTGACCCAGCAATACCATTATTAGGTATATACTCTAAAGAGATCAAAGAAAGATGAAAAGGACTCATTTGTACAAAATATGAATTGATGCAAATGAAATGAACAGAACTGAGGAAAGAATATATACAACAACCATACCATTTGTGGGGGGGTTATAGAAATGTCAGCTATTACTTAAAAAAAATGGTAGGAGCAGGTAGGGACACATGAATAAGATGCCAAGCCTGGAGCCAGGAAAACTCATCTGAATTCAAATCTACCTCAGATACTTTCCATCTGTTCAAGCCTTGATAAGTCACTTAACTCTGTTTGACTCAGTTTCCTCATCTGTAAAAGCAGCTAGAGAAGGAAATGACAAACCATTCCAACAATAGCCCATATGGGGTCACAAAGAGTCAGACATGACTAAAATGGTTACATAAAATCAAAAATTGTATTAAAAAAATGAAAATTGAAAAAAAAAAAAAGAGCCATTTATCAAACTCATACAATGTATTAAGCAGATCTGACAGTGTATGCAGAATTCCATACCCATCATTCCCCATCATTTTCCAAATATGGAAGGAGCTGACTTTTCTTATCTCTTCTCTGGGACTAAGCTTGATTAATATAATTACATAGTCTCACTCTTTCCTCTCCTCCTTTTCTGAGGTCAGAAAATGTGGATTAAACCCTGTCTCAAACACTTCCTAGCTGAGAGGCCCTCAGTAAATCACTTAATTTTGTTTGCCTCAATTTCCTTATTTGTAAAATGAGCTGGAGAAGGAAATGATTAGTCACTCCAGTATCTCTGCCAAGGAAACTCCAAATGGGGTCAGAAAAAGTGATAACATGATTAAATGCAACTGAACAACAGGAAATTGGCTTAGCTGGGCCCAGCTTAGAATGCAGTTATATCTGTTGGTATCTTATACTCTTTTTAGAATATGAGCTCCTTTAGGGAAGAAATCGTATTTTATTCATTCCCGTAGCACTTAGTACAATGATTTGCCCATAGTAGATATTAAATAACTTCTTGGGGAGCTAGGTGGTGGGTGCAGTGGATAGAGCACTGGGCTTGATCAGGAAGATCTGAATTCCTCAGGCTCAGAAGCTTACTAGCTAGGTGACCCTGGCTGTATGTCTTAGTTCCTTATCTGTTTTATAGGGACATACTGGAGAAGGAAATGGCAAAAAAAAAAAAACAAAACAAACAAACAAAAAAAACCACCTCTAATATCTTTGCCAAGAAAAACCCATAGAAAAGTCTGTGAGATCATGAAGAGGTAGACAGGACTTTGGAGTTCAACCTTCTCATTTTACACATGAGGAAACTGTGGCCAAAAAAATGTTAAATGACTTCTCGGAGATCACAAAAGAGGCAGGATTGAACACATGTCTTCCATACTAGCCAGGGAGTACTGCAATGTAAGAACAATTATTCTCCCGCCTCCCCCCATTTTACACATTGGATTTAATTCAGGTCTTTCTGAATCCAGACCCAACTTTTAAATCTATTCATTGATCCACCCTGCTGCCAGTCAACCTCATTGGGTTATTATGATGATGTGGTTAGTGGCAGTGCAGAGAGTTGAGGTGTAAGAATCCCTTTCTGATAGGAGCAGGTTCAACGTGAAAGAATTCACGAACCCCTCAAAGAAGGAAAGTTTTATTGGCACTGAGAAGTCAGTCCTGGCAGAGAGATAAAG
This sequence comes from Sminthopsis crassicaudata, assembly GCF_048593235.1. Lineage (NCBI taxonomy): Eukaryota > Metazoa > Chordata > Mammalia > Dasyuromorphia > Dasyuridae > Sminthopsis > Sminthopsis crassicaudata. The sequence continues at coordinate 286,396,972 of NC_133620.1, forward strand.
GTCCTAGCAGAGAAATAAACAGAGGTGTTAACACTAATGCATCTCAGTGCCAATAAAACTTTCCTTTTGTCAGTCAAACTTTTCAGATTTGTGAATTCTTTCACTTTGAACCTGCCAGGACCAGAAGGGAATTCTCACACTCAACTCTCTGCACTGCCACTAACTGCATCAATGAGATTCAAATGAAAATATGAAGAAAGTACTATGTAAACTTTAAAACATTGTAAAAATCCCAATTATAACAATTCTAGCTATCTTTTAACAAAATAATGAACTTCCTGTCATGAGAAGGGTTCCAATAGAAAATGGATATCCTGTTAGTGATGCTATAGAGAAGATTCCAGCATTGGGTGGGAGAGTCTCACAAAATGACCTGTGCGATAACTTCTGACTCATTATTCCTATGATTCTAAATTCATGTGATTCCTATATAAGACAACATCATAATATAGTAACTCCTGTTGTCCTTACAAATAGTCCCATAAATCAGGACACCAGTGATTCTAGAGATAGAAACCAAAAACCAGAAAGTTTAAGCATTTGTCCAGTGTTAACAAAGCAAGTGAGTACCAGAACCAAGACTAATAATCATTCCTTGCATTTATATAAGCATTATCGTTTTAAAACTTTCATATCCATTATCTTGATGGAGTGAATAAACAAAAAGGCTCCATGACTTTAGTAGTTGGGTAGGCCTTAGAGAGGAGCATTAATGGGAAAGAGCTACTCCCAGAAGCAAGCAGGGAGGAGCACTTAAAGGATTATTTTAAGTGGACCTTTTTTTGTCTTAAGCAAGGCTTTATTGCAGTAGGCCCTAGTGGAATTCCTTGTCAAATTCCTTGTATTAACAAAAGTATCATGACCCTATAGTTACTGTGTCCCTTAGATCAGAAGGCCAAGTTATAGATGTCAACCCCAGAAATTATCTTTCTTCTATAAAAGCACCTACTGGTATTCCACTTTTTCTGCTAATTCCTTTTTGGAGGCTAACTCCCTTTAAGGTTAGCCTGCCAGTCAATGGCAGAATCCTCTCTGAATTTATTAGGACCTGCCACCTTATGGCAGCAAATTCTTTAGGAATTTTGCCTGCTTTATAGTGTCTTTCTTCTTGTTATAGCAGGAACTCAATCTGCCTTAAAAATGTCTTTCCCCTTGTTATTGGGTTTTTCCCCTGTTTAAATGTGAATTCTAACTCCCTTTTAAAAATTAGCAGTGTAACATATATTGTATCTAGGTTATATTGTAACACATGTAAAATGTATGGGATTGCCTGTCATGGGGGGGAGGCAGGGAAGGGGGGGATAATTTGGAAAAATGAATACAAGGGATAATATTATAAAAAAAATTACTCATGCATATATACTGTGAGGGAAAATTTCTAAATAAATAAATAAATAAAAATGCACAAAACAAAAAAAAATTTTAAATTAGCAGTGTAATAAAATCTTTACATCTTAATATGGGGAGTGTCTAAGTCTTACAAATTATGTTATAATGCCAGCCCCAAATCCCAATATATTTTTGCCAACTCTGAGCCCCAATATTTGATGGCCTGCATTGGGAGAGTCTTGGAATTACAATAATTGGGGGGATTCAGCACTTCTGCATATTTGACCTAGATAGCAACCCTATAAAGACAAGCAGAGCCCAAATTGTTTCCAAATTACAGATGAAGAAACTAATCTTTGAAGAAGTAATGTGATTTACCAAAGGGTCACACAGTGAATCACTGGTAAATTTAGGACAAAAAAACCCATCTAGTGCTTTTTATTATCTCACATATCTTCCAGGAAACATATGAAAGGCAACATAGTAAGAATTGGAATTAAAGGTTCTGAGTTCAAATTCTGAGTTCTCTGTGTCTTACTTCCTATATGATTAAAATCACTTTCTTCTCTAGGTCCATTTTTTTTTTTTTTTAATCAGCAAAGTGAGGCAATTGAATTAGATGGTACCTGAGGTCCCTTCCAATGCTGGGTGACCAAGAGTCTAAATTAGATCTTTAAAGTGAGAGTGCCTCATTTGGTTTCCCTCCAGAGATGAATAACAATCCTTACTTGGATTAACTATGCAGTGCAGTGGAAAGAGCCCTGAATTTGGAGGTAGCACCTGGATTTGACTCCAGTCCTGTTCCTAAAATTTTTATAGGAACTTCCTTTCCTTCATTCTTACCTTCCTTATCTCTCAAACAAGGCAACAAAATTAAATGATTACTAAGATCCCTTCTGTCCCTTGTGGTCCAAAGCATCTTGGAAATGTTGGTGATTAAGACAATGCAGGAAAGTACTGGGTTGCTAAAAGCATGAAGGCTAGGATGACAATGAATAGGTTGTTTATAAGTATGACTACAAATAAGCAATTTTCCCCTCCTGGCCCTGAAGGGAAGGCAGGAAGACAATCTTTAATGTAATTAAACAACTAGAGAGTACAGATACCTAGGTGTGTGCTCATATCTGGGACCCACCTGAGAAGACAGACAAGCTGCCTGCCCACACTCAGGGTGCGGTCACCCCTCTTTTTCTGGATTCTTTGCTAGTAGTTCTCACTACACCCCTAATGACCTCTTCCCAACGTGCCTTCAGAATCCTGAAAGGTTGGATTCAACTGGAAGCTAAGTGGGTGGATCTTTCAGTTTAGGGTTTATGTTTTCCCCTTTTTATAAGGATTGTGAAAAAGAAGGGAACCTTTCCTTGAATTCTGTTTTACTAAGGGTCACATCCCAATGTTGGTGGAGGAAAATTCCCTTTACCTGCAGGTACCTTCTCTGAGATTTAGTTTCTTCCTTTGGAAAATAAGGGGGGAGGACTAGATGGGGGACACTAGTTTTTAAGATGCCTTCTAACCAAATACATTCATTCAATAAACATGCATTAGGTGTCTAATATGTGCCAGATGCTGGGGAATACAAAGACCTAAAGGATAAAGAAACAATTTCTACTCTCAAGAAACTTTCATTCTATTTAGGGAAAACAAAATAAATGGAGAAAATTAAATATTTGATGGATAGATAGATAATGTAGATATATGCATGTATATGTATCTATATATGTCTATATGCATAAATACACATACATATCTCTATATTCTACATGTATGGAAATTATAGATTTGCATCAGCATTCTTTCCACCATTTTGGAGAGTCTCACAGAAAATGTTCCAGATTTGCCTGGAAACTCTGGCTATGCTTACAATAATATTCTTTTTTTTGCTGAGATAGTTGGCTTTAAGTGACTTGACCAGGGACACACAGCTAGAAGTGTTAAGTGCCTGAGGCTAGATTTGAACTCTGGTTCTCCTGACTTCAGGGCTTGTCCTCTATCCACTGGGCCATCTCCCTGCCCCTACAATAATATTCTGTATTGGCTAAGATGACAGGAAAAGATCATGATAAATGATGGAGGGGAGGGGGGAAAACTGGAACATTAATGTATTTTTATTGGAGTTGTGAACTGATCCAACCATTCTGGAGAGCAATTTGGAACTATGCCCAAAGGGTTATCAAACTGTGTATATCCTTTGATCCAGCAGTGTCTCTACTGGGCCTGTATCCCAAAAAAATGATTAAAAAAAGGAAAAGGACCCACATGTGCAAAAATGTTTGTAGCTTCCTTTTTTTGTGTAGTGGCAAGGAAATGGAAAGTGGGTGGATGCCCCTCATTTGATGATTGGCTGAATAACTTATAATATATGAATGTAATGGAATATTACTGTTATATACGAAATGATGAGCAGGCTGATTTCAGAAAAGCTTGGAAAGGCTTACATGAACTGATGCTAAGTGATGTGAGTAGTACCAAAAGAACATTGTACACAGCAGCAAAAGGATTATGTGATGACCAACTGTGATGAAGTTGGCTTTTTTCAATAATAAGGAGAGTCAAGGCAATTCTAATAGACTTGGGGAAGACCCATCTGCATTCAGATAGAACTATAGAGACTGAATGAGGATCAAAGCATAGTATTTTCATCATTTGTGGGGGGAGAGGGTTGTTGTTTGTTTGCTTTTTTTTTTCTCTTTCTTCCCCTTTGAACCAATTTTTCTTGCATAGCATCACAAATATGGAAATATATTTAGAAGAATTGTACATATTTAACCTTTATTGATTTGCTGGCTGTGTAGAGGAGGAGGGAGGAAGGAAGAGAGGGAGACAATTTGGAACATAAGATTTTGCAGAGGTGAATAATGAAAACTATCTTTATATAAATATTTTGAAAAAGAAAATGTTATTTTAAAAACCAGGAAAAAATCCAATAATAGTCTATAATTTTATGAGTTCAGTCATGAGATCTGGGTTCTAGTTTCAGCTTGACTGTACTTTAGGCAAGTAACTTCATCTCTTAGTATCTGTTTTCCTCATCTGTAAAAAGGAAAAAAATTATATTGCTACTATAGCCACTGATTGTGAAGGCTGAGCTTATTAGAACACACAATAGTTGATTTGGGGAACAATCCCAGGTTATGTGAGTATGTATGACTCTGGGAAGGAGAAAGAAGACAGAAGAGAAAGACAAACACACACACACATACACAATGTACACAGAGACAGAGACAGACAGACACACAATGAGACAGAGACAGACACAGAGACAGAGACATCAGACTCAGAGAAACAGAGGCAGGTACACGCACACAAAGACAAAGAGAAAGAGAAACAGACACAAGAGACAGAGAGCTAGACATAGATACACAGAGAGACAAGGACATACAGAGAGAGAGAGAGAGAGGGAGAAAGAAAAGAGGCAGAGACAGAGAAGAGACAGACACAAAGAAAGACGAATTCAAATTCTAGATGATCTTTCATATTAAAAGGAGATATGTGGGATCATTACCACAGATGTCTCTCCACTGCCTACATCTATTAGGAGAAAAAATTACCAAAGAAACACTGACGATGGTGGTATGGATTAGGTATCATGAAGTATAGTAGCCAATTGGGTGAAACTACCATTTACGTTCTTCTACCAGGGCAGTACGGTGGTACAGTGGATAGAATACCAGAAGAGCTAGGTTCAAATCCAGCCTCAGACACTTTGTGTGTGAGTGGTGACTCTGGCAAGTCACCTAATCCTGTTTGCCTCAGTTTCCTCCTCTGTAAAATGAGCTTGAGAAGAAAATGGCAAACCACTCTAGTATCTTTGCTAAGAAAACTCCAGATGGGGTCATAAAGAGTCAGATATAATTAAACAGGGGAAGCACCAAGCATCAAACTTTCAGGATTCTGCTCTTTGCCATCAGAAAATAAAGAATCTTGTATTTCAATGTCTTCACTGATTAGCTTACTTTCCCCACCCCCAAGTGATTGATGGTTCTTGTTTCAGCTCTCTACATATATATGTAAAATTGATTTAGTAAGAAAAATATCTCATTAGATTCTTATTGTTCAAAATCAGTGCCAGGAATAAACAAAATAGCCTCACCCCCGCGTCTAGTTTTGGAGACAGTCCCTGGGGCTATATTGTGGTAAGAGCAATGAGCCTGCCTGGGAACCAGGCCCAGACTCTGGTCCAGAGCCCCTTGCAGGTTCTGAGCAGGCCCAAAATGGAAGGGGGTAGGGAGAGAGATCAATGAAGGGCAGCAAGAGTATTTATAGAACCAGTATTCACCTCAAGACTGAAGATAAGCCCAGGCTGAAGGCAGAGACGTAGGAGAGGTGGGCTTTCCCTGGCTTCTTTCATCCCTGGCCCTTTTGGCTACAAATCAGCTAGGTGGAACAATGGATAGAATGCTGGGCTTGGAATCAGAAAGATATCTTCCTGAATTCAAATCCGGCCTCAAGACAGTTATTAATGTGTGACTTTGGGCACGTCATTTCACCCTGTTTGCCTCAGTTTCCTCATCTGTCAAATGAGCTGGAGAAGGAAGCGGCAAACTCCTCCTGCATCTCTGCCAAGAAAACCCCAGATGAGGTCACAGAGTTAAATATGACTGAAATATGATAAATAAACAGAGCCTTTAAAGCCTCATTATACTATAGTACAGGATGTTGTAAGAAGCAAATGAGATAATACATTTAAAGTATTATGTCCACATCAGCTTAACTGTTTGATCACAGGACTCCTTGTTTCCCAAGGCCCGTTCTAGTACCTATGAATTAAATCAATTATCCATGAGGAAGGAGAGCATGATAAGAGAATGGAAAGAAAAGTCTAAATATTTTATTTTTGGTTATATTTTTGGACTCTGAAATTGTGGGAATTGGCAATAACATATCTCAATTGTGTTAGCAATTACTGAGGAGCTGAGAAACTAATTTCCCCATAGTTTAGCAGTCTGGAAGCTTTCTTTTGGTAACATAGACCCATTTGGCAATCTGGTGAAGTCTATGGGTCACTTCTCAAATCATGGTTTTTAAAGACATCAAGTAAAGTGCACAGGATTACAAAAAGAAGTCAATGATATTAAAATGTTTTTCAAAAACAAGTACATAGAACCTAGATTAAGAATCCTTGTGTTGAATTATCTCCCAGATAAGATTTCCTTTCTTCTTCCTCACTCTGTCCAAGTTAAGGCAAAAATCTCTTTTTAATCTTCCCTGAGCTAGTGGGAAAGTAATTAAGCATTTTAGCTAAAAAAGGCTTCCAGCTGGACTGGAGGGTAAAGAAAGGCAAACAAGAGGTAATCTTAAATGAAATTGTGCACTTGTAATGGTGGCATCTTGAAAGGAAGATTTGGAGTGGATTATAATATGAGCCATGTTGATTCACTTCCTCAGTTTAAGCAAAAGGGCTGAATCCAGACTCTGTCTTTTACTAGTTATGTAATTCACTTAAGCTCTTCTCACCTGGAAAATGTAAAACATTTAAATAAATATATATATATGTGTGTGTATGTGTGTGTGTGTGTGTGTGTATCCATATAATATATAAATATGCATTTATATATCTATGTTTAAATGTTTTATATTTTCATATATACAAACACATAGATGTGGATATAGATATAGATAATAAATATTCATACACACACTGTATGCTCATAGAGTTAGAGCTTTTTGTTATTTCAGATTTTTCATGACCCCATTTGGGATTTCCTTGACAAAGATATTGCACTACTTTGCTATTTCCTTTTCAAGCTCCTTTTATATTTGAAAAACTGAGATAGAGTTAAATGACTTGCCCAGAGTCAACATAGCTACTAAGTATCTGAGGCTATATTGGAACTCAGGAGATGTGGTCTTCCTGACATCCGGCCTAGCACCCTGTCCACTGTACTAGCTAGTTGCCCAGTTCCTTATCTGTAAAATAGTGTGTCCACACTCAAGAAAGAAATGATAAACCACTTCTCTGCCAAGAAAATCCCAAATGGGATCACAGAGAGTCAGACATGACTGGAAAATGGCAACTATATCTAATAGATCAACTAGCTAACAGGCTCTCAGATGCTTTGGAGAACAGTGAGAGCTGGAAGAGACAAGGTCCTTTCTCAGAGGTGTGATCTTGAGCAAAGAAAGGAATTTTGACCTCTCTGAGCTTCTCTCTTCCTCTGTGGAATAAACGTAAACCTGACTTCCAAACCCTTCAGCATTGCTGAAAAAGAAAAAATTCAGGAGGGCACATACTGAATCTTGTATATTAACTATGACTTCATTTTCACATCTGTAAAATGGGCATTATGATGAATGCCTACCTTCCAGGGTCATTGGGAGGCTTAGATGAAGGAAGGTATTTAGGGCTTTAAGCAAATCTCAGAGTCCCATGCAAAGAGAAGCAGCATTTAGAAATTTAGATTTAGAGCTAGAAAGGACCTTAAAGGTCATTGAATCCAATCTATCTCATTCCCTTTCTTTTCCTCATTTTACTGGAGAAGCGGTGGACAGAGAGCTGGATTCCAAACTAGGAAGATCTGGATTAAATTCTAGCTTTGGTTATATTCCTGAGCAAATCATTTAACTACTCTGCAACTGCTCTAAGCAATACTAAGGCTTTAATTAGAAAAGAGGCCTTTGGAACAAATTGTGCTCATCCACCCATTCCATTGAGATAAGTCTTGACATGCTTGGGGTAAACAACACCCTCCTAACACATGGAGGGGATTGTGGCCCTTCAGCTATCCTCAACCTGACTTAGCCCATCTTCTAAGATAGTTTATGAAGGTGTGGCCACTGGACATGCTACAGCTTTTTGGAACCACAGGTGAGAGTTGGGTGAAAAGTGGACACCTAAGGTGATTTTCAGCCCTAGAAAGTACTTGACAATCTCTCACATCCCAGGCAGTACTGACCCACATTAGTCAAGTTCCTCTTGGAAATTTAGTTCCATATTAGTATTTGGTAGAGTCGGTAGTTTCTCTTTGGGGAGTCATAGATCTTGTCCCTATCTCCTATCTCCCATTTTATAAAAAGAGAAACTGAAGTTCCCCCAAAGGTTTAATTTGGCCACAAAGGAAGGATGTGAAGCTGGTCTATTTGACTTCCGATCCATTCTCATAATGTATGAACCATGGAAACCAGATGTGAACCAAGCCGAACCAGGAAAATGAGAAATTAGTAAAACTACATGCCCTAGGAAGCTTTTGTCTGCAGCTCCTACTTATTCCAAGACTGAGAAAAAAAATCCCCTAACTGGGACTGTAAGTTACTTCAATTCTTTTTTTTTTTTTTTTTTTTTTTTTTTTTTTTTAGCTGAGGTAATTGGGCTTAAGTGATTTGCCAGCGTCACACAGCCAGGTACCTCAATATTCAATCTACTAACCAATACTCGGATAAGTCCTCAGTTTGCCCCTTTAAAAAAGTTGAATAATTGATAGAAGAATCTCTTTATAGTCAGAAGAGCTGGAAGGCATCTAAGAGGCTATTTAATACAAAAATCTTTTTATACAGTGATTGGAGGCACCATAGTGCCCCTATCCTAGAGTCAGGAAGACTCATCTTCCTAAATTCAAATCTGACCTCGGTCATTACTAGCTGTGTGACCCTGGGCAAGTCATTTAGCCCTGTTCGCCTCAGTTTCCTCAAATGAGCTGGAGAAGGTAATAGCAAATCCCAAATGGAGCCACAGAGTCAGATGTTATTGTTATTTTAAAAGGGAAGAAACTGAAGCCCACATCATGTAAAGAAGAAGCAGCATCAGAGGGTAGATCCTAGACCCTCTGCTCTGTAGTTAGAGATCTTCAGCTGTTCCCACACTGACTCAGCATTGAATCCCTTCTCCTTCCTAGTTGCATGAACTGAAGTAGGTCACTTCTCTATTAGTTTCAGTTTCAACTGTCAAATGCAGAGTTTGGACAAGATCATCTCTAAGGCCCCTTTTAGTTCTGATATTTTTCCCCTTTACTACTTCAGATCAATTCAGAATAAAATCCCTTCCAAGGGATGAGTTCTTAGGAATTTTTAATCTGTCAGCCCTAGACATAGTTGCTAAGCAACCTGCTTCGAGTTCAGCCATTTATCTATAAAGGGTTTTTTCGCGGTGTTTTCTTGGCCTTGCCACATGCCACCTTCCCCCACTGTGGTGCCTGCTAGAAGAGAGAGACAGAGACAGAAACAGAGAGAGGCAGAGACAGTCAGAGACAGAGAAACAAAAACAGAGAAGAGATATGAGGCAAAAAAGGACAGAGAGACAGAGAAAGAGAGAGAGGGAGGAGCAAAGGGATAGAGAGAGACAGAAACAGAAGAGATACACAGAGAAGGAAGAAGAGAGAGAAATAGAGGTTTAGAGACAGAGAGAAGAGAAAGGGGAGAGAAAGACAGAGAAGCAGAGACAGACATAGAGAAACAGAGCGGGAGGGGGAAGGAGGAAGGGAAGGAGAGAAAAACACCTCAACACCAGTGTTCCAAAATTACTGATCATTCCCAATAAAGTGGGAGGAGTCACAGAGACTCCCCAGGGAAGCCTTCTGAAGCTGCCGCCCTTCCCAAACAATGACCTCAACAGTTTAATAAAAGCCATCATCCAATGAAGTGAGTGTACTGTTTGATAGGACAACTCGGGCCAAACAGTTGCCTTGCCCTGGGGTGCATCCACCTGGAAAGCAGGCGAAGTTTGGGTTACATTTCCCTTCCCCTCCTATCACTCAGTGTACCCAAGGTATCTTTTAGATCTGATAACTCATTCACCCTTTGCTAACAGTAAGGACTCATTCAGCTATGACCTTTTAGAGGGACAGAGGATTTGGTCCCATTATCTCCTTTGATCTTCACAACACATTCTTATGAGGTAAATACTACAATTATTATTGTTCCTATTTTAGAGTTAAGAAAATTAAAGTGCCCAAAGTCACATGTTTCAGGAGCAGCTAAATAAGGCAGTGGATAGAGTGCCAAGTCTGGAGTCAGAAAATCATAATCTCAACTCTCCTCAGACACTAACTAGCAGTGTGACCTTGGGTTTAATTTCTTTCTGCCTCAGTTTCCTCATCTATAAAATGGAGATAACAATCACAGCACCTACTTCCTATGATTGTTATGAATATTTCTCATCACATCAGGGCTAGATAGCCACTAACAATATGTTAAAACTGCAAGACATTACACTTCAGATTAATGTCAAAACCAATCTTGACTCCCAAAGGACCAATGATGAAATGAAGGGTTAAAGTTCTTAAGCCAGGGCCTAAGACTGTTTTTTCCTAATATTTAAAAACTCTCTCAATAGAGATAATGATGTGAATTTACTCTCTTCCCCTGTCAGAAAGAAACCCATCTGACCATTATTCTACATAACTAAGTCCTAGACTATGCACTTTTCATAAATTATGAAGATGGAACTTCAATTTCCATTGACTATCCCCCAATCTTTGTGCATCTTTAAGTTATTTGTTTTATTTGTTTTCATTTTAATACATATTGCTTTATGAATCATGTTGGGAGAGAAAAATCAGAACAAAAGGAAAAAGCATGGGAGAGGGGAAAAAAAATCAGAAAAAATAAATGAACATAGCATATTCAAACATCACAGTTCTTTTTTTGGATGCAGATGGTATTTTCTGCCCAAATTCTATTTACTGGGATTGCTTGGATCATTGAACCACTGAGAAGAACCAAGTCTTTCATAGCTGATCATTGTACAATCTTGCTATTATTGTGTACAATGTATTCTTGGTTCTGCTTGTTTCATTCAGCATCAGTTCATGTAAATCTGTCTAGGCCTTTCTAAAATCAGCTTGTTCGTTATTTTTTATAGAACAATAATATTCCATTACCTTCAGCTTGTTCAGACATTCCCCAATTGATGGGCATCCACTGCTCTTCCAATTCTTTGCTACCACAAAAAGAGCTGCACATTTTGTTGGGATACAGACTCAGAAATGTCACTACTGGATCAAAGGATATGCACAGTTTTACAGCCCTTTGGGCATAGTTCCAGATTGCTCTCCAGAATGTCTGGATCATTTCACAACTTCACTAACAATCTATTAGTATCTGTGCATCTTTAAATAAGCTTTGAGATATTGATTAGCATAATTTTTGACAGGTTTGGAACTTGGTCTGCCAACTGCATTTCATTTGGCTCTTTGATTCCTCCTCTGAATTCCCATCTTTTTTTCCATAAGAGAAGGGACTGAAATCAGAGCTGAAAGGGACATCCTTCATGAAGCCTTCCCTGACTAATCCAGCCCCAACTCATCTCTGTCTCATCTGATTTTTTTAGCATTTAAAATGCTATAATACAATGTAAATAGGAGGGTTTTTTCTCATTTTTTTCTTTTGATATGATTTTTCTTGAGCAGCATGACAAATGTGGAAATATGTTTAGAAGAATCATACATGTTTAACCTATATTGGATTATTTTGCTGTCTAGGGGAAGGATGGGGGAAAAGAGGGAGAAAAATTGGAAAAAATTGGAAGGTTTTGCAAGAACGAATGTTTTAAACTATCTTTGAAAAATAAAGTTATTGTAATAAATTTATTTAATAATATTTATTTATACATATATAATATGATAAAATATAATGATGTATGATATGATATAAATAAAATTTATAATAAAAATTTATGATAATTAATAAATGAATGAATGAATGAATAAAGATATCTCCATCCTGCTTTACTAAAATTCCATGTTCAAATCCAGGATGGATGGGATAACTCAATGCTTTGAAAAGTCCCACAATTTATTTTTGTACCTCCAGACCAATCTCTCTTGTCCAATATGAGCAGTGGCCATCTTATAAGCACTTAGTGGGGATGCCCCTGTGCTTCATTCAATCTCTGATCCCCCTGTTAAATGTCATTTTTGACTCTCAAGAGCAAGGTCTTTCAACTAAAGAGATTCTGTATTTTACCATTCCCTCTTTTGCATATTTGGAAAAACCTACAAAAACAAAGTCCTGGAAGAAGGGGGCATCTCAGATTGTGAGGAAAATATAAGATCCATTTTATTAAAGGATACCTTTAGTAAAGTGTCATTGACTCAGAACCCTGCCTTGGTCTCTCTGTAGATTGGACAATTTTAATTCTCACATGATAATGTATGTAAAGTTTTTTTTAAAACTTTAAAGAGCTATATAAATGCCACCTATTTTTTACTATTTATACCATCCAAATTGGATAAGAATAAAACAAAAATATCTAACATTTAAAAAGTACTAATCATGTGCCTGGCATTGTGCTAAGCATATTACAATTATTATCTCATTTGATCCTCATAGCAACCTGGGAGGTAGATGCTATTATTATTTCCATTTTACAGATGAGAAAAGTGAAGCAAACAGAGACTAAATGATACACCCAGGCTCACACAGTCAATAAGTGTCTAAGACTGGATTTAAACTTGGATATTCCTAATTCTGGCCTCAGTGTTCTACCTGTTCCACCTAGGTATTTCCTACAGCTAGTATAATGAATCAGAACAATGTTTTGAATAGTGGAGATCATTAGAAGGGGGAGAGACATGGAGAGAGATGGTAATAACTTTGGGACAAATAGGGAATCCAAAGAAATAAGATAGGGGCAAAAATTTGTACAGATTGCAAGTAGGAGAATCTGAGATAGGAACCCTAGAGATTAAAAGGAGCCTAACTTCTTTTGTGCAGTGGCAGTCTGGTAAAGACTATGTTCCCTTTCTCAAAATAATATTTTTTTAAAATTGAAAGAACTATTAAATTTCAGGTTAAGACTAATAAAAATAGAGAATTTTTTTCCTTTCATGGATCTCCTTAAATCTATCCACAGTTAAGAATCCTGGACTTAGAAAATATGGCTATGACTTTTAGCCAGTTCCAACATGCTGGAAAGTCTTTGAGTGGCATCCAAGGTCCTGGGGATATAGTATGTCTACTTTCCAAATAACCAACTAACTAAATCCAAGAGAGACTCATCATCAGAAGCCATAACTACTTGGTGAGGAATTCCTTGGCAACAATAAAATAAAAATACCCAATGATCCTTAACTACAAAGAGTAATTATATTCAATTGAATAATTTCAGAGTTGTAAGGGAGCCCAGTAGTCACATAACTCCCATTTATTTTTAGTCTTTAGCCTTCACTTAAAGACCTCCAGTGGTCTGCTTTGATAGTGATAGTTGCAGGTGGCAGAAAAGGTGACAGAAAGTACTAAGAATCACACAGTTTTAGCATTATCTGTCTATAATAATAATAACAACACCTTAAGGTTTTTAAAAACACTTTTTTATTGCATTTGAACCTCATAACCTTGAGAGGAAGAAATGAAGGAAGGAAGGAAGGAAGGAAGGAAGGAAGGAAGGAAGGAAGGAAGGAAGGAAGGAAGGAAGGAAGGAAGGAAGGAAGGGAGGGAGGGAGGGAGGGAGGGAGGGAGGGAGGGAGGGAGGGAGGGAGGGAGGGAGGGAGAAAGAAAAGTTTTCAACTGCATTAATCTTCCAATTTAGCAAGCCAGGTCCTGAGCAAAAACATATAATTCCTTGCTGAGACAATACTCAAAGCATTCTTACTATGGGTATCCCTATTACACCTTGCATGCCTCTGGAATAGTGTTAGAAAACCTAGGGTCACATTCAAGCCATGACAAATTGAAGATTTGAAGATTTGAAGGAAAGGGACTACTTTGAAGAAAATATTAGCAAAAATGGAGGAATGAAGAGTGTTCGTGAATTCTCATTCCCTAATTTTTGCACAATTCCCTATGTTGTGCCAAGGACATCTTTGTCAGTCTTATGAAGACTATGGTCCCCTTCTCACAATGATATTTTTTTAATTGAAGGAACTGTTAAATTTCAGTTTGAAGTTAATTAAAATAGAGATTTTTTTTTTTTTCCTATCCAGATTCATGAACCTCTTTAAATCCCTTGCCCCAGAAAATGTCTTTGTGATTTCTAGCCAGTTCTATCATGCTGGAAAGTTTTTGAATTGGCATCCAGATGCACAATATTTATTCCACTTTCCTGAGTTCAAATCTGGCGTCAGACAGTTACTAGCTATGTGACTCTGGGAAAATCACTTAATCTTGTGTGTCTCAGTTTCCTCATCTGTAAAATGAACTGAAGAAGAAATGGCAAACTTCTTCAGTATCTTTGCACCCAAATGAGTACGCAAAGAGTCAGACATGACTGAAAATAACTGAATAACTTCTTTCAAGTTCAGTATCCTAAGCACTACTGATTACCCACAAAATTACCCAGTTCCTTGCCAGCCTGCCACAGCAGGAATGAAACCTTTCTATTATAAAGGTTAAGACATGGTTTTCCGAAAACCCCTGATAAAATTAATACATAGTTTTTTGCTGTGGTAACATTATGAAACACATTAGAAAAGAATTAATTGTTATTATTCCTTATATTTATATAGCTTAATAGTTACAAAACATTAAACAACTTATAGCCATGATCTCATTTGATTCTCACAACAACTCTGTGAGGAAGTAGTACCAGTATTAGGAAGCATAGTGCTTAGAGTGGTAAGCCTGGACCTGTGACTGACCCACATTCAAATTAGCTGTGAGAACTTGGATAAGTCCTTAAATCATTTTGGGTCTCATTTTCCTTATCTGTAAAATGGGGATAATCATTCTCTACTTCAAAGAGTAGTGGTGAGGGTCAAATAAGATAATATATTTTAAAATATTAAAATGCTACCTAAATTTTAGCTATTTTATAGATGAGGAAATCAACGAATAAATCAGTAAACATTTACTATGTATTAAGCATTTCCTATGTGCCAGACATTGTGCTAATGGAGTAGAATACAAAAACAAAATCTTGAAGTACTATTTAGATACTAGCTGTTGTTTATCATCCCCATTTTTAGATAAAGAAATCAATCAATGAATCAATAAACATTTATCAAGCACCTACTATATGCCAGACACAGTGCTAGTAGCTGGGGATATAAAAAGAGGTGAAAGCCAGTCTTTGCCTTCAAGGAACTCAGTCCAATGGAGCAGACAACAAATGCACACACACACACACACACACACACACACACACACAAGCTATATACAGATTATACTAGAAGTAATTATTTGTTATTATTTCCATGTTTATGTAATACTCTAATTATATTATTATATTCAAAGCACTTCCCATATTAAATTCTTTTATTCTCATAACAACCCTATAAGGTTGACTCTATTATCATCCCATTTTACAGATGGGGAAACATAGACAACAAGGTTAATGTTTTGCCTAGGTCACACAGCTAGTTAATATCAGAGACAAGATTCATGCACAAGTCTTCCTGACTCCTAATCCCAAATTTTATCCCCTGTGCCATTTTTCTTTCTAGATATCTTTTTAACTCCTTCCTGTATTATTCTGGAAACCAGACGCTTGGCAGATATACTGAAGTGTTTTGCAATTCATTTCACAGATGAGAAAACTGAGGCAACTAGGATTAAGCGACTTGCCCAAGGTTTCACAGCTAGGCTGAAGATGGATTTGAATTTCAGGAAGGAAAATCTTCCAGAGTCCAAGTCCAGTATTCTATCCACTGCACTATATAGCTGTCCTGGGAATTGGAAGCCCAAGTTTCTAATTCTTTTTATTTATTTATTTATCTTATTTTTAAAAACAGAATAAGAAAAAAGAAGTGTGAAAAACTAAAAAGGAATACAAAACAAGCTTCTAATTCCTGTTCTGACACTAATAATTTGATCCTATAGGCAAGCCGCTTAGCCTGTATAGAACTCCATTATCCCTTTTGTAAAATAAAAGGACTAGCTGGTCTTTAAGTCTGATTTAGCCATAAAAGCCTGCGAAGACTCTTCTCCCTTTGAAGAGTTGTTCCAGGAGCACAAAAGAAGAATGATGATGCTGCAGAGAGAACTAGAAGAAACCACCAGACGGGAGGGAGGAGAACCAGCAGAGAGAAACATCAGGAAAACAGCTGGAGAAGACAATTAACAACAAAGTGAAATGGTGCAGAACAGTTAAGAAGAATGAGTAGTAGGATGTAGTCATCTAAAAAATCATGATTAATCTTTGAGAAAGCAATTTCAGTGAGGGCTGGGATCCAAAGCCAGATTATGGAGGCTAATAAATGAAAAGAAAAGCAGCTGAGTGAACTTAAGCAGTATAAATAGTTTTTTCTATGACAGGGAGAGAGTATCACTTTAGAAGATAGTGTGGTTACTGAGCTCAGTGTAGAGAACACTAAGTCTGGAATCAGGAAGACTTAAGTTCAAATCCGGCTTCAGACATTAGCTGTGTGACCTTGGATAAGTCCCTTAATCCCCATTTGCTTCAATTCCTCATCTGTAAAATGGGGGGGAAAAATGACAAAGTACTCCAGTATCTTTACTAAGAAAACTCCAAATGGGGTCACAAAGAGTTGGACATGAAAGCACAACAATAAAGATCTTTTTTAATGGCTTTTTTCTTTGCTTTTTAGTTGTTTTTTTTTTTCACTTAATAGTATTTTATTTTATTTTTTTACAATTACATGTAAAGATAGTTTTCAACATTCATTTTTGTAAGATTTTGAATCCCAATTTTTTCTCCCTTCTTCGCTTCTCTCCCCCTCTCCCCAAGACAACAAACAATCTGATATAGGTTACACATGTTTTGTTTGTGTTTTAAGGGGAAAGATGAGCATGGTTTAAGAATGAAAAGAAGGAACCAGTACATAGTAAATATTAAATTAGAAAATATATAATATAAAAGATTGTTAAAGGCATTAGCTCCTGGAGGAGATGAATCATAAGACTGTATATTTAGAGAGTCTATCTAGTCCTCTAACACCCTATTTTACAGATAAGAAAACTAAGGCACAGATATGTTAAGTGATTTGCCCATGGTTATGAGATGGTATAGCTTCTAGGGAAATATAGAGGTGGTTTTAGGTTCCTTGACCTTGGGGGGCTTCTATTCCAAAGTCCTCTGGCTTTGCCTCCCCCCTAACCTAAGAATGCTATTGTTTTGACAATCTGCCTGATTCTGGAGACCACTCCTCAATTCTTTGCTGACTGATAATCTTGTCAGGGAGGACCAAATCCCAGAGACCCCTCCTCCTTCCTACCTATGAGCTATAGAATTAGCATATCTACAATAAAAAGCTGGATAAATGTGTCTCCTTGCTTCTGTTTCTCTGCTAATTTCTTTTGGAAATTCAGCCCACTTTTGTAATGGCGCTACAATTACAATAAACTTTGCCCCTTAACTAGGAGATGAGTTCAAGCCTTCAAATTCTTTTAAGACACCTCAAGACACCAGTCTGTGATCCCAAACTTTTGGGGTCCCTTTCCCAGCTTCAATAGTTACATTATAAGTGTCAGAGTGCCCTGACTCCAAATTTAGCACCATGATTTATTATGCTACATAGTCCCTAAGGACTCTTCACCTCATTGGCCAAACTTATCCTTTCTGGTTTGTACTTGAGGGTGATAACTGGACCTTAACAATTAGACCAAATTTAGATAGAGAAAGAAAAGAAAGAAAAGGCATTCTTGGGGGAATATCCATTTTGCAGCTATTATTTTATGCATCATTATGCATTTTGTAAATACAGAATGGTCTCTTGATGTTCATTTCCAGTCAGAGAAGATGACTTTTCTTTGATTTCATAGCTGGATGAATTCCATATTAAGGGAATATACAAAGATAGAAGGCCTAATTGAACTTGATGGGTGTTTTGCTGGGTTACACATCATTCAAATCAAAGGGGCCTTCTGGTCTAATTCAAATCTAATTTCCTTACTTTATAAAGGAGAAAACTGAGGCCTGCAAAGGGGCAAGGATTTATTTGAGATGGGGCCAATCTAATCTCCTTCCTGACTTGGAAAAGAAACAAAGTTCTTTTCAACTGACCACATTCCCTTGTTCTCTAAACCAGGGCCAAGTCCAAGGCCAAGTGCCTCTGTCATCACATTGAGATGCATGAGAAGTTAAGAACTTTAGTTGACCTAATTTGCTTCTGAACATCACCCACATAATGACATAGGTGCTCCCAGATGTGCAGCTCCACCATAAAAAGCAAACTCAGGTCCAAAGTGATCACATTTCTCCATCTGGCCCAGTCCTTTGTTGGTGGGTGGTAAATTGATAGAGGAAAGAGGGGATTTGTTCATCTATTTAAGAGTGAAGGCCTTTAACAAACATCTGTATTCAAACAAAGAAACATTTTGGGGATGTGTGGGTTCCTTTCTGTGGGCACACCCTTAGACTGTCAATAAAAATGCACCCAGAAGAGAGAAACAGAGAGGGACAAAAGGAAAATCACAGAATTTCCAAATTGGAAAAGGCACCCCAGCAGTCACAGAATCCAACCCATACTCAAAAACCAATTCCCATAACAACACACTTAACAAGTAATCATCAACTTAAAACCTACAATCTCCAGTGGAATCACATTCCATTTTTGTATGATTCTCTTTGTCTTTCTAAAAAGTTTCCCTTCCTTGCATCCAGCCTAAATTTGATGCTTTGTGAGATCAATCACTTTACTTGTGCCTTTGGATCTCATCTCTTCCCATTTATTATGGACCTTTTAACTTTGATCAGACCTCTCTTTTTCTTACCTTTAGATCCTAAATGGCTTTTTCTCTCCTTTCTACAAATGGTGGCCAGGTCTCTCCTTCATGTTAAACCAACCAACCAAATCAAAAAGCCCAACAACCATTCTCTTCTGTTTACCATACTTTTCTTATTATCTCCCAGGGTTGTCATGAGGATAAAATGAGATCATATGAATAAAGTGCTTTGAAAATTTTAAAACATGGAGAAGATCTAATTTAGTTCCAATTGATCAATGACGGACAGAATCAGCTACACCCAGAGAAGGAACATTGGGAAATGAATGTGAACTATTTGCATTTTTGTTTTTCTTCCCAGGTTATTTTTACCTTCTGAGTCCAATTCTTCTTGTGCAACAAGAGAACTGTATGGTTCTACACACGTATATTGTATCTAGGATATACTATAATATATTTAACATGTATAAGACTGCCTGCCATCTATGGGAGGGAGTGGAGGAGGGAAGGGAAAAGTTGGAACAGAAGTGAGTGCAAGGGATAATGTTGTAAAAAAAATTACCCATGCATATGTTCTGTCAATAAAAAGTTATAATTTTTAAAAAAGAGAAAATTTTAAAACATCATATAAATGCTAGCTATCATATGGCTATTGTTACTATTATAATTCTCATTGAAAGAAAGAGAGAAAGAAAGACAGAGATTGACAGAAAAAAGAAAAGAGGAAGGAAAGGAGGGAGGAAAGAAAGAAAAAGAGAAGAAAGAGAGAAAAGAAAAGAAAGAAAGAGAGAGAGGGAAGAAGGGAGGGAGGAAAGAAAGAAAAAGAGAAGAAAGAGAGAAAAGAAAAGAAAGAAAGAGAGAGAGGGAAGAAGGGAGGGAGGAAAGAAAGAAAAAGAGAAGAAAGAAATAGAGAGAGAAGGAGGAAGGGAGGGAGAAAGAAAGGAAGAAAAGAAAAAAGAAGAGGGAGGGAGGAAGAAAAGGAGGGAGAAAGGAAGGAAGGAAAAAAGGAAATAAGGAAGGGAGGAAGGAAAGAAAGAGAGAGATTGACAGAAAAAAAGAAATAAATAAAAAAAAGAGGAAGAAAAGGAGGGTGGAAAGAAAGAAAGAATGAAGGAAGTATAGTATATCCTAGATACAATATATGTGTGCAGGAAGGAAGGAAGGAGGAAAGGAAGGAAGGAAGGAAGGAAGGAAGGAAGGAAGGAAGGAAGGAAGGAAGGAAGGAAGGAAGGAAGGAAGGAAGGAAGGAAGGAAGGAAGGAAGGAAGGAAGGAAGGAAGGAAACATCCTGTCTGTATTCCTTGCCTCTATCTCCTATGTACCATCTTGGTCCAATCCAAACACTGATTAAAACAGTTTATAGTGATCTCTTTATTGCTAAACCTTAGTTCTGATCCTTCTTTGACATATTTGACAGAAAACAAAGAAAGTCCCTTATTACTCTGGCTACACCTCATGCTCTGGCTCTTTGTCTATGCATGACTATGTGTATTAGCCTCACTGCCTTGGGTATCCTCAGTCCAGAGCACACTGAAAAGTTAATCTAGTTTCCCTTTTCCAATGGAACAAAGAATGCCTTTTGCTTATAACCATT
Organism: Sminthopsis crassicaudata; assembly: GCF_048593235.1. Lineage (NCBI taxonomy): Eukaryota > Metazoa > Chordata > Mammalia > Dasyuromorphia > Dasyuridae > Sminthopsis > Sminthopsis crassicaudata. The sequence continues at coordinate 286,417,387 of NC_133620.1, forward strand.
GTTAGCTCTTTGGTTTTATTTTATTTTTCAGAGTTTAATATTTGGTGTATAACCTCTATGGCTCTTTAGTCATTAATTTTTTGAGCTTGTCATAGTTGTCTATTTATGTCCTCCTTTTTCATCCCACACCTAATTAAATCTAAGTCTCTTGAAGATAATAACTGTCTTTTTTTTCATCATGCTATTCTCCAAGACTTGCACACAACAGGCAATTAATTATTACTTTTTAACTGCATTAGATTGGGCAGTCTTGAGCTGCATTTCTGGCTCATAGCTTCAAATTTCCATCCTTCAGCCCCCAGTGCCACTCCACCCCCTCTGCTCCAGTCAATGTTCACTTCCTTCTCAGCCACAGCCACCTGTGAATTTCCTCATTTTTCCTATTCTCAATCTTGAAATTCCTTAATATCTTTGTGAGTCCACTGCTCCTTTGCTCTAGCTTCTGAGGAAGAGATGAATCCCCTTTCCAAAATCAACTCAACTGTGTCCTCATATTGTTAAAAATGGGATCTTCAACAACTGTACCCTGGGTATACTTTTAAACCTACATATCATGCCCTTCTGGTTCCTTCAAAAGTTTCTTTTTTTCTCCTGATAGCAGGAGAGCTATATAGCTTATAGCACCTAAACCAGGAACCTGAGTGATTGGAAGAATTATGGTAACCTTAAGAATAACAGAGAAGTTCAAAAGAAGTGAAGTTTTTTGGAGAATAATAGCAAATTCAGAACTCAATTGAATGGGCTTAATTTTTTCAGTGACACTTATTTCATTCTTTGGCTATATCCTGTTTCCTTTGTTCTTCACTTATGTTATGTTTAACCCTATCTATTCAACTAGAAGGTCAGATAGTTGAGGGCTGGGAGTGGACTTTCTTGAACACTTCACACACATACACATATACATACATACATACATATATACAACCTAGTTAGAGACATAATAAATATTTGTTAGAATTTGTTAGAATATGGGTTAGAATATGGCACAACCTAATAATAATTGTCTTTTGCGTAAGCTTTCTATCAATTCCTATTTATAGTTTATTCTGGACATATCTGTTTTCATGTTACCTCCCCATTAAATTATGAGCTTCTTGAGAAGACATATTATCTTTTGTCTCTTTTTGTATCCCTAGTGCTTAACAGCACTGGTAGGTGCTTAATAAATAAATTGTGTCCCATTTGGCCCTGGTAACAATCCAGTGAGTAGTTCCTACAATTATTAACCCTCTTCCATTTTACAGAGGAGGAAACTCAGTGATTTGAAGTAACTTGTCAAAGGTCACACAGGGAGCAAGTGTTGGAAGCAAGATTCAATGCCAAGTCTTCATATTCCAAATATAACATCCTAGCCTCTCTGTCATGGTGACAGAACTCCAATAACTCCAATAATCCTTTAATATACTAGATGATAACGTATAATATATGTATGGTATAACGTATAGTATATGTATAGTATGATAGCATATCATACTATATGATAATGTATTTATTCATAAATGTGTAGGTGTGTGTGTGAATGTGTGGATGTATGTAATGTTCACAACAATCCTGAGAGGTATGAGCTTTTAGAATTCCCATTTTACAGATAAGAAACTGAGACTGAGAGCTCTGAGGTAAGATTTTAGGATGATCAATTTGGATCTGGAAAAGATTTTGGAGATTAAGCTCAACTCTCTCATTTTAAAGATAAGGAATCTCAAAGCAATTCCAATAGAATTGCGATGGAAAATGCTTTGTGCATCCAGAGAGAGAACTATGAAAACTAAACAAGGATCAAAGCATACAATTTTTACCTTTTGTTGTTTGTTAGCTTGTTTGTTTTTCTTTCTCATGGTTTTTTTTCCCCTTTTTGATCTGATTTTTCTTGTGTAGCAAGATGAATATGGAAATATGTAGAAGAATTGTTTAATCTATATTGGACTGCTTGCTATATTGGGGAGGGGTAAAGGGGTAAGAAGGAAGAGAGAGAAATTTGTAACACAAGGTTTTCCAAAGATGAATGCTGAAAACTATCTTTGCATGTATTTGGAAAAATAAAATCCTATTAAAAGAGAAGAACAAGAAGAATAAGAACAAGAACAAGCACAACAAGAATTGCACATGTTTAACTATATTGGATTGCTTTTTGTTTTGGGGAATGTGTATAACACACAAGGTTTTACAAAGGTGAATGTTGAAGACTACCTTTGCATGTATTTGGGAAAATAAAATACTATTAAAATCTAATACATATATATATATATATATATATATATATATATATATATATATATATATATATATATATATATATATATATATATATATATATATATATATATATATATATATATATATATATATATATATAAAGATAAGAAATCTGATGTGCCCAGGGTCATTAAGCTAACAAGTGTCTGAGACAGAATTTGAACTCAGATTTTCCTCACTCTAAGTGTAATAGTCGATCCACTGTACCACCTAGAAGCCATCAAAACCCTTATTATTTCTGTATAGGGCTCCTTTCCTTTATGAATAAAATATCTAGGAAATTATGAGCTTGTGGCCAAAGCTTCTAGTAGGAAGAAACAGGCAAGAACCTGCTGCCTCGCACGTAGTAGGTGTTTAATAAATACTTTTTCCCCTTCTCTCCTTCTCTCCCTCTCTATGGTCCTTTAAGAGACCAACTCCAATCTCACTTCCAGGAAGCCTCCTGTGATACCCAAGGTCTGACCTTCCCTCTGGAGCACATACAGTACTTTCTTTGATACCTTCTGCCTCCTGCCCAGGATAGTATTATGGGCAGCTAGGTGATTCAGAGGACAGAGCTGGACCTAGAATCAGGAACACCTAAGTTCAGACATTTCCTAGATATGTGACTCTGAGCATGTCACTTTACTTGTTTGCCTCAGTTTCTTCATCTGTAAAATGAGCTTGAGAAGAAAATGGCAAACCACTCCAGTATCTTTGCCAAGGAAACTCCAGAAAGGGTCAATGAATCTGACTTGACTAAAAACGATTAAATAACAAATATGTATACAGCTGTGTTGGTATTTTATCTCCCTGCTGAGCTCCTTGTGGGGCCCATCCCCTGTCTTATCAAAACTTTGCAACTTCCCCAGCTGGTTGTACATTTTTCTGCATACAATGGATACCTAATAAATGTTTGTTATAACAATGAGGGAGTGGTGTCTAGATAATGTGGCAATATACAAGGAAAGATAGGCATTTGTGCCACCAGTCTTTAGGGAGTCAAGCAGAAGCCCAGTGCCCAGAGAAGTTGACCTTCCTAATAAGGACTGAGTCTCAGGGCAGAATCTCTAAATCTAAATGTGACTTTAATTCCCACCTCAACCTAGAACTTGGCTCATCAGAAAAGGCTTGGGTAATAATTAAAAATCATCCTCCTCATCCTCCTCCTCTACATTTAGTTTTAATATTTGCAAAGTACTTTATATAGTTTTTACTCTTATAAGGTAAAATGAGATAGAGGCAATATTATGTGATGGCTACAGAACTGTCCTGAGTTCAGCAGTTCTGGATGGACTTAACTCTAAGTGTTCTAGGCAGTTCTCTGAAGTTATCATAGAAAAGGGATTACTCCTGAAATACTAAAATTACTCTAGTCCTCATTCTCATCCTCATACCAACCCTGTAAGATAGTTGCTAATATAATATTTATTTTATGGAAAGGAAACTGAAACAAACTTGCTTAGGATCAATCATCTATCTAATAAATGTATGAGGAAGGTTTTGAATTCAAGCCTTCCTGACTCTGAATTAAGCACTTTATCCACTGTCACCCAGATGTCTTTAGTGGCAAAAAAAATTTCAACAGAAAAAGATAAAATAAGAACTGGACATTCCTGGGAGAGCAGAAGAAATCCCTGACCTGGGAGGCGGAAGAAATGGATTCTTGTCCTATTTTTATCACTCCTACATTCACTGGCTATGTGACCTTAGCAAAATCACCTCACCAATATGAACTTCAGTTTCTTTATCTACAACTGGGGATATCAATTTCTGCCCTGTTACCATCAAGTTACTGTGAGTTCAGAAAGTGATTTGTAACAATGCTGATCTATAGAAATGTGAGCAGAAAGTAGTTATTTTTTCCTTTTCCTTTGGGATTTTTTGTGTGGCTTCTTCATTTCTTTTTATGCAATTGGGTTATTTAAATTCTCTCTCTCGTGTTAATCTGGGGTTATTGAGCTTCAGAGAGCTGGTATTAGTGGGTTTTTAATTTTATTTTAAATTTTTGTTAAATTGTACATAGAGAAGTCTCTTGATAAGGTGGGCAAGGAGGGTCTACACTTTGTGGCCCTGGGCAAGCCACTTAATCTCTTAATGCATCCCTCCACCCCCTTCCCAGGTACTCTTTTAATAAATTAAATTACAGAGGACTTGCCATTCCTCCTTAGTGTGGGGAGTTTCCTCACCAGAAAATCATAGATTTGATCAACAAACAATAACAATAAAAGCATGATACAATGGAAAGATCACTGATTCCAGAGTCAAACCCCACTGATGCTACTTAGAGACAGCTTAGGTAAAATAATGGGCCTCAAGTCAGGAAAAACTATGTTCAAAGCCTGCCTCAGACTTATTAGCTGAGTCACCCCAGGGGAATCATTTAACTTCTGTCTGCCTCAGTTTCCTCAACTGTAAAAGGAGAAGGAAGAGAATACACATCAGGATCTACTATGTTGGGTGTAGCCCAGTGGTTTAATGGATAGATGCTAAGCCTGGAGTCAAGAAGATTCATTTTCCTGAGTTTGTCTTTCACAGTTAGGAAGATTCATTTTCCTGAGTTCAAATGTAACCTCAGACACTTACTTAATCCTGAGTGAATCACTTAATCCTGTTTGCCTTAAAATATCACAAAGAGCCAGATATGACTAAAAAAAAAAAAAAAAAAAAAAAAAAAAAAAAAGATAACAAATGTATTTTTTACAAATATTATCTTATTTGATCTTCCTAACCACTTTTATTTAATCCTCCCAAAGCTATTGTGAGGATCAAATAAGACAATATTTTTTAAAGTGCTTAATTAGCACAATGACTGTTACATTGGTACAAGTGGGTGCTGAATAAATGCTTGTTATCAGGCTTCTTTCTTATTACTTGTATGGATGTTGAGCACTTCATTTTAATCTCCCCACGCCTCATTTTCCTCAACCGGAAAATAAAAGGATTGGATTAGATAATCTCTGAGGTCTCTGCCAGCTCTAAATCTAGGATCCTGTAGATGCACACACATAAATCTGAGCTACAGAATTGGCAAGTTGGTGTTTGTGACTTTTTGTTATTACCCTTATTGTTTGAGACTTGTCTCCTTGTTTTGCCAAGACTGGAAATGAAGTAACTACTCATACCCATTACTGATTGATGGGCTTAGAAGCTTTAAACCACAATCTTGACTCGTTTATTTCTACTAGTGGCTCTTCACCAATGGGAGTTCACCATATTGTTAGTGGACTTAACTGTAGATAGTTGATAAGCCTTAGCTCTACTGCACAACAGAATTCCCAAACCCAACTGATCCACCAGCCTCCACTAACAGCAGGGATTACAGTATGTGCCATTTTAGCCAGCCAAAAATCAGTTGATATTTTGAATTAGAAAATATCAAAACTAGTCCCATTTAAACTTTAAGATTCTATCATCAGATTATAAACTCATTAAAAGCAGGGATTGTTTTTGGCTTGCTTTATACCTCCAATGCTTAGCACAACTTCTGGGATATATAAATATGGCTTTTAATAAATGCTAGACTGACTAATTAATACCAATAATCTAAAATTATTTATCAATAAACTATTTCCCCCCAGAAAGGGCACAGCACTTTCCCCTTAAGATTATAGGATTTAGAGCTAGAAGGAACATTCTAAATCAAATAGTCCAGTCATTTATCAAATGAGAATTATGGGATTAAATGTGTCAAAGATCACATAGGAAGGGGATAAGCTAAAATTCCTTAGACTCTAAATTCAGTATTCTTTCACAGTCTGCTCCCCACTCTCAACCTTACCTCTTCAGTGAGAACTCTCCCAAAATCTCTCTAAAATCTAGAGTTAACAAAACTCACTCCAGAAAAGGCTTGAAGTTAAATTTTTCTTTGGCATTCACTAAACTCCCTACTTCTTTCTCCCTCACCCTTCTCCTCCCTTTTTCTTTTCCCTTTTTTTTCTCTTTTCCTTCCTTCTCTCTTTCCCCTTCTCCTTCTCCTTCTCCCTCTCCCTCTCTTTTTCTCTCTCCCCCTTCTTTCTTCCTCTCCCTTGCTTTTTCCCCTTTTCCTCTCTCCTCTCCTCCTTTCTCTTTACATCCCCACTTTCTCTTACTCTCTCATCTCTCCGCCTTCCTTTCTTTTTGTCTCTCCCTTTTTATCTCTCTCTTCCTCTGTCTCTCTTTTCCTCTCTGTCTCCCCCTCTCTTTCATCTCTCCCCTTCCTCTCTCTGTCTCCTTTCCTTCCCCCCCCCTTCTTGTCAGCACTTTCACCATAGCATTTTAAACCTTCCATCTTCTGGCTCCAGCCCACCTTTCCAAACTTGTTTCACATCTTTCCCTTTCACACACTCCAATTCCAGCCAAACTAGATGTTTCTTGAACTCAGCATTTTTTCTCTATCTCTGAGCCTTTGCACAAACTCTTCCCCCTTGCCTGGACTGCAAACTCTTAGGGATTTTTAACATTATCCAAGGCTCCAATCAAGGGGCCCCTCCTATCCAAAACCTTTTAAGTTGTCGAAGATCACACAGCTGAGAAATGTCAGCAGTAGAACTGGAGTCCATATCTTTTAATTCCCAAGTCGGAATCTTTCTATCATACCTCATTGTCCAGTTTTTATTTTTAACAGTTACATCAGTTCAAGGATGTTACCTCATGCTACTGGCCACATACTCTTATAATGTGGAAAGTGGATTTTTAAGAGATTTCTCTGTTCTCATCAGCCTAGGAGATTCTACTTTGAGCATTCCCTGACCTTTGTAGTGATCAGTGTAGTCCCTTTCCTCAGCTAACTTTGTATTTCTTGATCTATGTTCTATCTCCCTAGTGGAAGGTAAACTCCTTGTGGGGAGAAATTGCTCATTTGTTGGAATCTTTAAATTCCAATCAACAGTTTACACAGGGACTTGTTCATAGCAAGCAAGCAATAAATGTTTCTTAAATCAATGAAGATTACAGGAGCTAGAGCCAGAAGAAACTATTAAATCTAACCCATTCATTTTATAGACCAAGAAATTGAAATCTAGAGAGGGAAAAAGACTTGCCCAAAATAATCCAGTAAATTGCAAAGCCAGGATCAAGACCTGGATCATTATAGATAGATCTATATTTATCTATCTATCTATATGTGTGTAGATACATACATATATATGTATATATATATATATGCACACATGTATATATGGTGTATGTATACATACACATATATGTATGTATGTATATGCATATGTGTGTGTATTTTAAAGCTGTTAAGGTTTTAAGTTGCATGAGATTTTTGGAATACCCTGTATTTAGAATTAAAACCCATATAGTCCAAATCCCTAATTTTTCAGATGAGAAACTGAGTCTCAGAAATGTTAAATAGCTTCCCCAAAGACACATAGGTAGTAAGTGGCAGAAGTGAGCTTTAAACCTGAGTCCTCTTACAGCAAATCTAATATTTTTTTCCACCATCCTACCATCCTACATCTCTACCAGGTACCAGGCTTAAATCCCTTCTTCTTCTCTATCTCTTCTATTATAAGGGAAGCTAATCTAATAAAGAAAAATGAGAACATCTAGATGACACAGTGGATAGAGTGTCATGCATGGAGTCAAATTCAAATTTGACCTCAGACATTTGTTTGCTGTGTGACCCTGGGCAAAACACTTAACCTTTGTTTGCCTTAGTCTTTTCATCTGTAAAATGGGATAATAATAGCCCTTATCTCCCAGAGTTATAATGATGACAAGATAATAGTTGCAAGGCACTTAGTAAGAACTATATAAATGTTACCTATCATTATTATTGTTATTAATTCCCATTAAAGTGTTGCTCCTCTCAAGGGTCTTTGCTTTATGAAAGGCCATCAGACAGAATCCTAATCTAGGAAAATTATTTTCCAGTGGTGGAATTTCAGTCACTGTTGGAGATAATATTTGGGAGGTAGGGCAACATTCCCAGTTCTCTTCAAATTCTAACCCAAGAAGATGATTCAATGTAATTCAATGGGCATATTCCTGGAATGAAGTAAGGAAACATACATTCTAATCCTAGCTCTGCCACTATTAAGTTTTATTATCTTGACCAAGTTTCCCATCTTTTCTCTGAGTCTTAAAGAATCGAAGAATTCTTAGTGGGGGCAGCTAGATGGCTCAGGGATAGAAAATTGGCTCTGAAGTCAGGAGGACCTGAATTCAAATCCAGACTCAAATACTTAATAGTTACTAGCTGTGTGACTCTGGACAAGTCACTTAACTCCAAATGCCTCAAAAACAACAACAACAACAACAACAAAACATTCTTGGGAAAGACTTCAGCAGCCATCTATATCCAGAGGTATGGTTGAATTAATCCATCCTTACAAGGAGTATCCATTATAACACATTTGACAAGTGATCAGCCAGAAGTCCTCCAAAAATGGTGAATCCATCACTTTTCAAGGCAATCCATTTTACTTTTAAATAGCTCTAATGGTCAGAAAGTCTTTCTTGATATGGTGCCTATATCTGACTTTTTGACAACTTTAACCCATTGCTCCTAGTTCGGACTTTTGCTTCTCTGACCTCCCACCCCCATTTTTACACAAATCACTCTCAAAAGAAGATAATCATAATATATTCCCCTGAGCCTTCTCTTCTCCAAGTTAAACACCCCCAGTTTCTTCAATCTATCCTTCTGTGACATGAATTTAAAGCTTGCTAAGAAGTCTTCAAAGGTGTCAAGATCCTGCTTATCCCAAATGTTCTACAGCTTGCCAACAACTTTTCCATACTGCGATGCTCAGAATTAAACTCAATATTCTAGATATGGTGTGATAGAGCACAGAAGGAATTATCATCTCCTTGTTACTAGAAACTGTTTTAATTTTCTGCTTTGTGAAAGGGCAGCTCAATGTTAAAGTAGATAGAGCACTAGACCTGGAATCAAAGAGACTTGAGTTCAAAATCCACCCTTAGATACTGTCTAGTTATGTGACCCTGTCTGCCTCAATTTCCTCATCTGTAAAATGAACTAAAGAAGGAAATAGGAAACACTGTAGCATCTCTGCCAAGAAAATCTCAAAGGGGATCAGAAAGGAATGACTGAACAACAAAAATGGAAATAAGATTAGGGTAGATCAGAGTTTCTTAAATTTCTTTCCACAGAATGAACTGTGAGGTGCCACATGATTTCAATAGGGCTCCCATGAAAACAATTCCTGAAATGGTAATTTAATGATACTTTCTTTTAAAATTAAAAAAAAAATTTAATTATGCATACATAAAAGACTAAGTATAGCAAGCTCCAGCCTAAAAGAATAGGGTAGAAACCTATAAAGCCATTGATACAAAGGACTCCCAAATGAAAAAGGTTCCCTCTACCAATTGTGTCAACAGCTTCTCTGTAACTTAGTTTTAAAGGCACAAGCTAATAGAATGATGGGCCTAGAGTTAGAAAGATGTGAGTTTGAATCCCACCTAGCTTTGTGATCTTAGGTAAATCATGTACTTAATCTCTGTTTGCCTCAATTTCTTCAACTGTAGAATAGAGATCATAATAACATCTACCACCCAGGCTTGTGAGGTTCAGCTGAAATAATACTTCTAAAATGCCTGACATAGTATAACTACTATATTAATGCTAATTAGGATTATATTATTATTGCTTAGAGCACTGAGCTCTAAATATGTTTCTTTAATAATGGTTTTCTTAGATCCAAGAACAATTCTTTTGTTGTTACTCTAACACACTGTCTCTCGAAAAGGCTTATTTTCTTCAATGAATAGGAATATTTTAAGGTAAATAATTTGACCTAGGTAATACAGTACAAATGATATTTTAATATGATTTATTTATTTATTTATTTTGTTGAGGCAATGGGGGTTAAGTGACTAGCCCAGGGTCACACAGCTAGGAAGTGTTAAGTGTCTGAGACCAAATTTGAATTCAGGTCCTCCTGACTTCAGGACTGGTGCCACCTAGCTGCCTCCGATATTGCAAATTCTAAAGTGTTTCAAGACTCTTTGAGTAAGGGAAACCCTAAATTAGCTAAACTCTAAAAGTTCAGTGAAAAAAATACTGGGTTTAAAGTCAGAAGAACTGAGTTCAAATCCAACTCTGTCACTCATTTTATACAGTTAGAGCTGGAAGGAACTTTAGTCCAAGCATCTCATTTTACAAATGAGGAAAACTAAGGTCAAAAGATGAAATGACTTGCCCTAGGTCCTACAACTAGTCCATCAATGAGCAGAGACGTGAACCCATTATTTTTACAGCTATGGAAACTTGAAGCCATGAGGTCAAGTGACTTGCCTAAAGTCACACATATACTTTTAAATCTATAGGTTTCAGCTCCCTGCTCTGTCACTGGAGAAGGCGGGAGCAGATTACCTCTTCAGTCCCTTGCAATCCTAAAGCTGTGTGCCTGTTGCCTTCATACACAAGCTCTTCCCTGGAAGCCAGTATTTATTATTTCCATCATGTATGGATGGGAAAGCCAGAGGCAGAGGGAGTCATTTGTCCAAACTAGCAGAGAGAGGCAGGGGCCCTGCCCACCCATTGCCTGGGTTTTACCTCCCGAACCGCGCTCAGGACCTTCGCAAATCTCCAGTTCCCAATTGCCTACTCTGGAGTGCTTTCGTGCCACCCACAGCCAGGCTTCTGCCAGGTTCCCGCCAGAGGATTCACCAAGGGTGGAGGAAAAGCAGAATAAACTCCTTACTCATGCCAATGCCGCACACCGTCAGGGCAGCCACCACGGAGCCGGCCGACGTCCCCACCACGCGATGAGCCGTGTCCAGCATGCGGGGCGCCAGGTCTCGGAAAGCATCCACGGCTCCCACCTGATAGTAGCAGAGGAACCCGCTGCCGGAGAAGGAGATGGAGTGCGGGGTATCGGGGTCCCCCTTAAAGTCCTGTTCCATCATTTTCGCACCTGGGGTGGTCCTCCCTGGAGAGGGAGGAATCAGTCACTAGCTCTCGCCTTCGCAGGGCCCCTCGCCTGCCTTGTCCTGTCGGGACAAGTGGGGCCTCCCCGGAGCGGAAAAGGCTACAGATCTGAGCCCGAGGGCTGATTCCGCCCCGCCGGGGCCTGCTCGGCCTGAATTAATTTCGGTCTAAAAGCAATAGCCACCGCGATCGTGGTACCTGAAACCGCAGGCTTCTGGCCGAGGAAGCAGGAATCCCTGTTGAGCCAGTGCAGGCGGCGTCCGGGTTGCACGCTCCCAAGTGCCTGGTTTAATTGCCTTCTCAGCTCCCTCCCGAGTCCATTTTCTCGGGGTTTTGGCCCTGGCCCACGTGATGAGGGTAGAAGTGGGGGGCACCGCAGAAGATCCCTTGCGATCCCCTCGAGGGGAGCAATTCAGGACTAAATAACCATTCTCAGACGACCTGTCACTAGCTACAGGTGCCTCTCACAGCTCAAATATTCAGCCTGTTTCAGAGCCAGGCGATGGTTATCTGTGGGTGGTGTCTCCCTTTTTTTAGCGCGGTGCTGTTGCGATGCTGAGTGAGGGAGTGAGTTAAAGGGTTGGCATTTCTCCTGAGGGAAGGTGGCCCGGTTGCAGGAAGTACCGCTGAAAGTGTGCAATGGCTAACGAGGTAGGAGATCTTGTTTACACGTGGTGTGACACCCATGCCCCTACCCGCACTCCCCCCAGAAGTATGAGGTATCCACACACTTTACTCTCTAGGCCTTTAAAAAAAAAATTAAAAATCAATCACACTTCATGACCTTTTTTTATTAATTCTTCTCTATCCCCAGCTTGGACTTAATCAAGGCAATATTTTTAAGTCTGCCAAAGGCAAAATTATAAAATAGATTGTCTTTAATTGGCCATAACTATCTCTGAGAATTAGGAGTCATTATCCTTCTCCCCATTTGGGAGCTCCTAGACCCTGATAAAGCCCTCTGTAATCTATTATAGTTTTTGTTGTTGTTTTCCTGCCACATAATTATTTCTGAAGACTCATTAGAAGCAGACTTCTACCTTAAAGGCTAGACTTCAGCTGTCTGTACATCGGTTCTCTTCCACCACCATCATACCACACACTCCCATCTTAACTGCCTCCTTCCCTAGTTCCCTAAGGCATCTTACTGTGCAGGAAGCTCATAGAATATCAGAGCTGATAAGAGATCATGCAGGTCAGTTTGATCTTCAATTCACATATGAAGAGACAGAGATAGGGAAGAACTGTGTTAAAAGACATGATTCTTTGGGGAGGGAAAGAAGAGAGATATGTTTATAGGACAGCGATCTGCCTAAGATTGTACAGTAAATAGCTGATGTGGAATCCAAGATGAGGTCCTCCTATGGGAAATATTTTCTTCTACAATGAGCTGCCTTCTCAATGGATTTTTAAACCTATGACTGAGTTAACAGTAATAACACAAATAACAGAGGGGTTCCCTTCAAAGGGGAACGAACCAATGACAATGTTTAGTTCAAAAAAAAGATTCCAAAAGTCTAAGAATTTCAGGCAGCTTTACCTGAGGAGGGGAGATGTTTTAGAATGGGGGATATCTTCATACAACCTCTGGTACTTGTTCCGCTACCTAAGAGGCTGCCTTAGATATTTTATAGTTGAAAAAGAGTCATGACTTTTGCTGTTGGAAGGACATACATTCATAGATGGTTACAGCAAGAAAATCAACTAAGCCATCCTGCCTCATTTTACAAATGAGGGAATTCTGGCCCAGAGAAAGGAAGTGACTTGTCCCAGATTTTATTGTAATAATAATCAATATTTTTATAATGCAAATGCAAATGCATTTGCAAATGCAAAATGACCGGCAAAGAGGTGGCTATGGAATGTTGCATATTCAATCACATTTGGTTGATGTGTTGCTTAGTTTTGTTGAATGGATTTCTCTTATTTTGTTAAAAGACATGATTCTTTGGGGAGGGAAAGAAGAGAGACATATTTAAAAATGAAAGTGATATAAATACAAAAAATTTTAATAATATTTAAAATGTTCACAAAGCACTTTACAAATCTCATTTGATTCCCACGAAGGTCCTACAAAGTTGTACTATAATATCCTCGTTTTAAAATAAGGAAACTGATGCCCCAAGAAATAACTTGTCTGACAAACAGCAAATATGAGAGGCAGTTGTTGACCCCTGCTCTTCATGCTTTGGGGCTGACTCTCTCTCCATCATGCTGTAATGTCTCTTTAAGAGAATAGGAGAATAACAACCCCACAAAAATAACCATAACTAAGCTTATTGGCAAACAAAATTGTTATTGGTTTTAGTGAAAGATATTGTGAAAGGAGTTTTGAAGTTAGAGGAACTAAATTAAAATCCTAGTTCAATCACTTATTACATGAACAAGTCAATCTCTATGGGCGTCCTTTTCCTTCTCTATAAAATTAGCAAGTTGTATATCCATCCATCATATTGGTAAAGTTGATTTTTTTTTTTAAGTAAGAAGGCAAATGTTGAAAAGACTATAGGAAAACATATTAATTAATACATTGATTGTGGAGCTGTGAACTGGTCTAACCTTTTGAGAAAGCAATTTCAAACTGTGCCCTCAAAGCAGCTATATGGTGAAATGGAGTCAAGGAGACCTGAATTCAAATCCAAATTCAAACACTAGCTGTGTGATCCTGGGCAAGTCACTTAACCCTAATTGCCTAGACCAAACAAAACAAAACAAAAAAATAACAACCCCAAAACAAATTTTGCTCTCCATGTCTCTAAATTGTGCCGGCTCTTTAATCTAGAGATACTGAAAATAAGCTGATATTTCAAAGAAATTTAAGGAAAAGAAAAAGAACTCATGTGTGCAAAAATATTTATATCAGTTCTTTTTCCAGCAAAGAAATAGAAACTAAAATTGCCCATCAATTGGTAAATGACTGGACAAGTTATAACATATGAATGTCTTGGAATATTTACTATTTTAAGAAACAATGAAAGGAATGATTCCAGACAAATCAGGGAAAACCTGAATGAACAGAGGGAGAGAGAAGTGAGCAAAACTAGGAGAACAATTTGTACAATAAAAAAATACAATGTGAAAATTAAACAACTTTGAAAAAGTTAGGAAGATGGTTTTGAATCAATTTCCAGATTCTAGAATCAAGTTTCCAGATGACTTATTTTGAAATATATAATCCACCTCCTCACAAAGATATTAGATTCAGAGTATATAGAGAGATATATCTTGAAAACATGATCTTGTAGGGAATTTTGTTTTGTTAAACTAAATATAGATATTTAATATATAAATATATATTACAAGATCTTTTTCGGTTGGGGAGTAGGAGACATGGGAGGGAGAGAAGACAGACTATAGTTAATTTAAATGTAAAATTTAATTTAGAAATAAAATAGAGATTGAAGATCATGAAACATGCCCCAGCAAAGGGGATAGAGAAGACTAGTAGGGTACAATGTTGCATACATTGTCACTGTAGTTGAATATTTTTAGTTAAATGCTTTTCTTTGTTACAAGAAGAGTTTTGTTAGAAGGCAAGGGCAGAGATTTCCAGAAAGACTGGTATACAGATGAAACACAATAACTCTTTCTAACTTTAAACTTATGGTGCTACTTCTGTCTGAACTTGAAAGGACTAGGGAATAATAATATTTTGAACCTTGTTCCTGGGGAAGATGATAAGAGTAGAATTTGAAAGACCATACAGGGCAAAATTATAAATGAGTATGTATTGATGGGTATTTGATGCCCAGAACTGTGTCATATATTGTGGAATAACAAGGAAGAAAGATACAGTTTACAAATCAAATAACTTAGGGTCTGGTTAAATGTAAACTTACGAAGAAATTGGAGAGCAATATTAGAATATGTGTAATTTATTGTTATACTATGTGACACAAATCCTACATGCTGGAAGGACTCTGAGAAATGTTATGATTTGTGTGGACCTAGAATAATCAGGAAATTTTGACTGAGGCATTAATAGATGAGAGGATTTGGAATCAAGCACTTATTAAATTCTTACTGTGTAGTAGATATTATGTCAAGTTCTTGGGACACAAAGAAAGATCCCCCCCCCAAAAAAAAGTCCCTCTCATCAAAGAGCTTACAATATAAAGGGGAAGACAGCATGTATATAACGACATATATTTAGGATAAGTAGGGAAATAATCTATCTATGGTAGGCAATCTCAGAAGACAAGGTTTTAGCAGCTGGAGAAAAATAGGGAAGGCTGACTGCAAAAGGTAACATTTGACCTAAAAGTTTTAAAGGAAACCAGAAAAATAGAGGTAGAAATGAGGAAGAAAAGTCAGTATAAAGACAAAGAACTGGAATACCATTTGTGAGCAACAAGAGACTATTGCAGTTGGAATAGAAAATTAATATGGGGAAGTAAAATGTTAAGAGACTAGAAAAGTAGGAAGATGTATTTAAATGTTAAAAAAAAAAAAGGGATTTTAAATTCATCCATGATGTACTAGGGAGCCACTATTGCTTATTGAGAAGGAAAGTGACATTGATGTTGGAGTCTGTGCTTTAGAAAATTTAAACATACATTATGAGACTTTGATAGACTTCTCAGCAATATAATGATCTAAGACAATTCCAAAAGATTTGTGATGGAGGATGCTATTCATATCCAGAAAAAAAGAACTGTGGAGTTTGAGTGCAAATCAAAACATACTATTTTCATTTTTTGTTGTTGTTGTTGTTGTTGTTTCATTTTTTCTTTCTCATGGTTTTTCACTTCTGTTCTGATTCTTCTTTTGCAACATGACTAATGTGAAGCTATATTTAATATGATTGTACGTGTATAACCTATATAAAAGTGCTTGCCATCATGGAGAGAGAGGAAGGGAAAGAAGGAGGGACAAAAAAGAAATCAAAAATTAAAATCTTATAAAAATGTATGTTGATCTGATGGATGTGGATCCTTTCAACAATGAGGTGATTCAGGCCAATTCCAATAGATTTGTGATGGACTGAGCCATCTGAATCCAGAAAGAGGATTGTGGGGTCTGAATGTGAATCACAATATAGTATTTTCACCATTTTTGTATTTTTCTTGCTTATTTTTTTCTTTCTCATCTGATTTTTCTCATGCAGCACAATAAATATGGAAATATGTATAGAAGAATTGCACATGTTTAACATATATTGGATTACTTGTTGTCTAGAGGAGGAAGTGGGAGGAAGGGAAGGAGAAAAATCTGGAACATGAGGTTTTGCAAGGATGAATTCTGAAAACTATCTTTGCATGTATTTTGAAAATAAAAGGCTATTATTAAAAATAAAATGCTATTGTATAAAATAAAAATAAAATGAATGTTGAAAACTATCTTAACGTAATGGGAAAAAAATACTATTAAGTGTGTATGTGTGGGAATTTAAACATTATAGCTCCCCTAGCCTAGAATCTATGACAGTCTCCCATATACAGTGGGTGCTTATTAAATGCAAATTGAATTGCCAGTGAGTAAATGGAGAGGGCATTTCAGGTTGGAGAGATAGAAGGAGCAAAGAAAGGCATGCTGATAAGACTGGAACAGAGAGTCCTACTTTGGGGGATAATGTGAGCTACAACTGGATACATTCAGAATAGCGCTGGGAACATAGATTTAGAGCTGCAAGGAGCCTTAGAGATCATCTAGAATAATATCTTCATTTTACAGTTGAGAAGACAGACCCAGTGAGATTAAATGGCTTGCCTGAAGTCACAATGGCTTCAGAGAAACCAAAGCTAGGATTTGAATCCGGGCTTTCTGATGCAAAATCCAGTGCTCTGTCTACCTTATCACACTGCCTTAGATAGCAGGCTTTCAATAAAAAGATGTGGAAAGCCATTTTTAGGTTATTAAACAGAAGATGCTATGATGAGAGCTTATATGGCAGTACGTATTGATGATTATCTGTGTGAATAGAGTATCTAGGTTCTGAAGCCCCCTCAGGAAGCATGTAGGACATTCTTGCAAAACATTCATATTCCTACATGACCACTTGTCTCCCATGACTAATGACAAATGAAATTTAAAAAAAAGGTAAAGTGCCACAAGTCTCAACCTTGTTCCCTCTCCACACCCCTCCCCCAAGCATTCCTTTTTTTTAATTGATGGAGAAAGTTCCCAGGTTCATAATGTGAGCTCTAAAGCCCAGATATGAAAAGAAGAGACAGGAGATGGGTGGGGGTATTGTATTAGGAATAAAAGTTTTGTGCTTTTCTGAGAACCATATGGGAAGCAACCTTCCTCATGAGAAAAAGAATAAATCCTTTTTGTGTCTCTATTTGAGTTTGGCTCTTAGTAGATTATCCCTGTGGAATTATTTCACACATGTATAAAGGATGGATTAAAATAAAAAGAGGCCAGAAACATCAAGTCCAGTGAGAAGAATGTGGTAATAAGGATCAAAGTCAAAGCAACAGGGGGAATGAGGAAGGAAAGATGAGACCAAGAACAATTATTCTGAGGGCTCAATAGGTTTTGGTGTCTGATTGGGTCTAGTGGGCAGAGGAGAGATGAGTCAGAAATGACTCTGCATTTTTGGAACTTGAAGGTCTGGAGCAGGGTGGTGCCTTTGAAAGAAATGGGGAAATTGGGAAGGAAAGCCGGTTTGGGAAGGGAAAAGGATGATGTTACCTTGAAACATACTGAGTGGCAGGTGCCAGGAAGGAATCTGAGTAGAGGATGAGAGGAAATATCACAAGCTCATTATATAGTCCAACCTTTTCATTTAACTGAAAAAGAAACAGGTCCATTGACACTGCCTTGCTAAACTTACACCAATAACAAATAGCAGTTAGAATTCAAACTCAGGTCCTGATCTCAAATTCAGGACTACAAATACATTGCCTACAAGAAACTGAGGCCCAAAAAAGGGAAATAACTTGGCTTGAGATCATCACAGTTTCCAAGCAAAGGAGGCTCCTGGGAGTCAAAGAATGGAGCCATTTGCTCCTTTCTCTTCTCCATAAACCTCAGTTGATCCCTATGGCCCCATGTTTAGGGAATGTTCTGAGTGGAATCCAGAGGGAAGTTAAATGATCTCCATTTGGGCTAGAAGGACCCATTGCCTAGGATCCATAAAGCTCATAAAGCACCAAAATCCTTTGCCAGCTAACATATCTATTTTAGTTTAACTGTGGTAATTCACAGAATAAGGGACAAGACTTCACAGTTGGTCCATGGAAACAGGAAGCTTTTCCCCCTTAGCCCTGGAATAGTCTGCTAGGTATTTTTTCTGGAATATCTGAATACAGCTACAGGGTGTCAAAAATCATTATTGTGTTGGCCAAATAGACAGGTAGATAGTGTAGTGGATAAAGTGCCAAATCTGGAAACAGGAAGACATATTGTCTTGAGTTCAAATCTGGCCTCAGATACTAGCTGTGAAACCCTGGGCAAGTCACTTAACTCTGCTTCAGTTTCCTTATCTGTAAAACAAGCTAAAGAAGGAAATGGCAATCTAACTCTCATATCTCTGCCAAGAAAATCCCAAATGGGGTTGCAAAAGATCAGACATGACTGAAATAACTGAACAACAACAAAACCTGGATGAACTGGGGAATTCACCTAGGTCTTCACATTCATTGGCAGAATGCTTCTAAATGTAAAATACTGCCTCTTTTACATATAAATGCTTTGATTATTGAAAAGGGAGGAGAACATTCGTGCAAGGAAAAAAGCAATTAAAAGAAAGCACTTGTGAAAAAACATAGTTTGGGTAAGGGGGAGGGGGTGGAATGTAGAGGAGAAAGACTCTTTTGAAGATTGATAGATCACAGATAGAAAATAGTGGATAGAGCACCATCCCTAAAGTCAGAAGGGCCTGAGTTCAAATCTGGCTTCAGACACTTAATACTTTCTAGCTCTCTGACCCTGGGCAAGTCACTTAACCCCAATTGCCTCAGCAAGAAAAAGAAAAGAGAAAGAAAAAAAGAAAAGTAGATAGGATAGAAAATGACTCCTCCGATGAAAGTGATGTGGACTTACTCTCTTCCCTAGTCAGAAGCCTATCTAGCTATTATTAGGCAAAACCAGTTCCCAGACTACCTTATTTACAAATAATCAAAATATCATTCTATACATAGAATGATTGTGAAGATGGAACTCTTTATCAACCTCTATTTTCTATCCCTCAAATCTCTGGGTATCTTTAAGCAACCTTTGAGATATTGATGAGCATATCTTTAGACAGGTCTGGAACCTGGTTTGCCAGATGCATTCCATCTGGCTCCTCCTTGATCTTCTCCTCCTCTCCTGAGAAAACCCCAAGGCTTTCTTTCCCCTATAAAAGATCTGCTTATGATGAAGACTTTTGCTAAGTCCTTTTCAGGAGTAGGAGAGCTGTCCCTCATAGTGCCTTCCTTTTAATGGCATATTTCTCCTATAGCTAACTCTGGTAAGTCTGCTAAACTCCTTCAGGGATCTAAGTTGCCAGTAAATGGCACTTAATGGAGTATTTTCTTTTTTCTGGTTAATTGTGAGTTCCCCAGAGGAACTTGTCTTTTCCTTGCTAACAATATGCTCTCCCAAGGCTATTTCATATTTTCCACTCCTATTTTACCTTTTATTGTATCTGTAACCTCTGATCCTAAATAAACCTACCTTTTGGCAATGAGAATGGCCATTGTGAATTTGTCACACATTTATTTTGAATTAGGAATTGCTACCTTGACCTCATCAATGGTACTTCTGAGTAGATCTGTTTGAGGGCATAGCAATGATTGAAGTAAGAATATTTCAGGGTATTATGGTCTAACACCTTATCTGCATGGGACTATCTTAGAGCTTTTAAATTCATATCTGACAAAAGTATAAATCAAATAACTGGGGACTATGAGAAGATTCTATAAAGACTATTGCACTATATATAGAATGTTCTATCTGATACAAAGATGGATTTCTTGAGTTTTATTTCACAACAAAGATAAGTCATTGACCACCAGGCCTTTGACTTGAGTCATTAGAGCTAGTTAACAAACCACCAGGAGTAGAAGTAAAAAGCCAACAGGAGAAGATTTGAGGAATCCATAGAAAAAGCCAAAAAGAGGCAAGAGAGAAATCAGAGGACAGGGGGAGTCACAAGAAGCCAGGGATGGAAGATATAGAAGCCTTCCAACTGAGACAGCTGACTCTATCTGCCTTGCTGAGAACCTGCTGACTGGAGGAGAAGCACTGCTGTACTGATTGGCAGGTGGTGGATTGGAGTGGTTGCTGGGAACTCTTACAAAGACAACTGAACCCTGCTGCTGAGTGAAGAGCTATTAGGGTTTATTTGTAGTGCCACCTTCAAGACAAGAAAGGTGATACCTATCAGGGGTGCCTGTGTTGCCCTTTACTGTCTTCTATAAAGGAAGGGGAGGGGCAGCAAACTGACTTTGCATCTGCTTTTCCTGCAGCTATACTTTGCTGGGAGAAGAGCCTTGGATCTGATTTGAGGAAGCCTAATCACCTGCTATTTTCAGACCTTCTCAACTTGGTAGTACTCCAGCTAAAGAACATTGCTTGTCACTAAACTAGCATAACACTTTTTCTCAGCACCCTGTTGAGTGTGGCTCTAAGAGAAAAGAGCTTGCTTCATAGGAGAATAGGAGAGGAGCAGCTTTTTGCATCAGGAAAAGCATAAGGACTAGTAGAGAAGTAGTTAGAAGAGAAGCAGCTATGGTTAAGAAGGGACCAAAAACATTAAGGACTTCAGTCCAAAGTTGTCCCAAAATATATCAGTTTCCTAACTCATTGCCTCCAGGTCAGATTTCTGCAAGTGTACACCCCCTCTTACAATAGACTCTTTGTGCTTTGGTAGAAAATAGTGATCTAAGTTGATAGCTGAATTGTCATGTTTATTTCCAGACGTGTTGTGAAATTCAAATGAGATAATGGATGTAAAGCACTTCACAAACCTTAAAGTACTATATAAATGTCAGTTATTATTATTTTTATGATTACTATTGTTGTTATTAGCCTGAAAATTACCAGGCCTCTAAACTGACCATGACTTTTATTCCCTCAGATTACCTGAGAATACACATTCCCTGAGAACACACCTGCTGAATTCAAGCAACGTTTATAGTTATCTTGAGGTATGTTGGTAAATAGCTCTACAGTAAAATACACACACATACACTGTTTTAAAATTAATTTTATAATTATAACTTTTTTTTGATAGTACATTTGCACAGGTAATTTTTTTTTTTTTTTTTACAACATTATCCCTTGTACTCCCTTCTGTTCCTAGTTTTTCCTTCCACCCCCTCCCCTGGATGGCGGGCATTCCCATGCATATTAAATATCTTATAGTATATCCTAGGTACAATATATATGTGCAGAACTGAATTTTGTTGTTGTTGTTGTTGCAAAGGAAGAATTGTATTCGGAAGGTAAAAATAATCTGGGAAGAAAAACAAAAACAAAAAAAAAACAGTTTACACTCATTTCCCAGACACACATACACTTTTAAGTTTAATCTGCATTATTAACACTTAAATCTAGGCAACCAACAAAACAACAAATCAAGTCTTTGCCAACTTCTAAAGTGTACATACTCTCATTGTTAGATCTGATTTCAGAACTTTCTCCTCTCCCTCTTTATTCCTCCTCTGGTCTTTTATTAAGTAAATATTGTGATTATTCTTGCTTTTGTCTTCTAATGAGTAATTCTGATGTTACTCAGCTGTGATTATTCCTGGTTGTGCCTTTGGATGAGTAAAAGCTATAATACTTATATTGTCTTATAATTAAGTAAATGTTTTATGTTTGGTGTTTTACATGATGGTGTTTTGGTGACTAATTTTATACTGGTAAGTAGTAATGTACCTCAGGGTACACAGACATTTGGGTCCAACTGCTAGATGCAATTCACTGATACATAAATACCACTAGAAACCCTGAAACTTGGGGGATTCTGCTGGTGGAACCAGCACGAACAAGACTAAAGGGAACAGCTTTTCACCTCCTCCCGCTTCCCACTTTGCTCGGAATCCTTGTAGGAGCCTTGCTGCCACCATAAATAGAAGATGCTTAGAGTGTAGCTCATTGAAACAATTAAAATGTGTTATTTTAGCAGTGTAACAAAGAGGAAACTGCAAAGAGCTGCTCAGTTTTATATTTTGAAATATACCAAGAAATTAGAGGGATCCTAGGATGGTGAGGCTGGAAGGAATTTAGAGATTATCTAGTCCTAAAAAGGAGTTCTTGGCTAGTTGTCTTTCCTGCTCTTCAGAAGGCCAATCTGACATTGCTATGTTGGGATCAAGTTACAGTGTATTTAACTATGACTGATCAATACAAACTTGGAAGGCTCTGCCATAGGCCAGGAACAAATAGTCTGTATGAACATTTGGAATGGAGATATTTCTAAATTTGTTCATCTCATGTTTTTTTTTTTTTTAGCTACTTCAATGCTGCTTTGTTCATAAATTTTCCAGAAAGACCTTTAAGGTGTCCTTGTATGCTTCTTTTAACCTCTGTGTGATAACTTGCCTTATATGAATTCTCTGTAAAATAGTCTTTTAGGTCAAAGTTTCTTCCTAGAAGGAACCTTACAGGCCATGTGGATTTCCTCTATAATTCCTAAGTTCTTCATCCTAAAGCCTCACTCTAGCACTGGAACTCCCACTAGAAGATGGTTTCTCCCAGAACTTCCATTTTAGGAAGATATTTAAGCCAGCCATATCTTATTCCTTCCTAGGCTGCCCTCCAGACTTCCTTGATGTTAGCTCTGCAAAACCACACACCCCTTTTTATGTATCATCTTTCCCCATTAAAATGTAAGTTTCTGTGGGGAAGGACTATTTTTATGCTTGAAGTTGTATCATCCCTAGTATATAGTAAGTGCTTAATATATGCTTGCTGATGACTTATTCACTGATGACAAAACTGAAACATTAATGATTCTATCCCAATGGTCTTTACAAATGGACTGGTAGTTTCATATTATAGGAAACATGTCTTAGGAGTGTGGGAAGGATTTAACAAGCAGGTAGAGATTAGAATCAGGATGGCACAATATCCCAAAGTCCAATCCAATCTTCAATGGAATCAATAGAGCACAACCTGGTGGCTCCTTTTGATGGATAATTGCATCACTGGGAACTGCTTCCTTTTGGTGGCTTTTCCAACTATAGTTTAACCTGCCTCAACAAGCCTACCTGTCCTAATCTGTTTAAGATATATCCAAAAGAACAGGCATGGGTGTGGTGAGGGTTAGTAGTGACAGTCTCCAGAAATCATAGGGTCATAGAAGACCAGAGTTGGAAAGGATCTTGGAGAATATCTAGTACAACCCTCTCATTTTACAGAGAGAGAAACTGAGGTCCAGAGAGAACACTTGTTTGGAAAAAGTCATATAGTAAGTTATCAATGGAACTAGTATTAGAAACCATGTCTCTCTCTCAAAGGCTCATAGTTCAAGTCACAGAAGATATCTCTTAAACCTATGTGAAAAAAAAATAGATCTATCCTTTCCCATCCAAAGAGCATTGTCTTTGGCAGAGAAAACAGAGTAACTCAATCATCTTCCAGTTATTCCATCCACTCCAAGCAATAGTTGCATCTGTTTTTTGATCTTAGTACTTAGCACAGTTTCTGGCATATAGTTAGCCCTTAATGAATATTTACAATTAATTGACTATTCCTTCTTTTTCCCCAAAATAGCTTTTTAAAAAACCACTATTTTTTTCCTTAGTTTTCCTCAGTAACTTCAGTTCATTTTGATTTTTAGGGAAACTTATGGAACTGTGCCATGCTTTTCTAATCGTCTTGATCTATATTTTGCCACTGCACCTAGAGGGCTCTAGAGGGGGAAATGAGGCAGGTAACCTTGCACAGCCCTCCCTCACCTCTTCTCAGGGGTACTCCCTTCTTTCTAGGTTTTTGTGACATTATTCTCTCCTGGTTCTCGACTCATTTGCCATCTCATTTGCTGAATCTTTATCCAGGTTTGTCTACTAACTATGAGTGTCCATTAAGGTTCTGTCTGGAGCTCTCTTCTCTTTCTCCTCTATACTATTTCACTTGACAATTTCATCAGTTCCCATAGATTTAATCATCACCTCTGTGCAGGTAGTCTCAGATATATGTATTTAACTTAAACCTCTTTTCCAACTTCTAGTCTTATATCTCCAACTGCCCATTAAACATTTTACAAAGGATATCTCATAGACAAACTCAATGTGTCCAAAAGTGAATGAATGCATTACCTTTCCCCCTAAGGTCTTCCAGCTTCTGAACATCCCTATTGCTGCCTGAGATAACCATTAGCCTCCTCTACTTGCAACTGAGGTATCATCACTCCCCATGTCCAATCTGTTGCCAAAGTCTGATGATTCTATCTTCTCCACGTCTCTCATATACATGTTTCCTTCTTTGCCACTGACGCTTCCTTGGATCAGGTCATAAGTACTGCATAACTGGATTACTGCCTCCCTGTCTCAAGTCTCCACACGCCAATTCACCCTTTACTCAATTATCAAATTAATCTTCCTCAAGCACAAGTCCTACCATGTAACTTCCTTATTTAATAAACTCCTATAGCTGTCTCTCTCTCACTTCCAGGATCAAATTTCTTTCATGTTCCAGATAAAACCCAATCTTCTGCAAGAAGCGTTCCCCTATTTCCCTAAATGCCAGTGTTTTCCCTCTGAGATTATCCCCAATGTATCCTGTGTGTTCCTCCTTTATAGTTATTGCGTGTTCTCTCCCTGACTAGAGCTTCCTTAAGCTTCTGGAAAGCAGAGAGTCTTTTTTGTATCCACAACTCTTAGCACAATGCCTGGCACATATGGTCTGATTTGACCAGGCTGAGATGATCTCTACTCAAGCATTGATGATTTTGGTACTGTTGGCCTGAATCTTCCTTTTTTGTTTTATTCCTTAGCAGAGCACATGTTTTTCTGACACTTAGAATTAATTTCTTTCAGAGATTTGCATCTCTGTGACCTGGGTTTCTTGATGCCATCTCTGTGCCATTTGAAGGATTAGTTATGGATGAGATGATTCATAGATTTAACTAATTTTTACACCCTCACTGTCCCAGCTGCCAAGAATTTATTTATGCAGCCTAAAATATTGTAATTTCTATTAAGTGTGTATCTATGACCTCCCCCATCCCCAGACAATTTGGGTTTGTGTTAATAGTTTTATCACACTTAAGGGTATAGAAGTGAAAGTACACATTTAGAACAAAGACTAATGAATGCTTTTTGCACACAAAGGAAATCAAGAATTGTAAAGTGATAATACATTCAGTTTCTCTCCCGAGGAGAAGGAATGGGGCCAATAAAGTGGGAGGATGTATCACCATCCCTACTTCCAGCATTTATTACAGGTCAGAGTCCCACCTAGGATGCCTTGATCTCCTCAATCAGGAATCAACATAACCACTCCCACTGGCTTGAGTCTCCATGATTCCTCCCTCATTTATTGTTTACTTTCAAGAGTTTCTTACTAGCTTAGCTTCCTGCTTCTGTAGCTCATCATCCCCTGTCAAACCCATGTTCAAAGATAGATGCTCCAAGGTTTAGGAAAGTCTTAGTGTTAAAAAAAAAAAAGCAATTCCTCACAGCAGGGCAGATACCTGGATTCCAGGTCTCTACAGGTACTTTTATAGTAGGTGGGGCTAAGAATGAACTATATCTATCATATGAGAGGATTAGACTAGGTAATCTCCCATGTGCTGTCCAGCTCTAAATCTATGATTTTAGGAACTAAGCTGGGGGCCCTTGAGGGTGCTATCATGTTTGAGATTGTCACTCCTTTCTCATATTTCCCCCATTCTCCCCACCTCTCCCCACCACTAAGGGTATATTAAGTAGAAGTTTGACAATTAAATTTAGATGCTCTGCTCTGGCATTTCTAGACTTTCAACCTGCTGCTCAGGATCAAATTCTTCTAGTGAAATAGAAAAACAAGTGAGCATATCAGATAGTCTTCATTATTCTTACCTCTTCTCTCACTGGGTAGCTAAGCTGCCAATCAACATCAGACCAATCATTTGACAGTTTTAATCACTTGTTATAATTTAGTATTCTAGGCAGCTATGTGACACAGTGGATAGAGTGCAAGGTCTGGTATCAGGAAGACCTGAGTTCAAATATGGCCTCAGACACTTATTATCTAGGTAATTCTGGGCTAGTCACTTGCTCCTGTTTGCTTCCGTTTCCTTATTTGTAAGCTGGAGAAGGAAATGGCAAACCACTTCAGTTTCTTTGCCAAGAAAATCCTAAATAGGGTCATGAAGAGTAGGATACAACTGAAATATTGAACTACTACATACTATAATTGGGTGGTTTTCTGCTGATGGTTTCTATGATTAATGATATTAGTGAAAAAGGAGAGGTAGTATCCTCCTTATCCCATGTTTTCATGGACTACCTTACTATTTCTGGGATCTTCCATCAATGAAAAATATCTCAGAGCTCCTGTGTTTGAAGTTGGAGTAAATACTTGAGAACCACTGACAAACTCAGAATTTTTTTCTTATATATGTGTGTGTGTGTGTGTGTGTGTTGTGTGTGTGTGTGTGTGTGTGTGTGTGTGTGTGTGTGTGTGTGTGTGTGCGTGTGTGGTTTAATCTGAAGGTTTTTTTTGTTTGGTTGGTTTTGGTTTTGCTGGTGATTAAAGGGAGAAGAGCCCCCATAGGTCAGTTATTATGGAGGGGTAGGACATTTGATTATCATCATTGCTATCACCATCATCATCACAGAGTATCTTGTAGAACCTGCCCATGTTGGCCATTTGCTCAGCATGAATCAGAGGAGTGTAGGTATGATCCCTGCCCTCTGGCATTCTGTCCAAGGATGTGTTTACATTTTCTTAAAAATCCAATCATTGGAAAAATACCTTTTAAATACATAATGTGTGCAAGGCATGTTGATAGGTACTAAGGAGATACACACACACACACACACACACACACACACACACACACACACACACATTAATCCCTGACGACAAAGAACTTACATGGAGAAAGGAGAAGAGGAAGAAATACACTATATACACAATTTAAAAAAAAAACACAAGGAAAATTGAGAAGATAATATTAATGTTTAGGGAAGGAATTGATCAAGGAAGGCTTTACAAAGAAGGTGGCAGGGGAATTGAGTTTTGAAAGAATAAATGAATGAATCAAAAAAGCATTTATTAAGCATTCACTATGTTATCAAGTATCATGCTAAGCACTGGGCACATAAATACACTGTCCTCAAAGTAACAATTGGATATCCATGATCATGATAATAGTAATTAAAAGCCAACACTTTAAGTGCTTTACATGGGTTATTTCATTTAAATCTAATGATAGAGGCAACACACAAAGGGGAATATTGGCAGAGAAGGGCACTTTGGCTCAGAAAATTACAGGGAACTACAGGGAATCAAATGACACACCTTATAGGAAAAAAGGAACAATGGGAGAGTAGATTTGATAATGGTTTTTGTGTGAGTAAGGGAAGATGATTCGTGAGGCCATGGAGGAGCTAGCCAAAGAGTCAGGATTGAAGAGAAACATGGCTGGTCTGGTATTTTTCCTGACACAGTGGTCTGAGAGAGGCAATCATAAATCAGAAAATCAAAGATTCAAGGAGGATTCCAGAAGGATTCCAGACATGAGAATATATGTAGTGAATACACAGTTAAGAAAGGTAGAATAATAAGTTTTGGGAAGGTTAGAAATCTCTTCTGGCTGGAACATAAAATTCATTGAGAAGAATAAAATGAGATAAGGCTTGCAAGGTAGGTGGAAATCAGATTTTAGAGAACCCTAAAGGCCACATCAAAGAGTTTGTATTCCATCCCATTAGCAGTTAAAGAATTGCTGAGTATTTTTTCCTTTATTCATTCATTCGTTTGTTTGTTTGTTTACAAAGCCTTTGCATGGGTAATTTTTCCAACACTGACCCTTGCAAAACCTTTTGTTCCAAATTTTCTCTTCCTTCCCCCCACCCACACCCCTACCTAACAGATAGTTTAATACATGTTAAATATGTTGAAATACATGTTAAATCCAATATATGTATACATATTTATACATTTATCTTGCTGAATAAGAAAAATCAGGTCAAGAAGGAAGGAAAAGAAAAACTGAGAAAGAAAACAAAATGCAAGCAAATAACAGACAGAGTGAGAATGCTATGTTGTGTTCCACACTCTGTTCCCATGGTTCTCTCTCTGGATATGGATGGCTCTCTTCATCAATGAACAAGTGGAACTGGTTTGAATCATCTCAATTTTGAAGAGAGCCACGTCCATCAGAATTGATCATCATATAGTTTGTTGTTGAAGTGTATAATGATCTCCCGGTTCTGCTCATTTCACTCAGCATCAGTTCATGTAAGTCTCTCCAAGCCTCTCTGTATTCCTCCTGCTGGTTGTTTTTTACAAAACAATAATATCCCATAATATTCATATACCATAATTTATTAAGCCATTCTCCAATTGATGAGCATCCATTCATTTTCCAGGTTCTTGCAACTACAAAAAGGGCTGCCACAAACATTTTTGCACATACAGGTCCCTTTTCCTCCTTTAAGATCTCTTTGGGATATAAGCCTAGTAGCAGCAATGCTGGATCAAAGGGTATGCACAGTTTGATAACTTTTTGAGCATAGTTCCAAATTGCTCACTGAGGATTTTTTCTTAACCCTAACTCAATAATTTTATTTTATTTTTTAATATATTTTTATTTTCCCCAGTTACATGAAAAACAACTTTTTTTTTTGTTATACACATACATTGATTTTTTACATATTTCTAGATGAATCACGATGGGAGAGAAAAATCAGAACAAAAGGGAAAAACCTGGAGAAAAAAAAAAGAAAAAAGTGAACATAACATTCATAAAAAGTGAACATACATTCAGTCTCTATAGTATTCTCTCTGGATACAGATCATGTTTTCCATTCAAAATTGATTGGGATTGCCTTGGATCACTAAACCACTGAGAAGAACTAAGTCTTTCATAGTTGATCATCATACAATCAGCTTACTTAACTCTCACTGAGGATTTTTGTTTGTGCCAGGTTTGTACTTTAGGAAGATTGTTTTAACAGCTATAAATTGGGAAAGACTGGGGACAAAGAGATTAATTAGGATGATATTACAGTAAGAGATGAAAAATAAGGATCATTTGAATGAGAGTGGTAGCTCTATGAGTAGAAAGAAGTATGAGTGTGAAAAATATTCTAGAGTAAGAATCAACAAGACAGTAGCTTATTGGGTTGGTGGGGAGGTATCAACAATGATGAGGAGCTTACTAACATGGATGACTAGGAAGACAGTGATACTCTAAATAGAAATAAGGAAGTTGGAAGGAGGGAGTGGTTGGGGATAAAGATAATGAATATTGTTTGGGGCAAGTTGAACTTGAGGTACCATTTGAGACATTTAAATGGAAATATCCAGCAGCCAGTTTCCAGATTGGAATTTGAGAGAGATCAGGGCTGGATATAAAGATCTGGAAATCAACTGTGGAGGAATGATACTTGAATCCAAGAGAGCTAATGAGATTGTGGAGGGTAGAGACAAAAGAAAAAAAGTTCTAGGGCAGAGCCCTAGGGAACTGAAACATGGCAGGAGAAATGGCACAATAGTCCTTCAAAGGCTATGGAGAAGGAAGAAGTAGGTGGAAAGAGTGGCCCGGGATAGCAGTGAGACAAGGGAGGAGAGTATCTAGGGGGAATATGTGTTAAATAACAAACATTTTCAGAGGTCAAAAATAGCTGGCATTTGTATAGCATTTTAAGATTTTTAAAGCACTGTACACGTCACCTTATTTGATCTTCACAACTCTGTGTGAGGTGTTATTATTGTTATTATCCCTATTTTATAGAGAAGAAAACTTAGATTGACAGAGGTTAAGTGCCTTGTAGAGAGATCAATGAATGTTTAGTTTAGAGGGGATGAAGGCTTGAGCTAGGATGTTGTCTTTGTGTGTGGACACATAGGATCTGCTACGTGGCAATACATTTATTTTTCGTTGTTTGATTTTCTATCCTCCTCCTTTTAGTAGTTATTGCCAACTTCTCCTCAATACTTCCTATTCTCTCCCCAAAACTTTCTAGCTTAGCAGATGTTATCGCTCCTCAATTGCTGAGAAAATATGCTTCAACTACTGAACTTCCTCTTTTCCCCCATTCCTTACCTCAAAAATTTTCCATATCTGCATGCATCCTTTTTTTTATTCCTGTATCTTAGGAAGATGTGTACCTTCTTACCAAGGTCAGTTCTTCCACGTGAATCCCTCCCATCTTCTCTAGAAGCTTGTTCCTTCAAATGTACTTTGTGTATATCTCTGTGTCAGTGTGTCTCTCTGTCTGTATCTGTCTGTCTCTCTTTGTGTGTGTGTCTCTCTCCCTTCTCCTTTTTCTTTCCCTTCTCTCCTCCTATGCTTTTCTTTCCCATTCCCTTTCTAGTTCATCTTCAATTTCTCCTTATCTAGCTCCTTCCCTGTTGCCCATAAACATTGTCAACTCTCTCCCATTGATCTCAACATTCCTTCAAATTATACTGTCCTTTACCTCTCCAAAACTCCTAGAAAGAACCACAATTACTCAATGCTTCTACATTTTCACCTTCTACTCACTTTTCAATACCTCAGGGTCTGAATCCTGACCTCATCACTCTACAAAAATTGCTCTAAGGTGAACTATGGACACTGAATGCAGATTGAAGCATATTATTTTCTTTTTTTTTTTCCTTTCTTGTGATTTTTCCTCTTTGTTCTGAGTTTTCTTTCCCAACATGACTAATATAGAAATAGATTTAAAATGATTGTACATGTATAATCTATATCAGATTGCTTGCTGTCTTGGGGAGATGGGAGGTAAGGAAAGGAAGAAGAAAAATTTGAAACTCAAGATCTTACAAAAATAAATGTTGAAAATTATCATTACTTGAAATTGGAAAAATAAAATACTATTGGGGGGGGGGGTAAGCTACTTTAAAGTTACCAGTGATATCTGTTAAATTTAATGGCCCTCTCTTAGACTTTATCTTCCCTGAGCGGTGGGTGGTACAAAAGATCACTAGATTTGGAGTCAGGAAAACTGAAGTATTCAAGCCCTGACTCAGATACTTACTAGAGAGACACTTACTGGGCAAGTCACTTAACCTCTGTCTGTTGTATGGATCAAATAAAATAACATGTTAATCACTTTTCAAACCATGTAGTGCTATTTAAATGCTAGTTGTTGTTATTATTAACCAAAAAATGGATTTACAAGAAGGGAAGGAAACATTGTTGTTCAGTCATTTCAGTCAAGTCCAACTCTTCTAGACCCCATTTGGGGTTTTCTTGGAAAAGATGCTGAAATGGTTTGCCATTTTCTTCTCCAGGTCATTCTATAGATGAGGAAACTGAGGCAAACAGGGTTAAAAGACTTGCCCAGGGTCACAGAGCTAGTAAAGTATCTAAGGTCACATTTGAACTTGGGTTAAGTGCCAGAGCTGCTAGATGAAGCAGTGGAAAGAGCACTAGGCTTGAAATCAGGAAGATTCATCATCATGCAATAGACTTGGGGTGGAAAGTGCCATCTACCTCCAGAGAGAGAACTATGGATATTGATTGTGGATCAAAGCATAGTATTTTCATCTTTTTTTTTTGTTTGTTCACCTTTGTTGTTTTTTTTTCTCATGTAGTGGTTGTTGTTGTTGTTTTCACTTTGGAGCTGATTTTTCTTGAACACCATGACAAATATAA
Source organism: Sminthopsis crassicaudata (assembly GCF_048593235.1). Taxonomy (NCBI): domain Eukaryota; kingdom Metazoa; phylum Chordata; class Mammalia; order Dasyuromorphia; family Dasyuridae; genus Sminthopsis; species Sminthopsis crassicaudata. Next base: position 286,449,201 of record NC_133620.1, read on the forward strand.
AAATATATTTAGAGGAATTGCACAAGTTTAACTTAAAAAAAAATACTCTGTGCCAGATACTGGCCTATATGCTGAGGATATAATACAAGCAAAAATAAAGATAGAACTCGCCTTTATGGAGTTTAAGGAGAAGAAAAATTCAAAAAGGATTTGAAAAAGAGAGGGGACATAGTTTCACAATACAGAGGAAGTAAGAAATAGCCAGAAAGAAAAGGAAGGCAGGCCAGCCTCAATCCCTCCAGAAAAATGAAGACTCCTGGAAGATTAGCCAATGGGAGTAAGAAGATTCACTTGTGGAAAGGTACTTAATGATGTGTAGGTCAGAGGGTCATGGGCTGCTCTAGGGCAAGGAGACCCCAAACACTGAGGATTGTTCCAGGACAAGCCGGCCATGGAGAGAGATCATGGTTTTGAAGTCCATTGGAAGAAAAATGAGGCAAAAGAAATAATGGAAAGATGAAAGTGTGATTAGATACACGCTGCTGAAATAACTGATTTAAAAGTAAAAATTTAAAGAAAAACAGTCATCTTACTTGTTGTTTCTTCTTAACCAGTAGTCTCAACAGTGAGGGGCAGAAGTCCTGATAGGTAAGCCCTAAGGTGATTGTGACCAACCAGTCAGAGAATAAGAGGATGGCTCATCTGCCAGCCTCTGCACAATAGCCAACATCATCCCCTTTCCACTTCTGAGGGGTTCTCTGCCCTGTTGTTTCCCTCAGGGCTAGAATTATCTAACTCAAAACTGCTAAAAAAGCACTTTCTCCACCATCCAGCATCTCCATACTCTTTTTTACCATTTCCACATCTACAACCTAATTTGGGACTCAGAACCATCCTAAAAGCAGTCAGGGCAAGGATTATTATCCTTGTATGGGATTGCCTGTCATGGGGGGGAGGGAATGGAGGGAGGGGGGGATAATTTGGAAAAATGAATACAAGAGATAATATTATTAAAAAAATTACTCATGCATATATACTGTGAAAAAAATTCCAAATAAAAAAAAAAATAATTCTACTCTCTTATACCAGCAAATCAGAACATTTTTTTTTGTACCATTTGAGATTACACAAGAATTTACATGTCCAAATGAGCTCTTTGGTTCTTCCCAGCCTGGGAGACTGATGATTGTCCCAAAGATGTTTCTACTTTCAGTAAATTTTATGGAGCGAAGAGGGGGGGGGGGGGTCTGATTTGAGAAGCAGCTTCAGAGCTGGTTAGTTCCCATTCACAAGAAGAAATTAGTCTTGCTTTTTATAATTCTAGTGCCCCCTCCTAGAAGAGATCTTTTCTGATCTACATCTTGGTTAGTTCTTTCCCCATCCCTACTGGGGTCCTTGAAAATACCTTTATATATTGTAATATAATTTAATAATCATAACTTTAAATTCAATTCAACATTTTTATATATTGTTGTTTAGTCCAGTAAAGAAGTACAAAAATAAAGATGACACCTTTCCATCCCTCAATCAGTAAGAATTTATAAAGTGCCTACTATGAGCCAGGCGGAGTAGCTAGGGTGGTATAGTGAGTAGAGCTGGGCCTGGAGTCAAGATTTTTATTCCTAACTTCAAATCCAACTTCAGACACTTACTAGCTGTGTGACCCTGGGAAAATCACTTCCTTGTTTGCCTCAGTTTCTTCATCTTTATAGTGAGCCAGAGAAGCACATGGCAAACTACTCTATTATCTCTGCCAAGAAGATCCCAAATGGAATTATAAGGAATCAAGCACAGTTGGAAAAAGACTCAACAACAACAAAAATGTGCCAGGCACTGTGAAGTGTTGGGGGAGACAAAACCAAACTAATAACTAGTATTTATATAACTCTTGGATATTATCCCATTCTAGTCTCTCAACAATCCTGGGAGCTAGTGCTATTTTTATTCCCATTTTACAGGTGACTTTTTACAAATGGAAGTTTAGGACAGATAAGCTTTCTTTTCTGATATTCTGTGATTAGTTTGTGACGCCACTATTCAATATGATTTGGATTATAGGTCTAAAGATGAAGGGGGACCTTTAGAGTCTTCATTGCCCTCCTAGCTGTGCTTTTGACTTTAATGACAGTTGTTGCCTCACCCTGGAACTCCCTCAGTGCCTGGTGCTTCCTAATCCTGGAACATGTCTCTTCCGTGATGGTCCCCTTTTCCCGTTGGTGAGTTCCTCCATTTTGGTCCAGGATGGCCAACCTTCATTCTCTTTCTGGTTGTGCTTCCTGTGGAAGGCGGAGATGGAGTGTGAATTCTAGTCCAAGCCAGAGCTTCAGGGGAGCCTGTACCCAGGAGAACATGCTCATTCATCACCTAAACACAGCTCTCCATGACCCTAAGAAGTTGATATAGGGAAGTCAGTAGTCAAAATAGAAGAGAATTATGTTTCAGGCATGGGAGAAAGGTAAAGAAAGTGTCTAGAGCTGAGAGATGAAGTATATTGCTTGTGGTACACCCAGGAGACCAGTGTCATTGGATGGAAAAGTATGTATTGGGGAGCAAGGTCTAAGAAGACAAGAAAAGTAGGAAGGAGCTATGTTATGAAAGGCTTTAAATGCCAAATAGATCATTTGAGATTTAATCCTGGAGGCAATAAGAAGCCACTGAAATTTATTGCATGGAGGACAGAAGGGGTTTTGACATGAGCAAACTTGTGCTTTAGAAAAATTACTCTGAATTGAACATGTTTAACCTATATTGGATTATTTGCTATCTAGGGGAGGAGGGTAGAGGGAAGGAAAGAGGAAGAAAAATTTGAAACTCAAGATTTTGCTGAAAACTATTTTTGCCTGTATTTTGAAAAAAGAAAAAGCTATTAAAAAAGAAAAATTACTCTGAAATATAATAATGTTTAATTAATGCATTAGTAAGGCAAAATCAATCAATCTCAATGAAAAAGCATTTATTAATGGCTCACTATGTAAAGCCTGGAACAAAATGCAACATAAGGTCAGAAGGAGAAGGTCATTCATTACCAGTTAAGGGGATTAGAGAAGGCTTTAGGGGACATGGCATCTGAGTTTGTTTTTTTTTTAAAGTTCCACATTAGTCATGTTGTGAAAGAAGAACAAAAGGGAAAAAACCATGAGAAAGAAAAAAAACAACAACAAATGAAAATAGCATGCTTCAATCTGCATTCAGATTCCATAATTCTTTCCCTGGATGGGGAGAGCATTTTTTTTCCCTTATGTTTTTAAGAATTATCTTAGATTATTGTATTGCTGAGAAGAGCAAAATCTATCAAAGTTGGTCATCCACACAATGTTGTTGTTACTGTGTATAATGTTCATCTGGTTCCGTTGACTTTTGAGTTGGCTTTTAAAGGACAAGTAACATGTCAACAAATGACAAGAGTGAGGAAGGATCCTCCAAGCACTGGAACAGACAGAGCAAACATGGAGGCAAGAGGAGAAGAGGAAAAAAAGCAGAAAAGTGTTAGAAAGAGAGAGGAGTAGGGATAAATATAAGGGGGAAAGGGGCTGGAAGGGCAAACCCTAGGGAACAAATGCCCTGGGATAGAGGAAGGGTACTGGGAGATAAGGAAGGATGAGGTTAGTTGACCTGGAGACTGGCCCTGTTTACCACATTTATTTACACTTTATCAAGCTTTTGGGGTTTTGAGACATAGTCTGGGTTAATAGGAAGAAGACAAGTCCCCATCTCCCATTTCCTGACCCTCTCTGACACTATAAGCCCTGCAGAAACTCCAAAATAATATTAAAAATATCATTAGTGCAGAGAGGGAGTTAAGGGACTTGATTGAAGGGACAGGCAATAAGGAATTTGTAACTAGCCTCTTATAACTCATTAAGCATGAAGAACTTGGGTTCATTGGGAAATCAAATTCTGAAACCAAATTTCTAGCAAGGCAGGCTTGGAAAAACCTGTTGATCCTCATCTCACAGGATAGAGATAGGAATCTCCCTCTTCATGGCTCCTAAAGCACTAAATAGTTGCCCAATATGGGCCTGGCCCAGAAATCCCTTTGCTTCTATAAAATGCCGGTTCCTCCCCAGTCTATCACTTTCCCTGGCAAGTCCTCCTTTCAGTCTAACATCCTCCTGCCTGATATGGAGCTGATTTCTTGGAGCCAAAGAGGCTCAGGAAGCTGAAATTTGCAGCCAGGGCTAGCTCAGAGTTGGCATGGCCAAAATCACGATAAAAAGGTAAAAAAGCACATAAGAAAACCAGAACAATCAAAAAAGAAAAAAAAAAATTGCCATCACTGAACTGGACATATGAAAAAGGGGAGCCTGAGAATGACTGGTCAGGTGGCTTACATGTCCATTGGACATCCAGGTAGAAATATAATGTTTGATGCCTTCTGAGCTCTCTCCCCTCCTTTTCTATGTCCTAGAATTAGGAAGTATTGAGAAGAATATCAGACTTGAAAGAGGGCTTTATCCTCTTGTCAGCAATGTGGTCATTTAAGATAATTACAATAGACTTGAGATGGAAAATGCCATTCATATCCAGAGGAAGAACTACAGAAAGGAGACTGAATGTGAATTGAAGCATAGTATTTTCACTTTTTTTTGTTTGTTTATTTCTTATGACATATCATATTGGTTGCTGTATTACGGAGGAAGGAGATAAAGGAGGAAAGGAAAAATATTTGCAACTCAAAATCTTAGAAATTTTAATGTTGTGTTTAACCTATATCAGATTTTTGCTCTCTTGGAGAAGAAGCAGAGAGGGAGAAAAATTTTTAATACAAGGTTTTTCAAAGTTGAATGTTGAAAAGTATCTTTGTATGTATTTGGAAAAATAAAATGTTATTTTTTAAAAATGAATGTTGAAAACTACCTCTATATGTAATTGAAAAAAATAAAATACTAATGGGAAGAGACCAGAGTATGTGTCCTTCTTGACTCTTTAAAAAAATTTAAGAAAGAGGCTTTATGGCAGTCTAGCATGGTTTCATTGAACAGAGTAGAGAAATAAGACTCACATCAAGGATATGACCTTTCCAAGGTCACCCAGCCTCATAGAAGAGCCACAAATAGAATCCAAGTTGCTGTTTCCAAAGTACAGTTTTGTTTTTTCATCATTCCAGTGCTCCCTTCTTCCCTCCTTTCCTTATCCCCTTTTCTAAGCCTGTGTCTCTCTTTCTAGGGTTGAGAAAATAGGGGAAGAGATCAGTTTAGAGCTTTTGTGCCACTAAAATTGAACAGGACCTTATAGTCATAAGATCTGGAGATCAAAACTTTAGAGCTGGAAGGAACTTTAGAGCATTGCTGTCTAACTCTCTCACTTTTATAGATGAAGAAAACGAGAAGAGAAACGGACTTGCCTAAAGTCACACAGCCAGTTTCTGACAGAGCTGCAACTCAAACCCAAGTCTCCCTTCTCCCAGTTCATCACTCTATCCACTGTACCACAGCACCTTTGTTGGCCTTCTCGTCTCTTGTTATTACTAAACAGACCGTTATGGGATAAATGGGCCAATCCAGTCTATGCCTAATGATACCAAATGTCGAAAACCAATCCTTCTAGTCACTCTTCTTCTCCTCTCTCCCAAAACACAGCCAGACAAAATTGGATTCCTTGTCTTCTCCCTTCTGGGTACTTAGAACATTGCAAGAAAAGGTCTAGAAGCAGAAATAAGAGTTGGAACTAAAAATGAAAATGAAGTATCCGTCCCCTGGCCAACCTAATGGCTGACTATAGGAAATCAGCCCTGGCTGAAGTCAAAATATGGAGGGGAAAGACCTGTGAAGGGAGATAGAAATGGGGAACAGAGAGAGCAAAACTGAGTCCAATAGAATGTCCAGGAAATGAACAAAATCTTGGTAAGGAAGTTTAATCTTGTTGCTATTGGGTTTTGAGGCAATTGGGATTAAATGACTTGCCTAGGGTCACACAATTACCAAATGTCTAAAGTCACATTTGAAATCGGGATCTCCTGACTCCATGGCCTGTCCTCATATCTTCATAAGGATGGAGGAGACCGAGGTATTTGGGTTAGTTCTCCTTATCTTGTTTTGAAGAGATGTAGAAGGAGGGAAAGGGAGAGGGAATAAGTTCATATAGCACCTATAATACACCAGTGGTTGTGCTAAGTCTTTTACAAATATTATCCCAACTGATCTTCACAGCAACTCTGGGAGGTAGATTCTGTGATTATCCCATTTTACAGACCTTGCAGAATGAACATGGAAATGAGAAATAGTGAGGATAGTGAGCCTTCTAGATTGTGAGCCTGGGGGACTGGGAGGATTGTGTTACACTATATAGTAATAGAGGAAGTGATTAGTGGGGAGAGGTTAAGGAAAAAGATAATGAGTCCTGTTTGGACATGTATATATATATATTGTACTTAATTTATACTTTAACATATTTAACATGTCAACCTGCTCTCTGGGGGAGGGGGTGGGAATAAGGAGGGGAAAAATTGGAACAAAAGGTTTAGCAATTGTCAATGCTGAAAAATTACCCATGCATGTCTGATAAAAACTATAATTAAAAAAAAAAGATAATAAGTTCTGTTATGGATGTTGAGTTTAAAATGACTACTGGATATTGAGTTTAAGATGTTTGGAAGGCAATTGGAGATGTAAAATTGGCAACAGAGAGGTTGAGGCAGGATAGAAATATTTGAGAAACATCAATTTGGAGATGATAATTAAATTCATGAGAATTGATGAAATCCACAGGTGAAGTACTATAGAAGAAGAGAAGAGAGCCAAGAACAGAGCCCTCTGGGACACCAGTGATAAGAGGGTGTAATTTGGATGAGGATTCAGCCAAGGAAACTGCAAAATAAAATAGGTAAGTCAAAGGAGAAGCAGAAGAGAAAGGTATTTTGAAAACCTGGAGAGAAGGGAGTATCAAAGAGGAGAAAAGTGATCAATAATGTCAAAGATTGCAGAGAGGTCAAGGAAATGAAGATTGAGAAAAGACCACTGGATTTGGCAACAAAGAGATCAATGGGTATGTTGGAGAGAGCAGTTTTGGTGGGAGGTTACAAGCCAGATTATAATGGAGAAGGGAGTGAGAGAAGAAAAAGTGGAGGCACCAATTGTAGATGGCCTTTTTGAGTTTAGCTACAAAGGGAAGAAGAGATACCATAATTGTCAAGAATGGAATGTTCAAGTGAGGATTTTCTTCAGGATGGAGATAGGCATTTTAGTAAGCAATAAGAAAGTGAAGTTGAAAATAAGTGAGAGACATGTTAAACCCCTATTGGATTGATTACTGTTTTGGGCAGGAGGGAGGAAGAAAAATTTGGAACACAAGTTTTTGCAGAGGGGAATGTTTGGAAAAATAAAATATGATTAATTTTTTTAAAATAAGTAATAGAATGGGGATAACAGAGGGAGCAATCTATGGAAGGAGACAGGATGGAATAGATTGACTTGAACATGTAGAAGGATGAGCCTTTGAAAGAGGAAAGTCACTTCATCACATAAGATATGGATGAAGGAAGAGATAGCAGGAGAACCATCTGAATAATATGAGATGAAGAAGAAAGGAGAAGACGGGGCTCATAGCAAACAAGTTTTTCTTCAAAATGTGAGTTAAGGATCACAGCTAAGGGGTGTAGGAGAGGAGAATCATGAGGAGTTTGAGGAGGGATGTAAAAATTTGGAAGATCTCTATGGAAAGTTGGGTAGCGAATTGAAAAGGAAGGTATCGTAGGATTGCCTAGCAGCAATGAAAGCTCAATTAAGATTGTATGAATTTATGTCATTTATAATTCATAATTGTGTAACATGTATAATTTACAATATCTATTTCAAATATGTAATTAATAATATATTATATAATACAAATAATGTTTAATTCATAATAATTCATAAATTCATAATGCATCAAACTAGAACATTGCATAATTTTCTCCATCTTCATTCTGTAGCATGTGTAGGATCAAAGTTGGTAGGAGGAGCAGAAGTGATCCAAGGCTGAAGCTTGGTAGGACATAATGCCAAAATTATAAGTTTAGGAAGCCAAAAGAGAACAGTACAGAGTTGAATTGGTTCACCAAAGAATCAAAATAAGGAAAAGAGAAGAAAGTGGCTAACTCAGGGTAGATGGCCTGGGAGAAAATTGAGGAGTCAAGGGTCATAGTTTTGGCAAAGAGTAGAGTTTTATACGGGAAGGCAGAGGAAGAGATGAAAAGTCAATATGTTTTGGATAAGGGGAATTTCAGAATTTGTGAACATAAAGGTGGCGCATATGTAGGTGATGGCAAAATGAAGGGTATGATCATCTTTGTGTGTGGCTGAGATGGGGTAAAGGAGTAGCTTATGGGAAGGGAAAAGGGCAAGGAATTGAGTGGTTAAAGTATTTGAGGAAGAATCCCTACATATGCTGATGTCCTCTTATTCAAGGACAGGAATTGATAGGAGAGAAAAACTATGAATCTTGTACCAAACTCAATGGGGAAGGAAGAAGAGTGACTTGGAAGAGCATAGACTATAGCTATCAGGATAGTGACAGAGTGTGAAATGTGAACTTCAAAGAAGAGAGGTTACTGAGTGATGGAGAAAAGGGGAGAACCTGGAAGTGGCAGTGGGAAGCAAGGAATATTCCAAGTCCCTCGCCTCAACCAGTAAGCCAAGAATGAATGAAGGGGCAGTCAGTGCTGGAAAGGGTGATTAGGAATCTGTCTCATTAGTGGGTGGGTTGATGAGAGAGTAAGGAAGTTTCAGGAATAACTAGCAGATAAAAGGACTCATTCTTTTTTGTAGTTATTTCTTGGTGATTTGAAGTTGTTGGGATGGGACAGTTGAATGGTTGTATTAAAAATACCATGCTACTATCATCTTTCTTACCACCTACAAAAATACGCAGATTTCCTGTATCCTTATAAAGTCTTCTCCTGACCATGCCATACTCCCAAGTTATCATTCTCTACCCCTTCTTTTTACAGCCTTAAACCCTATCCTCCACCCCAGCTCCAATACTTAGAAATGATTTCTTACCTGCTAAATCCAGTTATCCCTTCTCAGTCCTCATCTTATCTGGCCCTTTTAACTTGACGTTTTAACTGTCCAACCAATCCTATCCTTTGGACACTCTCTTCCCTTGGATTCTGTGATAGTTACTTTTCTTGGTTCTTCTTCCTGTTTGGCCATTCCTCAGACGTTCTTGCTAGATCATCATCTTCCTTCTACCAAGTCTGAATGCTTCCCAGGGTTCTTTTCTGGACCCTTTTCTCTTCCATCTTTAGACTCTCTCCCCTAGTGATCTCATTAGTTTACTTAGCTTTATTATATTTATGCATATGATCCCTTCAATGCAGTGTTAATCTCTCTTCTGAGCTCTATCCAATTCTGTGTCTTTACCTAGATTTACTATAGTCGATCCAACTCAACTAGTAAAGAAATTGATTCTGTTCCCTCCCACCCCAAACTCCCTTCTCTAAACTTCCTCATTGTTGTTTATGCCATCAACATCATTTTGGTCACTCAAGTTTCACCATGTCAGTGTTTTTCCTGACTTTTCTCTATCCTTTCCCCGCTCACAGTCAATCAAATGCCAAGTCTTGTCAGTCCTTTCTCCATCTTCCTTGTATCCCCCTTCTCTTTACTTGCATTCTCCTAGTCCAACTCTTCATCATTACTGACCCAGACTATTGCAGTTGTCTCCTCCAATCCTTGAGACCCTCCCTCTCCATTCTTCATACTTGCCAAATTAGTGTTCACATAGTACAGACTTAGCCCTGTCAATCTCTCCCTATGCCCCATCCTTTAAAAATCTTTAATTGTCTCTAGGATAAAACACAAAACCCTTAATCTGACATATCTAATGTATCTACTTATTTCAAAGCATAATTCAAGTGTCAATTTATATATGACAATACCTGATTTCCCTGTTTTGTTCAAGGAACAGCTAGGACACCATTATCACTGGGCTGAAGAGTCCATGTAGTAAAGGTAAAAAGGGTGTAAGACTGGGGTGGTGCAAGCAGGGAGGTTATGAAGGGCTTTGAATGTCATCTCTCAACTCTTCTACTTTATTGATTATTTTCTATATATCCTCTTTATAGATTGTGATAATTATTTTCATGTTTTCTTCCCATTAGATTGTAAATTCCTTGAGGACAAAGAATGTATTTTATCTTTGTGTTCTCAGAACACATAGAATTATAATTATTAAATAATAGATGGTTATTGGCTGACAAAGATAGCAAAAAAAAAAAAAAAAAGCATCTGCCCCCTAGGAACTTAACATTCTACTGGCAAGGAGATCCATTGGAATTGGCAATAAGAGCTCTTTAGTAACTTTGGGGGGAGTATTGGTAAGGTTGGAAGTCAGGCTGTAGGCAATTAAAAAGAGAATGAGAGGAAAGGAAGACACTAATTGTAAGAGGCTTTCTCCAGGAGTTTAGCCATAAAAGGGAGGTGAGATATGGCATGATAACTAGCACAAATGAATTAATCAAATGAGGGTTTTTGAGGATGAAGGAGAAATGGTCCTGTTTGTGGGAAGTAAGGAAATAGCCAGTAGACAAGGAGATTTTGAATATAAGTGAGAAACTGGGGATGATAGAGGGGACAATCTGCTGAAGGAAGACAGGATGAAATGGAATCACAAGGAATTTGTCTTGGCAAAAAAAAAAAAAAAAAAGCCTGACCTTTTCATGTGAGACAGAAATAAAAGAGGCAGAAGGAACCTAGTGAGGAGAGATGAGAGGAAAAGCAGAACTCTCAGAGAATGACCTCATTTTTTATTTTTCAGTAAAATATGAGAAAAGATTTTCATTTGAGAGTATGTTGAGAAGGAGAGCCATGAGAAGTTGGAGGAGGAATGAAAGAGCTTGGATTAGGCCCTGTAGTGAGTAATATAGTGTAAGAAATGAAAGGGCATTTGATTTCCACCATTATGAAAATTAAATTAGAGAAATTAAACTTAAATTAGAAAACTGAAATCCACATGGACATCAAGGAATATGAAGGACAGAGGCTATCTTCTCCCAAAAGAATGTAAACTCCCTGGGGGCAGGGACTAGCTTTTGTAATCAGGGGTGGAGATTCATGTTGTGCAACTTCTGTAACATCCAATTAATGAGGAATCTGGGGAAAGACTTCAGGATAGGAAATAAAAAACTGCCTTTAGAGTTTCAAAAATGTCTCTACTCACCTAGGCATCTTTCTTGCACTCTCTGTGAGTCAGTGGAGTATCTTGGTAAGATATTTTGTTTCTTACAATTCTGAGTTAATTGGGAGGGCAATAAAATGATTGCACAGCAACAGTGAGGGACCAGTTGAGATCATGTACCATAAATTTATAGGGGACTTAGTCAGAATAAGTACATGATTTTCCCACCGTTGTTCAGCATCACATGTGTAGGAGTGAAGAAAGGAGCAGTGGGAATGATCCAAGGCTGAGGTCTGACAGAGCATAATGGTTGATATGATAAGGGGACCAGGACTAAAGAGAAGACAATATAGAATTGAACTGATTCACCAAGAGATAGGGAAAGGTAATGCAGAGGTTGGACTAGGAGAGAACTTAAGGGTAAAAGAATAGGAGGTCACATTGTGAACAAAAAATAAAGTTTGGTATTAGAAGGTATAAAGAGAGATGGACAGACACAAGCTTCAGAACTCATGGACTTCAAGAATTGGGCCCCTTTCAAGGGATTGCTATCAAGTGGATAGAGCACAGGACCTGGCTTCAAATCCAGCCTCAGACATTTAACATTTCCTAGCTATATGAACTTGGGCAAGTCACTTAACCCTTCACACACACAAAAAGTTAGGTTCCAAGAAAACAAGATGCTCTACAGAATCAAATGCTGCAGGGGTGTCGAATAGGATGAGAGCTAAGAGGCATCAGATTTGACAACAAGGAGATCCTTTAGTAACTCTATGAAACCCAAAGCCATAATGCAGAAGATGAAGAAGAGAATAAAAAGAAAGGAAGTGGAGGTACCTAATGTAGATGACTCTTTTTAAGTTTAGCTGAAGAGAAGAGATATAGAAGTACTTAGGTATGGTAGTGAAGGAGTATAGCTTCTAGGGGAAACAGCAATCATTTTAAGGTTCCCTGACCTTAAAGTGCTTCTGTGCAAACAATCTGTCAATGATTCTAAAGTCTTCTGGCTTTAGATGACATGATGGTATACTTAGAGAACCCCAAAGACTCTGCTAAAAAGCTATTAGAAATAATTCAGAATTTTAGCAAAGTCGCAGGATACAAAATAAATCCACATAAATCCTCAGCATTTTTATACATTAACAACACAATCCAACAGCAAGAGATACAAAGAGAAATTCCATTCAAAATAACAGTCGATAGTATTAAATATTTGGGAATATATCTACCAAAGGAGAGTCAGGAATTATATGAGCAAAATTATAAAACACTTGCCACAAAAATAAAGTCAGATTTAAATAATTGGAAAGACATTCAGTGTTCTTGGATAGGCCGAGCAAATATAATAAAGATGACAATACTCCCCAAACTAATCTATTTATTTAGTGCTATACCAATCAGACTCCCAAGAAACTATTTTAATGACCTAGAAAAAATAACAACAAAATTCATATGGAAGAATAAAAGGTCGAGAATTGCAAGGGAACTAATGAAAAAAAAAGTCAGAGGAAGGTGGTCTAAGTGTACCTGATTTAAAGCTATATTATAAAGCAACAGTCACCAAAACCATTTGGTATTGGCTAAGAAATAGACTAGTTGATCAGTGGCATAGGTTAGGTTCACAGGACAAGATAGTGAATAAAAATAGCAATCTAATCTTTGACAAACCCAAAGATCCCAAATTTTGGGATAAGAATTCATTATTTGACAAAAACTGCTGGGAAAACTGGAAATTAGTATGGCAGAAACTAGGCATGGACCCACATTTAACACCACATACTAAGATTAGATCAAAATGGGTCCAAGATTTAGGCATAAAGAACGAAATCATAAATAAATTGGAGGAACAGGGGATGGTTTACCTCTCAGACTTGTGGAGGAGGAAGGAGTTTGTGTCCAAGGGAGAACTAGAGGCCATTATTGATCACAAAATAGAAATTTTTGATTACACCAAATTAAAAAGTTTCTGCACAAACAAAACTAATACAAACAAGATTAGAAGGGAAGTAATAAATTGGGAAAAAATTTTTACAGTTAAAGGTTCTGATAAAGGCCTCATTTCCAAAATATACAGAGAATTGACTTTAATTTATAAGAAATCAAGCCATTCTCCAATTGATAAATGGTCAAAGGATATGAACAGACAATTTTCAGATGATGAAATTAAAACTATTTCCACTCATATGAAAGAGGGTTCCAAATCACTATTGATCAGAGAAATGCAAATTAAGACAACTCTGAGGTATCATTACACACCTGTCAGATTGGCTAAGATGACAGGAACAAATAACGATGAATGTTGGAGGGGCTGTGGGAAAACTGGGACACTGATGCATTGTTGGTGGAGTTGTGAAAGAATCCAACCATTCTGGAGAATAATCTGGAATTATGCCCAAAAAGTTATCAAAATGTGCATACCCTTTGACCCAGCCATACTACTACTGGGCTTATACCCCAAGGAACTACTAGAGAAGGGAAAGGGTCCTGTATGTGCCAAAATGTTTGTGGCAGCCCTTTTCATAGTGGCTAGAAGCTGGAAGATGAATGGATGTCCATCAATTGGAGAATGGTTGGGTAAACTATGGTATATGAATGTTATGGAATATTATTGTTCTATAAGAAATGACCAACAGGAGAAATACAGAGAGGCTTGGAGAGACTTACATCAACTGATGCTGAGTGAAACGAGCAGAACCAGAAGATCATTATACACTTCAACAATGATACTGTACGAGGATGTATGCTGATGGAAGTGGATTTCTTCAACATAGAGAAGAGCTAATCCAATTCCAATTGATTAATGATGGACAGAACCAGCTACATCCAGAAAAGGAACACTGGGAAATGAATGTAAACTGTTATTTTTACCTTCTGAATCCAATTCTTCCTGTGCAACAAAAAAATTCGGTTCTACACACATATATTGTATCTAAATTATACTGTAATATATTTAACATATATAAGACTGCTTGCCATCTGGGGGAGGGGGTTGGGGGAGGAAGGGAAAAAATCTGAATAGAAGTAAGTGTAAGGGATAATGTTGTAAAAAATTACCCATGCATATGTACTATCAAAAAAATGTTATAATTATAAAATAAAATAAAAAATTAAAAAAAAAAAAAAAAAAAAAAAAAAAAGTCTTCTGGCTTTAGAATCAATAATCCTGAGGTTCCCCAATCATAGAGTGCTATTATTCTTTGTCCACAGTGTGATCTCCTATTGTTTTACCCTTAAGTTCTCTCCTGGTCCAGTCTCTCACTACCTTTCCCTGTCTCTTGGTGAACCAATTTAATAATTTTAAGGTCCCCTGACTTTAAGGAGGCTTCTGTTCTAACAATAAGTCAGTGATTCTATTTCTTCTGGCTTTGGAATCTATAATCCTGAGACCCTCTGATCTAAGAATGCTTTTTGTTCTATCAATAACTATAAAAGTCCTCTGGCTTAGGAATATATTAATATTTCTTCTCTTAGATTTTAGGGAAAATATATTAGTGATCATGAGACTCTCTAACCTTAGAATGCTATTGTTCTGACAATCTGTCAATGATTCTGAGTCTTCTGGTCTTATAATAGTCATAGATCACTAACTAGCAAGTCAGTGATAACCAAATTCCTGAGACCACTCCTCAGTTCTACCTTTAGGCTATAAAGTTAACATATCAATGACATGAAGAAGTGAATAAATGTGTCTCCTTTCTCCTGGGTCTTTGCTAACTTCTTTTGGAGCTTAGCCCATTTCAATTGGCATTACAATTACAATAAACTTTGCCCCTGGACTTGGATATAGGTCCGAGCTTGCAAATTCTTTTGAGACACTTCTGCAACCCCCAACCTTTTTGGGTCCCTTTCCAACCCAACAGTAGGATCAAGTAAGGTTTTTAAGAGATGGGAAGAGGGGAGGAATGAATCAATAAGTAAATAAGGAGAGATTGAATTTTGGAGATGGGGGTTATAGTAGGCACAATCTGCTGGAGAAGATAAGAGAAGATCAAAGCTCCATGTTGATAGGTGGGTTTTATAAGAAGAAGGGAGGAATCTTAATGAGGAGAAATAAGTCAAGTACAAAAATATCGATAGTAGGTCTTTTTGTGATGACAAAAAACTGGAAATTGTAGGAATACCTATCAATTGGAGAATGATTTTACACATTATGGAATATGAATGGAATGGACTACTATTGTGCTATAAGAAATGATGAGTAGGTAGATTTCCAAAAAGGCTGGAAAAAGTTACATGAACTGATCCTGAGTGAAGTGAAAAGGATCAAGAGAACATTGTACACATTAATGTTTAGGTTGGGGTCACTATGCAGTGTCACAAAGTGTCTCAAAAGAATTTGCAGGCTTAAACCCATTTCCAAGTCCAGGGGGCAAAATTTATTATAATTGTAATGCTAATTGAAGTGGGATAAATTCCAAAATAATTTAACAAAGAAATAGAATCAAAGAGACACACTTATCTAGTTCTTCATATTATAGATATGCTAATTTTATGGCCTAGGGGTAGAACCAAGGAGTGGTCTCAAGAATTTGGTTATTACTGATCAACACTTAGTAATGTTTGTAAGACTATACTATCCTAAAGCCAGAAGATTTGAAATCATTGATAGACAGATTGTTAGAACAATAGTCTCAAGATCATTAATATATCTTCCCTAAAGTTTAAGGGAAGAAATATTATTATATCCCTAGGCCAAAGGACTTTTATAATCATTGACAGAACAATAACGTTCTTAGATCAGAGGGCCTCAGGATCATAGATTCCAAAGCCAGAAGATTTAGAATCACTGACTTATTGTTAGAACAGAAGCCCCCTTAAGATCAGGGGACCTTAAAATTATTGTTGTCTCCCCTAGATGCTATATTGCATCAGTAACAGCAATATTGTATAATGATCAACTATGATAGACTTCATCCTTTTCAATAATGCAGTGATCCAAGACAGTTCCAAAAGACTCATGATGGAACAGATCATCCACATCCAGAGAAAGAACTTTGGAATCTGGATGCAGATCAAAGCATTTGCATTTTTTTGTTCGTTTTTGTTTTTTTCTTTCTTGTGATTTTTCCCTTTTGTTCTGCTTCTTCTTTCACAGCAAGAGTAATATGGAAATATGTTTAATATGATTGTACATATAAACTTATATCAGATTATTGTCTTGGGGAGAGGGAAGTTAGGGAAGGAGAAAAATTTACAAAATTTACAAAAGTGGATATTGAAAACTTTCTTTACATGTAATTAGAAAAAATAAAAATAATTTACATGTAATTAGAAAAAATAAAACATTATTAATTAAAACAAGGAGAAGTGAGTGGCAGATATTAGGACAGAGTGAAATGACAAGAAAAGAGGAAACTTATGGTGAATAACCTAGATTTTTTTGATTGACGTTTGGGACAAGAGGGTGGGGGTAGAGAGTACTAAGGAAAACATACAAGAAAAGGTTTGGAACAGCTATTACGATGAGTGGGCTAGGTACCCACTTATTATTTAGATTTAAATCTAAATAATGTAATTTTATAGTGGACACAATCTGTACAGTTTCATGACTTCCTTAATTTTCATTCAGCAGCCCATGAGAAAAGATGCAATCAACATTGCTAAGGATAATAACATCAATACTGCAACATCATCTATTTCGAGCCAGGATTCAGTGTCAGAAATTGTAAGAGAGGAATAGTTCTAAAGTAAAGAGTATTAATTATAATTATAGCAAGTTTTGTGAGACATCAACTGCACTTGTTATCCCAAGGTTATGATTAATAATTAACTTTAATATGACTATCTTGAACTCTATGACTATCCAGGAGTATGTTTGGATATCTTAGTCTTAATTAATATAACTCTTACTCCAATTTATTAATTATTATTTGCTTAATAGGCAGGTGAAATTTCCTTTTGCTGTAATAGTTATTAATATTCTATATATTAAATCTCTTAATCTCCTAAAATTAAATAACTAAGTTGTTGAATATACAATTTAATAGAGAAATCAATAATAAAACAAAGATATCTACAATTTTAATATTTTATTAGTGAAGACAATCATAACTAGCTACTTCAAATCCTCATGGCAGAAATTAGTCACTTCTCTTGACTACTAAAATTACAGTTTCACATCTTTTTAGTTCATTCAGGATAAAGTGTCTTTGGAAGAATTCTGTTCATTATCTTTACAAGATAAAGGATACAATAGTTTTATAATTCCATTTCTGTTCTTTCTTGAGATGAATGTGACAAGAAAAGATTTTTTTCAGTTCCCACAAGCCCTCACTTTTGAAAAAATAATTCTATTGATATTTGTTTTTATATTGCCTAAATTCAACCCATAGGCTTCCTTCTCTTCCCCTCCTAGATAAGCCCTTAGTTTTAATAATCTCTTTTCCAGACTCAGTTGTCATAAAAATTCCTTTTGTGTTTCTTCAAAAAATTTTACTTGAATCTAAAAAATACTTTATATTTTCTCTACAAGTTCCTCATAGATCCCAATAAAGCAAATTAAATATACACATAAACATTCACTGACTCTATAAGAAGTATCTCAAAGAAGGATATTTTAAAAATGTAACTCTTAAAAATTCAGTAGCAGTTTTTACAATCTTTGAGAGACTTTTAAAATATTTTTTAAAGTTGAGCCAGAGCTCCAAAGCACACAGTAGAAAAAATAGATGTGGATTGAATCATTAGATGTTTGAATGGGGGAAAGGAGAGACTCTGGGGTTAAGGTGAATAGGAATAACAAAGCACTTTGTGGGGAGGGAGAGTTCAAAGTCTTCTCTGACATTTAGTAGTTTGAGATTTACTGTCAAGGAAAGAGTGAGGTAGAGAATGCTAACTGCTGAGGATTAAGCCCAGGAAGAGAATTTTGATGATGAAAGTGCTGAACCAAAAAGGACCCTGTAAGTTTTTCATGAGAACCTGAATTTAGCCTCACACACTATATCAAAGTGACAAGCATGATCATGGAGTGACCTTGCCTTTTTCTGTCGTTCTGCTTATGTGGGCATCACACCTGTGAGGTGCTTCTATAGATAAGTTCAGTCATTATACCCCTAAAATACTGACCTTAGTCCTCCTAAGCCCATTCCCACCATCGTATACATCTTGCTACTTCCACTATTGTATACATCCCAGACCCATTCCCATCATTATGTGCATCTGGTTATTGCTTTAGGCTGTGAGAAATATAATTTTTTTGTACAACAGCTGACTGATGATCTAATTACATTCTTTCTGTTTCTGCATCACTGTTTTGCTTTATTATACTCGAGACCAAATGAATTTTGAACATGAGTTTGATTCAGTCAGCTAACCTAAACTCTCCACATTAAAAGATTAAAAACCAATCTCTGTCTTGCCTCAGTTTCTCTGGCACCGCCTTTTGTGGTGATTAGAAGGCTTCATGTCTCCATGTGGATGGTTCTAACCCCTCGGTCACACATTCACTGAAAAACTTGAGGCCATTCTCCAACAGCTTTTTCTTCTCCATTCCTCTTCTCACATTACTCAGATTTCTTCCTTTACTACCTCCTTCTTCCAGGACTTCTTCTTGCCAAGGACCATCCATCCATCAACATTAAATTTTTGAGATCATTCCCTTCTATCTTCTTCAGCAGATCCCAAATCTCTACCTTAATTCTGATTTCTTCCTCTTTTTTAGTTCTTTCCCTGCTACCTGCAAACATGGTCAAGTCTTTCCTCAAAACCCCATTCTTCTTCATAGACCTTCACTACCTCTACTTAATATGGATATCCTCACTAGCTATGGTCCTTTCTCCTTCTTCCTCTTGGCCAAAATAGTCGCTTTTGACCTCATTCAACTGAAAAATGGCCTTTCCAAAGCTAACAATGATCTCTTAATTGCAAATTCTAATGAGAGCAATATAAAAGGAAGGAAAGTAAAAAGAAGGATGGCAGATTGTCAACATATTTGGGAACTGTTATTTCCCCACCCCCAAAAATGCTCTCAGAATATTTTCATAGAAGTGTTGAAGGGTGAGAGATGAGGAACAAGAGGTACCCTAACAGCGATGGAACTCCCCAGTCCAGTGTCACAGATTTTTGTGAAAGAACTCGCAGTCCTGATGTCCAGACCAGATTTTTGGCCAAAAAAATAAAAATTGGGTTTATTACACGAGAAACAACTTCACCAGTGGGCCAGTTCCTGATAGGAATTAGCAAAGGTTTGGGTACAGAATCTTGTTTTTTATTAGCCTATTATGGTTTGGGGCTAGGGAGCGATTAGAGGCTAATTTTCAAATCAATAAAGGGTGGTGATTGTTTCCCAGACCAAAGTGATTCCCAGATCAATTGGAAAGTGGGAGATTCCCATAGGAACCAGGTAGGAGGGTGGGGATCATTTTTAGGAATTTCCCCAGGCCAGGTGGCTCCTCCTTCACAAAGATCAGGGAGACACAGTTCTGTTACATCATTCCCCCCTCAACCAGTCACCCCAAATTTATCTGGGGCAAAGGGGCAAAGGTCTCATCTTCTGGAGCTGCTTCGAGCTGACAAGGGCCATACAGTTGTCCCTATGTTCAATGTGGGTTCAGGCCAGGAGGGGAAGTGCAAGATCTAAAGATGGCAGCAGCGCCATCTGGGGATGTTGAGTGTCTGAGTCAGTTGTCCCATGATGTCCCATGATCTTCAGACTGAAGGAGTGGTTGGAAGTTCGTAGCTTGGAGCCTGGAGGAAACAAATCTCACAAGCAGGTTAAAAGTGGGGTGGCAATCAGGGTGGAAATGGTGACATTTGGGAATGGGCCCTTTGCAAATAATGCATCAGGTCCCATCTGTGGGCTTCCCTGAGGATGCTGATGGCCCACCCAACAATCCTGAATGCCCCCACTGCCCCCTAGCTGAAAGGTAAGAAGGAGTTAACTACTGGCAGGGGCCATAGAAGGACATCAAGAAAAGCTGGAGAGAAAACACTAGGAGCAAAGTTCTCATCCTTGAAGTAGAAAAAGCAAGGGAGACTAGAGTGAGAGAAAGAAGGGCACAGACAATTTCACCCTTCTTTCTCCAGAGTGTTTTCAGGGGTTCTATGGAAGAGAAGCTTCAGGTCCTCTATGAGTTCACAGGAATATTCTGAAATGTCTAAAGGAGAAATAACAGGAGCAGCATTTTCAATCCTAGAAACACACGTCTAGTTGGGGAACCCTTCCAGTTTGACTGATGCTGGAGTGGCCAGAATGACTTTATATGGGCCTTTCCATTTTATACCCAGAGGGTCAGCACCTTGAGGTTGAGGTTTCCAAGATTTTAAGTATACCGTGTCCCTTGGATTTACAGAGGAAGCTTTCTCACATGATGTCACCTGACTGAGTGTTGTCAGGGAGCAGAGTGACAGGTTAAGGGTGTGACACACCAGAGAGTCAGGTCAGGGGTGTCCAGCAGGAGAGCCTGATATCTAGTAAGCTTCCCACTAGCAGCCACTGATGCCCTTTGGCTTCTAAAATGCTCTGAACCCAGAGCAGGGTAAAAACCTCCAATGGCTGCCTTAAGGTGGCTTTTGAGGCTTCTTCAATTAGAAGGGCCATAGCAGCCCCACTGCTCTAAGGTGAGAGGGCCAGCCTAGGGAAACTGAGTCAAGTTCCTTTGAAAAGTAGGCCACCAGACTGGGGTCCAGTCCAAGGGCTTGGTCCTGCCTTTCATCTACATTCAGAGTGAAAGGCTTTTCTAAATTAGGTAGAGCCAGGGCAGAGGCAGAAGCCAGTTTGGCTCTCAGGGTCTTAAAATGTAATGTTCTGGTTTGCTTTATGGAGGGCCTTCGGACCAGCCTTGGTCTCAGCAGAATAGCCAGGGATAAAGTCCAAATTCTTTATTATCTCCTTCACAGTGTCTCCTTGCCTGGGGCCCGGGCCAGCTTTCTGGAGGTCCTTCAGACGGGCCTTGGTCTCAGTGAAGAAATGAAGGAGAGCCACCAGGAGCCTGATCAAAGATGAAATGCCTCTCATCCAGTCCTTGGGGCTGCAGACCAAAATATCATCCACATATTGGATGAGACTGCTGTTAGCAGCTCCAAATACCTTAAATCTTTAGTCAATGCTAAAAGTTTGTGCTAAAGATATTTCTCAATCAGGGGTTGCCATCCTTCTCTAGCCTCTGGCTTTATTGGGTATTGGCCTTTATGGGGGAATACACTGGGGTCCCACAGCCTGACTAAGGCTGGGGTGGCGTGAGTGGTTCGCCCAGGAATTCCTTGGTCCTAGACAGAGGAATCTATTTTCTCCCACATTTCAGAGAGAATATGGGAGGGCTTTGAAAGAAGCACAAAAAAGGTCACCTGGAGATCTGAGAAGAGAGATTTGCCCAATTTCACCATTCAGTCATGCTCCAATAAGGGAGCAGGACAGGAAGGAATAATAAGAAAGGTGTTTTTAACAGCAGGTCACCAAACTGGCAAGGCAGAGGGAATGTCTTAAAAAGAATTCTTACGTTTCCCTTCAATCCCCATTATCTTATGGGGGGAAGGGCAACATTCCAGAATGTTGAAGTGAGACAGAAAGAGAGGTCCCCATAGCAAAAAGAAATTCAATGGTCTTACCAGCTGTATCTGAGGATAGTCAAGGTTTGTCTGTCATAGTGGATTAAGGGGAAGCATGGCCAAATCCCAAAATCCTGTTGGAGGGCAGGGCATGGGGAGGAGAGCAGCTTGTCCTCTCTGGGCAGACTCTCCTTCAGTGCTCCTACTGGTTGTACTTGGGTCAAGGACTGGAGAGGAAGGGTGGTTTCCTCTGAGAACAGTTTTGGCCTGATGACCCTGTCCATTATACCTGAAGCACAAACTCCTATGGTTCCCAGATATGGCAGCAGCTAAAATTTGGGACTGTTCTCCATTTCTCACTTTAACTTTGCAGTCTTCCTCCTTTGTTGTAGTTTGGTCCCTATTATTAAAGACTCCACAAGCTGTTTCTGAAAGCTGAGCTGGAAAAGTTTGAGGGCCTAAAACTGGCTTCTGCAGCTTCCTCCGTATATCTAGGGCAGCTCATTTAATGTTAACATCTTCCCAGGAAAGATCAAATTGGAGAGCCTTAAACCCCACAATATACTTAGTGAGGTCTTCAGAGTAATGACCAGGTTTTTCTTAATCTGGGAGAGATTTGACATTGAAAATGTCCTGAGTGTGCCTCCCTGAGAGTCAGTTGCTTCTCTCAGTGGGCAGAGGTTAGAAGGGGTCCCTGAGGATCCTGAGGAGGAGAAAAAGGAGTCCCATTCCTTGTATCAGAGGGATTGAGTAGTGGGGGGTAGGGAAGTCTCAGGATCTGGTTCAGAAGGCGAGGAGGACAGAGTTGAGGAAATATTATCAGACATAAAGACCAGACTTTGATAAGGAGATGATTCTGAAAGGGATTCACAGGTCTCCTGATAAGGACTACAAGGGGATGCAGAGGAGGGATCCTATGTTCCTAGAGGAGTGGAAAGGAGAGAGTTATTAAAAGATTAGTATCTAATTTTGATTTCCCTCTAGTGAATTTTAGCACCATCCTGCAGTGCCGTTTTAATTTAAGTTTTTTAGTTTTGAGATCTTTTTGGCCAAATTTGTCTCTGTTTTTTAAGAGGCAGCCTAAGGGAGAATCCTCAGGAATAGAGACAGAATTGGATTGTCCCATTTTTTGCCACAAATCTTAGATTTTCCAGATTCTATAGTGCCTCATCCTCTTAGGCATCCCTGAGAGGGAGAGGTGATAGAAGTTCCCCTGGTTAAGGGTACTTCTGCTAAAAGATGTAGGAATTCCTAGTCTAACTGTCCCTAGTCTGCTGAGCATAGAGCTCCCGACAGACCAAACCTTCCCAGGTGTTTGGGTGTCCCAGCTATAGAAGAGATAACAGAGGCAAGAGGAAGCTTACCTCTGCCAAAATTTCAGAGATTCCTGTAGTGGACCACCAAATATTGAGGGTGAGAGATGTGATGGGTATCTCTTACTCCTCATCTCTCACCCTCAATATCATCAATAGTGATGAGGGTCCCCCAGGCTGGTGTCACAGGTTTTTGCAAAAGAATTCTTAGTCCCAATCTCCAGGTGAGGTTTTTGGCAAAAAAAAAAAAAAAAATTATTACACTGAGAAACAACTTCCCCAGTGGGCCAGTTCCTGATAGGAATTAGCAAAAGTTTGGCTACAGAATCTTGTCTTTTATTAGCCTTTTATGGTTTGGGGCTAGGGAGCGATTAAGGGCTAATTTTCAAACCAATAAAGGGTGGCGATTGTTTCCTAGACCTGAGTGATTCCCAGATTAATTGGAAGTGGGAGATTTCCAGGGGAAACAGGTAGGAGGATGGGGATCACTTTTAGGAATTTCCCCAGATCAGGTGGCCCACTCTCCACAAAGATCAAGAAGATACAGTTCTATACATCAGAAGCATTCTCATTATTTTAAAAACTGGAACTAACCTAACATGTCCAGTAAATAAGGGAATAATTTAATTAATTGTGTAATGAAGTAAAATAATTGAATTAAGAATAATAAGCATGAGTAATATAAAGAAATTAGGAAATATTTTTAGATTGCAAATCATGCAAAGTAAAACAAGCAAGCAGAAGAACCCAGAGTACATATTTACTCTTTTATGAAAAGAAATGGGAATAAATTGAAGTTCTGATGCAATACATAACATCTTTTCAGTCCTCCTTCTGGGGACCAAGAAAGGACTAATTGAAAAAAATGTTATGCTGTTGAATACTTTGAAATCTATGTATTTAAACAGAATAGTTGGAAAGCAAGTTTAACTATTTTTGCCTATGCTTTAAATTATATATTTTTAATTTTAAAAAGGAGATAGTTGGTCAAAAAGATTAGGTATAGTAATGTAAGTATAGACTGAGCAAACAACAATTAAAAGGTCATTAGGGACTCTAGGGAAAGGTGTTTCAATAGAAAAATGGAGTAGGAAGCCAGATTGTAAATGGAAAGGAAATGAAGACAGTTTAAGAACAACTTTGAGAGACGAAGTCATTTTGACTATTATAAATATACAAAATAGAAATAAAGAACACATGAAAGATGCTATCTGAATCCAGGGATAAAACTGATAAATAGAAGTATATATAAAATAAATTTACATCTACATACCTATTTGTATCTAATGGTAGCCATCTCTAGGGTGGGAGAGGAGGGAGGAAGAAAAAAAATGAAGAAAAAAATTTAATTTACATAATAAATGTGTTATATCTTTGGAGAAAATAGCAAATTGTACATGGTAGATTTACATATTCATGTGCAATCATCTATTTTATTGCACTGCGTAATGGAAATACTTGTTTTATTCCATGAATTGACATTTTTTAAAAAAATTAAATTGTGGAGGGTCAGTGAGAACAAATAAAATGGATTTATTTATAGAGGAATATGCTTGTTGTGGAAAAAGAAGTAACCAATAAAGAAGGAAAGGTTAATAAAACAAAGAGAGAATGATAAATGAAACAAGGTATTGGAAGGGAGGTCAAAGGCATAAACCTTAGCAAAGAAAAGATTAACATTATCTGAGATGAGACAGGAGAGAAGAGATAAGGATTTATTTATGCTTAGACATGGAATCTCAGTGATGGTATAATTATTGTAGATAATAAGTACCATTTATATCATGTTTTAATTTATGATTTGCAAAGCATTTTAACTATAGCATTTCAGTATACACAATTCATTCACATACACATTACATTTATAACAGCCCTCCACGCCTCATATAAGTATTATAATATCTACAGGTGTGGAAATTGAGGATCAGAGGGGAGAAGAAGTTTTCTATGATCACATGACTAGCAATCAGTAGAAGTGATCTTTAAACCCAGGTCTTCATGATTCTTTAGACAGCTCTCTACCCATTATGTCCATAGAGAATCTGCTCAGTGCCCTAGAAGATTGATTCTGGGTCTTTTAATATTTTATGAATACCAGTTTTGACTTGGGCACCATGACTGATCCACTTTCTTTTCAGTTAACATGTCTTAGATGATGACTTTTACACCACTTGTCACAGACAATCATTGTTAATATTCTACAAACTATGTGTGTCCTCCATGGAACTCTCCATTGTCCTTTGAGTAGATCAAAGTAGATTCTTTGAGATATGTGGTGTTCTGAGTTACAGCTATGGGTCATCACCAGGAAAATACACCTTTTTATAAAAATAGACTTTTGTTACAAGAAACATTTTAGGATCATTGAAAGTGCTGACATCTTCCCTCCCCCTTCAAATAAGTCAGTCCAGTATCCTCCTGTTCTGCCCCTCTGAAATGACTTGTTTAAATTGTCATGCTTTAGGCACTCCATTTCAACTAAGCTGGCCTATGACTAATGGTTCCCCAAACCCTGTATAATTCCTATCTTCTGTCTGCCCACCTGTGCACAAATTTCCCCCTCAGCCTGAATGTACTCCCTACTCATCTTTGCCTCTTTGGCTCAGGATTTGGCTCAGGGTTTAGCTCAGGAGCTGCTTCCTATAGATAGCCCTTCCTATAGGGCTCTATGAGTGTTCTTTATCTCCTAAAATTTTCTTGTATTTACTTAAATGTTCACATCTTTTATGCTGCACAATTAAATATACCTTCTTTGAGGACAGGGACTATTTTGCTTTTTGTCTTTGTAATTAGCAGAAATGAAGATCAGAAAGAAGATATAAATTTAGATACACACATATACATACACAAATATCATAAAGGATAAAATTTATGTAGAAAAGATAATTTTAGATGTATATGTAATATGTATTATATATATAGATACAGATTATTACTAAAATATATGTGTTCATAATGTATATTTTAAATATATTTATGATACATATGGGGTAGTTGGTTAAATATGAGTCATATGGTCCCAGGCAATGTCTATTAAGTCATATGTAGTATTTCATACAATATGTATTTAAACTGAATACATACATATATATATATATATATATATATATATATATATATATATATATATATAGAGAGAGAGAGAGAGAGAGAGAGAGAGAGAGAGAGAGAGAGAGAGAGAGAGAGAGAGAGAGCAGGCATTTAGGTGATGCAGTGGATAGAACACTGGACTTGGAATCAGCTTCCTGATCTCAAATCGAGCCTCAGATACTTAATAACTATGTGATCCTGAACAAGTCACTTCACCCTGTTTGCCTCAGATTGCTCATCTTTAAAATGGGCTGGAAAAGGAAATGACAAATCACTCCAATATCTTTCTTAAGAAAACAAATGGGGTCATAGAGTCTGAAACAAATAAAAACAAAAAAACACCACTTAACAGCAACAATAATATAAAAGAAGTAAATTAAATACCACAAACATCTAATTCAAATAATAAACATTCCAAATACAAAGAAAATCCAGTAGTAAAAGCATGTTCTATCTCTATACACAAGAGGGTGCCTCTTCCCCACATAAAATGGATGAACTGAAGCCTCCTGGTTAACCTTGAGAATGAGCAAAGTTTTCCTCAGCTCATGGATAGTCTGGATGAGAAAACTATTAATAGCGTTCTCTAATTAGCATTATATACTAACATCAGGGGGAACTCAGGAGAAGATGATCAAAACCTGGGTTTAAGTTTACCCAGATTCTGCCCCAGGCTTCTTTTCCCTTGGCTTTGGCAACTAACTCCACTCTTATTTCCATTTCTAAATTCACCTACCTGTTAACTGCCCAGGGCTCTTTGAGCAGGATTCCATGATGACTGAGCCCAGTGGTCTCTTCATTTCCCCAACTATGTAAGTTCTTTTTCTTTCTTTCCCATCATTCATTAAACACCACTTTTTTTTAAACATCTACATCTTGTTGAATATATCTTTCCCAATACCAAAATTCTAATGTGGTGATATCACAATATTCTGCAATCAGATATACAACCTTTTAGACATTTAGTTCAGAGAACTTCCATCACATGATGTTCTCAAAGCCAATTGTGTGAGTGACCAATTGGCTCATTCATGCCCACTTTGTTTTTTTAAATTTTTAAAGCATTTTATTTTTCCAAATACATGCAAAAAATCATTTTTCCACATTCACCTTTGCAAAACCTTGTATTCCAATGTTTTCTCCCTCTCTCTCCCTTTCCTTCTCCTCAAGACAGCAACCAATCTGATACAGGTTAAACTTGCGCAATTCTTCTAAACATATTTTCATAATCATCAATTCATGCCCACTTTAACATGAATGTCAAATTAAAGTAGACAAAGCTTGTTTTCAGTGTCCCTGATCCTCCCTTCTACCTTTCAGAAAAGGGAAGAGACTCAGTGTTCACGAGGATCTCCCAAACCAGGAATAATTTTGTTTGTTCCTCTCACCTGTCCCATCAGAACCTCCCGACCTCCTGTATCTTACTAAGTAATTGGACTTGGTTAGATAAGAAAATTTTACTCCAAAGTATTGAGAGATGCTTGTGGATTCAGTTAAGAGTTATTACACCAGTGTTATCAATACCTATCCTTAATTATTACAACTTTTTAAAACTTAAGATTTAGAAAGCAAAGGGATATTACCCCTTCACTTTAGGAAAGCTGAAACTGAAGTTCAGATTTGGAAGATAATTGTCTTTCTTTCCCCCTCCCCCATAGTATTTTTTCCCAATTACATGTAAAGATAGTTTTCAACATTTACTTTTATATTTTGATTTTTTTCTCCCTCCCTCACTCCCTTCCCCCCATCGTCAGGACTGCAAGCATAGAT
Organism: Sminthopsis crassicaudata; assembly: GCF_048593235.1. Lineage (NCBI taxonomy): Eukaryota > Metazoa > Chordata > Mammalia > Dasyuromorphia > Dasyuridae > Sminthopsis > Sminthopsis crassicaudata. The sequence goes on from NC_133620.1 coordinate 286,476,896, forward strand.
TACATTTGTACAATCATTAATTATAAGGAAATGTGATTTTCTTAGGGCCATAAAATGAGACTGTTTTTATGAAGCTGCCTTTCTTGCTAGTTGGAGCGCCCTCATGTGTCACATACTGTAAGACTATTTTAGGTCTTGTAAAGGACATCCTATTACTTCTCATCATTGTATCAATATAGCTCATACTAGAATATTTTTTCTTTCCATGTTCTCCAGAACTGCATTTAGCCCTAAGAACACACTAGCCACTTGTAGCTTGATGATATATTTTCCTTGATAATATATTTTTAACGTATATTAAATGCTTTCCCCCAAGGACCCTAACAGTAGGAACTGCAGGAGCTATGATATCTTGAGTTGGAAGGAGTCTTTCCTGGTATCCTTCAACCTATTCCATGTATAGCCAAAAACTGAAAACAAAGTGGGTGCCCATCAATTGGGAAATGATTAAATAAAAACCTGGCTTTTTTGTTTGTTTGTTTTGTTTTTTATCTAATGGGATGTTATGATGGGATGAGAAATTATCAACATAAAGAATTCAGAAAAATATGGGAATCAAATATGGGAGACCAAGTGGAATAAGGAAAACCACAAGAACAACATTTTAGATTATGATAATATATGTGAAAATATGATTCAAAATGGACTTAAAAGGTAAGGGAACTCAGATTTATTGCAATTACAAATTTTGGTACCAGAGAATAGATGAAAACTTTTCTCCTCTCTCTATAGGATGAAAGAGCAAGGGGATTGCAGGTTGTAAAATGTTGCATACAAAGTCAAATTTAGTTCTTTTATTGGTTAGTTTGCCGAACTATTTTTTTCATGAGGGAAGGGCAAGGAATACATATGTAAAGAAATAATTGTGGAATAAAAAACACGTAATACTTTTTAAATAACCATATCATGTACACAGCTGCCAAATTCATCTAAGCAAAGTCAGTTGGTCAGGGATTTAAAAATAAAAATAAGAGAATGGGAAGGGGGGTTAGGGAATAGCTCTGTAGAGAAAGCTGTCTAATCAATCAAAGCCATTTTGACCTATGAGATTGCTTTCAATTGCTTTTGTCCTCTTCCCAAACCCAGAACCAATGACTGAGTATATAGGTCACAATCCTGGAGTGAGGGATACAAGGTAAGAAATCAAGGCCTGAGAGCCTTTGACTGTTCATCCTTATTGGTAATAAGAGTGTGCTATTGGAAGTAGAAATGGCACAAGGTTTGCCATCACTATGACTTTAAGCTAATCATTTTCCACTCATCACCCCCCCCTTGTTTAGATAAATAAGGATTTTAGCTATAATCCCATTTCCTTCTGGAATAGTGCATTACAAGTTCTCTGCTGTTTTAGAGTAATAGCTGCAAAAACATTGTGTTATTCTATTCCTTGGCACCTGATTTTTTTTTTTTCCTGGCTGCTTGCATTATTTTTTCTTTATCTGGAAGTTCTGAAATTTAGCTATGTTGTTCCTAGGAGTCTTCATTTGGGCATTTCTTTCTTTCTTTCTTTCTTTTTAATAGCTTTTTATTTACCAGATATATGCATGGGTAATTTTATAGTATTGACAATTGCCAAACCTTTTGTTCCAATTTTTCCCCTCCTTCCCCCCCCTCCCCCAAATGGCAGGTTGACCAATACATGTTAAATATGTTAAAGTATAAATTAAATACAATATATGTATACATGTCCAAACAGTTATTTTGCACACAAGAATTGGACAAAAAGAATCGGACTTTGAAATAGTGTACAATTATGGGCATTTCTTTCAAAAAGTAACCAGTGGCTTCTTTTTATTTCAACTCTGTCCTCTGGTTCTAAGCTATCTGGGCAGTTTTCTTTTAAGATTTCTTGAGATGGAATGTTTGGGCTCTTTTTTTCTTTTTGTCCCAAATTTCAGATAGTCCAATTATTTTTAAATTTTTCCTCCTTGATCTGCTTTCCAGGTCAGTTTTTTTTTAAGATTATTTTTTTCAGTCTTTTTGGCTTTGTTTTTAATGTTTCTTGTTGTGCTTCATGAAGTCATTAGCTTCTATTTGATCCATCCTAATTTAAATGGAATTTGTTGCTTGGATTTTAATTCCTTTCCAAGTCTTTCTTCCATAGCTTTCATTTCTTTTGTTTTACTTTTCCTCAAGCATTCCATTTATAAAAACATTTTAAAAATTTTACATTTTAAAAACATTTTAAAAACTCTTACTTCATTTCTTCCAAGAATTCTAATTTTTTTCCTCAAGCTGTTTTTTTGGGTTTTTTTTCCCTCAGAGGTATTGCTTGTAGATGGTTTGAAGTCATTTTCTTTTATCTGCATTTTTGTCTTGAGCATCCCTGCTACCATAATAGCTCATTATGACAGAATTCTTTTTCAGTTTGCCCATTCTTCAAGGGCTGTAAAGTTCTTTTGGAGAAGTCTAGGCCTGGTTCTATTGCTGCTTTTGGGGGATATTGAGTGTTATATTATTTTAAAATTTCAGAAAAAGGCTGGGGATTGTAAGCTTTCAGTACTGACAAAGGAGAGTGATTCAGGAAGTCTTGCTGTCCCACTGAAATAAGCTATGTAAGTTTCTGACCTCGGTTTGGATCTGATCAGGGACCAAGTTCTGCTAAACTCTGTCCCTAATTAACCAGATGGAAAGCTTTGTTAGTTTAAACTGGTAGAATTGTAGACTCATCTTTGATTTGGGATTCTTACTTGGTTATTCCTCTGCAGGTGGGACTAGATAATGAAAGAGAGACCCTTCTCTGATTTTGAAGTCTGAGCCACACCACTCCTGCTACTGGTTTCTGAACTTCCTCCTTTCTTGATGTACCATCTAGGTCTTCTACTCTTCCATTTTAGCTTTCAGAATGGTGGGACCATTTAATTCTAATTCCAACATTGCTCCAATGTACCTGATTTTCCCTACTCCCTCCAACATTTATCATTTCCCTTTGGTCATCTTTACTAATCTGATAGGTGGGAGGTGTAGAGTGGCCTTAATCTGTACTTCTCTAATTGTTAGTGATTTGAAACACTTTTTCATGGTTGTGGGTTGCTTGGGTTTTTTCTTTGAAGACTGTTCATGTATTTTGACTATTTTGTCTTCTCTAATTCTCTTTATTGTTTGTTTTGGTCATAAGTTGTACCTCTATTCACAGATATGAAAAATAATTTGTTCTTTGTTTCTCTAATTTGCTTATGATGTCACTAACATCCATTTGTTTTAATATAGTGGGAGATGTTGGTCTATTTTATTTCTAACTTTTTGCCAGACTTTTCTAGTCTTTTGAGCAATCCTAGTCAATGGGACCCTCCCATCTCATGGAGTATTTCCTGTCTCCTGGTTGTGAGTTCCACGAGACAACTCTCCCAACTCTATTTTATATTTACCACTTCTGGTGTCTATTGTATTTTTGTCATTTTATTTATTGTCATTTTGTCTTTTCTCCTAAATAAACCTACCTTTTGCCAAAGAATGGCCATTGTGAATTCTTCACATGACTGAACTCCAACCTTTGGTGCCTATAATCTCATCATTTGGTATTAAATCCCAAACACATCATTTGGAACGGGTAGTTGCTCTCCTAAATCACATCAGGGTAAAGCATCAATTGCAACAAGCACCACACAGGTATTGCTGTCCATTGGAACATTTATTTCTCAGGGAGAAAAAAAGTTTCAGACAGTCATATTATAGTAGGTAAAATTAACTTTTGTCTTCTTTACAAGCATAGATTTTTCTCTTTTTTTAATTACCTCTCTTATACCATCTGATATAAACAATTCTAGAAAGCAAATAAAGTCACTTTCTACAATAAATAGAGCATCGTGTGCTTCTTCACAGCAGACTCGACAGTGACGCACAGGCCCCAGTGCCACAGCAGGATCTGAGCCAATTCCCATTCTAAAATATCATTTTTAAAAAGAGATAGAGACAAAGAGACAGAGAAAAGGGGCAGGGGAGAAAACCCCAAGATCTTAAAACACAGGTTTAGACACAGGTCACAAAATCCACAGCAGATCAACTACCTGGGGGAATGCATTGGCTCCTTTCAATAAAATGGCACTCACTATGTGAGTTTAAAAGACCCAGCCACACAATTGGGGGTTAGGGAGGTGGATTGGGACAAGGGTGGGGTGGGGGAGGACTTTCAAGAAAAGAAACAATAGGCCTGAATAATTTAGAACAATATCTTACAACTATGTACATCACGTCCTTCCCTATCCACACGGCTCTAAGCATTATAATATTATTTTACAAAAAACCCAACCCCAGCCATCCTTTCAATGGCACAGACCTGTTCTGTTGGTTTACCCTTAAACTCTGGCTCATGTCCCAAATATATAAGTAGTGGTGGGTGGGTATTTTGTTTGTTTACTTCCCTTTTAAAAAGTTGACTGAGTAGAAATGGCAGTGATCTCCCCCAGGATTTCATTTCATCCAAAATTCCCCTATGAAAAAGTTAAAACAATTAAAAAGAACAACAGGTTAAAAAGCAACGCAGTGCTTGGTGATCTGCAACCAGGCCCTGTGACTTTGGTGCTAGAGTATAGAGGGAAAATGACTGAGGGTTGGGGATAGAGAACAGATATCAACACTTGTGGTTGACATTCCCAGTTCACAGTTTTTTAGGGGTTGGGCGGGGGGGTGAGGGAGACAGTGAAAATGTTTTTTTTGTTTTGTTTTGTTTTGTTTTGCAGGATTTTATCCTCCCCTTCACCTGAGGATTCTGCTGCAGGAGTAACAGGGAGGAACAAGGCTATGAAGATCAGAAGAGGAATAAGAGGTACTGCTGGCATAACTTGAGGGCCCAGCAAGCAAGGACCCTATCCACAATGGAGGAGGAAATTTGTGAATAGAGAGGAAAGAGGTGACTGAGAAAAGGAAAAGAGTATTAGGACAGATACAGCCAGAGAGTAACAAGAAAATTTAAAATGCTAGTGACATCCAGTGTCTACCAAGAGAACATTCTTCCCTATCGTGCTGTTCTTCAGCCATTAAGTTAGAAAGTGGAGAAGTCTATCACTGCAGCCTTGTGAGAACCTTGTGTAACCTTAGCTACCTCAGAGAAAAAACCTCACAGGATGCTAAGACACCTGTACACCTAGGGGTCAAAATAATGAAGTCTTTACCCAGAGACAATATGTCTATTTTCCTGATTCTAGGTTTTCCTGGAGATTAAGATTACAGATGTTTTGCTAGCTTCTATCCTGGTCTCCTTGATAATCTAACCTAGTGATCCTGCTCTTTATAGCAGCCAGATCTATATGGAAACTGGGACTTTAAAAATAATTTAGTTGGTGAGAATTTCTAACAATTTGGCACAAGAGTAAGCAAAGGAGCAAAAATGTGAGCAAGTGACAGAAGAAAGAGGGAGAAGAGGAAATCTTACAGAACAAGTGATAGCGAGCAGCAGAGGGGATGCACAAGCGGGGCTCAGCAAGATTCTCCATGGGACCCTGGTATATCTACAGCACCTCCGGGTTCAAGGTCAGGTCCTTGCCCAATCTGAGGTGTCAAGTGGGGGTAGTGATGGTAGCAACCCCTTGGGAATCGAGTCCAGGAGCCATCTTCCATAGCAGGTTTATCTCCCCAGCAGGGCCCACATCCCAGCTTCTGTCCCTGCCTCTAACTGGCTCTTCAGTAAAATATTCTCTGAAGGAGCTCAGCTAGGAATTTTTGGCACATGATAGGGCCGACCATGGGAGTCATGCTGTTGTCCACAACATGACTTTCCCTATGGACTCTTCAGGCTACAGCCCCCTATCCTCCACAGCACCAGGGAGAGGCTGTCTGCCATTCGTCCCATCATGGGGAGGGGTAGGGTTCCTCACTCCAAGATTAGAGGCAAAGGCAGGCAGGCCACATCCCATTCCTTTACAAGTAGCCAGAAGTGACAAAAGGATGGTGGCCCCGAACCCGGCTTAAGTGGATCATGGCACGGTCATAGGCCACTTGCACAGACTTGCGAATGCTTGTCTTGCGGCCCTCCAGCATCTTCAATTTGTCCACGGTATCTTCTACTCCGAGGGGGAGGACTTTATCCCGAGGAAGCCACTGCCTGAAACCCAAATACAAGACCAGCCCTGCTTACCAAGAAGCCCAGGTCATAAATAGGTACCTTGATATATATTACCTATGTATATATATTTAGCTATTTTTAATTTGGAAGGGCATCACTCTGAATTAGCTTTACCAGTACTCCCATGGCCATCAAAGCTTGGTCTTTTGAGTCATCTTCCTTTATATTTTTCATATCATTTCTAACTAGAACCTTAATACCAGGAAAACAGAACAGAGAAGTTAAGTCCCACAAAGCCAGTGGGAGAACAAAAGGATGAGGGACGGTAAGAGAGAGAACTTTGACTAAGATGGAGAACCCTGAAAGTTTTCAAAACCAAATAAAAACAAAGAAAAAACAGTCAGAGTATGAGCAATGTGTCCACTGGTATGAGGCTGGAGACAATAGAACCCAGCTTGTTCCCAGGACCTTTAGTGGATTAGATCTGCTTGAAGTTAATGCCCAGAATCGGAGACCCATCTAGCTAGGCCTAGCCAGCTGAAGAGACCCGGTTTTCCCCTAGTTCTGATAAGCAGAGCCATCCCAAGAACTTGGTCCTAGCAAGCAGGCTCCACAGCACTGCAGGAATCAGGTAACCAAAGCAACAAAGGAACTCTAAGGGTCAAAAGATCAGGAAGATGGCACTTCCAGCTAGCACCAAAAACAATCTAAGCTGCTCATACACAGTCAGTTCATAGCCCCTCTCCTGCTCTCCTAGTTACTAAGACAATGTGAATAGGAGAGACTGATTGCCCAGTTCATTATTACTAGGCCAGTTTCCAAAAGCTAAGAGAATAGGTCATCTAGGTCCATAACCAATACCCCATGGGAAGCCTCCAGACTTAATTTCAAACTGTCTAAGGCAGTTAGCTAGCTAATTTAGCAAGCTTATCTCTTTGGAAATCAAATGTCAGGGGGAAAAATGTAGGGAAAATTTGCTCAAGAAGGAAGAAATAGAAGGCTATGAATGGCCACTCACCAGGTGCGTTTGTTGTCAAAGAAGAGAACAAGGAAGAGTTTCTCTCCAGTCTCCACTTGCTTCTGCTCCCCCAGCTTTAGCACATCCAGGGGCGGGACAGGAATAGGCACACCATTGTGCAGAAGACCCTCACGGGGCATCTTGGGATCAATAATCTGAAGAAACAAAGAATAAATGCCACCCCAGTAAGAAGAGAAATGGAATCAGCAAGTCTTCTCATAGAAGGGATGAAGCTCTTAACTGTTCAATTCCAAAGCTGCCCTTCAAAGAGTCTAAACCTCTGTCCACATAACCACACTTACAAAGGCTTTAAGACTTTATATCTGCCCTGTTCCTCATTACCCTAGAGAGGAATTCTGAACAAATTCCCTTTTAGAATGTTCATTAATCTCCCTTGACCCTTGGGCACAAACATGCTCTCTGAGATATACATATAGTACAATTTGGGGAAATTGGGGAATCTGGGGAAATTTCTTAATGTGGAGGCTCATAACTGAATGAGACTGCTCTTGATGATATGAGGTAAACAAATTATGCTATTCATTTCTTATATTCATTTGGGAAAAGGGTCAGGATCAGTCTCTTTTGCTGTCCTTTTTTCCTCTTAAGCTATCACAATTCATTTCAGACGCATTCTGTGAATTGAGACATCTCAGACACATAAAGGTGTTGCAAAGGTGGGGGGACATGTGCCAGGAGATAAAGGGTTAATGCCATAATAGAGGTTACACTATCATGAGAAATGCATTTCATATAGTTACAACATAATTGCCTATATCTGTGTGTCCTAATTTTTCCTGTTAAGGGTCTCAATTGCTTTGACCTCAACAATCTTGGCCAGAATAATGTTATAGACAGAAGACATTTGGGGCTCCAAAAATGGATTTTATTTGCTCACACAGAAGGCCTCAGGATAAGAGGGCTAACAGAAAAACAGTTATTAATAAAAGAGTTAATGCGTAAAAATGAGTCTCTGGAAATCCCACCAACATAATATAATGCAAGATCCTCCTCAAGGATAGAGACTTTTTATTTTTGTTTTTATATCCCAATGTCTAACAAAGAGTCCTGAACATAAGAGATATCCTTCCCACCTCCCCATCAATGACACTCTTAAAAGTGATTCACTACTGTGATCCTAATCCTAATTCAAGTATCTTCATAGTAATAACCCTTTAGATTTGTTTGGTGTCTTTCCACTTCTCAAGGCTCTCTCACATGTATTGTGGTTTTTTTTTTTAATTTACTTTGAAACAGCTCCCCATTTAACAGATAAGCAAATGGAGACTCAGACAGCTAATGTGAGGTGATGAGGTTGTCATACAGCTAGTTAGTGACAGAACCAGACCTCCTAGACTCTTCCTTTCAAGCTGTTCTCACTCCACTTCCTCCTCACTCAATGTTCAGCTTCCAGAAACTGAAAACAGCTGGCCATTATTCTCTATATAATAAGCCCATAGGGACTTGAATAACCTGACTGAGAAAAACTCCAGAGACGAATATTTTCTTATAAATTGCTCCTCACTCAACTCTGGATTTTTGCCAACTTTATATTCTTCTTAAGATGAAGACCTGAAAACTGATAAAGCTTCCCATAAGAGGAAAAGGGCAATAATTACTCAGGAGGACTGGACATACACCTATTTGGGTGTTCATTCCAAGCCATGCTTTCCAGGCTACAGAGCCCCAACGTGTGCAGACCTCAAATGGCAGGACATAATTAAGATTACTGGTTTATATCAGAAGTCCTCACATATTTTGTCCTCATTAAATATCAGATGAGGTGTGTTCTGCACTCTTTGGTTTGCACACAAAAACAACAAGTTATTCTGATGGGACTTAACAGAACTTGAAAATGGTAACTCAAAAATCTGTCCCAAGTACATAAGTAAAGAAAAATCTGCTATTCTTATGTTGTCTTTTCAAGCTTTTAAAGAAGTAAAGCATTACACTAACTCTTTTTCATCTTCCATGAAGTCATTAGCCTTCAAGCCCATTTTTCAAATGTCACAAGTTGTGGAAACCTTATTTTAAGACCTTTGCCTCTGAGTTCTGTTCAGCCTTGCACATATTTCACCATCCTCCAACCCTGGATCCCCTAGGAGTCACAGGAGTAACAATAGATACAACATAATGATTCTGTTACCTGGCACAAATATCCTAAATATTCTTATTCCAGGCTTGGCTCTGTAGTCAGAGGAGTCTGGACTAGAAGTCAATCAATCGAACAACATTGGTTAAATGGCCCTAATATGTGTTAGACGCTAAGTGTTGGTATTAGAGATTTTGATCCTGCCTTGGCCAGTCTTGCTTTGAAATATTAAAAGTAGATCAAAGTAGATCTGAAAACACACCTGTTTCTTCATCAGCCCTATTTAATTCCCAGTATTATTGGTGCAGATCAACTCAGAACAACTGTTGTGGAAGAGCTTTGAATAGTGTAGAACATAGAAGAAGCTAGTATGTTGAGCAGGGAGCAGAGCACAGACAGTGAAACACAAAAGCCTCTGAGTTCGTTTCCTAGTGTCCCCAAATGGACACTTTAAGGGTATGAGGCTCTCCTGACTGGAGTACAAGTTTCTTTGGTGATCATGTGACCAAGTCACAGTTGTTTTTATGAGATAAAAACTCAAGGGTAGAAAGAGCCTGGCCAATGACTCACCAAGGCAGGGTAGGAAGGATAGCCTCGACATTTAGCCCACACCAGCTCCAGGGGCTCCAGATCTGTGTTATCTTCCAAGGGCATCAGAAGGCTTCTGCCTGGGGGGTGGGGTTAAAGAGAAGGGACAGAGACAACTGACTCAAAATGACATGTTCAGATTCTGTACTTACCATCCCATTTCCATCCCCTAAAGTGGCCATATAGCTTGGGAGTTTCCAAGTAAAATTTCTACCCTCCCCTGAAGTTCCTGACGAAAAGAAATTCCTTTAAAGTCTGAAACACAGCCAAATTTAGTAAACCACTCACAAAGGTGCCTCCATTGGCCAGGGAGGATTTAGTTATTTCACCATTGCAGGGAAAAGAAAAGGCTTGCTGGAAAAGTTAAAATAACCTTTCCATTCCCCCCATTCCATGATTCCAGTCTAGATCCCCATCAGCACATGGCTCAGCACCTCTTTATCTGCAAAGTATGCACAGCAGTGGCTGGGTGTTGCCAGGAGATAGCCTGTGTAGAAGGCACCAAAATGACTTGCAAAAGGACTCTTGGTTGGCAATACCCTGCCCATCTCCTGAGAGTAAAACCTATAGGTCAGGTGATGGCTGCAAGGTAGGGTCTGGCCAAGCAAGTCAGAGGTTAGTGTTTGTGTCTTTTTTTTTTTTTTTTTTTTTTTTTTTTGAGGCTGGGGTTAAGTGACTTGCCCAGGGTCACACAGCTAGGAAGTGTTAAGTCTCTGAGACCACATTTGAACTCAGATCCTCCTGAATTCAGGGCTGGTGCTTTATCCAACTGCGCCACCTAGCTGCCCCCTGTTTGTGTCTTTAGAGACAACCCTAAAGAACTTCTGCCAGGTCTTGCTGTACATTATTTGCATATACTGTCAATATAAACTGGCATCAGGCTGTTGGAATAGAAACCTAAAGAAAGCAAATGACTGCTTTGAGTAATATCCATTATGCTAGGACAATGCAGTACCATACTGGAAAGGACAGTTCCTTCTCACCTCCTATTTCTATGAGCAGTGCAGGTTCAAACTCAGTATAGAAATGGAACAAAGCTCCAGAGGATTTTTTTTTTTAACCTTTGTGGTATCTCTTCCTCACCTCTTGGGCTTTAGAGTAAGGGGGACATGCAAACCTAACCATTTTTATTCTTTTTGAGGGGCCTGCTTAAAAAGTTTTGACAGAATTAAAAACTGATGGAGTAGGAAGGACCTTAAGAATCAATGAAAGCAACCTTTCTCTAAAGCAATAGCTCTTGTGATAGGAACTACTTGCCAGAGCAATTCAGTCCTTTTAGGAACCACTAATTCTTAATAGGTACTTTCTATGTCAAACTAAAACCGGCTTTTCCTGCAATATCCACTTATTGGTCCTACTTCTGTTCTTTGGGACCAAGTAGATTAATTTAAGTCTTTGATGTGACAAATCATCAAATATTTGAACACTACAAACTGTAATCCCCACTTAAGGCTTATCTTTTCCAAGTTAAACATCAGTTCATTCAACTTCCCATAGTTTTCAGAACCCTCAGCATCTTGGTTTTCCTTCTTTGAAGAGCTCTACCTTGTCAAAGGTTCCTCTTAAAATGGTACCCAGAGGTAGGTGGCGCAGTGGATAGAGCACCGGCCCTGAAGTCAGGAGGACTTGAGTTCAAATCTGTCCTCAGACACTTAATACTTCTTGGCTGTGTGACCCTGGGCAAGTCACTTAACCCATATTGCCTCAGCAAAAAAAAAAAAGAAGAAGAAGAAAAATGATGTGGCACTTAAGAGAGACCTAAGGATAAGGAAGAAGTTGAAACCACTGTCTAAAATTTAATTTGGAGAGAATGACATAAATCATGAAAATCTAGAGAGTTGGTGTACTGCAGTGAACTGGAACTAAAGGTACTTTTCTCCAAAATGGATAAAGAATAAAGTTCAGGTGGCTGATTTTCTTCAGAAAAGCTCACTACCACAGCAGCTGATTCCTCAGAGCTAGTTCAAACCATTAGTCTCACCTGAGCTGCTGTAGTCTGAATCTCCATTCACACCTTCCAGAAAAGGGACTCGAGAAAGAGCTGGTTTCCCACGGCTTCTTTTTGGAGGAGTCAAACCACTGTGCAGATGAAAACAAGAGCAAACAAAACCATGACAAACCAACAATTGAGGTGAAATTCCTTAATATATTTCAATCTTCCATACTTCCATACACACTGAAATGCAAAAAAATTGCTAGATGGCTAATATGCCTAAAAGTCATGAAAATCCAAAACAAGAAGCTCTGTACCTGGAAGGGACTTCAAAAAGTAATTGTGTTCATTCCTCAGTCTCTAGACAAGCCACACAGAAAACCTTTCCCAAATAAATGAAAAGGTGATGATTCCATAGCCTCCTCTAGTTTCCCATTCTAAAGTCTCATTGTTCTTACAGACTAATTGGAATTGTTACTATTCAAATTATTTTCGATTCAACAATGGATGAAAATAAAAGTATAGGTAAGTTTTTAGATCTCAAAAAAGAAAGTAAAGAGACATTCTGGTTTAATAAACAAAGGAAAGATGGCTCTTTTAAAGTTAAAAAAGCAGGTCAACAAAATAGATAAAAGGAGGCAACTAGGTGGTACAGTTGATAGAGGACCAGCCCTGAAGGCAGGAGGACCTGAGTTCAAATCTGTCTCAGACACTTAATACTTCCTAGCTGTGTGACCCTGGGCAAGTCACTTAACCCCAATTGCCTCAGCAAAAAAAAAAAAAAAAAAAAAAGAAAAAGAAAAGAAAAAAAAGATAAAAATAAAAGTTTCTTGGGGAAATGCTAAGTACCAATTTACCCAGAATGGCTGAATAATAATTAAGAGGCAATATGGAATGATTTTTAAAAAAGCACTGGATTTTGAGTCAAGAGAAGATCTGAGGATTCAAATCCCATGCCAACCACTTTCCGTTAGCTATATGACTTAAGCAAATCATTTTCCATTTTTAGGCCAGTTGTCTGATTTGTACAAATGAGAGCTTTAATATTCCTAACATCTAAGATTCTTTTCAGCTCTTGACATTAATTGCTCTATGATTTTAAGTAAGATATTTAAGCAATAACAAAGTAAATGCATTGTGGATAAGTGGTGTAGCAGAGATCTGATGGATCTGGAATATGAAAGCCCTGAGTTCAAGTTCTGTCCCATACACTTGTGTGATCCTGGCCAAGTCATTTGATCTGCCTACCTCAATTTCTTACTTCATCTGTCAAATGAGGATAATAATAGCATCTACCTTCCCAGGGTTATTGTGTGGATTAAAAAGAGGTAATATTTGCAAAATGCTTTGTAAATCTTAAAATTTTATATAAATGCTCACTCACTATATTATTTATTAAAATGAATCAGAAACCCTCAAGGAGTAGGATTTGTTGTTTTGATTAAAACTAAGGCCAATTAGCTTCTTATGCCAAAAAACTTCTGTCACATAATCAGACTGCGTCTTTATAATCACCTTACAAATAGAACCAAGTAAAATGATAGTCCACTAAAAACCCATCCAGAAAGACAAATAAAACATCCATTCTAAACACCAAAACCCTCTTTATCACTTTCACATGCTTCATTTATCAGAAGAGGACAACTTAGATATTGTGACTGATCTGTGATCTCTTTATATAGATCTACAAAGACACAACTTATTCTTGCTAACCCATCCTATGTTATTTTTAGATACATTCTATTCCAAGTCATCTGGAGAGTCCATTCAACAAACCTGGCATCTTGCCTTATATCTCTGATATCATGCGGATACCAACTGAGTATATAAGTCACTTATCAGTTAATGTTATCCTTTATGGCACTTCTCTTGCACATTTCTTCACTGGTAATGAAGTACATAAATTATACCCCACAGTCATACAAACAATGATGGTTATGCTGTGCTTCAACTTGGATTCTTCAATTTGTGGTATAATCTGACCCACAGACATACCTTATCATTGAAAGAATACTGGGATTAAAAAGATGGGCCTTGTTTTCAGGGAGAGCCTTGAATCATTTAAAAAAAAAAAAAAAAAAATTTGCAATTCCCCAAAGGCAATTTTCTTCAACTTGGACCCAACTCATTTTCCAAGTACAGTGTCTATCCAACACATACATACATATGTTCACACACACAGGAAATTTTGCATATATACATATTTTATATGTATATAAAATGTGCACAGATTTGCTTCTTAAGATTTTTGGTTAAGATTTCAAACATTTATCACACACAAAAAATTAACTATTCTTATAAGTTTCACATTTGTTATGTCCTCTAAACAAGGAAAACATATTAAATAGATTTTCAGAATGAAAAAATAAAATATGAGCTGGTTCCAAACATTTCACACAGTAACCCAGTATTGCAGAACTTCTGTGAATTGTGTATCTCCCCTAGGAATCTATATTTTATATGGAAAAAAGATCTCTTTCTTTCTTTAATTTACTCCAGATTTTTTTTTTTTCCATAACCTATGTTCATGGCTTTCCTTAAGGCACAAAAGTATTATAGCAGTATTATAGCAGCACTTGCAAGAATGAAGCTACTACTAATAAAGATAAACGGAAAAAAATCATTCTCTAAGTGGAAAGGTGAAAATAATCAATTCAGGAATAAGATTTAAGGATAGGAAAAATGCAATTTAAGAAATATACATAAGAGCACACAAGGCAAGAGCCTGTAGGTAGCAGAATCTGAATGGCAAGAGAAGAGAAAGCTTAATGACCAACAAGATAAAGGTAAAGTCACTTCAGCCACAACTGCTGACTATCCCATCAACAAAGGTATACAAAGCAAAGAAAATTGGGTACCCAGCATCTCCATAGATCCTACTGGGAAGGCAACTCTGAGGAAGACACCAGCCATCTCTATCAAGGGTCAACCAACTGTCACACAAAATGTAGGCATATGAACGTAGCTAAAATAACAAGGCAACTGAAAGAGATACAGGAGGCAGATGGGCCAGGCAGGTCAATTCACCTTCTCCCCTCAAACCCTAATGGAGTTGATCCAGGAATCTGATCTCAAGAACCTTGGAAATGTCAATGCTATTTGGGCACTAATGGCTCAGTGCTCAAAGTCATGCTAGGAAGACATTCCTTTGGAGATGCAATCTAGCAACTGCTCTTGGAAGATCCAAAAAGAAAGTTCTGTCACTAAAGTCTTTAGCACCATCAAATGATTCAACAGCAACACTTCATGATTTTATAACAAAATCACATTAAAGAAAAGGCAACACCATCTGCTTTGCTGCTGCATCCTCAAGTATGGAACTTTTCCAACTGACTTGTACCTGAAACTTCCATGAGTCGTTTCCCCATTAGAATATGAGCTCCTGGAAATTTTATATTTGTGTCCCCCATGCTAAACAATGTTTTGCAAATAGTAATAAATGTTTAATTCATTCATTAGAATGTTACTCTCATTGAGAGGTTCTGACAAAAGAGGCTTAAGATCAAAACTATAAAGTGAGGTCTTTAAGAACAAATGCTGAAGAAAGTAAACAGATGTCCCAGAACTTCTGGAGGTCTTTGATAGGAAGATGAGTTGCATGATGTTCATCATCGATTCTCTAAACTGAGAACAGTTGTAATCTAGGTTCTCGGTATTTAGTTTTGCTAATCCATTTGTTAAAGAACAGGAAGAGGAAGTACAACTTGTCTGCATGTTTGTTTGTTTTTTTAAAAAAAGACTTAAAAACTGTTGTGTTTTCAAATCAAATATAATGCTCATTAATTTCTATCCAGAATAGAAAATTGTTTTTCATGTGTCTTATGGACAGAAAATACCCTGCATGAGGAATAAATAACTAGGTCTACCTCACAGTTTATGCAATTAGTTCAGGGACATTTAAGTCTTTCTTAAGGGCTATCACCACCATAGAAACAAAAAGAATTTTCTAATCCAAATATTTATATTCTAAAAATTTTGTTATTTCATTTTCCTAAATGAAACTGAGATTAGGATTCCTAATCCCATTTAATAAATATCATGGAGGTGATTTCTGATTGAACTAGTCCAGTGGGTATCTATACATATAAAATATAATTAAAATCTTTGTGAAATATATACTTTTCTTTCTTTTTTTTTTTTTCCTGAGGCTGGGGTTAAGTGACTTGCCCAGGGTCACACAGTTAGAAAGTGTTAAGTGTCTGAGACCAAATTTGAACTCGGGTCTTCCTGAATTCAAGGCTGGCGCTCTATCCACTGTGCCACCTAGCTGCCACGAAATATATACTTTTCATTAAAATGTTTACAAAGGTAAAAAAATAAAGTTTTCATTATTCATTAATTTTTTTTGGGTCAAACCATGATTCCAGAGCACTTATAACAAAAGATGTCATCTCTATCTTTTAACAAAGAGATAATGGACTCATGGTATAGAATAAGAAATATATTTCTGGATATTGGCAATACAGAAATTTGTTTTGCTTAATTATGCATATAATATACATACAGCATAGAATAGTAGTTTCATTTCTTTTTTTTCCCCAATAAAGAGATGTGGAGGAAAGATTTTTGTTAATTGAAAAAATTAAAAATAAACTTCAAAAATATTTTCCTGGTCACCTTACTTTTGACAATAAGGTCCAATTTCCTCCCCAAAAAAATTTTGGTACCCTCCCCTCTTTCAGTGGTTGAAAATTCACTTCTTCAAAATTGTGGCATCTTAAGAAAAAACCTTCCCTGAATACAACTTACTCTAGTACAACTGTGTTTTCCATTTTTGCTTTCTTTAGTGCTATTTCATGTATCACATGAAGACTGCAATGTTGAGGCCAAATATGGTAGTTCTAACTGTTACTAATGGAGAAAAGCTTAAAATCTTTCAAGAGCTTTCCCATTTTTCATCTGTTTGTTGCCCTTCCAGTTTCATCCTCATATGGCTTTTAAGTGATTGAAACTAATTTGGTCTCTTTATTTTTGTTACTAAACTTTTTGAAAAGTTGTTTACTCCCCTAATTCTTCCTTTTTATAAACTGATATTTTTAATAAATTTACTGTCCTTTCCTCTATTAAATTTTACAAATGAATTTATAAATTGGTGATATCGCTTTCCATTTATGGAGGCAAAAGTAATTAAAGTAAGGCTGATATAATTTATAAGGCTCTTTTGGGTCTCTAAGATGTCAATGTCTGTTCTTTTATGTATTTCCCATTTCTTGATGTCAATTTAAGTAGGTCATGTTAGATTTGAATCAATGGCATACCATATCTTATTTTTATTCCTTTTTTTAGTTTGGTACCTGTTTTGAACTTTACAAGTTGCTAGTCTAATTACAGAGACAACAGATTTGAAACACGGAAATTTCAAATAAGCAACCAAGTGCTTAACTGATTTTTTCATTTTTTGTAAGGTTATTTTGTATATACACCATGTCCAGAATCTCCCATTTCTCTCTCTTCATACGCATGAGGTTTCTATCAA
Organism: Sminthopsis crassicaudata; assembly: GCF_048593235.1. Lineage (NCBI taxonomy): Eukaryota > Metazoa > Chordata > Mammalia > Dasyuromorphia > Dasyuridae > Sminthopsis > Sminthopsis crassicaudata. The sequence goes on from NC_133620.1 coordinate 286,494,004, forward strand.
CAAAATCTTTGGACTCTTTGTTTTATTCCTTGAACTAATTTTTTCCCCAATTATTTTTCACCATGCTCCTCCTGATTGCACTGAAATCACAAAATATTCAGAAAGAATGTCTCTAAAGTTTCAATGAAATTTTTAGCTACTAAAGATTAAAAATCTTTGGGAATACCCTGGATATGTTTATTTAATTGGCTGGCTTACCTAAGCTACAATTAGTTATATGATGACTTTTTTCCAAATGCTTTTCATGGACAATGCAATGAGATGACCAAATTTTCTAAAAAAATTTATAATTTTTGTAGCCCTTAGATACACAATAAAACCAATTTTCCCATAATTGCCTTAACAATTTATTTGCCTCTCCAAGAAGAGACTATGAGTCAGCCTCATAGGTAAACTCCTTTATGGACTACCTACTTTTTGTATCTGTTTCCTTAGTACCTAGTATAATGCCTAGTGCATAGAAGATACCTTAAAAAATACTTGCTAATTAAGCCTTCCATTTAGCTGTTAACTTCTTTTTTGCCTTTGGGTTTCATTATAACTGGAATGGCAAGCTTGATAAATCTGGAATTATGGTCTATTTTGTGGTCCTTAAATAAGCTTCACACTTAAAATACAAATAGTTAACATTTACAGTTAAGCTAAAATTTATGACACTTAGAATCTTCTGCCTCTTTTAATGGCACATTGTCAGTATCCCATAGAAAGTAGAATAATGCACCACATGAATGAGAGTCATTTTGTGTTCTTTAGGTCTTTTTTTTGCTGTGGTCAATGAATTCCTCATTAAGTGGTCACATCACTAGTGATAATTTTCTTGATACTTAGTTTAGTAAGAGGACCATAGTGTTAAAACTAGTCAAAGCCTCTCATTTTAAAGAAAACTGAGGCCCAGGGAAGGGAAGTAGCTTTTCAAGGTCACACAGGCAATAAATGATAGAACTGGAATTGTAAAAATCACTCATCCCAAAAATTTCCATGGGGATTAACAAACATCTGTCCAGTGTAGTTTAAAATTTTGCCTGCCAATTCACTTGTTTCTTTGCAAAGTCTAGGTTTATGCTATTTTAAAGTGCATTCTAAGGCTTTCTTTATATGCAGTGTTGTTCATTTTTTATTCATGTCTGACTCTTCATGACCCCATTTGAGTTTTTCTTGGCAGAGATACTGGAGTGATTCGCCATTTTCTTCTCCAGCTCAGTTTACAGATGAGGAAACTGAGGCAGAATGAAGTGACTGGCCAGGGTCACATTGCTCATAAATGTCTCAGGCCAGATCCGAACTCAGAGTAAATGTTCCTGACTCCAGGCCCAGCACTCAACTCACTCCACCACCTAGCGGCCCTTTAATGAACTTCAGCTAGCCTAAAAAAATCCACTGTGGAAGGAAGCCCAATAGTCCATGCAGTTCTTAGTTTCAAAGGGAACCCTGGCTGAAAACAAGGAAGGTGGCCTCTTCCTTAATGCCTCAAACACAGGATTTTGTTATCTATGTACCACTCTGCAGCCAAAGGGAGAAATGATGAGATTAATTCTGCTAGTTCCTTCCTGATCTTATATTCTTCCCTACTTCCCTTTCTCCCAGTGCTTTGTTCAGCACCAGTTATACAGCAGATATTTAATCAAGACCTAGAGAAACCCAGAGTTAGAAAATACTTTGAAACCTTAGTGACTAGTATTAAGAGTTCTTTCCATCATGAAAAATATCCACCATTTCTATTTATACTTTGAGCACTGGATTTAGAATCAGAAGGTCTATACCTAACTGGATTATTTATTGATTATTTTCATGTTGGTTATTTATTACCTATGTAAACCTGGAAAAAAATTAATTTCATTTCTCTGAGTCCAAGAACTACATAATATCTAATAGGGTTTTCAAGTTTAGTAAAAACAAACCAAAACAAAACAAAAAACGAAGAAGCTTGAGACCTTTGAAAGACAGTTCAAAAGTCCTTATAAGCATCCTTTCTGACTAACATCTTTCATCCTTCAAAGACCATCACCCTTCTGCCAGAAGGTGGGGAGAAGGAAAGAAGCCACCTTCCAGGCAATCCAGCTTTCTGTTTTGAATGTGTGTCCTCCATTTGGGCCTTTGGCTGAAATGTTATTTTGTCCACTTGGCTCTTGGTCTGTTATTATTACCATACTTTTCTACTTTCCCTTGCCAGAAAAGTGGCCTGAAGCCAAGAGGACCAAAGTCTTTAAGACCATGGATACACCCATGAAGTTACAATCTTCTTGCCCCTAAAAATAAGAGCCAAGGGGAAAAGAAAGCAAAACCAAACAAACAAATAAAACAAATGAGAACCATAATGGAAAATCAATCTGTTATTGCACAGAAGCTGAAGGGAAGGGGCAAGAATAGACAAAAGATGAGGATTTAGGAATTGAAATCCTTACCTGCAAGTTTCAAATGCCAGGCCACCACCAAGACCAGAACTACATTCTGAATCAGACCCACTTTCTGTGTGCTTCCCAAAGCCGTTGGTGACTCCTGCCAAGGACGGACACACACACACATACACACACAAACACACAGTGAGCTATGGTGCATAAATTAAAATTCCCAACACACACCACTAGCTTAGGGCAGAGTGGAGGGAGATGGTAGCAGCTATTCAAGTGAGCTTACTGGCCAGGACTATACTATGTCAGTGACTGACTATATCTTGGAAAGGTGAGGAAAATTTTTTTAAAAGACTAATGGGTTTTGACCAATAAAAAAGAATTCTCATTTCTTCCCCTGAAATATTTACCTACATACATTTCACTTTAAAGAGATGAACACACTCTATATAGGCCAACATTTGAATGCAAAGACAAAAAAACTGAAGCCTTCCCACCCTCATAATTTTCACATGAGTCCCAAGTTTTGCTTCTCATTTAAAGATTAGATGCTCATCAGAGAGCTTTCTCTGTCCTTCTGGGACCCCATCTTCCTTGTTCCAGATAAACATTCACACTCCTATACAAATATATGAAATAGGCAGGTGTCTTTCTTTTGGGAGAAGGGCAATCAGGAATTAGAAAGAAACTAAAAAAAGAACAGCCCTGAAATATGCACCAAAGTTAGAAAGACATAGAAAGGTGTCAACAACAAAAACTAAATGTCTCATACTAAACTTATAATGCACCTGTGCTGGAATGAAAGCCAGAATTTCCAAGTTCTAATCCCATTTCTGGCAACTCATATGATGGTTGAGTCCCTTCCCCTCTTCTCTCAATCTTGGCTCCCCCATCTGTGAAACAGAAAGAATACCTTATCTTGTAGGAATCTGATTAATTACAAATGAGAAGAGGTCTATTTATAGCAGGGAACTCTTTAGAAGGAATTGAAAACTTTCTCAGGTCATACCAGATCAGGAAAGTAATCTTCATCTCAGTGGCTCAATTGTCTGATAACAGAGCCCCAAAGTAAATTCAGGGATTATGCAATGAACAGGCATCCCCACTTACGTTCTTGTAGACATACATTATCCATACCTCAATTTGTGGGTAAAATCACGATCAAGGAGTTAGACTGTTATTTTGTATCTGGCAATAACTGTCACCTTAGTGAGGTTCTTTAATAACTGTGATTCTGTGTCTAGTCTATTAAATGGGCCTATTGTACACATTGGTAGTACCCATTTCACAAAATTGCAGTGAGGATCAAGTAGCTCTAATTCAAATATAAAGCATTATTATTCTACACACTACTCACTGGCCTAAATGAGGCTAGGAAATGAGCAGATTCTAAATATACCTATCACCAATATGCACCCCCCCAATGTCTCTCAGAATAGACATTAAATTTAATAGCTAATCCCCTAAAGCAAAATCTAATTCTACAGACTATGTACATATATAGTTCTGGACAAAAGTACTTTTGGAAGAGGAAGAAAACAGGTGAAGGATACACCATCTGGCTGATGGGAAAATGGTGGGAGGGGACCCAAGCCACCTCTTGAAGGATTTAAGAGCATCTTCCACTCTTCCCACCTCTCAAAATCCCAGGTTCCCCCAAACACCATCATGACTCAACTCCTCAATTTGGTTTTCAGGGCTTTCTTGGCTTTTGAATCTCAGACCCAAGATTGAGGATAACATTTGTACTACACTATGTCAAGGGGAAGTGAGGAAAATGCTTGAACCTGAAGGTCCATTACATCAAAGCATCTTAAACTGTAATTTGCCACCCTATAGGATAATGTAACTGAATGTGGGGTTTGCAAAATTATGATTTATTATCAGTAAATGTTTGATAGGCACACCTATTTTATATATCTGAAGACTCAGGAGAAAAGGGATTATAAGTGGAAATAGTTTAAGATGCCTGGCATTTTATGCCCCTAAGTTAAAAAGGGAGCTAGATGTGGTGGCAGTGTGGCTGATTAAATCTGCAGAGAAAAAGTCCTTCCCCACCCAATAGCAAAGAAAGAGATAAGACCAAGAAAGGATTTAACTCCGTCCCTATCTAAAAAGATAGGAAAGGGACAGAAAAGAGTAAGAACCTGCCAATCAACTCTACACTACAAGCAACCCCACCTCCCCATACAAATACAAATTAACACCACTATTCAAGATTTATTTCTATTCATTCACTCTCTTTGGAAATATTCCCCAGCAGCCTATATTCAAGTTGGCCCAATTTCATCACTACCTTCAGCATTCAATCATGCTCATTCTCATTCAGAGAAAACTAAAACATTCTACCCAGGCAAATGCTACTCACTTTTGGAGGCCCAGTTCCTCCTCAACTAAGTGTTCCCTAACTATTCAATGCGACCCGTCTCTTTTCATCAAACGTAGCTGGCACTCATCTGGCAATAAATACACTGCTTTATGGCACCAACATCTTAATGCCCATACATCTTGGCTACCAACAAGCTATTAGATTCAACCGCCTAGATTGTAAAGGTGTATTTCTCTGATGTTTAAATCAGCATTAGACAAACATTAGGAAATGAAGATGAAACTGCTGGTTGACTGAATCTCTTGATTATTTGTAGCATGTAAAACCAGTTTGAGTTACCTGACCCTCAAACAACTAGCTTCCACAGGGTTTATTAAGGAGTAAGTGTCTACTAGAGTGTTCTGAATCTGCCCCCAAGGATAGTATAACTGGCCAGCTGGCAAGCAGAAGCAAACATTAAGCCACTCCTTATTCCCTGAAGCACAAGCAGCAGCAAGCGGAGCCACAGGTTAGGTCACCTGTCTCTTCCACCTGCTGAGGAGACTTCTCCCCATCACTCTCGCTGCAACTCCTGCTCTGTGGTCGCTTCCGAGCTTGCCTCTCATCTTCGGTACTGGCTGGGGAGGCGGGCAGGTCCATCAGACTGTGGTCCTCTCCATTTTCAAGTGCCCCATCGGGACTTTGAAGTTTGATCCCATTCTTGGCCTTTTTGAAGAGGACAGAGGTACGGCGGCCCACACTACCAAGTTGGGACATAGTGGACATCTCAAGGACTGGAAGGGAGAATCTGTTAAAGCCATTGTCATTCAGCAGATGCTGGAAGGGCTGGCTTCCTCGCTGTAATGGCACCATGTCCAAAAATTCATCCTCCATCTTCCCATATTTTGAAAGCCGAATTGGGATTTTGCTCTCACTAATGGGTTTCAAGGTTGGAGGGTCCTGGAGGGAATCCAGATCAGACAGGGAAGGTGCTGGCCCTGTAGGTTCCAGAGTTGGGGGATGAGGAGGCTTGGTATCATCTGCTAGAAAGAAAAAGAATCTGCTTGAACATTATAGAGTGAGTCATGTCCCCCCGCCCACCACAAAAACAAAAAACAAACAAAAGGAAAAAACCCAGGATTTCTTAGCCCAAAGGAATGAAAGCACATGATTTCCTAGGACTTATCAAGCCTCAGAAATCATCCTAAAATATACATTTAGGGGGAATGAAAAAGCTTTTAAGTTTATCAACTAAGCTGGTTGTAGTACTGATAGTACATTTTTCCTTTGACTTGACCAAGTGCTTTCTTTTTTGTGATTCCTTTTTGCTTCAGACCACCCACGTGAGGGAAGGAGGAGGAGCATTAAAGAACCCTGGTTTACAGATGCTGAAACACATTTAAGTGGCTCATCCAGACTCACAAAGAAAGTCAGTGAAATAAACTGAAGTCTCTTGACTTCTAAGTCCAAAGCTATATCTATCTATCTATCTCTCAGTAAACTTCAGGCTATCTGTCCCTATCATTCTCTCTGCCACATCTCAGACCTAATGGGACCTTCTCCATAAGTTTGAACCCTGCTCATGTGAATCAGCACCAAATCCCAAAGAAACTAATATTCGTCATACCAATTCATCCAATTTCTGAGTGACACACAGTCTCAAAACCCAATTTCAGACCAAATCCCCAGTTGTGCCACCAAGATACCTCTCCCACTGGGTAAAAGAAATGAAAAGCAATTCTTTTCACTAAATACCTAAAGTCTCTAAGTGCGTTCTTCCTGGAAGCAACTTGCAAATTAGACTCTTCTGGATAGGGCCCATAGAGTATTACATTTCAAAGGGAACTTGGAGACAGACAATCTAGTGCAGCTCCCAGAGCAGGTCAGTGGCACAGCCAGGACTAGAATTCAGGTGTCCTGCCTTAGAAATCGGAGGATTATAGGTTTGAAACTTCATAGGATCATCTAGTTCAGCCTTTACATTTTTACAGATGAGAAAACTGAGGTCAAAAGAGAGACTTATCCAAGATCACACCAACTTCTAAGCAGCAGAGGTGAGATTGGAGCCCGTTCCTCTGACACTGAATCCAGTACGCTTCCTGACCCAGGCTCTCTGTACTGTGCTAAACTTCCTCACAAATCTCTCATCTCCAGATCAAAACCTGTTCTCAGATCCTCCATGCACACTGAGGTACAAGTAACTGTTAACAGCTTCAGGTATTACTGTACCAGGGATCCTGGCAATTCAACTGGTGCTAGAGCCTTAAGATATTAAAATGAGGCTCTGGTGGTGGACTCACAGGCATCCACGCACCAGCTGGGAATCAGCAGGGAGTTGTCTGGGCCTTCCCTCTCAGAAACTTTAACAACACTTGGCCCTGCCTGTGCACACCTCTCACCTTTCTCCCCATCCTCCTCTTCCTCTCCATGCAGGGCCTTTTCCACCACGTCCAACTCCTCCCGGGGCCCTGGTGGCAACTCCCCATTGGGCACCATCTTGTTTGGCTGCTGCTGTGCCAGCTTTTGACGGAGGGTGTTGATCTCCCGCCGCAGCAGGCGAACACGGCGGGTCCGAGCCCCACTGGATCGCATCGTGCTCACCAGGTCCAGCTTCTCCAGAAGTTCCTTCAGCTGCACCTCCAGGGATAGGTGAGCCCGGTTCTCTGGAAGGAGGATGTTGTCCACTGCCAGGGAGAAGGGAGGACAGAGGGGGCTGAAGGACCAGCACAGCCGAGGGCAAGGGAAAGGAGCTGAGTCCTCTGGATGAAATACACTCTCCTGAAATGCCTGGGACCGGAGCTTCTAGCAGAGTCACTGTAGAGCCTCAGCCCTGGCAATACCACTGCACAGAGGGGAGCCAATTGGGCAAGATCAGAATGTGGGAAGCATCTGCAGGAAGCAGCTCACAATCAAGATTGGGCTTCTTGGAAGGGGTCAGAGGCAGAAATTTCTTTGCCTGGTTGACTGTCTGGCTTCTACAGCAGAGCTGAAAGCCCTGAGGATCAATGCTCTGAGCTCAGTCTTTCTGTTACCAACCTACTCACCCCCAAAGAGACTGACAGACACCAGCATGCAAGCCCCATAATACCAACCACACAAGGAAGGGGAAGCCCAGGAGGAGAAGCCTTATGAGAAGCTCCAGCTCCCTAAGCCAGTTTTCCAAAGTGCTCCTGCTGTCCCTGTACCTTTTGAAATGAGCTAAGTGCACTGAGCTTTCGGTCTTGAAGAAGTTCCTGTTCTGCAAAGGGCAAGCCCTAGCCAGGGCCCTCCCCACCCTGAAACCAAGACACACAGTGTATATAACCAGTCCTGTTTCCCACATATGTCCCATCACCCTACCAGCTTTTACTGTCCAAACGAATTTTCTCTGGCCCTCTAGCTCTGCCAGTAGTAGCCCAGCCCAGACCAGCTGCTTGGCCAATAGTTTCCCCACCACCCCAAGCTTCTCACCGTCCTCCCAGGAGAAGCGATAAAAGTCCTCCATTTTGGGTGACTCGGGTAGGTGGGTTCCCACCTCATGGTCATAGCCGATATTCTCTGCTTGCCGCCGGGCATGCCGCAGGACAGCCCCTCCCAGGTCCCTCAAGCGGACAGCTGCTCGGTGGAAAATTGTGTCTTTAGCATTGTACTTCATACAGTTGGTAACTATAAGATTAAAGTCTTCCTCAAATTCCTCCAGGGTGTGGTACAGATGGGCCTCCAACTTCAGCCTCATGGTGGAAAAATCCATTGGCTTGGATATGAATTCCAGGTAATCTGGAACCTAAACATATAAAACCTGTACAATTACAAAAACCATTTACTAGCCAAACAGAGTGCACCCTTCAACGGCACTCTTAACTGCCCCTTCCAACTGGTCCTGCTAAGCTTACTAGCAACTCCTTGCCCCTACTCTTCTAAAATTTGCCCTTTCCCCCACCATCACCTCTGGGCCTCCATTATTCAACCCATCCCACTTTCAGCTATCTAATCTGTGTGGCCATTTACCAGGGTACCAACTCTTTATCCCCTTGGAAAAAGAGTTCTGGTTCCAATAAAAAAAAAAAAAAGAATCCTGATTCCCTAAACCTACTCCTTTTCCACCTAATCTTATACCTAAGACCCCTTTAAAACTATATCTGGTCTGGAAGCTCTCTTAAATATTCCATTTCTGTCCCAGCAGTGCCAATACCATAGACAAGTTGACAGGGGCAGTTTGATGGTGATGATGGTGAGGAAAAAACTTGCCTCACTCAGGTTGACAGGTTTAGCAAAGATTTGGGCAGAATCTTTCTCTTGTAGAAGCTGCAGAGTTGTGCGCAACAAGAAATTAAAAGGAGTCAGCTCCAATTCCATTGCAGCCTGCTGCACCTTGACCTAAAGAGTCCAGAAGAAGGGGGAAAGGTGATGAGTGAGAATCTGCATGTTTTCTCCTATCCCCCAACCCATTCCACCATTACAAACACTTACTTTTGTTAAGATGGCTAACTATACCACCCATGTAAAACTGGTAAGTGCTGACAAGAGCCTGCAGCAGGGATGGCAAAATTGCCAGCCCTCAACACACAACAGTGAAAGGGCAGGCAAAGCACAGGACAGCTTGGAAATGAAAGCTTCTTGTCCTGCTGCCCATGCCAAAGGAGGACTGCTTCCTGCTCACCACTTAAAGCAGTGTTGACGGATGGTTGAGTATGCACCAGAAATCTCATGAAGGGTTAGCACAGCTGGTGCAGACCCAATGGTCAAAGTCCTAAGTTGTTCCTCCTGGCTCCAGAAATTGAGCCTAGGCTATGCTGCCTGGTCTACAAGGTATAAACTTGGTACTACAGCTTTCAGTCATGGGCCAGAGGCAACCCTGAGAAAGTTCTAACTGCTCCTCTGGGTCCTGCTGAGCCCCTGTGGTTATGAAACTGGTCTAAACATGACTTCACAGAAAGAAAAGAAAATATACCTACTCTGCTCAACAAGGCCACTTGCCTTGCTTCTATAATCAAAGAGACAAGATTTGGACCATCATGTTTTATCCAGATGTTAACAAAACATCTAAACACCTAGGGATTATAGATTAGAATAAAACAGTTCATACCATCAGGATGTGAATCTCACTGGGCAATTAAGATATGCACATGGAGCTTTAAGTAATAAACAATGAACTGCCAAGCGAATAACATAAGATAGTGCAATAGAAATCTAGATGGACCCCAGAATGGGGCCAAGGCTAGATTGTCACCTGTTAGATAGTCATAGAACAGATTTTGACAACACTCAATGACATTTGGGGATTCAGTTATTGGGTTTTCCCTTATTTGACCAAGAGTTTTAGGGGAAGGAAGTTCTTACCTGTTCCCTCTTGAGCTTCTCTCTCTTTCGGATCAGCTCAATCAGCAGTCGTGCCCTCTCCAGGTCATGGCGTAGCTTCTGCCAGTATTTAAGCTCTTTCTTTACAGCACTGGTTTTCTCGTCCTGTTCCTTCTAGGAAGCAAAGGGAGGAGCTGGGGGGGATGTGGGAAACACGCACCTTCTGTAGATGTCAGCCACCTCCCTAAGCCTTGGCAAAAAAAAAAAAAAAAAAAAAAAAAAAATTCCCTTTTCCCTTCCTTTCCATTCACTAATTGTAGTTATGAATGTTTTACTGCCACATAACTGCCAACTATGAAAAGGCATACAGGAATTGAGACCACCAAAGGAAAACTATCCTTAATGTGAACAGGGGGAAAGGGGAGATTATTTCCCCAAATAAGGATTAACCTAGGCCTTTTTCCTACATCAGTTATTAAGCACATTGGGATTTTTCTAGAAGGGAAGGGGAAGGTGTGTAGGATGCTATAAAAGAATCATCAGAGAAGGTTGGGATTCATCAAGGTTTCCTAAACCCAATGATGGAAGACTGTGAATATCAGATTGAGGTGTTAGTGTAGAGTAGAAGAAAAAGCACTGAACTTGAATCAAAAGTTCTGATCATAGAATTCATCATAGAAATGATCAAATCATTTCCCTTCTCTGGATCTTATGAGATGATCTTGAAGATCCCCTTCAGCTTTGACATTCCAGAATATTCTGACATGCAACTAGCTTTGATAGATTCTGAGCAGGAATGGATAAAAATGATTTCTAAATAAATACATAGAAGCTTTGTTTAAGACTCCTCTGAAGTAGCAAAGAACTTGAAATAAAGAGACTAGTAAGAAACCACCACAGTAATGATAATAAGACCTTAGAATAAAATGGAGACTGAAAGAACATAGTAGACAAACATAGTAGATGTTATAAAGGAATTAGTTAGATTTAGCGATTGATTGGTATAGAGAAATCATGCAAAAAAAAATAATGGGAGGGAAAAAAAGCCAAGTGGAAAGGCATTGATTGGTGTAGGGGGAATGACAGGCATTGGTCAGGAGTTCAAATTTCAATTCTGATTCTTACAGCCTGTGTGATCTTTTAAGGATCTGAGTTTTCTAATCTGTAAAATGAGATTTCTCTAAGTGATCTTAAAGGCACTTCCAACTGTAGATGTATCATCTGATACTCTAATATGAGATTTCAATATCCTGAATGGGGCCTTGATGGGGACAGAAGAGTTGAGAGAAGGTGCTGAATCACTGGAAAAGGGGGACAATAGTGAGGATTTCAAATTTCAAAAATTCTATAGGAATCTAGCAATAGAAAAATCCTATAGTTGGGAAATGAGTGTAAACTGTTATTTTTACTTTCTGAATCTAATTCTTCCTGTGCAACAAGAAATTCGGTTCTACACACATATATTGTATCTAGAATATATTATAACATATTTAACATGTATAAGACTGCCTGCCATCTGGGGGAGGAGGTTGGGGAAGGAAGGGAAAAAATCTGAACAGAAGTAAGTGCAAGGGATAATGTTGTAAAAAATTACCCATGCATATGTACTGTCAAAAAAAAGTTATAATTATAAAATAAAATTTAAAAAAAAAATCCTATAATAAACTGGCAATAATGGGACAAAAAAATGAACAGAAGGTCGGGGTTGGTAATGTGGCAGAATTTGAAGTCCAAAACATATTATGCAAATGACTGTTAAGCCAAAAGGGATTAAAAGGAATAAAGAAGAAACCAATGAATATAGTTAAAAAGAAGAATCATCACTAAAGGGAGTTATCAAGGAGGTGGGAGAATCAGAAGATAGAGTTAAGCTAAGCTAAGAAGCTAAGGGAAAATATGGCAAATATATCAAATATAGTTCAATCAAATAGTATCAAATAAAGTTCAAAAAGAATGAGAACTGGATTATCAAAAGGGATCACTGTGACCTATGGAAAGCAATATCACCAGTTTCAGTAAAATGAAGGTAAGTAAGTAAGGTTAGACTGAAAGGTCCTCAAGGAGAGCTTGAAGGCAGAGAAGTGTGGTTACAAATGAAAACAAATAAATAAGCCAACTGGAGGGGGTAGCAGAGTCAATGAAAGTTTTTTCATCTTAGGAGATAGATATGAATATATAAAGGCTTAAAGAAGGAATGCTCAAATTCTTTGAGAGCCCATACTCTTACCTTTTTAGTAAACATTCCTCTACTCATCCCGATGTAATATAAATGCAAAAAAAGTCTAGTTTTCCATATATGTCCACATGAAAACATAAATTTTAAATGATTACTCTTTCCTGTCCTGTGGCATATCAAAAATTGTTTAACTTCATTCATTGGCAATGATTTGGAGTTTTTAAAATGTTGAAATAGAATAATAGTTATTTGCCAAACACTACCTGTTTCTTTGCCTGAGAGCATACATATCATTTAGGTCTAGGGGAAGAAATAAGTAAAAAGGGAAAAATTATGATATTGAGAAGGAATGACCACAAGATTACATTCAAATCTGTTTTATTTCTTCCCTCCTCCCAAAGTTTCCAAGCTCAATATCCCATTTTTCTATGTTTCTGCTGCCTTAACTAGCCTACTGAGCTAAGTCTTGGTGTTATTCTTGAAATTTATCTCCCAAACCTGCCATAGCCCTGGAAGTGGTTGTCTTAAAGAATCACAAAGCAAACTGCCAAGCTTCATAATTACTGGTCATAAGTGCCTCAGGCAAGAACAATCTAGCATGTAAGCTGCCACATTTCAGCAGTAAGGGGCCAGCCACACATGCCACCCCTCACCATGTCTCTGGGTATGTTTCCATTCTTCCCCGTAGCTGCTCACCCACCTGCTCAGCATTTCTTTGGGACTGAAGGTGTGAGTGTAGGCGCCGGATGAGTGGAACACCATTCCTCGCTTGTCGTTTCAGCAGCCAGTAGTTATGAAGTCGCTGCATGAATTGGTTCTTCTTCTGCAGGGAGAGGCCACTACAGATCTTGTTCAACCTTGGGAAAATGAGGGACAGGGAGCAAGACAGTTATGTATTCAGAGTCAGAGGGAAGTCTGGGTCATGGAGCCCACATCCCTATCCTGACTTTAGTCTTCTACTAGATCTGGTGAAGTAGGGACAAAAAAAGAGCTGTAGAGTTTCCAAACAAAGTCCAGAGAAAGATTTAAATGATAACAGCAAAATCAGGTATCCAAAATTCAGCATCTTGAATTTTTACTACCAACCTTCAACCTAACCTCTTCCCAATGTCACACACTGGAAACACAATGGAAGCATTCCCATTGTCAGTTTTTCAACGTCTTACAGAAAACAGGGCAAAAGGGAGGATTTGTACACATAGTGTCTAACAATTATGAGATGCTTCATAAACGCTCGCTGAGTACCTAAAATATGTGCATATCCCTACATCCTTGAAGAATGTAGGCAAAAGAAATAAGAGGTAGAATAAGCTGTAAGAAAGTATCACTATTATTTCCTTCTCCCTACTGTTAATAACTTCTCATATCTATATGACAATTTAGGTTTAAGAAAGAACAACCATATGAGATAGGTCCCCAAGACAATAATGGATTAAAGAGGTTATATGATGTATGCATGTATCTAAATGGATTTGAACCCACATCTCCTGATTCCAAATCCAGCAATCTTTCTCCAAAACTATGATATCTCATAAGAAAGGTAAACTGGAAGTTCTGTACCAGGAGTACTATCATTTAGGTCATGTATAGCTCCCTTAGAGATATCCTAATATTTGGGACTCTTTTTGAAAACACTGAAGTCACAAGAATTTTTTCCAACTTTGATCCAGTGAAAATATCTGAGGTCTAAAAGCATATGTGTATGACTTTAGAAAGCTCATCAAGGTCCTCTATTTTTATACAAAAAGAAAAGCTAATAAAGCTCAGGATAGAGCAATCCAGGCCTCCATAAATAAGATGGACTGTTTTTAAAAGGTGGCAACTAGGATAAGGGGAGAAAAGCAGCTCTAAAAAAGTGCAAAGAACTTTCATCCAGTCTTTTCCTCTACTCTTTAAGCAAAACCTAACATGGTACCCCCCCCAAAAAAATTGATATTTAACAGACACTAATTCATATTCAGATCACTCCAATCCTGAAAATTGCAGCAAGTTTCATTCTTATTCCCACTGTTTCTGAACCAGTTTGCCCACAAGGAACCCAAAGGAATTCAGGGATTGGGTGGTGAAAACTATGCTCAAAAAAAAGATTTAATATAACAAGTCTACAAATATGGACTAAATTCTGTGCCTGCTCACCCAGTACTGATTCCAACCCAAAGCAGATGTGGGCCAAAAAGGAATATTCTGTTAGAATATATAATAATAGAATATATAATATAAACCTTTAAATTATATTAATATAATATAATATAAATAGAATATATATAATAAACCTTGAATGAGTCCCTTCTCGCCAGTTACACTCTCCTAGGCATATGTTCTATTCCAGCATATGTTATTAGCAAACTCCTTAAATGACTTAATTCTTTCTTCTTCCCATCTTCATATTCTTCCTATACTTTTCTATGAAAAATAGGATGTACTAAATAGACTAGATGACAAGAATTAGAAGACCTAGATCTTAGTAGTATTAGTAACTCAGCCACCAAATGAGTATTGGTCTTGAGCAAGCCACTCCACTCCCTATCTTTAGGGTATGTAACTCAGATCTAAAACAAAGGGATGAGCCTAAAGGATTTCTAAGACTCTTCTTGATTATGAAATTCTAAAAGTCTGTGAAAATATTCTTTCTTGAGACTGACCTTCTCTAACTCATCACCCTCTCTCCAAAACTACATTTCTCCTTATCAGTCCAAGAACATTCTCATTACCAAGGACAGTTCTCTGCCTGATTACTCAGTGCATATTAGATTATGTCTAATTTAATGGAACTGGAGGTATGTGAAGTCAGATAACTGCATATCCAGAGACCTTTCCTTTTTTTCAAGGTCTTAAGTCCAAGGAAGGGTGTGTCTCCTTTTTTCTCTAACTCTCCAAGGTGACTGAATAAGAGTTCCCAGAGACCCCATACTTCGTCAATGTTCCTGCCTGGCTTGGTGGCTAGGGCTCACCTGCAGGATGGGATCTGTGTTATAGTCACTAGGGGTGCTGTTGCAGGTGAATCCTTTGATGAATCCTCCGATTCTTTCTTGATCTTCTGCTTTACTTTCATTTTGTTCTTCTTTACAGTAGTCTTCAGGGCACTACTTACTAGAACCTTGCTTTCTTCTTCTTCTCCTCCATCCTTTACCTCATCTTCTTCCCCATCTTCAATGGAGATCACAGGGAGGACATCCTTCTTCACAGTGCCTGGGGGAGAGTGGGCTTCACAATAGGCTGTTTTGCGCACTGTGAAAGTGGTACCATTTAGGCTGGTTTCTCTCATGGGCTCTATCTTCATAAACAACCCAGCCCGCTGGGCACATGTCACATGAAAGGCTGTGTAACAATTCACCTTGTGGCATTGAATAGCAGCACCTAGACCCTTCTGCTTACAAATATAGCAGGTCAGTTTCCATCGAGCTGGTGGGATATTGTCAATACCCTCAATAGGCTCCAGAAACACGGTATTAGCAAAACAGACCTCAGGGATCCAGATGGCACACACCACATGAGCCCAGTGCCCATCACTGGTTTGCTTGAAGGCCCCACCCTTGTTGGGGCAAAGAACACAGTCCACAGGACGGGAAGGGGACTGTAAGCAGCATCGGCAAAGCCACTGTCCCTCTGGAATATAGGGGACCCCATAGCACTCCTGGTGCACAGCCAGGTTGCAAATATCACAGAAGAGGATGACATTGCTGTTGTGACACTCATCATCCATGCAGACACAGCAGAAAGCATCTTCATCGATAAGGGTCTGCTGAGCCCCACTACTTCGGCTCTCTAAATAGGATTCTTTTTCCAGTCTATCCACCAGCAATTCAAATGTATCAGCGGAGATGGTCCCATGGCCATCCACCAGTCTCTTCTCATTTACCATGTCTAACCAGGCCAGATCTTCCTCATCCATGTCATATTCAACATCTGCATCCAAGTCCTCTGGTGGCTTCTCAATGTATCTATAATAAGCAGCAGGGAGGGGTGGTGCATCCGGCTGGCTGCAGGACTCAACCACTCGGAAGCTAGGCTGAGGCAGATGGAAGGAAGTACCTGGGGCGTGCTTGGAACAGGACTCCTTTTTCTTGCCTTTTGAAGAAGGTTTCTTGGACTTGCCAGGAAATAGAGGCTGCTCACTGTTTTCTTTGTTGCTATTACATTCAGTGATGTCCTGAGCTGTCAGCTCATCCTCAGTGATGATTTTTAGAGGGTCATAGATGCTGATTCGATGCAGTCTTCCATCAATGTCCACCTCCACAATCCGCTGTGCCTGGGCATAAGTTAGTGTCTCTCGAGTTGGGGAGCACTTGAGGCTATAGGGGGATGGAGAACGCCTGCCTTCGGCATTCTGCCGTGATCTCCTTCGAGGCTTCCTCATATTACTTGCAGTCCAAATAAATGGAGTCTGAGAGTGAAAAAAGTCTAGGAGAAAAAAATTAAGAAAAATATAAGCTGGTAGACAGAGCACAAATAGCATATAGTAGCTAATCCCAATATATAATAAGAATATTCCTTTGAGAAACCAAAAAGAACATGTTGGCTTCATGGATCCCCATTAAGCATTAAAATATTTAACATTAAAATTGTGGGTTTACATTCTTATTATTTTATTTTGGATCAAATCTGTGATTTAACTGCCACAGGGAACTCTCAGTGATTTAAAAAAAAAAAAAAAATCCATACTAATGCAAATCAATACCCTCAGTGAAATTTACAATCTTAGAGTTAGTAGCCAGAAACATTAGTCAAGTCACTTGTTCATTGAGGTCAATTTAGGATCAGGACTTAACCTGAAGCTTTCCTTACTCCTAAGGCCAGCTCTCTATCCCCCAGGTACTTTTAATATTTCTACAAACATTTTGAGATTTACAAAATATTTTTCTCACAATAACTCCTGCAAGGCAGGTAGTTCAAGAATTATTATCTTATTTTACAGAAGAGGAAACATATCTAGAGTTCAATCAAAATCCATCCTCTCTACATTCAACGCGTAATCTCTTACAGATACCTAAGCCACAGTGACCCCCAAGACCAAGAATAGCATCACACTTCTAATTAAATATACATCCCTTCTTGGTTCAGACTTCAAACTGCACACACACGGTATTTGAGCTTTGTAAAAATTCTTGAATAGAAACCCTGAAAATTATAGGACTGCCCTTAGTAAAAGAATGAGGAAAATAATCTAGTGTAATCTCTAGAATGCTTTAAATCAGACATGTCTGGAAGCCTTGGAAACTCAAAGAAATTCCTATTCAGAATCACAAACCAACAACCTATTAAAACGCCCTTCCTACACGTTATAACCTCCTAAGATGATCCCTTACAAAACACACTGTTCTATCCATACAGTGCTGAGAACTAGTGCATGCAATGGTTCTGAAGTTTTCCATTAGAAGTTTTGGAGGAAGGAGCTACAGTTGCTGATAAGGAAGTTCTTGGCTCTTCCACTAGTACAAGCAACTTTCCTGGAAAGTGGAGCCTAGAAGACAAGTTGGCCTGAGCTGACAGTAGACAGACAGTGGGGTAACAGGTGCTTCTACCTGAAGGGGGGGGAATAAGATGATGCATATAAAGTACTTTGCATATGTTAATGCACTATCATAAGCATCTATTATAATTCCACAAAGGCAGGTAAATTATCCACCTCTGGGAAGTGGGGATGCCACTATCAAATTACAAGTAGTCTGAAAGCCTCCAGAAGCCATTCTTCTGGAAAGGGAATGGGACAAACAGTCAAAAACGCCTTAACTTTTTGGACGCTCTGCTTCATTAATTTATCATCTGAACGCGCACAAGGGACTTTTCCTCTTTGTGCCTCAGTTTCTTCTTTTAAGATGTAATCACACCTCCCTCTCTCATGCTACTATGAAGAACAAAGGAGATAATGCATGTAAAATTGCCTTGAAAAGTACAAAATGCCAGTAAAATATCTGTTTATTACCCTTAATAAGGTGTAATTACTATCGTGCTTACTACTAACACCACCTATCCCAACAGCGGCCTGAGCCTGACACAAGTGACCACCTCATCATTCTGGCAACAAGTATCCAGGGAACATCCACAGGAGAGGGAAGCTGAAGGAAGTCATCTGCCTTAAAACTGCCACCCGCCTCGGGGGCACCCTGCGCCCGTGAAGCTGCTGCCGCCTGCCTGCCTGAGGCCGGGCCGGATGCTTGGAAGTCCTGCTTTTTTTATTCCCCTCCCAAAGAAACCACTGCTTTCTCACCTACTTGAGGGATGGGGTGGGGGGTGGGGGGGTCTAATTCCCTCCCCGACTTCTCCCATTAACTAGCCTGGCCCGGCTCAGTGGAAATCGGGAGTAGAACCCCAAGTCTGAAGACGCGGATTCCACACATAACTTCTGCCAATTAAGTGACATCACTTAAGCTCCAATGGCCTCAGTTTCCTCTTCTGTAGAATGAGGACAGAAGTAGAGTCCCTTAGATTCCTTCCGCTGTGGAAGTCTCCTCCTAGGAACGTGGGGAGCAGGGACTAGAGTGACCATCTCCCTACCCTCAACAAGCTTACATCTTAGTTACAATTTAGACAGAAAAAACCTAACCCGGCGTTCTTCCATGCTCCTTCCGCTCGGAACCCCTAGGATAGGCGGAGAGTGGGGGGGAGGGGAAGTACCCCCACAGTGAGGCCGCCCATTCCACCTGCCCCTGCAAGGCTTTGCACACAGTAGGTGCAGCTTCTGAGACCTGGCACTTTCATCAAGTAGGTCAAGTCTCTAGCTGAGCCCTGCCCCGTTAGGAGGGCACTTCTTTAATCCTTTTGGGGAGGCGGAGAAAAGTCGAAAGGGAAACACTATCTCCCCCTGAAAAACTGGGGGAGGAGAGAGACGTAGAGACAGACAGACAGAAGAAACACAGATAAAGCGAGGGAGAGGAGTCGCAGCTCTATTGGCCATTTGACCTGCCAATCCCGGAAGCCCGGGGCCAAGGGCCGCGGAGAGGCGGGGTCACACTCCACAACTTCCAATCGGTGAGCGCTGAGGGGGCGGGGCTAGCGCGGCGGGGGCAGGGCTCTCCCGCTCAGCCGCCAGGGCCAGGGGAGACAAGATGGCGGCGGCGGCGGGAGGGGGGTCCCGCTCCTCAGCTTTGCCTGCCTTACCCTCGGCCCACTCGGGCCTCCGCCGCCTCCGCCCCTAGAGAGGAGTCGCGCGGTTCTGCTGCTGCCGCTGCCGCTGCCGCCACCAACGCGGCGGCCCGGAGCGGGAAGCCTCCTCCCTCCCCGGGGCCCCTCCCCTCTCCCCTCCTCCGGTCGCCCGGGCTCCGCAGGCCCCATGCCCCCGCCCCCGCCCGGGCCCCCGTTACCTCAGCCCGGCCTGGCCGCTCGGGGGCCCCTTGGCAGGAGAGAGGCGGCCTCCTGCTCCCCCACCTCTGCGTCCTTCGCGCTGGCCCCCGCGGCGGCAGCTTGTCCCCGGGGGAGGGGAGGGGAAAGGGAAGGGAAGGGGAGGAGAGGGACGGGAGTCGGAGCCGCCGCCGCTGCTGCCGCCACGGAGCCCGGCCAGGGGAGGCAGCGCGGGGGGAGGGATCAGCCCCCAGGCAGGACCCGCCCCTCCGGCCTCCCCCCGCCGCTGCCGCCGCCGCCCCTGCTCCCGCTCCCTCCCTCCTTTACTCCCCGCCCGCGCCTCCGCCGAAAAAGCGGAAAAAAAAAGCCACTCTCGCCCTCCTGGGAGAGAGGGAGCCGGGCCACTGGAGCGGAGCCGGAGCAGCCCCGTCAGTGTCGCCGCCGCCACGGGGGCACGGTCCTCCCCTCAGCCTCACGGTGGCGGTGCGGACACCATAGCGGGGAAGGGAGGGGGCGGCCTGCGCGCCTCTGGGCCTCCCTCGCCCGCCCCTCCCTCCGCGCTGTGGGGAGCCCGGGGTGGCTGCTGGGGGGGGGGGGCGGTGTGGAGGCTGGCGAGGGGCTCAGCTCCGCCTCCCGCGCCTCCAGCAGGTGGAGGTGGTCGCCGGCATGGAGCCTAGTCCTGGGTGACCTTGGGCATGTCGCTTACCCCTCTATGGGGCCTCAGTTTCTTCATCTGTGAAAGGAGTGGATAGGGCTAGATAACCTGTAGATCCCTGTCAGCTCTCTAGGAGGGTAAAATGATCAAGCAATGCCGAGAAGGGAGGATGAAGATAAATGTAGAAAGACCGCAGGACTTTGCAGTCTGGAACCGGGCTCAGATTCCAGCATTACCTGTGCAAAAGTGTTTCGGCCCCTCTGGGCCTCAGATCCTTCTTAATGTAAAATAAAAGGGTTGGACTGCGTCATGATCAGCTCTATAGCAAGGATCCTGAGTTAATTTATGTAGCCTACTAAGTGCCAGTCACCCTCTTTATGCACGTGAGATACAAAGAAAGATGACCCCCCCCCAAGAAAAAAAAAATTTAGCATCTTCTCAAAGATCTGATTATTCTCTGGAATAGTCCAGATTATTTCCTCTTCCTTTTGAAAACAACTGGAACACGTCTACCTATGTTTTGTACAAGTGAAACCAACTGGTTGTCCTAATTAAACTAGTCATTGGACTCGATAGGATTTTTTAAATGAAGTGCTAGGTGATGTAGGGATAAAAAAAAAAAAGTTCCTGTTCCTAAATTACATTTCAGTAGTTAGCTTGTTTTCCATATTTAAATATGTCAAGTGTCAGTCTTAAATAACCGCAAAAAATATCTTGTTAATTTTTTGTAAATAGGAAAGTAGGATTGATGGCAGAAAAGAAAAATCAATTTAAATAGAAGTCAATGGGAAAGTAAAATTTGACTTGCTGTCATTACCAAACTGTAAAATACCTTGGGGGCTTAAAGGGGAGGGGGGAACTGCTTAAGAATGGTATCTATTTAATTTCATTTTTCTTTGAAAAATTCAAAATATTGGGGGCGACTAGGTGGTGCAGTGGATAGAGCCTTGAATTCAGGAGGACCGGAGTTCAAATCTGGTCTCAGACATTTAACACTTAGCTGTGTGACCCCGGGCAAGTCACTTAACCCCAGCCTCAAAACAAAACAAAAAAATATATAGTTGGAAATCCATACCATTGTGGGTTTTTTTTTTCTCTTGTCAAAGCTTCTCAGTCATTATCTAGGTGATACTTATTCCAATGGGAATTTTCAAAATGGGTGAATGAACACCTAAAACATTGGGTTCTGTCTTGTAACAAGTGAAAAATATTTGTGCAATGAGAATATATTGCAAGATAATTTGTTTTGCAAATTTTCTTCATTAAAACTTTTCACATAAGTTTATTCAGCCTGAAATTTTTCTTCTTTGATTTTCAGCTTCCATTTTTAGTTAATACTTTAAGACCTTTACTCACATTAAATTTTGACCTTTAACATTGGTTTCTTATTACAAAGTAACCACATAACAGGTTCTTCACGATGTAGCCTTATAGTGTAACCAATGGAACAATTATGCCATTAAAAACAAATTTGGAACATGTATCAAATCCAAGAGGCCCTAAATTTAATTCACTACTCCCAAGCAATTAATGTGTTTTAAGTTCAGCAATTCACCAGCTCTTCCATTAAGATGACTATCTTAATGCAATTAGTCAACAAATGTGAATTTTTTAATAAAGTTTTTTGTTGTTGTAATCTATGTGAGTAGAAACAATATATCTGAAATAAAATGAAAACTCTATTAACTCTTTTATAGCTGGAATGAAAGTGAATAAAAAGTTAATTTTATACCAGTAAGCATGGTCTTGAACAGAGGAGTCAAACGGGCTGTACTGGCCCAAACCAGATTATAATTGGGAAAATGTAATAAATTAAAATGTAACAAAACATAGGTAACATTACATTTTGAGTTTGACACTAAAATAGTCTCTTTGGTAGTTCTTGTGGTTATATCTAAGAAAATTATACACTGTTTGTATTATAAACAAGAATGGAGAAAGCTTTGTGGTTCTGACATTGTTACCCCCATGCTGCTTTCATGGAAAAATTCATTTATGTTCCCAAAGTACCCACCTAAATAATATAGTGTCCTATGAAATTAAGATCTCAGGAGAAAAAAGGGTAAAAGTGTGTATATGTTTTCCATTTTTCACTACAATGTTCAGTGTAAATTTTCAATAAATTCCCTTTAGAAATGCTGCAGAAAAGTCTTTGGTTTAGAGTGAAGTGAAAACACTGGCACAGGATTCTGAGTCAAAGCTTTATTTCAACAAAGCGGGTGAGCTAAATAGTATAGGTAATTAATTGACAATTAGATTGGGGGAAGAAAGCTTATATACCATAATTTTGGCTCAAGACATGTTAGGAATACTAAGGCTGCTAAAAGTCTTTTTCAGACAATAGCCTAGCCACAAGGGATGTTAAATACAGTCAAAATGGCAACTTGGTTGCCTTGTTCAAGGAACAGTTTACTGGGCAGGTGTTTCTTCTCTGGGCCCAACAATTCTAAACATACTTGTATTAGTGATTTTAGAAAATGTATGTTAGCAATTTTCATAATCCAGTCTCAAGCCCAGGGCTAGGATCCAGCATGTCTTCTACTGAAAGGCTGGATGTTATATCAATTTAATCTTTAGCTCTTATAAATTGGGAGTATAATTTCTTTGCTCATTATGTAAAATTATAAAGCAATTTTGGTTTATATAGAGTTCATTGTTGTCTGTGTTAGGAAACAAGACTAAACCAACTTTTTTCTAAGTTGTATTTTTTTCAAACTTTTATGTGTTAAATGATGAACAATATGATTGGACCTAAAATCAGAGTGGGTTAAATTTAAATCATTAGATTGCTTCAATCTTTGGCAAAGTGGGTGTTCTTTTTTAAAATAGCTTTTATTTTCAAAATATATGCAAAGATTTCAACATTCATCCTTGCAAACGTTGTGTTCCAAATTTGTTTCCCTTTTGCCACCCCCCCAGACAGCAAGTAATTCAATATATTAAACATGTTAAATTCTACTGTGTTGTGATTCACATTCAGTCCCAACAGTCTTCTTTCTGGATACAGACGGTTTTTTTCATTACAAGTCTATTGGAACTGGCCTGAATCACTTCATTGTTGAAAAAAGTCATGTCTATCTAATCATCACATAATCTTGTTGCTGTGTACAATGTTCTCTTAGCTCTACTCACTTCATTTAACATCAGTTCATGTAGGTCTTTCCAGGCCTTTCTGAAATCATCCTGCTGATTCTTATAGAATAATATTCCATAACATTCATATATCATAACTTATTCAGCCACTTTCCTATTGATGGGCATCCACTAAATTTCCAGTTCCTTGCCAATGCAAAAAGGGCTTCCACAGATATTTTTGTACATGTAGATCTTTTTCATTTTTTTTATGATCTCTTTGGGATACAGACCCAGTAGACACTCTGCTAGATCAAAGGGTAATGCAGAGTTTGATAGCCCTTTGGGTATAGTTCCATATTCTCCAGAATAGTTGGATCAGTTCACAACTCTACCAACAATGTATGTGACCCAGTTTTTCCATATCCTCTCCAACATTTATCATCTTTTCCTATTAGTCAATCTGAGAAGTGTGTAGTAGCACCTCAGAGTTGTCTTAATTTGAATTTCTCTAATAGTGATTTAGGACATTTTTTCATATGACTAAAAATGGTTTTAATTTTCATCTGAAAATTGTCTATTCATATCCTTTAATTGGAGAATGACTTAACATTCTTATACATTTGAATCAATTCTCTATGTATTTTAGAAATAAGGCTTTATTAATCCTTAGATGTAAAAATTTTTTCCCAGTTTTCTTTTTCCCTCCTAATCTTGACTGCATTGATTTTGTTTGTACAAAAACTTTTTAATATAGTCAAAATTATCCATTTTTAATTTCATAATCTCTAGTTTTTTGGACATATATTATTTCTCCACAGAGCTGAGAGGTGGACTATCCCTTGTTCTCCTAATTTGCTCACCCTTTATGTCTTAAGTCATGAACCCATTTCAATCTTATTTTGGTATAGGATGTTAGGTGTTGATCACTGCCCAGTTTCTGCCATGCTTATTTTCCAATTTTTGTCAAATTGTTCTTAACCCAGAAGCTGGAGTCTTGATTTATCCACCATTAGATTATTATAGTCATTGATAATTATTGTGTCTTATTAGCCTAGTCTATTCCACTGATCAATTACTCTTATTTCTTAGCCAATACCAAATGGTTTTGATGATCATTGCTTTACAACATAGTTTACATCTGGTACAGCTAGTCCACCTTTGTTTATATATTTTTTTTCATTAATTGAGGGTATTTTATGCCTCAATGTCACAAGAGGTCATTTTATTGCTTCAAAGCCATGCAAACTGGGACCACTACAGATTTATGTTACTTAATCTCAACTGAGTATTCACCACAGAAAAGTAATCATTTCAAACCTCCCTAATGGATTCATTGTCCCACAATAACTTTTCAAAATCTTTTCAATCCTCCCATGGTACTTCTGCCTTTACCCTCTCATATAATAACCCTGCATTGTAATTCAATGAAAAAATTCTAATAGCTTTTTTTCTCCTTACTCAAATCACTCAAATGCTGTACATTAATATCTTCATCCTGACACATGAAAAAGTGATCCTTCTTGCCTATGTAAACTCCTCTATATGCACAAATAATTCCATGATGTCTTCGTCAACAAATTGCCATTTCTATTTCCACTCTTACTAATATACTGTCTCTCCCTGTCTAGTGGCAGCTTCCATACTGTCCTTAAACATGCCTATGTCTCCTGTATTCTTAACCCTCATTATATCCTCTTCTTCCACAACCACTACCACCAATGCCGTTAGCATTTCATGGCTAAACTCCTTGAGAAAGGAGCCTCCAAATGATATCTCAGTTAACAAGTTCAAGTGCTTGTATTTTAAAGGTAGAGTACAGTATAGTATTGAACTGGGTCACCAAGGTGTCAAGATAAGGAAGGGAAAAGAGGGTAAATTACAGGGATAAAATCCTCTGACAACTAATTTCTATCCTCTTCATTCAATTGGAGTTGCTCTCTCAAAAGTTTCCAGTATTCTAATTTCCAAGTACATTTTTTTCTCTCATCTTTATTGTCCTCTCCTCAACTTACTATATTGTGTAAGAGTGTATCCTTTCCTGAAAACTCTCTTTGGGATTTTCATTGCATTGCCTTTTGAAATTGCTCTTTCTCAGTCTTTAGTCTTAGTTGTTTGGTCTTCATGTCTTGTTCACTTATCATGATTATCCCCCAAGACTCTGTTCTTGGTGCTTTTCTTACCAGAAGTGTCAAACTCACTATTTCTGGCTCTTTGCAGGGATCCCTTTCTATTTGACATCACTATACTATGCTCTCCACTTTTTTTGAAGATCTTATCAGCTTCTTTAGCTTAAATATCTCTGGGCAAATGATTCTCATCTATCCAGCTCTAAACTCTCTTGCCCTTCAATCTCACAATCACCAACTAAGTATTAGGAATCTCAAATTCATCATTTCCAAAATAAGTTATCTTTCCCCGGCAAATCCTTCTTTTATTCTTGTTTCCCTATTTCTATCAAGAGCATCACTATACTCCTAGTCATCCAGAAATGCAACATCAGTGTCAGCAATTCACTTGCACTTATCTCACATACTCTGTCACTAAATCTTGCCTCTACCCTCACAATCTCTCAAATATATCCACTTCTCAGATAGAGCACCAGCCTTAAATTCAGGAGGAACCGAGTTCAAATTTGATCTCAAACACTTAACACTTCCTAGCTGTGTGACCCTGCCTCAGGGGGGAAAAAAATTATATATATATGTATATATATATATATATATATATACATATAGTCCACTTCTCTACTCACACAGTTGATACCTCAGTACAGGTGCTTATCATTTTTACACTTAGATTGTGGCTATAATCTCCCTGGATGGCATCTCTGTTTCAAGTCTCTCCCATTCACATCCATAATCCACTAAATTGCAAAAGTGCCTAACCATATGACATATTTAGTCAGGAAACTCCAGTTGTTCCTTATTTCTAGAATCAGATACAACATTCCATTTGGCTCTAAAAGTACTTTATAACTAAACATTTGCCTTTCCTCAGTCTTCTTACCTTATAATCCCCTCCACCCATCCTTGTGACTATGGTCTTCTTGCTATTCCTCATGCATAACATTCCATTTCCCTACTCCATGTGTTTTCACTAGCTGGTTCCCATGGCCTAGAATGCCCTTTCTCCTTGTCTTTGACTTGGTTTCCCTGGCTAGAGGACTCAGCTAAAATCCCACTTTTTGCAAGATGCCTTACAAGTAGATTATTATTCTAACTTCTAGTGTTTTACCTCAGTTTATACATAGTTACTTTCAGTGTTTCTCTCCCATCAGAATGTGATCTCCTTAAGGGTAGGGACTAGAAGTGTGTTTATCTTGATGTCTCTGGCACTTAGGGTTGTGCCTTGCAAATAGCAAATACCTAATAAACTTCTCCAGAGCACTAATGTTCTTACCCCCTCAATTTCCTATAATCCTTAGCGCCTAAATGCTAAAATATTTTTTGAATGAAATAGTCTTAGTATCACCAAATAATTCTGGTCACTTTAAAATTGTGATGAATGACAAGATAATTCTTTGTTATTGGGAATATTTTCCTAGATACAAATCTAGGAAAAATGGAAAATCTAGGTGATGGAAAAACAAAAGATTTTTAAGATGCTAGGAAATACCTATTAATAAACTTTGTGTAGTTTTTCTTACCTTTGGAGATCTGTTAAGGATTTAAGATTATTAAACCAGGTTGAAATGTGATAAAAATGGCATTTAAGAAATCCTGGCAACTGAGCAACAGATTGACTGGAATGAGTTAACAATGCAGTCCATAAGACTACAAAGATGATTGTAGTTTAATTAATGCTGGAGAAACTGAGCAAGTTGGAGATTAGAGAGCAATTTTAATAATTTATTAAATGGGAGAGATTTACTGGGACTAAATGGATCCATGATTTGGTCCAAGAGGTAGGTGGATGGGGATAACCTAATGGGGGAAGGAACCTAGGATGAGGATGACATAATGGAGGGAGATACAGGAGAAGCTCCTAATATTCTAATGATGTCTAAGATAGATAAAAACCTTTATCCCATCAAACAGAGGGAATGATTATAGCCTAAGGTCTAAGATTTAAGACCTCTATCCAAACATTAAGAGGGAATGGTTATAACCTGAGGCAGAGTAACTGAATAGGACAATTAGGGAAACTGGGTCAAGGACATTAAAAGGGAACTATGGCACAACAGTAGTAAATTAGGCCTGAGATAATGAGAACCAGAATTAAGAAGTAGTATGGAAGAAAGTCAAATCATACTTTGTAGAAGACTGGCTATTGACTAATTGAATATGGGAAGGAAAAGAGAAAGGAGTGAAAATCAGTTCCAGGTTTTCAAGCTTGACCGATTGAAAAGTAGTATAGTTGATAATGAGATTAATTTGCTCAATACACATTTATTAAGTTTATTCTTTCTTCATGGAGCTCATAGTTCAGAGGGATATACACATAAAATTATAATGTTTTGTGAAGAAGGTGGTATTGGAATTAAATATGAGTTCAATTTCAGACATTTTGAGTTGTTTGAAATCAGCCTTGGAAACATTTATTATCATGACTTTGAAGTCCATGAATCCATGACATGAATAATTATGAATAGTCTTTTTGTTTGCTAGCCTGGAAGTGCTAAACCATGAATATGAACGGAATTAGTATGTGACAAGTATAAATTCAATGGAATACAGTGTATTTTCATCCTTTAATATTTTCACTAAATTGTATCTCTTGATGATGTAGGAAGTCATAGTCTAAAATATACTTTTCAGGTTCTTAGTAGTAATTAAGTGTGCTTGTACATGTGTGTGTGTGTGTGTGTGTGTGTGTGTGTATTGAATGATTTCCTACCTTTAGCATTTTTTATAACTTTAAGTTTAGCCTTTTGATATAATTTCTTTTATGGGTATTCTCTTAATTAAGAGACAAAGCTTTTAATGGAAAGATCAACGGAAGACTCAGAATTGCTAGGTTCTAAACTCAGTTTTATTACTAACTATCTGAACTTAGGTCATTTAATCTTTCTGGACTTCAATATTTCAATGGTCTATGTATACTCCCTTTCATAGTAAAGAAAGTAAAGAAGTAAAGAAAAAAATTTTCTATGTCTTTTTACCTTGTGATTCTTGTCCCTTTCTTAAAGTAGAAAACTGACCCAATAACTATTGACCTGATATTTTTGATATTTAATTGATATCAATGGAACACATAATCTATCTGTTATTCCTTATTCTAGTTTCTTGGCTGGCCCACATTTTCTATTCATATGTGCCTCTAATGTCTTTTGAACTATTCACATAGAAGGCGTCATTAGTAATATGCAATAGCTTGCTTGTATCCCAAATATGATGCTGCCTATTTTCTTCTTCCAGATTGATTCTAAACCTAGTTTACTATTTGTCTGTAGTATCTGTTTCTTACATGTATAGCAATAGACTAATCAATAGGTTGCCCATGGGTTGGTTAATAATCATCCTTTCTTTTATTTATTGGATTGATCTCTTAGGAATCACCATGGATTTCAATAAGGAGATCTCTGTCATTGACAGTAATGAATTAGAGAATGCATTGAGTACATCTTGTAGGGGGAGAGAGAGTCAATGCAAATCAACAAAATATCACCCACCAACCATCTAGAGATAATTCATTTGGACTTTGTTTAATCCCTAACAATGGCAAATTTGTATCTTCCTGTTTTGTACCTTACTTATTTGGATAATCAGATGATTGTTGAACATAATTCTTATTGTCTGCATCTACCAAGGAATCTGGAACGATATATCTGAATGGGAGTCATAATATTAGAAGAGGGCTTTTAAGGTTGTTGGGTTCTATCAAAAAGTGTTTTACTAGATAGTAATGTGTGGTACGGAAATGGTGAGGGGTCACCATTTAATAAAAAAAGCTGGAGAGAGCTCTAGAGAAAAGCAAAGTTTATTGTAGACTATCGAAGAGAGGAAGGGCCTCCTGTGGGCAGGACAGCACCTTAATCCCTAATGCAAAACGCCCCCCTCCCACCACTGACCCTCATCCTCATTGGCTGAGAGTCTTACATTCTAAACGCGAGATCTACCCATGAAATTGAACTTGACCAATAAGTATATAGTTGCCCATATTTGGATGAAATAGGGAGATGTCATAGGAGGGGAAGGCAATGCCCTTCAGAGTCCTTCAGGCCTACTCGAACTCTGAAGTAGATGAAGCCTTACTCGATTTTCACAACTATCTTGAAAGATCTCACCTCATCTCATTCAGTAATAAAGGATAAACATAGCAAGAGTTTGTCTTCTATATATTTGAGTCAATTTTGTGAGGCAAGGTGGCATAATGGATAAAGAGCCTTGGAGTCAGATTTGGGTTCATGTCCTGCTTTGAGTATGTGTTTATGTATATGTATGCTTTCCAATCCTCAACAAGTCATTTAACCTGTTAGTGACTCAGGCAACTCACTTAAGACTTGTTAAGGTGACATTAAAAAAAAAAAAAAAAGTTCCTCAACTGAACTCCCTATACTAATAAAAATCAGCAGTTCCAGTTCATGTCCTGGTATATTATAGAGAATCACTTAGGAAAGATTTGCCTAATCTGGAATCTCTTTGATATTCTTATGGGACTCAAACTATGTTTCTTTTGCAATAATGCTATTCAGGATATTTTTTTTTCTTTTGAAATTTACTGAATGGTATTTTAGGTATTGAGTCTAAATATGGTTCTACTGTCATCAATGATGACACTACAAGTATTGATAAATATATTCCATTTGACATCTATTTGTCTTTCCAGTTTCACCCATAGTTCCAGCTGCAAACTTTTCTATATGCTTTTTCCTGGACTGCTTTTCACTGTTTTTTGAGTCACTACTGTTCATAATCTTTCATCCTCTTCCTAATGTTTTGCAAATAATGAATTCTAAACTGGTTTAGGTTTTTACTTCCATGTCTCTCTGTTTGGCCAAACATCAAATGTTTAATAGCTAATGTGATTTATAGACTATTTGAACCACCTCTGTGTGGCAATTGTTTTATATCAGTTAAACTTCTCCAAGAAATAATAAACAAAGGCAGCGTCTTTTATCCATTTCCCATTTTTCAGAGTCAACATCTGATTTGAGTGGGTTGAGTTGGAGTTGTAATTATACACAGTGGAGTAATTTCAGTAGGAATGAAAATAAAATCTAAAAATCTTAGTTTTCCTTTCTTCAAGTAGAAAGTTATTATCACATGAATTTTAAAAAAAACACCTCTCATAGCAATTTGTATTTATATGGTCATAAAAAGTGGCAAGCCTTTTTTTTTTTTTTTTTTTTTTTTTTTAAGGAAAGGAGATTTCTTAATCCTTATGTGGCTCAGGGACCCACAAACTAGGTTTAATAATTTTCTTATTTAGTTCATTACCTCTACCTGGAGTCACACTAAGAAAATGTAGTATCACATGTCTAGTCAATACGCATTTAGTAAGCACCTAATATGGATGTGCTAGATACCATGCTAAGTACTGGGAGTACAAAGAAAGGGAAAAAATAATTTCTGACATTAAGTTCAAAATCTAATGAGATACTATATTAAAAAGTTGTATATAAATAAGCTATATACCAGATAAATAGGAAATAATCAACAAAAGGAAGGCAATAGAATCAAAACATATTGGAAAAAGCTTCCTATAAAAAGTGAAATTTTAGTTAGGGCTTAAAAGAAGTCAAGTGAAAGAGGTGAGGATGAGAATTACAGCCATTGGGTATAGTCAGTGCAAATGCACAGAGTTGGGGGAAAGAATGTTTTGTTCAAGGAACAGAAAAGAGTGCATGATAGTGTATAGGGTAAGATGACTAGAAATGTAGGGTGGATATAAAGATCCTTTTAAAAGGAAGGTACTAAGTAATAAGAGTTTGAAGAAAATTGAGGTAATAGAAATGAAAGAAGGGGCAATCTGCTGAAGAATGTTAAATGAAATGGGATGAATTGGGCATATAGAAGGATTAACCTCAGCAAGGAGTAAGACTGTCTCTTCATAATGAGATATAGGTAAAAGCTGAAAGTTTGGCTGAAAGCCTCTGAGAGAAATGAAAAAGAAAAAAAGGGAGCTCCTAGAGAATGGCCAGATTTTTTCAGTAAAATGTGAGAGAAGTTTCTCATCTGAGAGGATAAGAAGGTGGAAAAAGAAAACAGCTCCTATAGAGGATAAGAAGGGAGCTATGGAGAATTTAAGAAGAAATGAAAAAGTTTGAAAAATCTTTTATAGTGAGTCAGTTAGGGAGGCATAAAAAGATCTCCTTGAAACAGTTGAAAGTATATAATGTAAATTTGTCATGGACACAGTCAGTAAATGTCATAATTTTCTCCAGTTTCATCTAGCAACAGGTGAACAAGAGGGAAAGTACCAGATGGTGGGATTAATCCAGGGCTAAGGTTTAGCAAAGCAAGATCAGCAATAAATTAAGTGGTAAGGTACTCAAAAGGACAGCATAGAGTTGAACTGGTTCATTAAGTATCGAGATGGAGAAGGAAGATGGCCTGGAAGAGAACCAAGGGGTCAAAATATTGACAATCATGGTGAGAATGAAGAATATTATTCTTCAGATTGCAGTGTAAATGAAGAGATGGAATGATTGTGATCAGTTAAAGGAATTCAGAATTTATGAAAATGGAAGAATATTTGTGGATAATCTCAAGATAAAAAGTATGGTCATCTCTGTGTTAACTGAGATAAAGTGAAGGAGCAGGCCTAAGTTCCCAAAAATGGAGGTGAAAGGGTTCCTATGCAACTAGTCATGGTAATAATATGAATATTGAATATGAAGTAATCTTTATTTTTTCCTACAGGAAATAAAAAAAAAATGTAGTAGTTAATATTTATATGGTACTTTAAGGTTTGCAAAACACTTTATTTGATCCTCACAATAACTCTATGAGAAAGATACTTGTTGGGATTGCTGGGTGAGGACTGGGGTTGTCTGGATGGTGACAAGGTGAGAATTCAGGTTTTCTGGACGGTTGCAAGGTGGGAACTCAGGTTGACTTGATGGAGGGGGCAAGCTCATTGGCTGGGGTGGTTCTTCCCGGAAGCCCTTGCATTATCCCACGCCCATTCTCTGGGAGAATAAAAGAGAGAGCACTGGGCGCAGAGAGCAGATCGGCCTGGAGAAGGATAAGAGCTGGAGGAGATTCAGAGCCAGGATACAAGAAGAAGACTCTGCATTGCATCAGGCTTGACGGGGCTCTCTGCAGGAAGGGAAGTCACTTCTAAGGACAAGAGTTAACAGCAACTGCCTGGAGACAACGGTTCACTACAGGAAGAAGAATCTGTCTGAAAGATTTGAGTAGACACAGCAGATCTCTTCCCAGAGAGTGATCCGGCAGCTTCTGGAGACGACAGCTCGTTACAGATACTATTATTCCTATTTTGTAGGTAAGTGCATTGTATTTTGGGCAGGACTTGAAATCAAATCTCTTTGGCTTCAAGCCTGGCTTTGTATTTATGGTATAACAGATGCACAGGACTCCCATGATCCCTTAAGTATAGGGAGGGGGCAGAAGGAAGTATTCTTCTCAATATTTTCCTTCTAGAAGGAAACTATAGTTAGAGTGTTTTCCCAGAGCAACCAGAGAATAGTACAAGTTTGAGGGGACAGGGATGGGAACTATTTAGACTCCCCTGGAAAACAATCATAATTTGAAAACCACTAAGCAATCAATTACCTGCCCTTCAGAATTTTGCTGCTCAAATAATTCATTGGCTTTGTTCACCAAATTGCCACTCAAAAACACTGTTCAATATTCATCCTTCTCCAAGGAGTATGCTGTATCAGGAAATCTTCTTTCTCTTAAACAGTACTTCTTAACTGTCTTTTGTGGCATGACAGTCTGCTGAAATCTATGTTCCCTTCTCAGAATGTTTTGTTTTAATTCATAATTGAAGGAAATACTAAATTTCAGTTAGAGATCAGTGAAAAGATGGAATTTCCCCTCCATGTAGGTTCTCAGACTTTCCCCTAAGAAAAGGTCTATGGACCTCAAGTTAAGAATTTCTGTTTTAAAAACTGGGGAAATTTTTTTACAACTAGTATTTCTGATAAATATATTTTATTTTATTTTAAAACTGAGTCAAATTTATAAGAATACAAGTCATTCCCCAATTGATAAATGATCAAAGGCTATGAACAATTTTCAGATGAAGAAATGAAAGCCATACATAGTCCTATGAAAACATGCTCTAAATCACTACTGATTAGAGAAATACAAATTAAAACAATTCTGAGATACCACCTCACACCACTCAGATTGACTAAGATGACAGGAAAAGATAATGAAAAATGTTGAAGAGGATGTGGTAAAACCAGAATACTAATACATTGTTGGGAGTTGTGAAGTAACCCAAACCATTTTGGAAAGCAATTTGGAACTATGCCCAAAGGGCTATAACACTGTGCATACTCTTTGATCCATAAGTGCCACTTACAGGTCTGTATCTCAAAGAAATCATAAAAGAAGAAAAAAGACACACATGCAAAAATGTTTGTAGCAGTTCTTTTTGTGGTGGCACAGAATTGGAAAAGGAGTAGATGCCCATCAACTGGGCATGGGAAATGGCTGAATAAGTTATGGTATATGAAAGTAATGGAATATTATTGTTCTATAAAAAAGTGATGAACAGGCTGATTTTAGAAAGACCTGGAGAGAGTTACAGGGATTGATGCTGAGTGAAACAAAGGGAACCAGAAACACATCATACACAGCAATAGCTAGATTGTGTTATGATCAACTATGATAGACTTGAATGTTTGTAGTGGTTCAGTGATTCAAGGCAATCCTAACAGACTTTGGATGGAAAACACCATCTGTATCCAGGGAGAGAACTGTGGAGACTGAATATAAATGTTATGTTCACTTTTTTTTTTTCTCTCGTTTTTCCTCTTTTGTCCTGATTTTTCTTTCCCAATATGGTTCATAAGACAATATGTAAGAAAAAATAAATGTATATGTATAATCCCCTCAAAAAATTCTGCTTTAAAAGGTACTATTCCCACTCTAGAATTTGAGAAGCCTCATCTAGGATTTTAGCTGCAGGAGCCATGTTGTTGTTTTTCTTATTTCTCCTTTATAAAGCTGGATGAAAATATATGCACTCAATCATGGAACTCTTTTGAAGGAACTCTAGCAAAGCCCAGCTCTGCACTTGGTTACTGCCATGTCTTACACTGTGAAGGAATTCTTCACCAGTACATCTATTTCAGTCCTGAGTGAAAGAGAAAAGCTTCACTTCTTCATTCATCAAGAACAGGGCTATTTGCTGATCTTTCCTGAAAATGAAAAGTCCAAGAGAAAGATCAATGTAGTCTGTCATACCCTATGTCACCTGAGGAGTGACATCCTCAAAATTACTCAGAATTCTTTGTCCTTGAGAAAGAATCACTGGACATGCCTGAACTACATGGAGATATCCCTTGGATAGCTTCACCATCCTATCTCCTATAGCCTCTTTTACTGGATTGCAAGATTTTAAAAAATGATCAGTTCCTTCACAGGCTAATTGTACACTATTTCAAAGTCTGATTGTTTTTGTAGCAAAACAACTGTTTGGTCATCTATACATATATTGTATTTAATTTATACTCTAACATATTTAACATGTATTGGTCGACCTGCCATCTGGGGGGGAGGGGGAAGGAGGGGAAAAATTGGAACAAAAGGTTTGGCAATTGTCAATGCTGTAAAATTACCCATGCATATATCTGGTAAATAAAAACTATTAATTTAAAAAAAAAATGATCAGGGACTTCTTTAACCTATCTCGTTTACATTTATATTTGTATGATTAGGTGTAGCTTCTCAGAACCTTTTCAACTCTTAAAAAAATTAGATATCATATTGTACAAACTAATGAAATGAGAGAGTGGATAATCCAGAATAAGGATGATTCAAACATGTTTATTTTTTTAAATGTATTCAAAGATAAAAGTTTCTATATTTTCTTCCTTTACTCAGTGGTATCAGTGATCCAGAATATAACTAAACAGTAAAATATATGTAATCAATAAGGCAGAAAATTCACCCATGGGTAACCAAAAATTAACCATACTGACACTGCATCTTCTAAAGAACTAAAAGTGCTTTCCTGGCTTTTGTCCTGTGTCTTCTCTACATTCTCCTGAGGAAGAAAGAGCTGGCAATTACCCTCATTTCACAAGTAAGGAAACAAATACAAAGATGTTAAGTTCAAACAGCAAATTAGAATAGTAACTGCACTGGGATGTGGGGTTTTTCATCAATAAGCAGCAAAAGTTCTTCCCATAAGAATATAAGAAATACCCAAAGAGGAATTTATTCTGATACCTAATGCTCACTCTGCAATTACCTAAAGGTTGCACATCAGAGGATATGGTTGTTTCTTGTAATATCATCTCAAAATATACTTTTCAAATATCCTAATAAGTGAGATAGCAAAACCAAGTCCCTAGTTAAGCAGTTCTTCTGATGGCACAATTTTTCACTATGATATGCCTTTAAACAAGAATATTACTTTGGGATTTTCTTAGGCAAAATAATCCCAGAGATTCTGTGGCCAACTGTTTAAAAAAACAACAACACTTTTCTAGACAAATATAATAACCTGTTCCAACATGAGGAACAACAGATCAGGCAATAAACAGCATCCATGTTAAAGAGGTTGAGAATTGCAATCTTGATCAGTTGATAATTAAAGCAAAAATGTAAAATTCTGGAATTTGGAACTGTTTAATTCATTCATTATATACTTTTATTTTAAAAAATCTCTAGAGCATTCCTATTACTCATCCTGCATTTATTAAGTACTTACTATGTGTCAGGTACTTTGCAAAGGATTGGGGACACACAGAAAGGTAACCCTGTCCTCAAGAAGGTCCCATTCTAATGAAAAAGACAACTTGTAAATAACCAAGTACATGAAAAATTTTATATAGAGAGAGAGAAAGAGGGGGGCGGGTAGAGGGGAGATGGAAAATAATCTCAGGAAAAGATATTAGCTGCTGTTTGAGGATATTTACATGGTTTTTAAATTAAACTTTTCCTGTTCTCAATTACCAAATAAGTTGAACTTCTTCCTTGGTAATATATCTAACATTTTATAAGAAATTTCTGAGAAATACCATCCCGATATTATAGACTAATGTCTATATGTACCCATAAGAGTTGCTGGGTCCTAAAAGGTCTGTGTGCCTGTTACACCCTTGTTTGACCAGACTAGTTATATTTCAG
This sequence comes from Sminthopsis crassicaudata, assembly GCF_048593235.1. NCBI lineage: Eukaryota > Metazoa > Chordata > Mammalia > Dasyuromorphia > Dasyuridae > Sminthopsis > Sminthopsis crassicaudata. Next base: position 286,530,338 of record NC_133620.1, read on the forward strand.
AAAGATTCATCACTACAAGGCTGACTCCTGTTAGGAATTTAGGGAGAACCATAGTATCAGTGATTAAGTCTATAACAATCTAAACCATCTGCCATGACATAGGAATCAACTCCACTGAATGTTCAGAAAAAATTGGCCTTCTTTGCCTGAAACAGACCTTTGAAAGCAAAATTCTTATCCTCCAGTCTTTTCTAAGGTACCAGTAGTTGAAAAAGGGGGGAGGAGGAGAGAGAGGGGCAAGAGGAAGAAAATGAGTATTTTTTAAGATTTTATTTAAAAAAACAATTAGAAAAAAGAAAAATAGAAAAGGAATACAAAACAAAATAAAAGAGAGCATTGTCATGTGCCCAGCAGAATATTAGGGAGGATTCAAAATATATAACAACAAATTACCAGTTCAAGAAAACATGTACATATATGTATATAATATATATATATATATATATATATATATATATATATATATATATATATATATATATATATATATATATATATATATATATATATATATATATATATATATATATATTCTACATATATATGAAGAAAAAATTAATATTCATGAGTATCCATCTTTACTTCCTTGTAAATGGTTCTTTTGTTCTCTGCTGCACATCTTTTTTACTTTATTTTTTTCCCTCCTTTTATACTTTTATACTTAAGTAGGCTATATAGTGAAGAAAGGCTATATTTATGTATACATATGTAGATATATACATGCATATATCACCCCCTTCACATACATATTTATGTGTATATGCTTGCTGACCCTTCGCTTTAATTCTGCTCCTTAATTTCCCCCAACCCATGGATCTCTCCTTTGTCTTGTTCCATCACCCTTTGCTTCCTCATCCACTTATCCCTTTTCCCTTAATTCTTTGTAGATTTTAGACAGTGCTATACCCTTCATGGTATATATGTAGTGTTACCTATTTAATCCATTTTCAATGTGAGTAGTGAAAATCTGCAAGTTAATTGAATGTTCATTTTTTCTCATTCAGTATTATAGTTTTGCTGGATATATTTTCAGATATAAGCCTTCTTCTTTTGATTGTTGCTGGATTTGATTCCAGGATCTGCAGTTTTTTATTGTGGCTGCTGATAAGTCCTATATAATTCTACTTGTAACTCCAATATATTTAATTTATTTTTTCTCCTTCCTTGCAAAATTTTGTAGATCAAAGGATTTAGTTTGTTTTTTGTTTTATTTTGGATTTTGTTTTTTGTTTTATTTTGGATTTTTTTTTTTTTTGAGGCAATTGGGATTAGGGGGCTTGCCCAGTGTCACACAGCTAGGAAATGTTAAATGTCTGAGGATGAATTTGAACTCTGATCCTCCTGAATTCAGGGCCAGTGCTCTATCTACTGCACCATCAAGCTGCCTTTTCACTTTGATCTGAGGATTTTGAAATTTGGCAATAATATTCCTTTGTATTTTCCACAAAGGATCTAGTTGAGTGGTGATCAGTGGATTTCTTCTATTTTTACTTTCCCCTCATGTTCTATCACTCCAGGACAATTTTTTTGGATTATTTCTTGCATTATCGTATCAAGGTTCTTTTTTTGGTCACAATTTTTAGGCAGTCCAATTATTATATTTTATCTTCTTGAACTATTCTCCAGATCTGTCATTCTTCTTATAAGGTGTTTCACATTCTATTCTATTTTTCCATTCTTTATAATCTGTTTTGTTATTTCTTGATTTCTCATAACTTTACTGGCTTCCCCTTGCCCAATTCTAATTTTCAAAGAGTTATTTTCATCTTCAAACTCTATCTCCTTTTTTATTTGGTTAACTTTTTTTTCTCATAATTTTCTTGTTTTTCTTAGATGGTTTTTGTTTCTATTTTAAAATTTTTTTAGTTTTCCACAACTCCACCAACAATGCATCAGTGTCCCAGTTTTCCCACATCCCCTCCAACATTCATCATTTTTTCCTGTCATCTTAGCCAATCTGACAGGTGTGTAATGGTATCTCAGAGTTGTCTTAATTTGCATTTCTGTGTTCAATAGTGATTTGGAACACTCATGAGTGGAAATAGAAATAGAAATAGAAAGAATCCAACCATTCTAGAGAGCAATCTGGAATTATGCCCAAAAAGTTATCAAACTGTGCATACCCTTTGATCCAGCAGTGCTACTACTGGGCTTATTTCCCAAAGAAATACTGAAAAAGGGAAAGGGACCTGTATGTGCCAAAATGTTTGTGGCAGCCCCTTTTGTAGTGGCTAGAAACTGGAAAATGAATGGATGCCCATCAATTGGAGAATAGTTGGGCAAATTATGGTATATGAATGTTATGGAATATGATTGTTCTGTAAGAAATGACCAACAGGATGAATACAGAGAGGCTTGGAGAGACTTACACGAACTGATGCTGAGTGAAATTAGCAGAACTAGGAGATTATTATACACTTCAACAACAATACTGTATGAGGATGTATTCTGATGGAAGTGGATATCTTCGACAAAGAGAAGATCTAATTCAGTTCCAATTGATCAATAATGGACAGCATCAGCTACACCCAGAGAAAAAACACTTGGAAATGATTGTAAACTGTTTGCATTTTTGTTTTTCTTCCCAGGCTATCTTTACCTTCTGATTGCCTGCCATCTAGGGAAGGGGGTGGAGGGAAGGAGGTGAAAATTTGGAACAGAAGTGAGTGCAAGGGATAATGTTGTAAAAAATTACCCATGCATATGTACTGTCCAAAAAAAAAAAAAAAAAGTTATAATTATAAAATTAATTTTAAAAAAAGAAAGTAAATTTTTTTTTAGTTTTTCTTCAATGTCTCTCATTTGATTTTTAAATTCTTTTTTGAGTTCTATAAATTCTCTCTGGGCAGGGAGCTATTTCATGTTACTTTCTACTCACATTTTTAAAGTTTAATTTATCTAAATATTTTCACAAATCTAGATATTCAACAAAACAATAAATCAAATTTGTATCAAGTGTTTGAGAATTAAACAATTCACTCCAAAACAGGGTCTTTCCTTCTGAAAAAGGTCTGAGTGAATTCTTCTTTGCCTTTAAGTTGAAGATTATCTCTTCTGAATTCCTTTTTTTTTTTTTCCCTTAAATATTGAGAGCTTTGCAGATTACTGTCTCGACTGATTTTAATTAGATTTTTGAGTTGAAACTGAATAAATTACTTATCAAGTCTTCTTACAGAGGCAAATTTATTCTGAAATGCAGTCAACAGTAGCATTCAGATCCATCTAACTTGGGACAAAAATAGCCATGAACATCAGACTCTATAATGCCATGCTTAGTATTTCCATTTTATCCAAAATAGTCAGGATAATGATTCCTCTCAGAAGGCCCTTGTCTAATTAGACTCTTTCTATGACCATTGATGATGATAAAGTTTAAAGGGGACATATCTATCATCTTCCCATATTTAAATGTATTTTATGTTTGTTTAGTCATTTATTTTTATTCTATTTGCCTTTTTATGTTTCTCTTAACTCTTGTGTTTGACTACAAAGTTTCTATCTAGCTCTTTTTATCAGAAATGCTTCCAAGATACTCTTGGATGTATGCCTTTATTTTTTGCCTTTTGGAATATTGTGCTCTAAGTTCTTCACTCCTTTATAGTGTTGGCAGCTAAATCATTTGTGATGCTGACTATAACTTTTCAGTACTTGAATTCTTCCTTTCTGAATTTGTGTAATAATTTTTTTTTCTTTTACCTGGAAGTTCTGGGTTTTGATCATAATGTTCCAACAAGTTTTATTTTAAGGTTTTTGTTAGGAGGTGATCAGTGAATTATATTTTTACTTTGCGCTCTAGTTCTAAGATATCTGGGCAGTTATTAGAATTTTGTGAAATATGTTATCTGGGCCTTTTTTTGTCATGGTATTTAGATAATCGATTGTGTCTTAATTTTTTTCTTCAAATTTTTTCCAAGTCAGTTGTTTTTGCTATGAGATACGTTATATTCTTTTTCCCCCCTGTCTTCTGACTGATATTTCTTGATATCTTATGTAGTCATTGACTTTTATTTGGCCCATTTTACTCTTCAGGGAATTTGTTGTTTGTGAAAGATTTTATATATTTTGTGCCAAACTGTTGATTTCCTTTTCAACTTTGCCCTCACAATTCTCATTTCTTTTTCATTTTTTTCCTCTAGTACTCTTATTTCAATTATAAAACTTTAAAAACTGTTTTGAAAATTCTTCACCTTTTCTAGGTCACTTTATGCATAATCTTTGAATGTTTTTCTTGAAGTTTTACTTACAGATATGTTTGGTTTGTGTCTTGAGTATTACTGAAATCTATAAAAGCTTTTTGTGATAGGATTCTTTTTGTTGGCTCATTTTTCATATAACTCATCTCAGAATTGGGACAGGCTCTAAGAATTTCTGGAAGGAAGATCTGAACTAGTCTTGTTGCTGCTTTCTTTTTACTCCTACATGCCATCCCTGATCTCTCTTCAGAGAACCATTTCTGGTCCTCTCTTCAATTCTACCCTGTATTTGTGCCCTGGAAGTAGAGAATGGATAACAAAGCTTCTTTGCTGACACTTGTTCCTCCATACTATATGCTGTTCCATAGAGCTTGCTCAGAAAAAGAGCCTCTCTCTGCACTGGAGTACTACACATACAGATGATATTGATATGTCTTGATGATTTTAAGAGAAAAATGGAAAGAAAGAGGAAGAGGAGTACACTGGGATAAAAAGAAAGTTAGAAAAATTATCTCATACAATAAAAAATGTACAAATAGATATCTGTTGTGGCTTGTCCTTTTTTCTTGAAGAGGACTATGACATTAGGGGAAATGATGCAAGTGAATTAGATTTAAGTGAAGGAAAACTATGCAAGGTCACCTGCCTCACTTTCTCTTCCTCAGCCATCTGAGTCCAGTGACCAGATGTAGATCAGAACAACTGGAGAAGCCCTGGATGCAGTGGGAGATCTTGGCTTTTTTAAACTAAAGTCTTTAATAAGTCTCAGTTTGACTGAGGCTACACCCATTCAGTGATTAAAATTGGATAAAAAAGAGCTCAGTAAATGACCAAGTTTTTCAGTGAAATACAAGGCAAGGCTCTCATTTGAGAGGGTGTAAAAAAAGAGAGGGAGGTAAGATTTGAGGGAAAAGTCTGAAAAAGGCATTGTGGTGAGATAGTGATTTAACTAGGGAGGTATAAAAAGATTGCCTTGTCACAGTGCAGGCCCATTTGAGAGTAAACTTGTAATAGTCCTGGAAAAAGTAGGTTTTTGTGATTTTTCTCCAGCCTCATTCATCACCATGTAAGGAGCAAAAGCAGCAAACAATGGGAGAAAGACAAAGCTTGGCTGGGCAGGACAAGATAAATGAAGATAGTATTTTTTATAAAAAAAGAGAGAATCAAATAAGTTCATCATCATGTCAAAATGGGAAGGGAGGAAAACAGTCAAAACAAGGGTGATAGCCTTGAAAGGAATTGAGAGGTCAAGGGATTCAAATTCTGATGAGGAAGAACAGGGTTAAAACAGAGTAAGAGAGGAGGAATGATGAGAAACTGATCTATTAAGGGAATTTCAAAGTTCATGAACATGGAAATGAATTAATAGAAAAATCAAAGATATGTCCTTTCCATGCATAACTGTGGAGGAGTAGATCTTGGGAAATAAGTAAGTTGATGAACTGAGAGGTTAAAATGTTTGAGGGAGCAACAACAGGTATATTGAAAGTCTATATTGTGAGGGCAGGAGTGAGAGAAGAGAGAAAGATTGCTTTTCTTTATATTCCTAGCCTGTAGCAGAGTGCCCAGCACATAGTAAGTGTCCAATAAATAATTGTTTTATTGTGTTCAAATCTTTTAAAAAATTATTAGCTGAAAGATGACAGGAAAAGATAATGATAAATGTTGGAGGGGATGTGGGAAAAGTGGGACATTAATGCATTGTTGGTGTAGTGAACTGATCTAACCATTCTGAGCAGACCCTTTGATCCAGTAGTGTCTCTACTGGGTCTGTATCCCAAAAAGATCATAAAAAAGGGAAATGGACCCACATGTGCAAAAAACATTTGTAGCAGCCCTTTTTGTATTGGCAAGAAACTTGAAATTGAATGGATGACCATCAATTGGAGAATGATTGAATAACTTATGGTACATGAATATTATAGAATATAGTTTTATAAGACATGATGAGCAGGTTGATTTCAGAAAAGTTTGGAGAGACTTACATGAACTGATGCTAAATGAAGTGAATAGAACCAAGAGAACAAGATTATGTGATGATTAATTCTGAAGGACATGACTCTTTTCAATGAGATGATTCAGACCTTTCTCTCACTTTTTTCTCTTTTTGATCTGATTTTTCTTGTGCCACATGACAATTGTGGAAATATATATAGTAGAAAAACAAAGAAAAATAAGCAAACAACAAAAAAATTTAAAAGAAATGTTAATTTAAGAAGAAAAAATAATAAAATTATAAGCTGAATATTGTCTCATGTAGAATAAATAAGGGAATCAGCATGATACATACAAAATAAAAAATTTTAGGTTGTTTTTTTTTATAGTAAATTTAGCCCAAGCATGGCACCTAATGTGAAATCTGTTTACTCTGCTCCTTTTCTTTCTTATCTGACTCACTTCTCAATCTGCTTTTCTGCTGTCAGGTCTAGAGAGGTTTATTCAGAGTAGAACATCTGACCACAGTCATGACCACACTTTTTCACAGTTTTATGAGTAACCTTAGTGAAGCAGGGAGTAGAAGGAAATATTCTCATATTCAGTCTTTTGACTCCTCAGCTCCCACCTGTGTGTTTGCATCAAAATATTTTCTAAACCCAAAAGAAAAAGAAAAAACATTCATAATATTTAATCAATAGAAGGCAAAAGCGTGCACGTTCTATTTTGCCTAGCCCCTAAACCTAGTCACCTTCCCACCAATAAACAGAATATTAATAACAGAAAATGGGCACAACTAGAATTCTTAAAAAAAAAAAAAATCTCTCCTTCCTGCCTGCCCCCTCCCATACCCATTGAGAAGACAAGTAATATTATGTCAATTATATATATAAAATCATGCTAGGCATATTTCCATATTAGTCATATTTTTAAAAAAGAAAAAGTGAAAAAAGTACATTTCAAATAAAATTAGTATATTCCAGTTTCCATTCAGAGCTCATCAATTCTCTCTCTGGAGGTGGAAAACATTTTTTTCCTTATGTGATCCTTTGGATCATTGTATTGATTAGAGTAGATAAGTTTTTCACAGTTGATCATCATTACAATATGGTTATTATTGTGCACAAAGATCTTCCGATTCTTCTCACTTCACTGCATCAATATGTGAAGGTCTTGCAATGTTTTTTGTTTTGTTTTTTTTTTTTCTGAAATCACATTCCTCATCATTTTCTACAATACAATAGGTACTCCATCACAATCATACACTACAACATGTTCAGATATTCTCCAATTGATGAACATCCTCTCAATTTCCAATTCTTTGCTATCACAAGAGGAGCTATTATAAATATCTATTTACATGTAGATTCTTTCCTCTTTTTTTGATCTCTTTGGAAAACAACTATTAGTGATATTGCTACTTCAAGGGATATGCATAGTTTTAAATCCCTTTGGGCCCGGTTCCAAATTGTTCTCTAGAATGGTTGGGTGAGTTCACTATTGATGTTCATTAATGTGCCTATTTTTTCCTCATCTCCTCCAGAATTTCCCCATTCTATCTTTCCCTTCCCCTTTCTCCTATTGCATCTCTCTTCCTCACCACTTTAAAAAAAAAAAAATTTTGGGGGGGAGAACATTTCAATACAATCAAAACACATCCATGCCTTTGTCATTTGTCATTTCTGATAGGTATAAGCAGTACCTTAAAGTTGTTTTAATTTGCCTTTTTCTAATTACTAATGATTAAAAATAAGAGGGGAATCATATGTGTAAATCACTTAGTGCAGCACCTGACACATAGTGATATATAAATGCTTATTCTTTCCCTTTCCTTGACCCTCATCCCTAACTTACCATGTGAAACCTTTAAAAAAATTTTCCTTTATTTCAAGTAGGACCCCAATGATCCTTATGTAACCAATCCACAGTCCCCATACATTAATAGGACTTACAATTTCTCAGTTATATTCTTCAAAACTCTGAAATCATTTGTAAAAGATTTTGACCAATACTGTATGAGGATGTATTCTGATGGAAGTGGATATCTTCAACATAGAGAAGAGCTAATCCAATTCCAATTGATCAATGATGGACAGAATCAGCTACACCCAGAGAAGGAACACTGGGAAATGAGTGTAAACTGTTCCAATTCTTCCTTTGCAACAACAACAACAACGAAATTCAATTCTGCACATATATATTGTATCTAGGATGTACTATAACATATTTAATATGTATGGGAATGCCTGCCATCTAGGGGAGGGGATGGAGGGAAGGAGGGGAAAATTTGGAACAGAAGGGAGTACAAGAGATAATATTGTAAAAGAATTACCCATGTATATGTACTGTCAAAAATGTTATAATGATAATCCAGTCCTGTTACAACAAGCACCACAGGTGTTTAATAAATGCTTTTTGCCTGGCTGATTGAGCTTTGTGGTTGAGTCAATTCAGTAGTGTTCTGGTCTTCTTAACCCCATTTGGAGTCTTCTTGACAAGACACTAGAGTGTTGCCATTTACTTCTCCAGCTCATTTTACAGATGAGGAAAATGAACCTTTTCATGTTCAAATCTGAGACTGAATTTCAACTTAGGAAGCAAGATCTTTCGGACTCTAGGCATTCTATCCACTGAGCCTCATAATAATGATACTCATAATAATACTAACATTTTAATTTCTAAAAATGGTAGATAATGATAATTTATATAACTCACATAAACAAAGCCTCTTTGGAGGATCCTTGGTAATTTAAGATTATAAAAGAGTCCGAAGACCAAGATCTGGAGAAAGGGAAAAGAATACAGTTTCTGGAGTAAGATCTAAGATAGAGTTTTAGATTTATCATTTATTAGCTGTGTGACCTGGGCAAATAAATTGCTTCAACCTCTATCAAAAGCAGATTCTTCATCTGTAACCTTCGATCTTCAACTTCCATTTTAGCTCTGACATTATGGAATCATTCAGATAAACTCCTAGGAGCTTTTTAAGGAACAAGAAGCCTCAGTTAATTTCTTAAATGAAATTAAGGAGAATTAAAAGAAGTTCAAAAAAATCAAGCATCAGTTGGGAAATTTGCCTTTAAAAGTTTTTCTAAGCTGCCTGGAGCTAACAGTGCTATTATAGACAATATGTTGAACACCCTTAAAGCCTACAAAAATCACTGTAAGAAGTGAAGCAAGTGAATGGCTGAATAAATTGTGGTATATGAATGTTATGGATTATTATTGTTCTGTAAGAAATGACCAACAGGATGATTTCAGAAAGGCCTGGAGAGACTTACATGAACTGATGCTGAGTGAAATGAGCAGAAACAGGAGATTGTTGTATACTTCAACAACAGTACTGTGTGATGATCAATTCTGATGGACGAAGCCATCTTCAACAATGAAATGAACCAAATCAGTTTCAATAGAGCAGTAATGAACTGAACCAGCTACACTCAGAGAAAGAACTCTGGGAGATGACTATGAACCACTACATAGAATTTCCAATCCCTCTATTTTTGTCCGCCTGCATTTTGGATTTCCTTCACAGGCTAATTGTACACTGTTTCAAAGTCTGATTCTTTTTGTACAGCAAAACACTGTTTGGACATGTATACATATATTGTATTTAACTTATACTTTAACATATTTAACATGTATTGGTCAACCTGCCATCTGGGGGAGCGGGTGGGGGGAAGGAGGGGAAAAATTGGAACAAAAGGTTTTGCAATTGTCAATGCTGAAAAATTACCTATGCATATATCTAGTAAATAAAAAGCTAAAAAAAAAAAAGAAAAAAAAAGAAGTGAGGCAAGTGCCAGTCTCACGAAGTAACATAATTTAAGAGACAAGGACTCCCTGTAACTTGGAGGGTGGGAGATGGGAGATAATCACTAGAATTTTGAGAGTATCTATGGTGATTAAAAGATGGCAATTTTCTGAAGAAAAGCCAAGAACACAAAGATTATACTGAGGCTCCAATATTTTGGATCCAAATGCAGCTCTACCAGGCTGCTAGCCATCAAGATATATATCTTGAAATGGGAAAAGACCAGAAGGGAAAAGACCAAAGCCATTAAAATGTTCAAACTTAATGTGTTAACCACCACAAAATACATACCATATAAATGATGTAGCATTCATAATTTTTGGTTTCATCTTTGCTGTTTGAAGAGGGAAAGACCTGTAGTAAATCATTAAACTATAGCATATGAGCCTTTTCCCATGCAGGAAGATGTGGGTGAGTATGAGTAACGTGTAGCTGGCTACAAAGTTCAGTGGCATGTGTGGGGTGTTCAGGGAGCACTAGTACATCTGGTATAAGGCTTGCCCATCTCTTTTCAGGGCTGCTTAGCCACATATGGTGTCTACCTGATTCATCCAACTCTCACCTGTAGCTCCAAGAAACTGAAGCATAAATAATGTCCATGCCCCAGTAAAATCATCTTGGCAGATGAGCTAAAGCAGGTCAAGTGTCTCAAACCATTTGGTGAGTTAGGGGGAGGTTTCCTCCAAATAGATTTAGACTTTCCCTTGTGGAACAGGCAAATGAAAACATTTTTTCCAAGTCATGAAGATAGCTAAAGAAAATATTGTGGAGTACTTAGAGCTTGGAAAAATATCAAAAATGCCAAGGTTATCCACTGCATCCTGGGCATCACTCATCATTTTGATTTTTCGTCTTGCCACTGGACATAGAGAACTCTGGAAGAAAAAGTGAAGTTGATGATTTTATACAATTCTGTCTCACTTGAATCCAATTGACTTCATGATGTCAATGATCTTCTTCCAAAAAAAAAAAAAAAAAAAATCAAAATATTGATGAACAACTTGGCTCAGAATCCTGAAACTCAGCTCAGGAAATCTAGAGTTTGAATCCTGCCTCAGGTTCAGTACTAGTTGTGTGCTCACAATCTCTCACAACCTTAAATTTATCTGTAAAATAGGAATAATAATAGCACCTCTCTCACAGACTAGTAAAAATCAAAAGAGATAATATTAAGTGAAATGTTTGTAAAACTTTAATGTGTTATATAAATAATAGCTATTCTTATATAATTTGATCAGCTATTGAATCTGATTTGAATATGATTCACATAGATGTGGCTAATGAATCTTTAAGTCAAAATCTTTTGTCCTTCATCAATACATTGTTGGTGGAGTTGTGAATTGATTCAACCATTCTGGATGGTTGGATAGCCAAAAGGGCTATGAAACTGTGCATAGCCTTTGATCCTGCATGTCTCTACTACATAAGAATAGAGATCATAAAAAAAAAAAAGTTTGAATTGAAAGAGTGAATGACTTTGTAAGTTATGGTGTATGAATGTAAAGGAATAAACAGGCTAATTTCAGAAAGGCCTGAACAGACTTACATGAACTGATGCTAAGGGAAGTGAATAGAATCCAAGAGAACATTGTACACAGCAACAAGAAGATTATGTAATGATCAACTGTGATGGACTTGGTTTTTTTTCAATAAACAGGTGTTTCAGGCCAACTCCAATAGACTTTTGATGGAGAGAGCCATTTCCATCCAGAGAGAGGGCTGTATGTGGATCACAACATAGTATTTTCACCTTTTCTGTTTTTAGCTTGCTTGTTTTTTTCTCTCTATTTTTTTTTCTTTTTTGATCTAATTTTTTCTTGTGCAGAATGAAAACTGGAAATATGTTTAACCTATATTAGATTGCTTGCTGTCTAGGGGAAGGGGAAAGTTAAGGAGAGAAAAATTTGGGTGAATGTTGAAAACTATTTATTGGGAAAATATTTTATTTTGAAAGACATTTCAAAATATGTTTTGAAAAATAAAAAGCAATTATTATTATTTATTTGTTTATTTTTTGCTGAGGCAATTGGGGTTAAGTGACTTGCCCAGGGTCACTAGGAAGTGTTATATGTCTGAGACGGACGATGTTTAGGTTTTAGGGTTCCCTTTAGTAGGGAACCAAATGATAAGGTCTAGATGTTATGCCATAGTGTCCTTGAAGTAGTCCTACCTCAGTTAACTCTGCCCCAAAATCCCAGGCTATGATCATTACCTCTTAACATTTGATGGGATAAAGGTCTTTATTCATTTTAGACATCTTTAGACTATCAGGAGCCTCTCCAGTACCTTCCTCCATCATGTTGTCTTGGGTTCCTCCCCCCATTAGGTCATCCCCATCCAGGTACCCCCCATTATGTCATTGTTCTTGTTACCCTATAAAAGAGTATTGCATTTTGACATTCAGAACTGGATACTTTGAGAGGAGATAATGATCCAGCCAATTGATTTATTCTCCAATAAATTAATAATCAAATTATTCTCTAATCTCTAGCCTGCCTCAGTTTCTCTGGCATTACATAGATTTAGGGAACCAAAATGAAATTAGGGTTTCTGGTGGTCAGGGGAGTTAAATGATAAGGTCTAGTGGCAGGTTCCGGGTTCTGGGGACCAAATGGAGAGGTTTGGCTCCCTACACCCCCTTGGGATTCGGCACAAGGAGAGGGAGTTTTGGGGACTCCCTTCTGGCAGTGCAGAGATTGATTCTCTGTAAAGGAATTTACAAACCCAAAAACCTAGATTGATAAAAGTATTTATTATAGAGATTGGAAAGTAAGGTTAGAAATCCTGACAGAGAAGCATAAAGTCTCATTAAGGAAATAGGTAAGGGTAAAGAGAGGATGGCACTGGAAAAGAATATTATCCCAGTGGGCAGAGGCCTCCTTGGCATAGCCTGGCATGTTTAGAACCTCTGCAAAGAGAGGATTTTAGATTGGCTCTTTTATAATAAGAGCTTTGGCTATAAGCTGAAGGGGCTAATTGGTGGACTCCCAAGTTGGCTCATCTTCAAGCTGGATTTCAGCTTGAGCTGGAATTTGAATTGAATTGAATGAGTTTCTTTAATAGGATTGCAATTCTTTTGCTCAGGGCTGAACCAATTCCACCTAGATAACAAAATGAAACTGTTTGTTTTGTTTCCCTCAGGTGGGGTCCCTCACTGAGGCAGGCAGAGTTGAAGATTTTCTCCTTCAAGGAGTTTTAGTTTCTGGGTCCCTTCTTCAAGACCAGATTTGAATTCAGGCCCTCCTAACTTCAGGGTTGGTGCCCTATCCATTACTCCACCTAGCTGCCCCAGCAATTATTATTTTAAAAAAACTTATTCTTCAAAAAGTCCAACTGAAGAATTTGGGAGGAGGGAAGAGAGGATGAGGATTGACTATAAGTAGTATTACAAAAATCAGTTACTACATGCCCAATCAAACTGAGAATGGGTAATAGAGATACAAAATAATTAAGATAGACCGTATATATTCTTAAGGTATAGAGATTAGTCATATTCGCATTCTCCAAATAAATAGTGAATTATTTCAAAAAGTGTTGAGAAAGACCCAACAAGATTAGGGTTCCCTTAGTCAGTGTTACAGGTTTGGCAAAAGAATTCATACATTCAGTCTCTAAGTTAAGGGACAAATATTTTATTCTGCTACTTGACAGGTGGGCTAATTTCTAAAGGAGTTTAGTAAAGAGACAGAAGGGAGAAGAAATTATACTGTTTGCTAGATTCCCCTGAATTAGCCTGCTGTCAAAGAGGCAAAATCAAGGAGATAATTTTGTAGGAAAGAGAATATGCTAAGAAGGTTTAGAGATAGATTTCAGAGTGATAGGGGTGGGGTAGTTCCCAACTTTGACCAACAGAATCAGTATTGTATTACTGCTCTTGGCTAGCATGGTTTGTGGCACTCCCAAGGCTGGTTAGCTTTAGGGTTTCTCAGGAATTGCTACTTTCTCCTACCTCATCATTAATATATTAATGAAATTACTACTTCCCACAGGTACTTGGGTAAAGAAATCCTGGGAGGATAACTACTTAGTAGTGGCTGAAATGCCTGGTCATTAAAGGGCCTGAGTTGATGAAAATGATGAACTCTGTATTTTAGGTGTAAATTTCCCAGTCACAATTTTATTTAATTTAACATTATTCTAAATCCCAGCCTTTATATCATAGAAAGAAAAATGTCCAAACTGGCATGAGGTATTATTTGTAGGAATCTTGAAGCAGTGAAAAATAGTTTGAGGTTAATATTTTACTTAAACAAATAGAATAATCACCTAATTACTACTCCATTTCTTGTTGTTCACTCCAGAAGAACTGAATCAGTCTCCTTTCTGAATGAGAAAGTAGGTTCTTTGTTTTAAATTTGGTTTCCACCCTTTCCCCATATATCTCCCTAAGAGAGCCTCTGCTTTCGGATATGCCCAATGAACTAAAGGGTAAAGTCTGAAAAGAGTTTTAAGCTGGAGGAAATGTGATTTCATATTTTCAGTTTAACTAAAACTGAAGCTTTTAATATACTGCTGAAGAGGGAGGGAAACTGTTCCCTTTACTGAAAGTGTGCTCCCTTTAAGATTATCAATAAACTGTGCTGTGTCCCCTTTCTGATCTCAGAGATCAGGATCTCCCAGGCTCCAAGGAGTCTAGAGAAGGCCCATCTTCCCAGGATGAGAGAAGCAATACTATTCAAGGACAAGCCAACTCCCATAGATCTTTTTGAAATTCTAAATTTTCATTCAATTGAGAAATCCTGGTCTAATCAGCAATTTGCTAGGACTCTGCCTGCTGATCATTCTCAGCCCCAAAACTCCATTTCCCCAATAGGACTCTGCCACTATAGAAGTCAGTCTCTTAGCAAACTGGTTTCTATCCAACAATAAATTTTCATTTTGCAATTAATAATTCGGGAGTAAGTGAATTCTTTCACTTTAAACCTGCAGCCGATTGAAAGGGGATTTTAACAACTCTCATTGCCACTTAACCTCATCACCACCGGGAATTGAGGAGATTCAAACCTCATCACTGCCACATTTATTAATTGAAAGAACTACTGATGGTTTTAATTATGTGATAGAGGGTTGTAGGAATTGATGAGGTGCTGGATAACTAGGTGGGGTTGGCAGAAAAAGCCTGATTAATAAAATTATAATACTTCCCCAGGCAAGCAGGGAAGGGCACTGCTAGGGATCTGCTCAGTCTTCTAGTCCCATCCCCTGTGGATGTCTGGGATAACCCCACCTTACTGTATCCAATCAGAAAGCCAAATTATTATGTCAATCACTACTACCACCCCACCCAACCCCAGGTAAAATTTCCACCCATAAATTTGTCTGTGACCTACTTCATCTCTACTAAATCCCTTTTTAGCTAGAGTATTATGGTGTTCCCTTCCCCTAGTCCAATGCCTCAAGATGAAGTGGGTTGTGCTCCCTTTAAGAAACTAGTCCTTCACTAATACATTGCTGGTGGAGTTGTGAAAGAATCCAGCCATTCTGGAGAGCAATCTGGAATTATGCCCAAAAAGTTATCAAACTGTGCATACCCTTTGACCCAGCAGCGCTACTACTGGGATTATATCCCAAAGAAATACTAAAGAGCGGAAAGAAACATATATGTGCCAAAATGTTTGTGGCAGCTCTTTTTGTTGTAGCTAGAAACTGGAAGATGAATGGATGTCCATCAGTTGGAGAATGGTTGGGTAAATTGTGGTATATGAAGGTTATGGAATATTATTGCTCTGTAAGAAATGACCAGCAGGAGGAATACAGAGAGGGTTGGAGAGACTTAAATCAACTGATGCTGAGTGAAATGAGCAGAACCAGAAGATCACTGTATACTTCAACAACAATACTGTATGAGGATGTATTCTGATGGAAGTGGAAATCTTCAACATAAAGAAGATCCAACTCACTTCCAGTTGATCAATGATGGACAGAAATAACTATACCCAGAGAAGGAACACTGGGAAGCGAATGTAAATTGTTAGCACTAATATCTGTCTGCCCAGGTTGCATGTACCTTCGGATTCTAATGTTTATTGTGCAACAAGAAAATGATATTCACACACATGTATTGTACTTAGACTATATTGTAACACATGTAAAATGTATGGTATTGCCTGTCGTCGGGGGGAGGGAATAGAGGGAGGGGGGGCAATTTGGAAAAATGAATACAAGGGATAATATTATAAAATATATATATAATAAAAAAAAAAAAAAAAAAAAAAAAAAAAAAAGAAACTAGTCCTTTCAGATGGATTTATTCCTTTCTGATTCCCAGCCCCTCCTAGCTCAGGCATTATCAATTCCAGAAACTAGGACCTTTGATTCACAAATCTTGGTCAAAAGCACCCCTTTGAATTCCTATAGAAGATCTGCACTGGTTCCAGCCCTACCCAGATCTGAGCCAACTTGGGACTCCACCCACTGACCCCTTTAGCTAAATCTCTCATTATAAAAAAAAAAAGCCAAACTGGCGCCCTCTCTTTGCAGAGGGTTGAAACGTGGCAGCACCATACGTGGCACCAAGGACTCTCTGCCCACTGGAATACTGTTTCCAGTGCCCTCTTATCTCTTAACTCTACCTTCAACTATTTCCTTAACTAGACTTTAACCTTACTTTCAAACCCATAATAAACTTCTTTTGCCAATCTATGTTTTCAGGCCTGTAAGTTCCTTTACTAGACCTCACTTAACTCTGTATCCTTGCGCCGAAAGGGGTTACAGGGGAGCTCTATTTGACTCCTTGTACCCCGAACCTGCCACTAGACCTCAATTAAACTTAATTTCACTTAGGTACCCCAAATCTAGACCTCATCAAAAATATCTTTATAACTCTTAGGGTGCTAAATCCCTTTTAGGATTTAGCCTTTTTCCTAGTTAATTGTGAGTTCCATTAGGGATCTTGCTTCTTCCCTTGTTAATTATTTAAAAAAAAAAAAAAAACTTTTGTAGGGGGGGAAAGATTAAGTGCTTCTGTACCCCATCAGTACATATTCATATCAAATCATTGAGTCTGGGGACTCACATCTCATCTTTCAAATGTTAATGCCCAGGAAAACCATCTATGCTGACTTGAGGTTGAGATATGTGTGGGTTTCCTCTAATAGAATTCCATTCTACTCTCTCCCCTACAATGAGTTGTGTTCTAGGAACTCTTTCCCATTCTCCACCTCCTACAAGCCAGGTTTCCTGAGGTCAGAGATCTCTTCTGAAGTCTCACTATACTCAAATGAATTCCTAGTGAAGGCTTACATGATTGATCGTATTTTAGTTCCCAACATCTTTTGATAAAGGTCGTGTTGTCAAGTCACTTCAGTTGTTTGATTCTCGGTAACCCCATTTGGGCTTTCTTGGCAAAGGTACTGCACTGGTTTGTCATTTCCTTCCTTTAACTCACTTTAGAAGAAGCTAAACAAACAGGATTGCTCAGAATCACGGTTAATAAGTGCCTAAGGACATATCTGAATTCAAGATGTCTTCCTGATTCCAAGCCCAGTGCTCTATCTGCTATACCACCTACTGTCCTTAATGAAACTAATGCTTATCAAAATATGGAATGGGTGTATGTATTTTACTTTTATATTACTTCATACATACTTGCCTATTTGTTTCCTTGTAAGTATTCTTGGTCTCTTTTTTTCCCCCCACATGTATAATTTGAGTATCTCTAGCAAGGTATTTACCTTTAATCAATCTGAGGTGGGTTGGGGTCCCTTTAAGAAACTGTATTTATTATTGATCTGTGATTCCTTTAGATTCCCAGCCCCTCCTGGCTGAAGCATATCTTTCCCAGACAAAGTTGTCTTTCCAGGATTCCAGAGCCTTTGATTCACAAATCCTGGTCAAAAAGCATCCCTTTGAATTCCAAGAGGAGATCTGGGCTTATCCCAGTCCCCACTGGATCTCAGCCAACTTAAGGTCTCCCAGCCCCCATTCTGACTTGCTTGGGCCACCCAACCCCCATTGGTTCTGATCTGTTCGGGCTTCCCAACCCCCACTAAGATACCCAATATAATAAGCTTCCATCAATTAAGGTCTTTGCAGATGGACCTCGGTGGTTCACCCAGCTTCCAGGACTTTCTGACCACTGAGAAATGCATTCTCAATGAAACACTCCATTTTCCATATGAATGAGATGAGGTGAGATCTTTCAAGACAGTTGTGAAAATTGAGTAAGGCTTCATCTACTTCAGAGTTCGAGTAGGCCTGAAGGACTCTGAAGGACATTGCCTTCCCCTCCTATGACATCTCCCTATTTCATCCAAATATGGGCAACTATGTACTTATTGGTCAAGTTCAATTTCATGGGTAGATCTCGCGATTAGAATGTAAGACTCTCAGCCAATGAGGATGAGGGTCAGTGGTGGGAGGGGGCGTTTTGCGTTAGGGATTAAAGGTGCTGTCCTGCCCACAGGAGGCGCCTCCTCTCTTCCATAGTCTACTCGAAGAGTGGGACGCCCTTCTCGCGAGAATGTACAATAAACTTTGCTTTTCTCTAGAGCTCTCTCCAGCTTTTTTTATTAAATGGTGACCCCTCACCATTTCCGTACCACACACATAGATCTGCCATCGTAGAAGTCAGTCTCTGGGTAAACTGATTTCTATCTAACAATAAACTTTCATTTTGCAACTAATATTGGGGAATTTGGGAATAAGTGAACCTGTGGCTGATTTTAAAGGGGAGTCTTAATAACTCTCTTATAGTCACTATTCCACCAGGAATCTAGACCAGGAATAACCTCATCAAATCAATCAATAAATATTACTTCAATTCCTACTATGTGTCAGACACTATACTAGGCACAAATACAAGCAAATAGTATACAAATATACACAAAATAGTTGGGAAGGAGAACACTAGAAATTTTGTTGGGTAGAAATCAGAAAACTTTATGCAGAAGATGGTCTTAGAGATGTGTCTTAAGAAAAGAATTCTAAGAACTATGAACTGAATGCAGATTGAAGCATGCTATTTTCACTTTTTTGGGTTTTTTCCCCCTCTCATTGTTTTTTTTTTTTTTCCTTTTGTTCTTGTATGGGACAGTAATTACCACAAAAGCAATCAGAGACTCTTAAAGTAAGGAAAATCAAAAAGGGGTTTCTTACAATCTTGTAAGAAGGGGCATCTCCCAACCAAAAAAATCAGTTAAAGGAATGCAAAGCACAAACTGCAAAACACTAGATTAACTAGAACAGAAGCTGTAATGCCGGAGAAACTGAGGCAAGATAGAGATTAGAGAGTTTTTTTAATATTTTATTAATTGGAGAGTTTAATTGACTGGACAGGACTCTCGTCTCAAAGTATCCAGTAATGAATGGGGGAATGGTAAACACTTTTATAGCTCTTCAGACAAAGGGAAGGAAAAAGAGCAGAAAAATCAGGATGGGGGGGGGGGTTGTAAATTTTTACTAAAAGCCAGAGTCAGAATGTTTGAATAACAAAAGTAAAGATGTTAGTGAAGTATCCGAGATAGTCTTATCTTTTGGAATATCTTAGAGGGGCAGTGTCATAAATTCTTGGGGGCAGAAGGAGCTAGGAGCCAGAAAGTCTGATCTGCTCCTCATCTCCCATTGACAATTTATAACTTTAGAGTAAATGTTCCTCAGTATTAATGAACCAGGGGGGGTTTACGACTTAGGGGACTGAGGCAGAACAGTTAAGGAAACTGAGATAGAACAATTCAGGGTAACTCAGTCAGGACAATGAGGGAAACTAGTGCAGGGAAACTGAGGTAGAACAGTTCAAGGAGACTGTGGCATAACAAAGCCTCCTCCCCTGTCTTTGTCTTTTCTTCGATGGTCTGGGGGAGTCCAGGTTTTTATACTCTAAACACAAAAATCTATCCTAGAAACAAAAGAATAAATAGCCTTTAAAAGAAATACTTAAATGCTAATTAAGGCGGTGAGAAACAGGAAGGGAATTTTCATTCAAGACAATCTAATACCTGCAGCTTCTTAGCTATAACTCAGTTTGTTATTGCAGAGTTTCATGTCACAATTAGGGCATAGTTTAAGGTCATATTCCCATGAGAGGGTCTTCACTCAGTTTATCCCATTTAATCTCTCCACTTTATTAATCTTTGAAGATCTCTCACACTATTTTTGAAACATTTCCTCAATCATCTTGTTCTCATTTTCCAATCCTTCTGGGTCTTATACCTTTTCTTTACTCCATCCCCCTCAGGAACCAAAGAACCTATTTTCAATTTGATTTGTTGGTCCCACCTTCTAAAGGTCCAAGTCTAACTGGACCTCCCTCTCCATTTCTTCAGTCTTTTTTCTGTGGAAATCCCAGTCATACTCTGAAGTTAAATTTTCCCTATAAAACCTACTGATGAGACATCCTGTGGCTGCTACCTTCCTTTGGCTCAGCTCACAACAGCGTTCTGCCTTGAGGTGTCTTTTTCCTTCCCTCATACCAAGTGGTATCCTCTCCTACCTCCTCTTTGTTTTCTGACCCCACTTCTCCTTACAGCTAACTCTTTTAGGTTATAAAGAAGTCCCTTTCAGGATTTAGCCTGCCAACTGAAGGCATGCCTCAACCTCATGGGGAATTCTCTTTCTATTGAGAAACTGAGTTCCACCAAGGAACTTGTGTTTCCATTATTAATTGTTAGCAATATGCTGTCTCAAATCTATTTATTTTTATTTTAGCCTATTCAGCATACAAATTGGAGTTCTGTACCCCCAATTCCCATCTGAGGTAATCACCTTAATCATTTGTGTCCCCATTCATTAGAATGGTTAATCTTTCACAAATAAAAATGCCTATCATGAAAGTCAGTATCAACAAAATGCTAAAAGAAACAGATATATACATCTAGCAACAGACAGATGACTAGGCCAAATACTCACCTACTTATTTAGGATAACCACACATTTTCAAGATCTTACAAGATCTATTGAATACTTGCCCTGATTATAGAAATTTGCTATAAGAAGAAAAAGCAGGGACATGATTATAATCAAAAATAGTCCTTCAGCCTCAATCTTAGAGCACATCCATGACAGAATAAAGCATCCTTAGCTTAGTTTAACAATTCCATCTTATAGCCAGATTCAGGAATAATCAGGTGAGTTCTTATTCAAAGGAACACCACTGGGAAACTGAGTCAGAAGGTTCCTACTTTAAGCGGAAGCCAAGGTTGTCCTCCGATGCTTGCCCAGATAGTAACCTTCACATGTAACAATTCAGGATCACATTCCTCTAACAACTTATGAATACCTTATGGTATATTGCTTTCAGATGGTGGATTACTTGGCTTGATGATCCATCAGACAATCATATCTGATTTCAAAACTCCAAATAATATCACCTATATTCCCAAGAGATTTTATCTCAAATAGCAAGCCTCATTAATTAAAACTTCAGGCAAATTTAGTTCTCAAGGATCACATATCCTAAATAAGTATTTATTATACCTACTTATATTGATAATAGTAAGAGAGTCATCCTAGAAAGTTCACAGCTAATCTTGATATCTAAGTAGATAGCTTTTAAATTCAACATTACACAAATTATTTTGCTTTAAGTTGTTCAATAACCAATATATATCAAAACATGTTCAGGTATTAACCATGTTCAAAGGGATAAAGACAGACTAATGTTTTCAGAATCTCCCTAAACAATGAGAACAGATTTAAAATTATTCAATACAACCAATTAAAACTCATATAGACTATGGAATATCCTGATTTTACATGAAAGAACCTTATCAGAATTAACATTAATAATTTCTTCAACCTAAAAAATGTTTATTCAACTTCCTCCAATCAAAGAGTCCCTATAAACTTTTCTGGAAATATAATTAGCAGATACAATAGCAATATTGTTAAAATTCCTCTAAGCACAATTCCTCACCATTTTTTCTTACAAAACCTTAGAAGTAAAATATATTCCTTTATGAGAATCAATAGTCTCTACTATCCACAATTAGGTACACTCTGTTTCAATGTTATTCCACTACCCTTTCTTAAAACAGCAAAGCCCAGGGGAAAGTTTCCACCTCTCCCCACTGATGTCATTTCATTAAAACCTAACGAATATTTCAGAGCCAGGATCCCTCTGTCTGGAGGAATATCTCTTCAAAATCCTTATTTATCTTTAGACATATTACACACCTTTCAGATACAATTTATTCTGCAATTACACATATCCCTATATACCAATTTTTTTTGCTTTAACTTCTTTGTTAAAAGGAGAAAGCAAGACAAACTTTAAAATTCAGAATATAGGTGATATCTAAATAACTTTGGATCAAATTTCACAAAATTTATATTATATATCCAGCAGGGCTGACAAAATGTTAAAGCACAGCTCATATACTTTTTACAAATTGCCCAATGTATAATTTATCAAATAACATAGTAGCTTAAATATATTTCATCTAATTAGGAGATCTCTTTAGGTAAGTTACCAGAGAACCAAAAATTTTTAACATAAAATCAAATCAAATACAGATTTCTAATAACAATACTTCAATATCAATGCACATATTTCTAAACTCTTATAACGGAATAAACAAAATCAAAATTTTAATACGCACTGGTAAATAGTAATTATCTCATACAATTTCAGAACCAGAATTCCAATTTAAACACACACAATGTCAAAATTTAAGGTGGCAGAAAACTGCCCTTTCAAGTCTGTTTACAGGGCTTTAAGAAATTGGCAGACTTAAGGACCCTGGGGGAAAGGGTTGAAGAACTTTGGACCATGTGTCCTGCTGCAGGTCTGTAGCCTAGTGACTAGCCAGCCCACTCTCCATGCCAGAAATTGGAGGGAGTGACGGGGGAGGGGAAGGCATAGTGAATATATTGCCATACCAGGACAAACCCCAGAAGAATTCAGACCATCCAGGGACACCAACCTAAGAAGCTTGGAAAATCCAAGAAAGGGTGGTTTTTTGTTCTTTCTGCATTTTTTCTGCAAGCCTCAAGTTCCTGCATCAGAAAGCTTTTAATAATGTAAATTAGAACTACTTAAAATTACAATCCACTAACTCAACTTAACTAATAGACAATACCAAGCAATTTAATGATTAGTCTCAAAACCCTCAGAATCTACCAAAATGTTTTTACAATTCTGTAAATTTAAATAACTATTTCTGCAGATCCAAATTGGCCAATTCTAGATCCACAGAAAGGTCAGGGTTTTTTCCTTTGTTGTGTGTGAAATTTACCATCTCAGAACAAGTCTTTCCTCTCTCTAGCTAAAAGTTATTTGCATAGGTACAATTATGTACAAAACAAGCACTTTTAAATCACAAACTCTTTTCCTTTGTAATTCGGCTGACTGAGAGAAGACTGAAGACCCAGCTCACATATTCAAAAACACACATTTTTTCTAAATCAATCTAGCTCCCGTTCTCATCCCCACATGGGAAGTTCTGGAGTCAAAATCTTAGGAACAGGCCTGGCCAGGTATTGAAGGCTCCTTTAAATACCCAGTATTTCCCTTATATACTATGGTACTTCCCAGAAAATAAAGCTGTTTGGAAATTAAAAAAACAAACAAACAAAAATTATCTTCCCAGGACACTAGTTAGGTTTAGAGCCAGCTACCTTCCTTTTCCTTTTTTTTTTTTTTTCCTGAGGCTGGGGTTAAGTGACTTGCCCAGGGTCACACAGCTAGGTAAGTGTCTGAGGCCAAATTTGAACTCAGGTCCTTCTGACTACAGGGCTGATGCTCTATCCACTTCGCCACCTAGTTGCCCCTACCTCCCTTTTCCAAGATTCATAGTTTCTTGTTCTCTCTGGAGGACTCACCTGATCTTACCAAAAGAAAATAGGAGAATCTTTATGGACTGGAACTCATGTGGGTTGAGGTCACTTTAAGATTCCTTTCTGATTCCCAATCCCCATGGCTAAAGAAGCTAGTCACAAATCCTGGTCAAAAGCATCCTTTTGAATTCCAATGATATCCGGGCTTTCCCACCCCCCACAGGATCTGAGCTAACTTGGGCTTTCCCAGCCCTCACTCTAATGATCTGCTCAGGTTTCCCCAACCCCCATTATAAAAAGGGGAACCCTGGAGCTCACTCTCTGCAGGAGCCCCAAACACAGCCTATGCTCTCCATGTAAGGGTTCCTGTCTGCCCGGCGACCACCTCTGGCCCTGGCATCTTTCTACCTTTACCCTTACTTCCAAACCCCTACAATAAGCCTTTTTTATCAATCTAGGTTTTCAGGCCTGTAAATTCCTTTACAAGGGATTCTGTGCCATCACTAGACTGCATTTAACTATATATCCTTGTGCCTAATTCTCATCAGAACCACTTAGGATTTTCCTGATACCAAAGGGAAATAGGAGTCTTTTAAGTGTTTGAACTGCCTAAATTCACCCATACCCAATCCCAGTCACCCAGGCAGCCTACCAATTCTTGATGAAAGAAAATACTGCTGAGATCTTCTCTGGTCAATGTCTCAGTTTCCTTGTGAAAGATCTCAATTTATCATTACCGTTTAAAGTCTCTCACCTCCTCACCATTCTTGCTCACCTGGGTTGTGCTGTACAACTTGATGAGATTAGTGGCAGTCAGAGGATGTTATAGGACAGAACTCTGAAACAAGGATTCCTTCAAGATGTTAAGTCAGTGGAATTGATAGTTTAGTACATGTACTTAGTACTTAATATAATTCTACAATATCCACACCTATAATAAGAGAGCATATAAGCTCAAACTCAGCCAGAATCAGAACTAGGGAAGACAACCTTGGTAGTGGTCCTCCTGCCTCCCCCACCCAAACCAAGGCCATTCAGGAAGACCTCAAAAAGCTGGTCCAGATCCTAGGCAAGGAGATAATAAAGGATTTGGACTTTAACCCCTGGCTACTCTTGTGATGATTACTGAACTGAAAGGAAAGCTGCTCCCAGAGACCCCAAGAAACCGAACCAAGAATAACATTATAAGAGAGTTGTTAAAATCCCCTTATGATCAGCACAAAGGTTCTTTATTAAAGAATTCATGAAACCCTGAATTATTGATTGACAAAAATGAAAGTTTATTGTTGCATAAGAAACCAGTTTGCTAAGAGATTGACTTCTATAGTGGCAAAATCCTATTAGGGAATGGAGTTTGGCACTGAGAAGAGAATGCCTTCTCAGTAGGAGGGTTCCAGCAAGCTGCTTGGGCCTCTGCTAAGAATAAGTTTAGAAACGTCCCTTTAAAAGGATTTTGAGGCTTCAGGAAGCTAAGATTCCCAGCCTAGATGCTTATCAGTATCCGGCCTAGATCTCCTATTGGAATTAACAACACTTCCAAGGGGTGCAAAAATTTTTGACCCGGATTTCTAATTGAATCAAAGGGTTTGGCATCCCTGAAAGATAATTTATCTGAGAGGATATACCCTCCCCAGGAGGGCTGAACTCCAAAATGGATCACAGATCAAAAGGGAACACGGTTTCAGAGTGATAATCTTAAAGGGAACACAGTTTCAGTAAAGGGAACAGTTTCCTTCCCCCTTCAAACTTAACCTGGCTGATTTCAAACTTTTTTCAGATGGCTTATCTCCTCTACTGAAATCCTCTGTCTCTGCTAGTCTACTTTCATTTTTGCTTTTACTAAGTGTCTCTTTTTAGGAGTTTACCTGATTTGGGAGTGGGAGTTCCTGAATTGAGTCCAAGGACCACCAGAGAATACTCCGAAGGGTACTGATGAGGTGAAGTCTAGTTTTTGGGGTTCCCAGTATGGAAACCAAAAATATGATGAGGTTTAGGTTGTGGGGCTCCCTTTTGTAGAGAATCAAATGAGATTAGGGTTTCTGGTGGTCAGGGAGTTAAATGATAAGGCAGGTTCGGGGTTCAGGGATTCGGCACAGGGAGTATTGGGGAACCCCCACTTGGCAGCACAGGGATTCTCTGTAAAGGAATTTACAAACCCAAAAACTTAGATTGATAAAAGAGGTTTAATTATGGGGGTTGGGAAGTAAGGTTAGAAATCCTGACAGAGAGGCATAAAGTCTGGTTAGGGAAATAGGTGAGGGTAAAGAGAGGGTGGCACTGGAAAAGAGTATTATTCCAGTGGGCAGAGGCCTCTTTGGCATAGCATGGCTTAGCATGACAAGTCTATAATCTCTGCAAAGAGATTTTAGATTGGCTCTTTTATAATAGGAGCTTTGGCTATAAACTGGGTTCAGCTTGAGCTGAATTTGAATAGAATTGAAAGAGTTTCTTTAATTGAATAGGATTGGAATTCTTTTGCTCAGCACTGACCCAACCCATCTAGATAACAGAATGCAACTGTCTTGTTTCCCTTGGGTGGGGTCCCTCACTGAGGCAGAGTCCAAGGAGAATTTCTCCTTCAAGGAGTTTTAGAGTTTTGGGGTCCCTTCTTCAGTACCAGCTTAAGAATTCAGTATGGAAGAGACCCCTCATGAACAGGAAATAACTTGGATGAGTCCCTAAACTGTACTATTTTTGTGATAACAAAAACAATCAGAAACTCTCAATAGGAAAATGCAGAAGGGGTTATACAATCTTGCAAGAAAAGCAATCTCCCAACTGAGAGGGCTCCAGAGTACAAAGCACAAAGTAAAACAAAGATTAAATAGAACAGAAGCCTCCTCCTTTCCCACCCACCCCCACCCCACTTCTGGACCTTTTCTCCCATTATCTGGGGGAAAAGAGGCTTATACTCTAAACATGGAAATCTATCCAGAAACAAACAAACAAAAAAAAGTCAATTACCTTTAAAAGAAGTACTTAAATACTAATTAAGAGGTGATGGAAAACTGGAGGGGAATGTTTATGCAAGATAATCAAATACCTGCAGCTTTTTAGCTATAGCCCAATTTCTTGCTATAAAGTTTCAAATCACAATTAAGGAATAGTTTAAGGTCATATTCCCATGAGAGTGTCTTCACTCAATTTATTCTATACATTCTGATTCTTCTTTTTACAGCATGACTAATGAGGAAATTAGGGAGAGAAAAATGGAAATAAAAATCTTCTTATAAATGTTGAAAATTATTTTTACACGTAATTGGAAAAATTAAAAAAAAAATACCACTGAGAGGGGGGGGAAGGAAGAAACTTCGAGTCAGAAGGAGGGAAGGAATACATTCAAGGCACAGAAGATATTTGGCTTAAAAAAGCCCTTTCCACGAGGAGTGACTGGTCAACAATATTAAATACAGGTTAAAAAAAAAAAAAAAAAAAAGATGAAAATGGAAAACAGAATTGCTGACCTCTGGGGGGAAAGTATACTCCAAACCCAGGCATTCAAAGCCTTCCATATTCTAGATATATTCTTCATTCTAGCCAAATTTAATGACTTTATAGCCTCTTTTTTCATTCTTCCCTCTCTGAATCTCCAAGTCTTTTCTCCTGATACCCCCAAGCCTGAAATGGACTTTCTTTCTACATTTTTTCCCTAATTCTCCCCTTCCACCAAAGTCCAAATTAATCTGCATCTACAGCTAAAGGCAAAACACCTCCACTGGTGACACTTTCCATAGTCCTAGATTCAATTCAAGCTAGCAATCATCAATCACCTATTATATTCAAGCTTTTTATTAATCACTTGCCTTTTCCCCCTCTCCTTTGTATCAGTCAATCAACAAGTTAAGTGTCTACCTTGTGCAAAGTACAATCCCAGGTGCTAAAGATGATAAAGGATGTCCTTTGGTCCCTAAGAGGACCCAAGTGACATCACCATATTGAGGGTCAAAGTACAGTGTGTTCAACAGTGATTAATCAGACGGATACAAGTTCAGAAGGCCATACCTAGATTGGGCACAAATAATCCATAAGACCATATGGAAAGAGATGTCTCTAAATTTGCACATCTCATTTCTTTTGAGTATGAATCTTCAGCTTCACTCTCTCTTCCAGAGTCATCACATTCCAACTGGCAAGACAAAAATCAAGACAATTGGCAATGACTTAAGGATGGCTTTAGCATCTTTGATGTCTGACAAAGCTCTAAACATTCCACAGCACAAATTGTTCTCATCTGTCCATTCCTGGGGGAAGTCTTCACTCACCAATGATTCTGAGACTCCTCAGTTACCCTCAATCTGGTTTAGTTTAATGTTGAAATAGTTTACTAGTTGTGCCTACTGCCTATGTTAAAGCTTCTTGGAGCCACAAGTGAAAGTTGGGTGAATCAAATAGATAACAAAGATGTAAGGAAGCTCTGAAAAGAACTCAGCAATCCTCATATCAAAGGTACTAGTCTTCTCCGAATATCTTACAAATACTAGAGATACAAGTATAAACAAAACAATTTCCATATATTGATTTGAGCCTGTATGCCATAGCTCAGTGCTCCTGGGGAGGGGAAAGATTTGAATTTCCAATTGCTTATATGTCAGTGAAGAAGGGAGACAAAGCAAGATGCTGAGAGCTATAGAATGAAAGTAGGAAAATAGAGCACTGTGCTTGCATTCAGGAAGACCTGAGTTCAAATTCAGCTTCAGATACATATTAGTTGTGAAATTCTGACCAAGTCATTTTACCTTTTTTTGCTTCAGATATCTCAACTTTAAAATCAGGATGATAATAGCACTTTGGGATTGTTGGAAGAATCAAATAAAGATAATGTTTTCAAAGCACTTAGACAGTATCTGACATAAATTAGGTCCTATATAAATGCTTATTCCCTTTCCATCACCCTTTTAACAACAGGCAGTCGTCATAAGAGCAAGTAAATACTAGAATTTAAGCAAGTAGAAAACCTACCACCTGAGAGCCTGGTAAGATCTAACTCATATGGAGACTAAAGAATAGAGTCAAGAATGATTTTGAGAATGCACCTGTGAAACTGGAAGGATCATGGTGCTTATTAAACTAATAAGAGATTATTATCTCTTATTTTGCTCACATTAAAACTAATGAGGAGGTTGGGAGAGGGATTTGAGCATA
This sequence comes from Sminthopsis crassicaudata, assembly GCF_048593235.1. Lineage (NCBI taxonomy): Eukaryota > Metazoa > Chordata > Mammalia > Dasyuromorphia > Dasyuridae > Sminthopsis > Sminthopsis crassicaudata. The sequence goes on from NC_133620.1 coordinate 286,559,135, forward strand.
TTCCTCATTGGAGATTCTTCAGTAGAAATTATTAGATGGTTATCTGCCAAGCAGTTATAGTGACTTTTTTCAAATATGATTTGCACTAAATGACTCCAGTGGGACAACCCATAGGGACAATGAGGAGTTTACTCTCATGGGGATGAGAGGTCCATTCCAACTCAATTCTGTGATTCTGTAATATGAAATTGGAGTTTGGAAGAGAAATTAGGGCTAGATAAAAAAAATCTGAAAATAATCTTTATAAGAAGGATAATTGAACCCATAGGAAAATGCTAAAAGAGAATATAAAGAGAGAAGGAAGCCCAGGATAGAGTTATGGGTCTCACTTAGGGCTTATCATCCTAGTATTAAAGCAGGAATGTGGAACAAGCAGTTATATAGATTACTGAATAAATAATTAGAAAATAAGCATTTATAAAGCTCTAAATATGTGCCAGGCACTATGCTAAGTGCTGGTGATGCATTTATAAAAATTGAGATCATTTCAATCCTTTAGGAAATTACACATTTTTAAAATGCTTAAAGTCAGTTTGATTTTGTTTTCAATTCCAATTTCTCTCTTTCCCTTTTTCTTTCCCTACTCTTTGAAAAGGCATGGAAAACAAAATCCATTTCAAATAGTATAGTCATAAGAAAGTAATTCCCTCTTTAGCCATATCCATAAAGAAAGAAAATAAAAAATGTTTTGATTTGTATCCTGAGTTCATTACTTCTCTATTTGGAGAAAGAAAGCATATTTTATTTTGAGTTCCTAGTAACTATGGTTGGTAATTATGTTGATGAGAGTTTCTTTACTATTTTATTTATTCTGCTGTTTTTGCTCATTTCTCTTTGTATCCGTTTATATAAGTATTCTCAGGTTTTTCCAAAACTATTCCTTTCATCATTTCTTATAGCACAATAGTATTCTATCATATTCATAAACCATAATTTGTTTAGCCATTCCCTAATTGATGGGTACCCAACTTTGTTGTGTAACAGGTAAAATCTGAAATAACTGAGAAAACCAGGGTTTGAACTTCTGGAATATTGATTTGTTAAGCAATTCGAGCCAATTGTATAAAAATTCAAGACCAGACTTCCTCTGCTTGATACTGGAGCCTGAATATGGGAGGAGACAGATTTTTATGCATTAAAAATAAAAAATTAAAAGGACATAAACCAGGATACAAGATTAGGTAATCTGATTTCTAATTGAGGGAAAGATTAGGGAGTTTCTAAAATGGGAGGGGGGAACAAATAGGTACAATTCCCTGAAATCAGAAAAACAAGTGTCCCACTCTCCCCTGATTTTAATCAACCAAAGGAACAAGGAAACAGTGATTGATTGACCAGTACAAGGCCAGTTTTCAGATAAGACATATGTGTTGTTTGAGATGTATAATTGTGAGAAAAATCTTGGCATAAATCTTTAGATTTGACTGTCTCTGGTTAGTATAATCTAGATCCTTAGTTTACGGTTTCTAAGCAACAGGTAGAAGTAGTCCAGCTTTTTAGCTATGCAAGGTTAGGTTCAAACAATGCAATAAAGATTTCTCACAAAACAGACTAGACCCATAATTGAATAAAAAGAAAACTGAACTAGATACAGAATTGAGTCACAAGACTGTCAGTATGGTTCACCTAATTCCCATAATTCCCAGTTTCCAATAGAGCTGCTATAAATATTATTGTACATATGGGTCCTATTCCTCTTTCTCTGATCTAGGAACTTATGTGTTTCCAATAGGGAAAGAGTACATAAAGTGGAGCATAGGACATGGAAGGGAGTTTCATTCCAGAGAATAACCAAAATTGTGTGTCAAACAGCATATTGTCAATCTTTTTCCAGTAACAGTGGTAGCATTTATTTGACCCTTTTTTTCACAGACTAAAAAGTGGGAAAATAAGGGTTATAAGTATGGACAGCAAGATAACAGGTGGCAAAATGGTCGAGGATATCAAGCAGGGTTTGCCTTAGGAATAGCTAAGTCATGCAGTGGTTAGAGGTGGACCTGAGTTCAGCCTCTGACACTTAACACTTCCTGGCTGTGTGACCCTGGGCAAGTCACTTAACCCCAATTGCCTCAGAAAACAAACAAATAAATAAATAAATAAGGAATAGCTAAGTCTAGTAGACTAGGTAAAGTTTGCAGTCACTCACCAGTGAAGAAGGGTTAGTCTCTGAGGAAAGGCAGAGATGAGTGGGTTAACTTCCTCATGGATTGAAGGAAGGAAGTATTGGAAGAAAAAATTAAGCAGAAGATGGCATGATATAGAATATAGGTAGATAGAAATGAAAATTAATATGAGACTCCAGCTACCAGGAGATCTTGAAATAAATCAATATGGAGGCCAGATTTTGTTCTAGTCAGCTCCTTTTCCCTTTCCTATTAGGACAAAAACCAATCCAAATGGTAGAACAGAGCCTGAAAGTGAGCAACCCAAGCTAACACCTAGATTGGATCCAAATTTACAATGATTAGACAAATCAATATCTAAACTTAAAATGAAATCAATATGGAGGCCAGATTTTGTGAGAAGGTAACAGAACAAGAAATGGCATGATAAGTGAAATGAGCCTCATTCATACAGCCTCAGAGATACACAGTCCAAATCCTAATTTTGGCATGTGTGGCTTTAGGCAAGCCACTTTCCTTTGTGGGCCTCAATTTGCCAATCTGTAGAATAAAGGATTTGTAAAATAGTCTCTGAGGTTCTTTCCAATTCTAAATCTATGATCTAAATTATAACCAGAGGTCTAGTTCTACCAAAAAATGCTATGTGTGACTATGAATCCAGAAAACTAAATTGGAAGCACTCATGGACAGTGATCAGAGTTCAAATTGCCAGTAACTAAAGTGAGCTAATCTGGGTAGGGTAAGGTAGATTGATAAGCAAGGCAGGTGGATAGCCATGAATTAGTGAAGAGGCAAAGATTTGAAACTAAGCATAAGAAAATAGGTGTGAAAACAGCAATGGACTTCCAACCTAGAAACTGGGAACAGTAACTCAAACAAGCAAGACAGTATAAAATAGTGTGTGCATTTGTGGAAGAGAGTGCCCTACATTTATGAAGAGACATTTGGTTCCAAGACATGGGCAGTGTGCTCTTTGCCCTGTTTTCAATAGTCCTCTTACATTGAATGACATGAGTTTCTCTTAGCTAGAAAGGACTCTGGGGGCTGGCAATTAGGGCAAAGAGCTATCACTCTGGGAAGCCTGTCATAATTATAACAGCATCTGTCTGGAATTGTCTGAGAGTGGCAATTGAAAGCAGACCCTGATAATCAATAAATTCTTCTTTATGGAGTGCTGATGTACTCTCTACTGATCATTAGACAGTCCATTATGTGGAAATTCAAAAGACACAGATACTGCTTACATTATATGTAACCACTTCCTTGTCTCTACTCTCTTGTAAACTTCCTGAAAATCTAGCTTTTGTATTCAACACTCAACTGAAACTGGTCTTCCACCAAGGATCCCTTTAAAAAAAAAACATAAAAACTGTCCTTGGCTCACATTAGATTGGCTTGTAGACTCCAGCTTTATTCAAGAGACAGTGGGGAGCCACTGAAGATTTTGAGTATATAAACGCTACAGAACAGGTTAGGACTTTCTTTTGTACTTATATCCCTAGCACCTACATAGTACAGTGCCTGGCAGTTAATAAGTGCTTAAAATGTTGGTTGACAGATTAAATGATTCAAAGGGGTACCCTAGAGATACATTAGGAAGATTACACAAATAACAAAGAGGAAGAAGTGAAAGAAGCCTGGAGATAGGAAGAAGACTAGAGAGCATAGTAGTTTGGGGGCTATTACAATAGTCTGAAAGAGAAGAAAAAAACAGCCTGGACTAATGTGATTGCTTTGGTGGAAGTCAAGGGAATGTATCAATCTAAGAGGTATTGATACTAGAAATCACTAGACTTAGGTAACTGAATATATATAGGAGAGACAAGTCAAAGATGACTCTGAGATTACAAAACCAAGTGGTCCTATTTAATCAAAAGAGTAAACATTACTGGGAGGGCCTGGTTTATTTTTTATTATTATTATTTTTTGGCATTAAAAATTTTTTCCTAGCTTTGTATTCCCCCCCCTTTTTTTTAAATTAAAGCTTTTTATTTACAAAATTTATGCATGGGTAATTTTTCAACACTGACCCTTGCAAAACCTTGTGTTCCAAATTTTCCGCTCCTTCCCACCATCCCCTCCCCTAGAAGTCAAGTAATCCAATATATGTTGAACATGTTAAAATATATGTTAAATCCAATATATGTATACACATTTATACAATTATCTTGCTGCACAAGAAAAATCAGATCAAAAAAGAAAAAAAAAAGAAAACAAAATGCCAGCAAACAACAAAAAGAGAGAAAATGCTATATTGTGGTCCATACGCAGTTCCCACAATCCTCTCTCTGGATGTAGATGGCTCTCTTCATCACAAGATCATTGGAAATGGCCACAATCATCTCATTGTTGGAAAGAGTCATGTCCATCAGAATTGGTCATTGTATAATCTTATTTTGCTGTGTACAATCATCTCCTGGTTCTGCTCATTTTACTCAGCATCAATTCATGTAAGTCTCTCCAGGTCTCTCCAAAATCATCCTGCTGGTCATTTCTTATAGAACAATAATATTCCATAACATTGACATGCCATAACTTATTCAGCCATTCTCCAACTGATGGGCATACAGTCAGTTTCCAGTTTCTTGGAGGGAGGGCATGGTTTATAAGAGAAAATGGCTTAAGTTTTAGACTTCATGAGTTTGAAGTACTAAGCAGGACATCCAATTAGAAATATATTCACCAGATGGTTGAATATTTGAACCTGAAGTTATAGGGGCAGGGAAAGAGAAGAAATATAACAGCAGCAGTATCAGCACATTTATATAGTGCTTTAAGGTTTGAAAAGTGTTTTATATATGTTATATCAATTAGTTCTCTCAATAATTCTGAGGTAGATAACAGGTAAATTCTGAGGTTAAAAACAGATGAGAAATCAGGAAAGAACCTTGGAGAATACATATTTCAGAGTCCAGAGGAGGATGAGGATCCAGCAAAAGCCAGGGAGGAACAGTCAGAGAGGCAGAAAGAACAGCATGAGATTTTGTTATTAGAGAAGTCATAGAAGTAAAAAGGTGGAGAGATAATCCTGGAGATTCAATCAAAAAAAATAAATGGAAACAATTAGTAACTTCAGCAAAATAGAAGGAATAAAATAAAGCCATAAAACTATCAGCCCTTCTATATATTACTAAAAGAAAAAAAGAGTAGCAGGAAATAGAAAAATAAATACTATTCAAAATAATTATAAAATATATTAAATATTTAGGAGTCAACCTACACTTAAGGACTTGATGAGGTACAAGAAGTCATCTATAAAATGGGTAGTCATCTGAAAAGAATTCAAGAGTTCAAAACATCTCCAGGTCAAGGGACAAATATTTATTGTGAAACCATAAGGCAGACTAAATTCCCTAGTGGACCTCAAGATTTACAAGGGAAGAGGTAAGACCTTTTATGGGAAAGTGTACTAACTATGCCAATTGTGTGTGTCAGTAAATCAACTAGTGGTCATGGTCTTCCTATTGATATAAGAGAGTATCAGAAACTGATGCCTATAACTTAACCTCCAGATTGTATAACAATGGGCATCCATATAATTTAGCTTTGTCTGTACAAGATTGTAATGTTCTGGTTAGCTTTCTAGTGGTCACGGGGCCTGTAGTGTTCTGTTTGGTTTTCTGGAGTCTCTGGACCAGCCTTCATTTCAGCTGAGTAATCACCACAATAGTCAGGGATAAAGTCCAAATTCTTTATTGTCTCCTTAATAGTCTAGTTTCCTTGCCTGGGTTCCCCGGCCAGCTTTCTGGAGGTCCTCCGGAATGTGTCTTGGTTTCTCTTGGTTTCGGTGGGGCAGGCAGGAGGGCCACCACGATGGTCTCTGTCTCAAAGTCTGTTGAGACCTTGCGCTCCAGCCTCTAGCCACTTTCTTGCCCCAGTCTGCTCCAGTCCCCTTCTGAGCCTCTCTCTGGGTCAGATAGGCCTTGGTCTCAGTGGAGAAATGAAGGAGGACAAGCCAGCCACTGCTGGTGTGAGATGGAATGAACGAATGTGGCTGTTTGTCCCAGCTTATGTGCTCTATTGTAATTACATCATCATAGCTGTGAATCTTGAAGAACTATATTAAGGACTAAGTACATGTACTGAACTTAGAGTACTATTAATCACCATGCTAAACTAGATAACCATTGTCTCATCAATTCCACTGTTGTAGGATTAAATCAATCATACTGAGCTTTAAGTTTATTTCTCCAGAGTTCCTGACCTTTACACAAGATAATTCTACAGGGTCAATATGTTCTTCACTGGGATCTATTATATCCTGGATTGCTGCTAGGGATGTGGTGGACTCCATTCACTCCAGTATGAATAACTACAACTACAAACTCTTTACAGATGTAGTTCCTAGGATACTTCCCTCTCATAGGTGGAGCCCTCAGATGTCCATATCTACTCAAAATCATAGCCCAGAGATATCTTTTTTTTTTCCCTAGTCAAAGAACACATTTAAGTTAAATCAAAGGCATTTAATGAAATAGAAAAAAACCCCACCATACAATAAGTTTCCCTTCTTCCACAAAGTAGGGTCCCCTTTACCACAAAGGCACACATTATAAATAGGAATGAATTGGGATAATGAGAGAAAATGTAAACATTGGGAACATCTGTGTCCAGAGAACTTGTGTGGAAAGGCAGCACCTATCTTTGTGGCTGGAGGACCTTAAAACAAGGTCATCAGTAAAGTGATATCCTGTTTTCTTTCTTTTTTATATATTATAGCTTTTTATTTACCAGATATATGCATGGGTAATTTTACAGCATTGGCAAGTGCCAAACATTTTGTTCCAATTTTTCCCCTACTTCCTCCTTCCCCTCCCCCAGATGGCAGGTTGACCAATACATGTTACATATGTTAAAGTAGAAATTAAATACAATATATGTACACATGTCCAAACAATTATTTTGCTATACAAAAAGAATCGGACTTTGAAATAGTGTACAATTAGCCTGTGAAGGAAATAAAAAAATAGAGGGATTGGGAATTCTATGTAGTGGTTCATAGTCATCTCCCAGAGTTCTTTCGCTGGGTGTAGCTGGTTCAGTTCATTACTGCTCTATTGGAACTGATTTGGTTCTTCTCATTGTTGAAGAGGGCCACGTCCATCAGAATACATCCTCACACAGTATTGTTGTTGAAGTATAATAATGATCTTCTGGTTCTGCTCATTTCACTCAGCATCAGTTCATGTAAGTCTCTCCAGGCCTCTCTGAAATCATCCTGCTGTTCATTTCTTACAGAACAATAATATTCCATAACATTCATATACCACAATTTATTCAGCCATTCTCCAATCCATGGGCATCCAGTTTCCAGTTTCTGGCCACTACAAAGAGGGCTGGATGGTCCTGTTTTCAATGGGCCTTCTGAATGATATATCTCCACCTGACATTGTTCTATTCACTAATCTATTCACTGGTCTATTGGAGACTGAGGAGTATCTGACCACAGTTTATAATGAGCATCATGTCCCAGCAGAGCATTACAACAAACTAAAGACACTGAGTGGATACATCCAAACATTAGTTTTGTCAAGCAATTGCATAGCAAACTAGAAGCCAAAGAAATTGACATCCTACTTCATTAACATAGGATTTAGAGGGAATTTAAAAAATAGGAAAAAACAGGATTAAGTGATTATGATAAGAAATTTTCTATTGGTAGAAGATATCAGGAGAGAATCAGGTGCCGGGTAAAGAGTATTGCTACAGGGAAAAGAAATAAATTTATGATTTAAAGTCAGACTTTCAAGCAACTGAAATTTATTTCAAATTTATGATTAAAATGGTGGTTAAAAAACAAAATGGATTCACTTATGCTAATTTTAATATTTCGTTATGCCAGGCTTCCAAAAAGAACTTTTGGGCTAATCTCTCAATCTAATTCAGTTTATGTCTGATAGGCTTTTGGTTTAGCCTAAACTTCTTTAAGAGCTGGGCTGGGCAGGGCAGGGCAGGCAAACAGCTTTTTAATCACAACCATCACAACCCAGTTTAAAAAAAGTTAACACACAATGCTCCAGGCTAAAATTAAGTCTTCTACACTTTCTCAGGGAAGAGATTAAAGCCCTTCCTGTCACCTACAACCCCAGATCTTCTCCTATTAAGCCTCTATAAAAGCAAAGGATAAACCAGAGAGAACAGGGTCTTTGACTCAAGGTTTCTACTTTTATCATCTATATCTGTCAACTGCAAAACCAAGTTATTTTAGTTGAGTAATGAAAATTAAATTGGAGAAGTGAAACTTAGAAAATTGAAACCCACAAGGACTTCAAAGAATAATCAGGGTGGTAACCTGAGATTCGAAAATAGTTCTTTTGTTTCTTTGCCTCTGTTAGCTTCTCATTTCTAGAATGTAAGCTCCTTTGGGGTAGGAACTGGCTATGTAATGAGAGTGGAGATTCATATCTAGTAACTTCCATGACATCCAATTATTAATGAGGAATCAAGGGAGGGACGTGCTTCAAGATAGGAAATAAAATGAGTTTTGAAGGTGTGAATACTCATCTAGGCACCTATTCCTGCAAGAATATAAAATAAATCTTTCCTGAATTAAAAAAAAAAAAAAACAAGTAATTTTGGTGCTGTATTATGAATAAATTAAACTTTAAGTGTCTCTGCACAGAAATAAAGCTTTACTTGTGGTTAGATAAATTATTGGAGGATAAGTGGCAAACAGTTCTAAAAAGAATGCCTAAGTACAAACAACCACATTGCAGTGGGATTACAGATTTGATTGGTAAGAATTACCAAGAGGTCAAACTGATTTCTCAAAAGAAGGAGGTTATTATGGTAAATCTGGATGAAACCAAACAGCATCAAGAAACTGGTTGGCCTGAGGAGGTAGCCTATAATGGGATATTTATAAGAAAATGTTATATTTTCCCCGGTCGGGTTAGTTTTCAACCATTGGTTGGGTACTCATTAAGTCCTTGAAACTAATAAAGCTGTGCTGGAACTCCAGATTTAGCAACTACATTCTATATATACCATACCCCAAACCCCTCTTCACCTGGATGGTTGAGTAACTGCCCTGTTTTTCAGTTCCCTGTGGTCAACTGCCTAGGCAGGAACTAACAAAGGCCCTGCTAGAGTCTATTCCAATACTAAAGATTGCACCAAATAACTAATTATAAGAAAATTACAAATCAAAACAAACCTGAGATATCAGTTACAACACCTAGAAAACAGGCACAGATGGCAAAAAATGGGCATTAGTTATGGGGGAGGTAGCAGAGTTGTAGAAAGTTAGGCTTAGAAAGGCATGTTTAGTGGGTTTGTGAATTACTGTAGCACAACATTATGGGAAGTAACTTGGAATTACAAATCAAATGGTTAAAATAATAGTAAGTAGTAAAATATTAATAAGCCTTTTAAAAAATTGTGATGTGGTTAGTGGCAGTGCAGAGAGTTATGGGAATCCCCTCTGGTCAGAGACACAGGTCCAACGTGAAAGAATTTATGAACCCGAAATCTAAATGGCAAAAGGGAAGTTTATTGGCAGAGAAGCCATTTTTGCTAGGAAGACAGACTTCTGAGTGGCAAGAGGTCCTGGCAGAGAAATAACAAAATCTTATTACTGAGAAGAGGGTCTCTTCACAGAGGGCAGGAGTCCTGGTAGGCAGCTGTGCCAAGAGGAGAGGTCCCTTGGCAAATCCTACTTTGGACTTCTGCAAAGATTTGGAGTTCAAAATAGTCATTTTATAAGAAGTCTGGGAGTAGGGCTTCCATGTAATGAGATTCCTTAAAGTTGTCATTGCCCCCAAGCCTAGATTTCTAGTTGAATGAGACCATTTAAATTCCAGTCCTGGGCTACTCTTAATGAAACTACTTAATTGCCCTGAAGGGTGAGTCTTTGTCAGAGAAGAGTTTCAGAGTTCACCCCAAAAGTCAAGGAGGACAGTTTCAGGATTCACCCCTCTCATTTCAACCTGAGATAAGACATAATTGGACACAAGAGGTATGGAGTTATATTAGCAAATGCCACTAAGAAGTCAAGGAAAAAGAGAATGTAGAAAAGATAATGAGATTGGAAAATAATGTCATTAATGATACTAAGATAAAGCTGTTGCCTTTTTCATAAAATTAAGGGCCAGGAAATCAGACTTTGGGATTGTGAAATGGGATTCTTTATCTCATCATCTCTATCTTCTCACTTTTCTAGCTTCTTTTAAGTCTTAGTTAAAATCCCATTTTCAATGAGAAGCTTTTCAAATTTCCTTGATTATCCCCAAATTATCTTATATATACATTCTAGTTTGTACATTGTTTCTGCCACTAGACTGTGAGCTCCTTGAAAGGCAGGACTACTATTTGCATTTCTATTTGCATACCAAGATTTAGCACAATGCTTGGCAGATTTTGTTGCTGTTAGTCATGTCAGTCGCTTCCTGACCATATGGACCATAACACAACAAGTTCTATCCTCTACTATCTCTCAAAGTCCAAGTTCATATTCATTGTTTTCATGATACTATATACATCTCATCCTCTGATGTTCATTTTTCTTTTTGACTTCAATCTTTCCCAAAATTAGGGTGTTTTCCAATAAATCCTGTCTTTTTATTTTATAGCCAAAGAATTTAAGCTGTGGCTTCAGTATTTGACCCTTCAGTCTGAATTAATTTCTTTCAAGTATTATTTAATTTGAGTTCAACAGACTCTCAAAAGTTTTCTCCAGCACCTCAATTCAAAAGTGTCAATTCTGCAGCCACAGTTTTCATTCTAGTTCACATGTGAACATTGGAAGGAAAAAAAAAACCACATAGATTTGACTAAACAGATCTTTGACAGCAAGGTGATAGCTCTGCTTTTCAGTATGCTGTCCAGATTTGCTTCAACATTGATCCTAGAGCCCAAGAATATGTAATTGGAAACTGCTTCCAATTCTTCTCCCTCTATTTGTCAGGAAGTAATGGGAACAGTTGCTAAGATCTTCAGATGCTTGTTGTTGTTAAGTTTTTAATGTTAAGCTCCAAATATGCTTTTACATTCTCTTATCAAGAGACTTCTTAATTCTTCTTCACTTTCTGCCATTACAGTGGTATCATCTGTGATACCATCAGAGTGGTATCATATTTAAGATTATTGATATTTCTTCTTGTAATATTAATTCTGATTTTTTATTCATCCAGCCTGGCATTGCCCATGATGAACTTTACATATAAATTAAATAGGATGACAATATACTGCCTTATCATACTCTTTTTCTAATCTTAAACCAACAATTGTTCCATGTTTCTTAGACTATATACAGGTTCCTCAAGAGACAAGTAAAATGATCTGGTACTCTCATCTCTTTGAGGACTTGCCACATTTTGTTGTGATCCACATAATCAATAGTCAATGAAGCAGAAGTAGATATTCTTCTGGAACTCCTTTGCTTTTTCCATAATCCGACAAATGTTGTCAGTTTGCTCTTCTGCCTCTTCAAAAACCAGCCTGCTCTTCTGGTAATTCAGTTCATATATTACAGAAGCCTAGCTTGCAGAATCTTGAGCAGAACCTTTCTTGGCTATGAAATGGGTGCAATTGTTTGGTAGAAAGTTCAAAATACCAATTAGGCTATACACTGATCTTTTCCATTCCAGTGGCCACTCTTAAGTTTTCCAGATTTCCTGTCATATTAAGTGCAGCACTTTAACAGCATCATCTTTTAGTGTTTTAAATAGGTCAGCTGCATTTCTAGCACCTTTACTATTAGTATTCTTAGCAATGCTTCCTAGGGCCTATGTGACTCATTATTCAGGTTGTTTGACTGTACTTCAGTAACCAATAGTAAGGTTATTAATGACGTTTCTTGTATAGTTCTTTTGTATATTCTTGCCAATGCATTTCAATAGAACATAATCTATTACAAAAATGGATCTCATAATTTTTAATCAATTTTCCTATTTTAACACACCAATTTCATTTTTTAGTATTTTTTTCTTTTATTATTTTTTAAAATTTTATAATTATAAATTTTTTTGACAGTACATATGCATGAGTAATTTTTTTTATAACATTATCCCTTGTATTCATTTTTCCAAAATTTTCCCCTCCCTCCCTCTACTCCCTCCCCTAGATGACAGGCAATCCCATACATTTTACATATGTTACAGTATAACCTAGATACAATATATGTGTGTAAATCCAATTTTCTTGTTGCACGTTAAATATTAGATTCCGAAGGTATGAGTAACCTGGGTAGATAATCAGTAGTGCTAACAATTTACATTCACTTCCCAGTGTTCCTTCTCTGGGTGTAGTTGTTTTTGACCATCATTGATCAACTGGAAGTGAGTTGGATCTTCTTTATGTTGAAGATATCCACTTCCATCAGAATACATCTTTTTTTTTTTTTTTTTTTTTTTTTTTTTTTTTTTTTAGAATTTTTTGTCCACAGTATATATGCATGAGTAATTTTTTTTATAATATTATCCCTTGTATTAATTTTTCCAAATTATCTCCCCCCTCCCTCCCTCTACTCCCTCCCCTTGATAACAGGCAATCCCATATATTTTACATGTGTTACAGTATAAGCTAGATACAATATATGTGTGTAAATACCATTTTCTTGTTGCACATTAAGTATTAGATTCCGAAGGTATAAGTAACCTGGGTAGATAGACATTAGTGCTAACAATTTACATTCACTTCCCAGTGTTCCTTCTCTGGGTGTAGTTGTTTCTGTCCATCATTGATCAACTGGAAGTGAGTTGGATCTTCTTTATGTTGAAGATATCCACTTCCATCAGAATACATCCTCATACAGTATCGTTGTTGAAGTGTATAATGATCTTCTGGTTCTGTTCATTTCACTCAGCATCAGTTGATTTAAGTCTCTCCAGGCCTCTCTGTATTCCTCCTGCTGGTCATTTCTTACAGAGCAATAATATTCCATAACCTTCATATACCATAATTTACTCAACCATTCTCCAATTGATGGACATCCATTCATCTTCCTGTTTCTAGCTACAACAAAAAGAGCTGCCACAAACATTTTGGCACATACAGGTCCCTTTCTGCTCTTTAGTATTTCCTTGGGATATAAGCCCAATAGCAGCAATGCTGGGTCAAAGGGTATGCACAGTTTGATAACTTTTGGGGCATAATTCCAGATTGCTCTCCAGAATGGCCGGATTCGTTCACAACTCCACCAACAATGTATCAGTGTCCCAGTTTTCCCACATCCCCTCCAACATTCATCATTATTTTTTCCTGTCATCTTAGCCAATCTGACAGGTAACACACCAATTTCAAAAGTTAAAATTGACCAACACTTAACTTTGGTTTGTAAGAGTCCTAAATTCTAACTAAATATTCTAATCAATCTCAATTACTTTTTGATTGTTTCCCAATTCACAAAAATTTTTTCTTTTCTATGCCTGTGAAGCCCAGAATTTGGGGGTCCCATTAATTACCAATCAAGTGACCTTAATTAAGGTGAATTCACTTGAAAATTACACAGAAAGTCATTTATCTCAACATTAGCATTATATTTTGGTCACATCTAAAAAAAAAACCATATAACTTTGTATGTATGAAGCAATTACATCCAATAAAACAGTTAACATTCAATATAGCATTTGCCCTATGCCAAGCACTTTACAGTCATGTAATCCTTACTACACCCATTTAACAATTATGAAACTGGGGGAAACAAAGATAAAATAATGTAATTACTACATTTCTGCAACTGAAGCCAAGGACAGGGGCTGGCTGGCTCCCCCAATTTCACACTGCCACATTAGGCACTTCTGGGGGCACCTGGATTTTCCCAAGCTGCTGAGGGTTGGGATCACTCATTCCAGGATCTTCCTTTAGTAGTAATTCCAGATTTTAGAGGATATTGACCATGGGGCCTGATGTCCGCTCTCCCTCACAGCTACAGATGCTAGTGTTGGGGAGCTGCTGGGGTAGGATGTGTAGGGTGATGCAATCCTTATCTCATCTTTCTACCAGATGGGGCAGAATTCAAGTTTCCCTACAATTCTCCAATGTTCTCTTTCCTTAATTTGATTTGAGATGAGAGTGTTAAAAGATGAGAGAACCTAATAGCGATGGGGGTCCCCAGGCCAGTATCGCAGGTTTTGCAAAAGAATTCACAATCTCAATCTCAAAGCGGGGTTTTGGCAAAAAACAAAAACAAAAACAAAAACAAAAACAAAGGTTTATTTTCACTGAGAAATCTCAGTGGGCTAGTTCCTGGTTAGGAAATTAGCAAAGGTTAGAATACAGAGTCTACAGAGTCTTGATTTTATTTAGCTTTCTATGGCTTGGGACTAGGAAGCAATTACAGGGCTAATCTTATATTTTTTACTATAGCTTTTTATTGACAAAGCTTATGCATGGGTAATTTTTCAACATTGACCCTTGCAAAAACTTCTCTTCCAACTTTTCCCCTCCTTCCCCCCACCCCTTCCCCTATTTGGCAGGTAGTCCCATACATGTTAAATACGTTAAAGTATATGTTAAATATGTAAAAGTATATGCTAAATACTGAAACTCTGAAAATGTGTAAGAATCTAAGACAGCAGAGCACTTAAGGCTAATTACCTACTCGATGTGAGATAATGGTGTTCTCTCTCTCTCTCTCTCTCTCTCTCTCTCTCTCTCTCTCTCTCTCTCTCTCTCATATTTAGATGATATGGGGATGTGATGGCTTTCCTCAGGATTGGCACTTGCTGAATGTGTTGTGATAAAGTAATTGAAGGCAAGTATTGGAGGGTGGAGGGAGAGGGTCAGAGTCGTTTTGCCCACAACATGATCAAGGGAGAGACCTCAGGATCCGAACTCCAGAGTCCAGTATTCATCTTTAATGAGCCAAGTGGCAGCTTGCCTGCCTCCTTCATTTCTCTTCCTAAAGACCAAGGACTTTAACTGATCCTGACTCTGACTGATGCTGAGGCCCTCCAGAGAGTTTGCCTGGACATTATAAAATACAATATATATATAGATATTTATACAGTTATTTTGCTGCACAAGGAAAATTGGATCAAGAAAGAAGGTAAAAATAACCTGAGAAGAAAAACAAAAAATGCAAGCAAATAATAACAGAAAGAGTGGAAATGCTATGTTGTGGTCCACATTCATTTCCCAATATTCTTTCACTGGATATAGCTGCTTCTGTTCATTAATGATCAATTGGACTTGATTTGTATCCTCTCATTGTTGAAGATAGGAGGAGCTAATTTTCAAATCAATAAGGGTGGTGATTATTTCCCAGACCAAAGTGATTCCCAGATCAATTGGAGGTGGGAGTTTCCCATGGGAACCAGATAGTTTTCCCAAAGTCAGGAGGGGTTGAGATTCAGGGTTTTTCTAATCCAGGTCCATGCCCCTCCCCCTAAAGATCAAGGGGACACAGTACTATTACATCAAGAGGAGTTAAGAGTGACAGAAACTATAATGATCTTGTTAGCAATTCCCACCACTGAGATATACTCATGTCTCCTGGGAAAGGGAATGAGGCATGCTGAGTGGTGGAGGTTGTGGAGAGAATCCTTCCAGTCTTTATTTAAAGGGGACCATAATTTCCTTTCCTAATGGTACAGAATGGGAGTCACTTTTTTCCTTCGCTTGCTTCACTTCTTGGCTTTTTGTCAACTAACTTTCCTTCACTGCCCTAGAACAAGACTATTAATTTTTTCAATTACTTTTAAGATATTTTAAAACTTTTATAAGCTCTAATCTTTATTTTTCCTTAAAACAAATTTTACAGAGTGGTATCTCAAAACTTACCAAGATGTTTCAGAAGGGGTGGAATTTCCAGAATTACCCCCACAGTCTCAGCAGTTCTTTCCTTTAATCTTAAAATGACTAATTGCCAATATCCTTAATGATTAATATCAAAACCTCCAGAATCTGCTAAGATAATTTTAGTGGTTCTCCAACTTTAATTAGTTAGTTTTATTTCTGCAGCCTCAATTTGACCAGTTTGGGGAATGCAGAAAAAAAGTCTTTTCTTATAACCTAATCTCCCACAGAAAACCCAAGAAGGGAATTAGTAAATCTTTCCCAATGTTCTCTCTAACTGATGTTAGATTTTTTGGGGGGATGGTTACATTTTAAGTCTTTCAAGGTAACAATCTAGCTCACAACACAAACATTCTACAAACAGAGACACAGACAGACAAAATTACAAGACAAATACAAATAAAATGTACAATCAAAACACTAATTTAAAAAGAAAAATATGATTGTAATTGAGAGGCTCATTGATAGGTCATTTTTCTTGATCTTCAAGGATATACTAAAGTCAGGTAGTGTTACTTAAGAAAATGAGCATCTTCTTTTTGAGATCCTGTAGACTGAGCTTCTTCCAGTTCTGCAAAAGACAGCCTAGGGGTGAATCCTCAGGAGAGTAGAAGGAGACTGGCCTATTTTACCAAAAAACAAAAAAAGAGTGGAGGTCCAAGCTTCTGAAGCCTTTCCTCTCTAACAGGAGAAAAACAGTAAATATTCCTGAAAGGAGGTGTCCCCTGCTGAAAAGGAATTCTGTGAGAACTTGTGAGAACTTAGCCTTGCTAAGGGGTAAGGGGATGAGACTCAATTACAGAGAGAAGGGAAAAAAATGGGAGGTTTTACTTGAATGGGAGAGAGCTTGAGCTAACACACAGAGCCTTACACAGGGCACCAAAGTGATAAGGTAAAAGTCTTGAAGATGGAGAGTCATCCAGAAAGAATTCATAGGCTCAGGCCATCTTGCAGTCAAAGGGCAAAAGCTTTATTATAATGCCATAAAGTGAGTTTAAGTTTCCTATGGAACTTGAAATTTAAAAGGGAAAAGGTCAGACCTTTGATGGGAAAGGATTCAAAACAAGGTATGCTAACTATGCTACTTGCTAGCCTCAGAAAGGCAATTGGTGATTAAGGAATGCTTATACAAAATAACCTGGGGAAAGCATGGGGTTGGCATCTATAACTTGGTCTACTGACTGTATATAATAACTGTGGGCACCAATTCAAGATAGTTCTATTTGTATAAGATAAATACAAGTTCTATTTGTGCAAGAAATTCAACAAAGGTTCATTTAGGACAAGATGATCCAGTTAGTATCCCTCCTTGGGGTCTACCTAGACAATGGATTACTATCAGGACATGATTTGCTGGAGTCTACTCACCCCATGTTTAGGAATACATCACAATAGCTCATGTAAAAGCATAATGATGAGAGATAGAATACTGTTTTTGTTTTTGTTTTACATTTTAATTTTTTTTAAACAATAGATTTTTATTTTCAAAATCTATGGAAAGATAATTTAATATTCATCCTTGCAAAATCTTGTGTTCCAAATATTTCTCCCTCCTTCCCCCTGCTTACAGAGCAAGCAGTTCAATATATGTATTTTCTTTTCTTTTCTTTTTTTTTTTTTTTTTTTTTTTTACTGAGGCTGGGGTTAAGTGACCTGCCCAGGGTCACACAGCTAGGAAGTGTTAAGTGTCTGAGACCACATTTGAACTTGGGTCCTCCTGAATTCAAGGCTGGTGCTCTATCCACTGCGCCACCTAGCTGCCCCCAACATATGTATTTTCAATACAATTCTTCTATGTATATTTCCATATTTAGGCAGCACAAGAAAAATCAGATCAAAAAGGAGAAAAAATGAGAAAGAAAACAAAGAACAATCAAACAAGTGAAAATCCTGTGTGTGATCCACATTCAGTCTCAACTGTCCTCTTTCTGGATGCAAATGGCTCTCTCCACTACAAGTCTGTTGGAATTGGCCTGAATCATCTCTTTGTTGAAAAGAGCCATGTCCATACATAATCATGTTGCTGTGTACAGTGTTCTCTTAGTTCTACTCACTTCACTGAGCATTGGTTCATGTAAGTCTCAATGGAGTACTATTTATAAGGGATAGTAAGAAGGGTGGTTTTCCAGACTTGAATATCAATGATAAATAAAAAAGCAGATTGTGAAAAGCTTAAATGACAATCAGAAGAATTTATTTTTGCTACCAGAGGCAATAGAAAGCCAATGCAGCTTCCTGAGTACTGGAATTACATAAGCAAAACAATGCTTTTTTAAAAATCACTTTGGCAGTTGTGTGAAGGATGAATTAGAAGGAGGATAAATTTTTGAGGTTTGGAGACTAATGAGAAAGCTAAAACAATAGTCTATAAGAGGTGTGATAATGAGAACTGGGAAAGAGGTTTAATGCATAAAGAAAATGGGAGAAATGCTGAGTTTCAAACTTAGTTTTCTGCAAGTTAGTGGCTATATAACTTTGGGGCAAAATGCTTAATCTCTCTCTGGGCATCAATTTTCTCATCTGTAAAATGAGAGGTTTAGATTAGATGACTTCTGTACTCCTTTCCGGCTCTAAACCCATAATCCTTTAAAGCTAAGAGTACCAATGTGAGAGAAAGTGTGGAGGTAGAAAAAAGATTTGCAACTGATTAGATATATGAGGTGAGTGATAATGAAAAGATGAAGATGACACTGAGTTTGCAAACCTGAGTGACCAGAAGGATGTCAGAACCTTCCACAGAAATAGTAAAGTTTAGAAAAATCACTAAAGGAAAAGATATTTAGTTTATATGTGTTGAGTTTCGTGTAGTTCAAAATGCCCAACAAGCTAGTAATACGTGTGTGGCTCAGAATGGTGAGTGGTCACCATTTAATAAAAAAGCTGGAGATATCTCTAGGAACAAAACAAAAGTTCATTGTGGGTCCTCTCAAAAAGCTGGCCTCCCGCCACTAGAGCAAGCAATTGGAAGGAGGAAGCACCTTTTGGGACAGGTTTTACACTTTAAATAGTCCCTAATGCAAACACCCTTTCCACCACTGACCATCATCCTCATTGGCTGAGGGTCTTACATTCTAAAGTAGGGAACTCATTTGAACTTGGCCAATAAGTACATAGTTGCCCATATTTGATTGAAGTAGGGAGAAAATAATGTCATGGGAGGATAACAGAAAGGAGACTTAGGTATGCCCTTTAGTCAATGCTCAAGGGCCTTCAGGGCTACTCCAACTCTGAAGTAGATGAAGCCTTATCGATTTTCACTGTCTTGAGAGATCTCACCCCATCTCATTCAGAACCCCCTCTTATTTGTACACTGAGATCTCTTCAAATTTTTGTAACATAATTTCACATTCCTCCCCCCGCCCCCCCCCCCCCCCCGCTGGGGATAAGTGACTTGCCCAGGGTCACACAGCTAGAAAGTGCTAAGTGTCTGAGACCAGATTTGAACTCCAGTCCTCCTGAATTCAAGGCTGGTGCTCTCTCCACTGCGCCACCTAGCTGCCCCCATAATTTTTTTTTTTTAATTCATTTTTCCAAATTATCCCCTCCCTCCCTCCACTCCCTCCCCCCATGACAGGCAATCCCATACATTTTACATGTGTTACAATATAACCTAGATACAATCTATGTGTGTAAATACCATTTTCTTGTTGCACGTTAAGCATTAGATTCCGAAGGTATAAGTAACCTGGGTAGATAGACAGTAGTGCTAACAATTTACATTCACTTCCCAGTGTTCCTTCTTTGGGTGTAGAAGTGAGTTGGATCTTCTTTATGTTGAAGATATCCACTTCCATCAGAATACATCTTCATACAACATTGAAGTGTACAGAGATATTCTGGTTCTGCTCATTTCACTCAGCATCAGTTGATGTAAGTCTCTCCAAGCCTCTCTGTATTCCTCCTGCCGGTCATTTCTTACAGAGCAATAATATTCCATAACCTTCATATACCACAATTTACCCAACCTTTCTCCAATTGATGGCTGCCCCCATAATTTCACATTCCCTATCTAATTCCTCCTCCCCTTCTGGCTCCTGTCAGTCTTCTTGGGCCACTGGCTCCCACTCTTGTCCTTTTAATACCAACAGACCCTTCAGCTTTTCCTTCCAACCTAATCATTCTGGATAATTAGTTTAGGCCTATTTTAGCTATCAATCAGCTCAAACAAGGTATGCAGGTAGGGAATAATATAACACCACTAAGTACTATAAGGCCAAACTGAAGAAGCTGCTTCCACCAGCTTCCCCCAAACCAGGACCACCAAGAAGTATTGAACAGTGAGATCCAGGTCTATACAGGAACATGAGCAAGTTTTCTAATGTTCTTAGTGATTTCTTTTACTAGATTTCCATTATCATCAATCTTTATACAACATGTTGATAAATCTAATTTCACACAAAAACCACACACACTTCTTCAGCCAACAAATAATCTAGCACAAATCTATGCTGTAAAATGGCCTCTTTGATTTGAGTAGCTTAATCAGCCAAAAAATCTAGAGCTTTAGCTGTCTGATTGGTGATAATCTCTACAACTATTTGAAGTCTAATTACCTTGTTCAACATATATATTGGGGTTCTATATCTCCAACTTCCATCTTGAGCCCAGATGGCTGGCTCATACTCTATTTTTTCTGGTCACTCCAATCATTTACATCTCCAGTCTGGGTAATGGAGGTATGTAAACTCCATTTCCCTCTTCCCAAATCATCGTACAACTGAATCCCTAAATATTTGTTTGCCTGTTCAGGAAGAAAGAAAAATTTTGGTCTTATTAATCTAAAATAACAGATCCCTGTCCAATTAAGAGGTAGGTGAGCAGTTAAGCCACAGATCCAGTAGTGGCCCTTTAGAGTAGGTTGTTCCCTTCAGAATATGTTGTACCAATGATTTAACATATCTCTTAAGAAATAAATTCTTTGTCTCTAAAATAGGTATTATTCCCAAGTTTTTGCTAGTTTCCCATATGATAAGCCTGAAAAAAATGACTGTACAATAATTCATAAGGTGAAAACCCAATATCTCTACATGGCTTGGTTCTGATTCTGACCAGAGTGAGAGGTAGGCATTCTGCAATACTTGGGCATAAAATTGTGTTCCCTGATCTGAGTCTATCCTCTCCACTGCTCCATATCTGAGAATAATAATTTGTTCTAATAAGACCTTACTTACTGTCAAGGCAGTTGTTTGAGCTGAGGGGAATGCCTCCACCCATGAGGTCAGATGGTCCACTATGATCAGGAAATATTTGAGGAGACCTATTGGTGACAATTCAGTGAAGTCTACCTGGATGCTTTGGAATGGTCTAATTCCCAAAGGTCATCCCCCTTTCAGGACTTGATATTAAGCCTCCTTTTTCAACAAATGAGACAGCTGTCCACCAGTTGTTGGGCCATAGTATATGGGCCAGGGGAAACATCCCTTTTCAGCACAGCATCACACAGGTTTTGGACATACCAGTGACTGCCCTGGTGCAGTTGCTGAAGGATCCACCTCATACTTGTATGGTCAGTACCTCTCTGCTGTCAGGTAAGAGCCATCATCCTTCTGGGTCTTTGGATCCAGGAACGAGGCTGGACACACCATATCAGAACTGTTCCGAGAGCTGAGGCCTTCTCTTTTTCCTTCTGGGTAAAACTGGGAGAGAGCAGACTAGGGGGAACTACAGGTATCAAGGCCATTATAGGAGTAATCTCCTGGTCTCCAGCTCCCTTGGCCTCCTCATCTGCTGTCTTTTAAGAGCTCATGGCATAGGAGCTCTTTGATCTCAGAGGCGAGATGAATGAGGCAGGAGACTCATAGGGTGTGAAAAGAGCTTCAGTTTATTATGCTGTACAGCCTTGTTGATCAGTCTGTGGATAGTGGCAATCCATAATCACCATTCAGAGAAGCAGTTCGTGGGCTTTGTGTATGCATAGCATCTGCCAATAGAAGAAGAGCCCATCCAGCAATTCAGCAGCTTGCTCATAGGTGAGAGGCCCTCTTAACGCTGTTTATGTAGCTATTGGTTGTGACCCTCGGCTTACACTTGTTCCCACAATCACAAATTATTGCTCCTTGCTCAACAAGGGCATTTCTGCAATGTGGCAGAAAACTTATTGTGCCTCAAAGGTGGAGGTGGCCTTGGTACTCCCTCTTAGCAGAATCCCATAGTTTAACAATTCCCCTTTTTATCTTTTAGATTAAAAAATCCTTTCTTGAGCTGCAACCTCTGAAAGGACAGTGGAGAACATTCTATAAAAGATCCTAATATTACAGGGCAACAACAAAGCAGAAACAACATAACCACACACAGGGCAATCCATGATCTAATTTTAACCACTATGAAAAAGGTATTATCAAACTAATGTTTGATTTTTTTCTGCATTCACATTGTAATTGAGTCTGGAGTTTCAATAACTACTTCTGCTCCTATTTCCAATGATACTTGTCTTTTTTCTAATTAAGGTCTGTTTCTCACTTTTCACAAGAAGCACTGGTACATGAACTTTAGTGATCACAAATACAGTCTGATTTCCAATTTCAGTATCCAATTCCAATAAGTAACACTGTAAACATCTAATGTTTCTTTGGTAACAGTTACAAAGTCTCCCCACATAAATGCATATTTGCCTCCCAGACAGGCTTTAGTGTAGAACTGGTATCCAATTCTCATGTCATTTGTCCAAAAATCAGGGCCTAAGATGTTTTTCCATGTGTCAAACTGCCAGCCCAATTCTTGAGTGACAAGAATGTGTCCCATGGAGGCTTCTGTTTTCTTTCTTTTTTTTTTTTTTTTTTAAATTTTATAATTATAAATTTTTTTGACAGTACATATGCATGAGTAATTTTTTTATAGCATTATCCCTTGTATTCATTTTTCCAAATTTTCCCCTCCCTCCCTCTACTCCCTCCCCTAGATGACAGGCAATCCCATACATTTTACATGTGTTACAATATAACCTAGATACAATATATGTGTGTAAATCCAATTTTCTTGTTGCACGTTAAGTGTTAGATTCCGAAGGTATAAGTAACCTGGGTAGATAGACAGTAGTGCTAACAATTTACATTCACTTCCCAGTGCTCCTTCTCTGGGTGTAGTTGTTTCTGTCCATCATTGATCAGCTGGAAGTGAGTTGGATCTTCTTTATGTTGAAGATTTCCACTTCCATCAGAATACATCCTCATACAGCATTGAAGTGTACAGCGATCTTCTGGTTCTGCTCATTTCACTCAGCATCAGTTGATGTAAGTCTCTCCAAGCCTCTCTGTATTCCTCCTGCTGGTCATTTCTTACAGAGCAATAATATTCCATAACCTTCATATACCACAATTTACCCAACCATTCTCCAACTGATGGACATCCATTCATCTTCCAGTTTCTAGCTACAACAAAAAGAGCTGCCACAAACATTTTGGCACATACAGGTCCCTTTCCACTCTTTAGTATTTCTTTGGGATATAAGCCCAATAGAGGCTTCTGTTTTCTAAGGGGCCAACCTGATGATCCATTATGTAGACACACTGCTGCAACCTTCCCATGCAGATGAGGGTGTCGCTATGACAGGGCGTCCCCTGCAGGCCCAGCATGTGTCACATGACACCCTATCCCCCCATGAGATAATCCTAGGCCATGATGGGTCCATAGCCCATCTTGTAGTCTCTGTTGCCAGTCCTGATTTGTGTAATACAAACCCATATATATAGAAAGCACCTTGATAGTGCTTGGGGGCACATCTTCTACTCTTGTTGGACAGTCATCTCTTCTTCCTTCTTTTCCTCTTCAGTCCTGTGGACAACTTTAAGATGTCTGGTGGGAATCCACTGCTGAAGGTTTTATCCCGTGTCCCCACATTAGAACCCTATAGGGTCTCTCCCATCTTTCAGGACCCTTTGTTCTTAGGGGGCCTTTTTTTTTTTTTGATATAGCTTTTTATTGACAGAACATATGCATGGGTAATTTTTACAACATCGTTCCTTGCACTCACTTCTGTTGCAACTTTTCCCTTCCTCCCCTAAATGGCAGGCAGTCTTATACATGTTAAACATGTTAAAGTATATCCTAGATATATTATATGTGTGCAGAACCAAACAGTTCTCTTGTTGCACAGGAAGAATTGGATTCAGAAGGTAAAAATAACCTGGGAAGAAAAACAAAAATGCAAGTAGTCCACACACATTTCCCAGTGTTCCTTCTCTGGGTGTAGCTGATTCTGTCCATCATTGATCAATTGGAACTGAATTAGATCTTCTCATTGTCAAAGATAGCCACTTCCATCAGAATACATCTTCATACAGTATCATTGTTGAAGTGTATAATGATCTCCTGGTTCTGCTGATTTCACTCAGCATCAGTTGATGTAAGTCTCTCCAAGCCTCTCTGTATTTATCCTGGTCATTTCTTACAGAACAATAATATTCCATAACATTCATATACCATAATTTACCCAACCATTCTCCAATTGATGGACATCCGTTCATTTTCCAGTTTCTGGCCACTACAAAAAGAGCTGCCACAACATTTTGGCACATACAGGTCCCTTTCCCTTCTTTAGTATTTCTTTGGGATATAAACCCAATAACAACACTGCTGGATCAAAGGGTATGCACAGTTTGATAACTTTTTGAGCATAGTTCCATATTGCTCTCCAGAAAGGCTGGATTCCAGTTTTCCCACATCCCCTCCAACATTCATCACTATCTTTTCCTGTCATCTTAACCCATCTGAGAGGTAGATAATGGTATCTCAGAGTTGTCTTAATTTGCTGATCAATAGTGATTTGGAACACTTAGGGGGCCTTCTTAATGAAGATGGGACATTATCTTTGAGTGATTCTTTATGTTCACCAGAGAGTATTTCATAGCTGGACTTAAATCATTTGAATCAAATTTTAAGTAATTTATTGTGTACACTGCTTTATCTATATCTTTCTGAGTCACCCTACTTCCATCTCCCTGTTTTTGTTTTTTTAATAAATCTCTTGGGTCTGATTAGTCCTTTCTACAATGGCCTATCCTGTAGGGTTGTAAGGAATCCCCAAAATATGATGTATAGAAAATTCCTGTAAGACCTGTTTTAATATTTTTGAGGTATATGAGGGTCCATTATCAGATGTGTGAGATACCCATAGAGACAAAACAGTGAAATAGGTGATTTATTACATGTGAAGCAGCTTCCCCTTATTGAGAGGATGCAGATACAAAGTCTGAATAGGTGTTAACTGTAACATGAGTGCATGTTTATCCCATATGTATAACATCCATTTGTCATATATCATTTGGCCTGTCACCTCTGGGATTAGTCCCCAGCTGTACAGGTCTTTGAGAATTATATTTGATACTGAGAAAGCAAATTTATCCCTGTCTTCAGGATGAAGAGGGATAGAGTAAAAGCAATTTTTAATATCTATTATCCATAAGGGCTATTCCCTGGGGATCATGTTTGGGGATAGCAAACCTACCTTAAAGGACCCATGTCTTTCAAAACTGAGTTTACTTGTCTCAAATTTGTTAACTTTCTCCATTTACCAGTTGGGCTATTTGCTTCCTCAATATGTCCTAATTCTAATTGTTCTTATACTAATTGATGTAGAACAACTGTTTTCTCTTGTACAGGTTCCATTGCTCTACCCATACCAGTGTGTTGGTAGTCCAAGTCAGTTTTAGAGCATTGAAAACCAAGCAGCAATGATCCTTCCTACAAATCTGTGATAATTTTCATCCCTAATTGATGTAATATATCCCTACCCCATAAGTTAATATGTAAGCCATCTATTATTAAAGGAAAAATGATTCCTGCCTATCTTTTTGCCGGTTTATTGGTTTATTGGACAACAAAGCCTCCTTACTGCTTCCAACCTCTGCCATTCTATTGTTCGCTGAAGTCATAGGCCACCAAGGGGGCCATTGAGAAGCAGCCACCATAGCCCTATTAACTTCAGTGTCTATTAATCCTTCAAATTGTTGGTTATTCAAAGTAAGGGTCAGTATTGGCCAAGTGAGTATGACATGTGTGCCTTTAAATATGCCTTTATAAAATATGTTTGTACAATGGCCTCAGAATTTAGATCCATCTGTAGGGCTAATTCACAATTATTATCTTCCGTTTTAATTGAACATACCAGAGTAGTGGAGGACTTATAACAATGATTTTAAATTGTTTTCCTCTTTGATACTGTTGAATGGGTACTTCACAAACAGCATGAGGGGATAGGTAGTAATAATCATTGCTCCTGAGTTTTATCACTGTGATTGTCCCTTGGCATCTAAAACTGCATACCTGTTACTCCATTCCTGATTTATATTTGTCCCTACTTGAGGTGTCATTCCCCAGGTTGGTTTGGGGCCCCAGTGCCAGGAAGTTACTCAAAATATAACTTCATTCATGTTTGCTCCTGTAACAATCTGAGTGGCAGTCAATCGAGTCTGTTCTAAAAATTCTGTCATCCAGAACACTTCCTGGCCTGGAGTCAACACTGCCCATGCAAGTGCTTTCCAATGATTGGGACACAAAATTGCCTGTGACATTGTTTCAATTTGTAATATAACAAAAGATGCTACTGGCCCATATTTGTGAACTGAGTCCTTAAGCTGGGTTAGAACTTTAAAGGGAAGTGGTTCATGTCTGCATCTTCTCTGCTCTGAGTTAAAAGGGTCATCCTTATAACAGGATATAATTCTTCCCACCCCTCCGTGTCTTTTTCTTGATCTCTAGCTGCTGCAAAACTGTTTGAAGTGAAGATAAAGAATATAACTGATTATCTTTTGCTTTTTGTCTGCTAAGTGTTGCTGCAGTCTTTGTTTTATATTTCTGATCCTGCTTTTTCTCTGTTCTTATTTCATTTTTTACATTAGGAGAGCCTTTGAAAGGCTGTAGGTCCGGCTAGACACAAAAATAATGTGGGGCTGAAGGTGGTGGTGGTGGGGAGCCCATTCAAAATCATCTTGCTCAGGCTCAGGAGAGGGACATCTACTGCTAAGAGATGGACTTATCTGTGCTCTGACTGTAAATTTCCTGACCTTCTTTTCTGGTTCTGATTTCAGACTTTGTTTAATGAGATTATTTTGTATTTTTCCTGGGCATTGTTTATCAAAAACAGTAAGCTATTCACCAAAAACAATCCATCTATCACAATTATAACAGCCTTCCTTAGGTAACCATGGAGAAATTTTGTAAGCAATGTCCAGGAATTTCCTAATGTCTCCTAATTGAATTGTGCACCCTTGCTCTTTTATACATTTATATATAGTCTTGACATATGCTTCCTTGTCTGAAGGGACTAGGGTGCCTATTTTCTGCCCCATTATGTTACTTAACTGCTCTCCACCCCACTCTGCCTGGTCTGGAAACAGCACAGTTTGGTGGGCTCTTCCTCTGGAGTCCTCTTAGAGGTTGTCTTGACCATGTATCAGTGTTTGAATATGAAGTGGTCTCTCTGGCACCATTACAAATCCCTGTTCCCGTAACCAGGCGCCAGTTGTTGCAGCCCTCTTAAAAACTCAAAGCATATGAGCCCTTTGATCTCAGAGGAGAGATGAATGAGGCGGGAGACTCATAGAGTGTGAAAAGAGCTACAGTTTATTATGTCTTACAGCCTTGTTGATATATATTTTTGCAAGTGTGATCACCATGTGAACAGTAGACAATCCTCAATTACCATTCAGAGAAGCAGCTTGAGCGCTTTGCAAATGCATGGCATCTGCCAATAGGAAGAGAGTAGCTCACTCACAGGCAAGAGGCCCTGTTCAAGCAGCCCTGTTCATATAGCCACTGGCTGTGACCCTTGGATTACACTTGTTCCCACGATCACAAATCAATGCTCCTTGCTCAACAAGGGTATTTCTGTAATATGTATCAAAGTTGGAGGTGCCCTTGGTACTTACTTTTAGCAGAATCCCATAATTGTGCTAATCTATTTCCCCTTGCCTCAAAAGAATTTCCCATCTGATGTCCCTTTATATGCATTACTGCTACATTGCTAGGATTCAGAACGTTTTCCAGTACCTCTCTGACTAGTGTATGGTGGATCACTTCTTTACCCTTACTATTTACAAACCCTCTTTCTTCCCCAATTTTTCTAAATATATACAACACACCCCAGTCATATTTTGAATCAGTATATATATTCCCATCTTGGTCCCTCAATAACTTTAATGCTTGATTTATGGCATACAATTCACAAGTTTGAGCTGAACAATGGGCAGGTAGATTGCCCTTGGTAACAGTGAAAGTTATCTCCATCCACAATAGCAAATCCATTTTTCCTTTTCCATCTACCATTCTAGAAGAGCCATCTATAAAACAATTTACTTCCTCAGGTATTGGTGATCCTTGTTAATCTCTTACTTTTGTTTGAAAATCAATTAACTCTAAGCAACAATGTTCCTTTCCCAGGGATGGTTCTGTTCCAGGGCACCAAAAGGAAGCAGGATTAAGATTATGATTTTGGGTGATTACTAGATCATTCTTTGCTAATAATATTGTCTCATATTTTAAAATTCTGGAATCTGTGAGCCATTTCCCAGCCTTCTGATTAATATGGTCTTTACTTGGTGTGGGACACACTATATATAAGACTGACTCCAAAGGTGAGCTTCCTACTCTGTTCTACCAATAGAGCTGTAGCAACTGCTGCCTGTACACAGGTTGGCCATCCTTTGGCTACAGGATCTAATACTTTAGAAAGGAAAGCCACTGGTCTTCTCTGCCCCCCTCTTATTTGAGCAAGAACTCCCAGAGCCACTCCTCCCTCAACATTGACAAACAATACAGATGGTGAAATTAATAAAGCTCTTACGTCTTCAAACTTCTGACACTTTCCCGATCACACATGATAGAATTGGGACTTTCCTCCAGCAGGTGCTTACACAAGGGTTTAGTAGTAGCAGCATAAGAATCTCTCCATGCCTGACAATGTCCTACTAACCCCAGATATTTCAGTGTCCACCAATCACCTCCTGAAAAAGATCCTAAAATGAAAACTCCCAGGAATATTGTAGCCAAATTTCTGAACTCTCACTTCAAGAAGACAATATTGTAAGCATCCAAAAAGAAACAATTCAAGCATAATGGAGCTACAGTCAAGATAACACAAAATTTAGCAGCTTCTACATTAAAGGACTGAAGAGCTTAGAATATGATGAACAAAGGAACTAGTATTACAACCAAGAATCACTTACTCGGACAAATTGAGTGTAATTCTTCAGAGGAAAAGGTGATCGATCATTCAGTGAAATAGAGGGTTTTCAAGCATTCAAGAGGAAAAGAACAGAGCTGGATAGAATATTTGATTTTTAAGTCTAGGTCTCTGGTGAAACATAAAAGGGAAGCAGGAAAGTGATATCATAGGAACTTTTTTTTTTCTTTTTTTCCCCCTGAGGCTGGGGTTAAGTGACTTGCCCAGGGTCACACAGCTAGGAAGTGTTAAGTGACTGAGACCAAATTTGAACTCAGATCCTCCTGAATTCAAGGCTGGTGCTCTGTCCACTGCGCCACCTAGCTGCCCCATATTGTAGGAACTTAATAAGGTTTATCTATTTACATTTCTATATGGAAGGATGATATTTGTAACTTTGTCATTATTATGGCAGTTAGAAGGAATATCTTTTGATCATTTATAGGGCACAGGTGTGAGTTGGATAATACCCTTTTTTTTTTAAATTATGAAATTAAAGGGTGAGAGAGGAATGTACTGGGAGAAAGGAAAAGGGAGAAATGGAATGGTGCCAACCATCAGCCATAAAAAAAGAAGTAAGAAAAAGCTTTTACAATGGAGAGGAAGAGGGAGAGAAGCGGAAGAATGAGTGAACCTTACTCTCATCAGAATTGGCTCAAAGAAGAAATAGCATATATGCACTCAATATGGGTGTAGAAATCTATATTACCCTGCAGGGAAAAAGAAGGGGAATGAGATATGGGAAGGGGGAGAATGTAATAAAAGAGAAGGTATATTGGGAGAGGTAGTAGTCAGTACCAATACACATTTCAGGGGGGACAGAGTAAAAGGAGAGGGAGAATAAATAAGGGAAATACAGTTATCTATAGTAACTGTAAAAGGAATTTCTAAGTAAGTTTCTCTGATAAGGCACATTTTCAAACAGAGGGAATTGGATCAAATATATAAAAAATAAGGGCCATGCCTCAATTGATAAATGATCAAAACATATGATCTATGCCCAAAGGGCTATAAATTCATACTTTTCTTTGGATGGTTTGCTATTTATTTCATTCTTTAACTGTTGAGGAAACTGGAAGTCAGTATTTGATCAGGGTCATACAGTTACCAAGTGTCTGAAGCTGTATTTGAACTCAGAAAAATGAGTTTTTGACTCCAGGCCCAGTGCTCTATCTACTGTCCCATTTAGTGCCCTGTGCTTTATATCCCAAATAATATGCCATCTTCTACAGGAAGTTCTTCCCAATATTTCTTAATTATAATTTCTTCCCTTTTAAAATTATTTTGTATTTATCCTTTGTTTTATTTACTTGTCAACAATATATTTGTTGGCAAAAAAATTTCTTTGCTTGTTTTTTTTCCCCTTTGAATATGAGTTTCTTGAGAGCAAAGATTACTTTTTGGTTTCTTTTTTTATTCCCAGCACTTGGTGGAATACCTGACAAATAATAGTCTTTTACAAATTTATTTTTATTTTATTCTGAACTTAAGAAATAAAGCAAAAATTTCCATAACATAGTAGAATTTTTTTCAAAAAGATGATTGTATATGAAACTGAAAATGTATTATGTACAACTTGCTATTTCTTTTAAATTTATAATAAAGATACTCATCAATTGGTGAACAGCTGAAAAAGTTGTGGAATATGATTGTGATGATAGCATCTCAATAAATGGGTGTTTCCTTCCCCTTCCTCTCTACTATCTGAACTCCACTGATAGACAGTTCAGAGTGTAAGTAATTCCTTTTCCCCTTAAGTTCCTGGAGTAATCCGAAGGAATTGGAGAATTTTCTCTAGTATTATGACTCATAAGCCCCCATTCAGTATATTCTCTCCTTGATTTCCAGCTAATATCATCCCCATATCATTTAATCTGTTAATAGCTCCTTAATATCAACCAATAAGCATTAACTGAGGAATATGAACTAAGAATGTAAGGGGACTGAAGTAGAATAATATCCCTCCAACCTCACCTTTCAATCACAAATCAGGGTGTACTTTCTCTTCTGTTCACTAAATACCTAGAAAAACTGTATTCAAAGTGTTTACTGAAAATTTTCCTCCCACCAGTTCAGTTCTGGGTGTGGTATTGCTGATAGATGAGTCATTCCTTTGCTTGTCAGACATGATATCTCAGCTGCTAGGTCAGTTCCCTTCTTGGGCTGGGTGAAGCAGGTGACTCCTCGGGGTTTGTTCTTCATCTTGTTCAACTACAGCAGTCATTAGAATATTCTGTTACCAACTCCAATGGTTGGATCTACATGTTTCTTTTAACCTTTCAAAACTCAAAAGGTCTGGTCTGGTCTGTCTCAGATACTCAATTCATGCAAGGTCAGCAAAGAATAAAATGTTACAGCTACAGGGACACCAATAGTGGACAGAGTGCCAGGTCTGGAGTTTAAAATACTCATTTTTTTCATAGTTCAAATACCCATAAAGATAGTTTTTAACATTCATTTTTAAAAGATTTTGTGTTCCAATTTTTTCTTCCTTCCTCCCTTACCTCCTCCTTCCCCAAGGCAGCAAGCATGTACAGTACAAAAGACTCATCTTTCTGAATTCAAATCTGGAATTAGGTATTTATCAGTTGTGTGATCCTGAGCAAATTGCTTAATTCAGTTGCCTCAATTTCTTCATGGGTCAAATAAGCTGAAAAAGGAAATGCAAACCATTCCAGTATCTTTGTCAAGAAAACTCCAAATGGTGTCACAAAGAGTTGGTTGGGACTGAAAAACTAATTAAAAAAAAATTATTAAGTCCCCTTTAATGTGCCAGGCACTGTGCTAAGCCCTGGAAGGAAAAGAGATGAAAGTCTCTATTCTCAAGAAACTTAAAATCTTATGGGAGAAACAACAATAAATATGTACAAAACAAGCTATATACATAAGACATAGGAAGTATTTAGCAGAATTAAGACATTAAAATTAAAAGATGCTGGGAAAGGCTTCCTGTAGAAGGTGGGGTTTTAGTTGAGACTTAAAAGATAAAAGGAGGTCAGTAGTAAGAGTGGAAGAGGGAGAGTGTTCTAAGCATGGGGATGACCAGAGAAAATACCTAGAAATTAGCCAAAACACTAGTGTTATTGGATCAAATAATCAGGAGTAAAGTGTAAAAAAAGTGGAAAAATTGATGGCATTGAGGTAACAAAGCTCTGAATGGCAAATAAAGGGTTTGCCTGGAGCTAATAGGGAACTCCTGGATTTAGTTGAGTAGGGTTTATATGATATAATCAGACTTGAACTTTAAGAAAATCACTTTAGTGGCAAAATGGTGCCATGTGTTAAAGGCCACATAGTAACCTGAATAGGGGGAGAGAAGGAATGACATTCTCCTTCCAGTTATTGCTTCTCCCCTAACTCAGCAGTTTAAAACATTTCTTTTTTCCTTCTACTTACTCAAACTTCCATCAGGAAAGAAAAAGCTTTCATTTGTACATACCTTTTAGTTTCAGCATGGTAGTCAATGTGGGGCCCAGAAATTAACAAAGGGTGAGCAGAGGCAAGATATACTTCTTTAAGATATACTTTATTAACAGGAGAATGCAACTTGTTAACAGAGGAATCTTATAAACTTGCCTACATTTTGCACCCAAAGCCTCAGACTATAAGCAGACAATACCTTTTATATCTATGTTTTTCTTCTGATTAGCCTAATAGAACATCAATGGCATGTCCATTGACAGTACTGATTGATGGATATCTTAATGAGAGGGTGAGCTAAGAGTTCATAACTTTTCCCCCATTACCTCATCAATAAAAGGGGAAGAATTACAGATCTCTACACCTTCACTACAACTAGGGAAAATGACTAGGGTTAAATGTGTCAGACCTACCCCTTTCTGACACTTAAGAAATAAATTATTAGCTAATTTATTGAAACCCAGTTTCCTCAAGTTATCTTTGGCTAGAAAAACATAAGTTATCTCAATCAGGTTTTTCCTGGCTTTGCTATTGTCATTCAGTCATATGTCTGACTCTTTGGGATCCCATTCAGAATCCCATTTAGGGTTTTCTTGGCAAAAATACTGGAATGATTGCCATTCTCTCTTTCCCTAATTTTTCTGATGAGGAAACTGAGACAAACAGAATTAAGTAACTTGCAACTAATGTATCTGAAGTTGAATTTGAACTCAGGTGAAAGAGTCTTTCTGACTCCAAACTTGGTGCTCTATGCATTGTACCAATAGCAAGGATATTTATATACCCCCAAAGGGTTTATGCCTTACTTGAGCTGGGTGTTGTTTGCAGAATAAACAAAAAGTCTCTGCCCAGATAGATTTCTAGGTGCTAGGAGTAGTTTACTTAAAATGGGAAAGTCTCTTTTGAATTATGCCTTTGTTATATCACCTGACATAGAGACATTGCTAAGGTGGCTTTTCTGCACAAACCTAGATCTCCTAAATTGGAGGCATTCTCTATCTCCTCCTATGGGGATAGGTATAGCCTCCTTTGGTTGTATAACCTGACTAGCTACTACTATAACACTCTTTAGACTCAACCATTCTGTTTTACTACCCCAAGTTTTTGTGCTATCTTCTTGTCCTGTTGCTTCCAGAGAGTAAAGATCATAGTTCATCCATAGTAGGGTTAGCATGAGCTGTGATATAGAAAGGACTTCCTCCCCCTTATTCCCTCTCTTATCCAGGCTCCAAGAAGTAAGCCTGTTGTTTGTGCTGTTCTGTGGTATCTGTCCTTTTCAGTTCTAGGTGGCTTAGCAACAGAAATTCTAGCCATGGTGACCTTGAGCCAGGAAGATGCTTGAGATTTAAACCCAGGAAGGATTTAGACTTAGAATTTGGTCTGTGTGTTCTAAAGGGAATAAACTAAGCTATGAACCTAATTTTTTCCCTTGCCCTAGAGACTGAGGTGGTATAAAGGATAAGACATTATTCCTCCTATGTATTGGGGGAGTGGAGGCAGCAAGTTTATATGTTTGTGATTATACCCCTTGAAGTAACTATTTCTTTGTAAAAACTAAGTGGAACTACAGTATAGGGTGCCCCTCTCTACATTTGAAAGGTTAGAATCAGTGGGGCCTGGAGTCATTTGCTGAGAGCCTAGATACCTCTAAATTTTAAAAATATGAAAAAAACCTTCAGGAAGAAATGAAATCTATCACACGTGGTCTTCTAAACAATGGGAACCAGAATAGTGGGTGTTACATATAAAAGGTAACAAAACTGTTTCTCTGACTTAATTGGTCCCTGCCTGCCTTGACTCAACTTCCTGATCATCTAAGGACATAAAAAGTTCCACTTATATAGAGCAGGGACTTTTACAAAGTAATGGGTGAATGAAGACTATATGAGTCACCATATAGTGCCCTGCTGACCAGATGTATTTCCATATGGAGATGAAGGGGACCATGTCTATAAAAGCTAAGCACCATTATATCCTTGCCACATTAGGTTTCAGTAAATCTCTTCTGTTAACTCTTCCATGATTTTATAAGTATCTTATTTCATTCCAATATCAAACCTGCATCAATAGGCTACTAGTTTTTAGACCCACTCTTAAGTCTGGTTCACAAGTAGATCTCTTCCTCCTGTCAGTGGACAGAGACAAAATTTACTCCTGGTGCCAGGTAGCATTGAACTAGGGACCCAGAAGCTCCCCACCTCTTGAATTCACAAGATTGCTTCCAAAACTTCCAAAACTGAAAATATGCAGAATTGAAGCCAGAATCTCAAGTCTGAGTCTTGCCTAGGGGAGGGCATGTGCCAACTAATGTGCTTGTAGCTAGCTGCCTTCTCTGAAAAATCACAGAGATCTTATATAAGACTGCCTCTCTGTGATTATTCAAATAAGGTAGAAAGAAAGGGAGCCAGAGGATGGAGTCATTCTTTTTAAAGTCTTCTGAGCAGATTCAGAAAGAAAAGAAATTATTTGCAGTTTCCTGCTTCAATGGTGCTTGACAGTAACTGACTACTGTATTCCTCACAGGAGCTATTTGGTCATTACCCATCTCTCCACTAATTAAAACTCTTTGCAGGAGTATGCATGCCCGCTTCTCACAACAATTTTCCCAGCCCCTCACTGGAACCTCTTCACCTCTGACCATCTTGATCTCCTCTCCTTCCCAGGTATTGTAACTGAATTACCATAAGGACTTGAGGTTGCCATCATAACTAGCAGATTTACTTGGAGCTCCATGTCTCCTATATCCATCTGACCATGTCTTATAATACCAACCAGAAAGGTGTGGCATTGAAGAATATTCTGAGTCATTGATGAAACATCAAACTAAAGAGACAGCCAAATTTTCCTTTGGGACATGAAGAATCTAGACTAAGAAGGCTAGGAAAGTGGACTGAATGAGATGGAATATAGTCCAAAAAATTCCAGGCAATAATTACTGGAATTGTACAATTTGACAATTGACAAAATGATGTTCATTTGTGTGACTTTATTTTCCTAGTTGAACAGGTAAAATCCTCCAAAAAATTTGGATTATCAAGTAACCAACCTGCACAAAATGGGACCTTTGATTGTGGCATTTTTTTTTAAACAAATACACTGTTGGAGATAGTGACAAATAAAGATGAGAGTCAATCTGGCTTCAGGACAACTTTGAATTGTGGTGGATGACTTTATTTTTTTCAATGCATGCATATCATTGTTGTCATTGTCATTCACTCATCTCAGATCATATTTGGGGTTTTCTTGGCAAAGGTACAGAAGTGTTTAACATTTTCTTCAACTCATTTTACAGATGAAGAAACTGAGGGTTAAGTGACTTGCCCAGGATCACCCAGCTAGTAAGTATCTGAAGCTGGATTTGAAGTCAGGAAGAGTAGTCTCAGTTCTAAACTCAGTGCTCTGCTCAGTTCTCTATTCATTGCACCACCTAGCTGCTCAATCTTTCCAATATATATATATATATATATATATATATATATATATATATATATATATATATATATATATATATATATATATATATAGAGAGAGAGAGAGAGAGAGAGAGAGAGAGAGAGAGAGTGTCAGTCTACTAATTAGGTGGCTCTGCCTGGTTGAAGAGATTAGTCCTCTCTGATACAACTTCTGCTCCCTCATCCAAGAAGTCATGGAGAATCAGAATAAGAAGCACCTTCTCCAGATTGCTGCATCTTTTCAAATCTTCATGGCTTTCAGGGTTGAGCTCTTGAAGTCTATAGGACTTGCCAGGTAAGTTCAGTACACATTCCATGCAATTGTCCCTTTTAGCTCTCCATCTTCCTTTCACTTTCCCATGTGGCAGGTAGCTCTCCTTACGATTCCTGGGAATTGGGGGTAGGTTGAGAAAGGATGTCTCTGCCCTGCTTCCCTATACATCTTATCAGAAATGGTTTTTACACATGGCAACTAGAGAAGGTGTAATTCAGATAAACCTAAGCCTAAGCCTTTGGGGCCTCTTTTGCCTTTTCCAGTTCTTATTTCATAAGTGATTAAACTGTGATCCTCATATTCGCCCAACCTTTAAGTTTGAAAATCCGGCATTCCTGTTTAAACTGTTTGCCTCATTTTCCTCACTGGTAAAATGGAGTTGATAATCATTGCCCACTGAATTATAGTTTTCTATTCTCAATCTACCATACTTGTTTCTTGGAGGAAAAGAAGACTAACAGTGGAGAAATGTAATGGCAATATCACGCACAAATTTAAAGTCTGAACAAGTTTCTAGAATATAGCAAAAATATACAGAAGTCACCCAATGAACTCAAGTATACATTCTATCAAATGCAACTTTTATTACACAAAAAAATTATAAAAGAAACTTTCAAAAGTTCTTCGAAGTTACTATATTTCTCTTTTTCACCCCTAAGTAACTTTTAAGTTTATTTTTTCTTTAAGAAAATGGGCTCTTGATCAATTCTGATAGATGTGGCCCTCTTCAACAACGAGATGAACCAAATCAGTTCCAATAGAGCAGTAATGAACTGAACCAGCTACACCCAGGGAAAGAACTCTGGGAGATGACTATGAACCACTACATAGAATTCCAAATCCCTCTATTTTTGTCTGCCTGCATTTTGGATTTCCTTCACAGGCGAATTGTACACTATTTCAAAGTCCGATTCTTTTTGTACAGCAAAACAACTGTTTGGACATGTATCCATATATTGTATTTGGTTTATGCTTTAACATATTTAACATGTATTGGTCAACCTGCCATCTGGGCGGGGGGTGGGGGGAGTAAGGAGAGGAAAAATTAGAACAAAAGGTCTGGCAATTGTCAATGTTGTAAAATTACCCATGCATATATCTGGTAAATAAAAACAATAAATAAAAAAAAAAAAAGAAAAGAAAAGAAAAGAAAATGGGCTCTTGGGCAGAATATGGAAGAACTTAATTTCATTCCAAGAGTGGCAGCTTCATTTTGGATGGTAAATGGTGCATGGAGAGCAGTGTTGAATGGCTATGTAGAGACCAGTACAACTCTATTTCCCAGGAATTCATATCTTGCTGCTATTATATCAAAAAAATGAAAGTGATTCAAATAATTTTTTTTTTAAAGTTTTGCTTTTATTCTTTCCAGTTTGACTGCAACAGCCACTGATGGTTCACCTACCAATATATTCTATTTGGAGGATAGTTTTTAAAAGTGGGAGGCTTGAAAAATCAAGCTGCATCAGGCTGTCATCCCCAGACCTTTGGGTTTGTTTGTCTACTAATCTAATCTCTACAGAATGCTTTCTTTCCAAGCTCCTAGCTATTTATTTGAATTTTCCTAACCTTATCTTCCTGGCTCCTCTTTTAGTCAATCTACGACTCATCTCTGCCACAAATAAGCTCAAAACTCACCTTCAAAAGACTTTCTTTGATTGACTCTACAAGCAGACAACTTTGAATAACTAGTACAGAACTGTACTAGGAATTTTTCTGAAACAAATGCATTAGAGACTTCTAAGTTAGAAAGGGGTGGGGATGGAAGAGCAGGGCAAGGCAGGGCAGACAGACCACCATTTTTTTGTTTCCATGGGAGTGTATATAATTTTATTACCTGACATATATTACATAATATGTGTAATATATGTTTTATATTTTGCAATATATTATTATATGACATAATACATGTATCATATATCATATTATGTTAAACTATTACATAATAGTCATATAAGACTATTATATTTATCATTAGCCAGAGATAGAATGTTTACTAATGCTCTAAATCTCTCCAAGGCACTTCTAATACACATTGTCACAGCTCTCCCTAAAGCAGGCTTACATCAGCTTGTGCTCATAAGAACTAGATTCATCATCAGTCTTGCTACACTCTTACCTTGAATGACAATTTTTTCATCCTTGACATAGGAGATTAACTGGATGTTTTCAGGATACATCATTCCTCAATCTGGAATATTCTACTTAAGTCATAGGATGGCATGATCATTGCTTCCCCAATACCATACAGGAAAGAGTTTCAAAATAATAAATGCATCAAATTCACACTTCCCATATGTACAGATATAGAATATATAGAAATATATAGAATATAGAAACAAAGAAATTGTAAGATACAATTCTGTCTTCAAGGAGCTTATAGTCTAGTTAGGGAGATAAGAAATTTACATAAAAATTTAGCCAAAAGAGGCAGCAAGGTGGCTCAATCATTAGAGTCAGGAAGACCTGAATTCAAATTGACCAGATGCTTATTAGCTGTGTAACCCTGGACAAGTCACATAACCCCATTGCCTTAAAAAAAAAAAAATTAACTAATGGTAGCTAGGAAAACATAGCACATGCTATGTATACCACAGAAAGCCTAGACAACAAAAAGCAGAGAGGAAGGAGAAAGTAATTTCAAGCATGGGCAACATATGGAGGGAAATATTAAGAAAGACAGGAAATGGGATATTGAAAAGTATTTGGACAGAGGAGGTGGTTTCAGAAAAACCTGAGAAGAATTATATGACTGATATGGAATGAAGTTAGTAAAATCAGGAACACATTGTACACAATAGCAGCAAAATTGTAAGGATGTAAGACAATATTCCAAGAAAATTCCAAATGATCCTAGTTTTTAAAAAAATTCTATTCACCTCCAGAGAGAAAAATTTGAGAGTTTTTGTTCTTGTTCTGCCATACCTGACTCTTTGTGACCCATGGACCATAGTACCCTTCTACAAGTCTGTCCACATTCATGTTTATTGTTGCTATGACACCATCTATTCATCTAATCTCCCCCCCCCTTTTTTTTTTTGCTTTCAATTTTTCCATTATCAGTCTTTTCCAATGAGTCCTGTCTTCTCATTATTTCCCCAGTATTTGGCTTCCCAGTGAACAATTTAAATTAGTTTCTTGAAATTTTGACTGATTTGATTTCCTCACTGTCCAAGGGACTCTCAGAAGTTTTCTCTGGCTCCACAATTTGAAAGCATAGATTTTATGGCCCTCAAATCTTTCGGTCCAACCTCACAGCCATACATCGCTACTGGGAAAACCACAGCTATGACTATATAGCCTTTGTCAGGAAAGTGATATCTTAGCCTTTCAGTATGCTGTCCAGATTTCTTTCCAAGGACCAAGTATCTTTTTGTTCAGTCACCATCTGAGAGGAGGTGAGTGACATGATCAGATAATGCTTTAGAAAAGTCATTTCAGCAACTATGTTTGAGATGGATTGAAGTAGGGAGAGCAACTTGATGCAATGAGAAAGAAAGAAACAAGCATTTGGAGTCAGTGAGGTGGCACAATGGATAAAGCACTGGCCCTAGAATTGGAGGACTATGAGTTCAAATCTGTCCTCAGACACTGTGTGTGACCCTTAACAAATCACTCATTCTTGATTGCTTCCCCCCGCAAAAAATGCCTGAAAAAAACAAAAAAGTATTTGGCATTCAAGATTCTTAATAATAACTTAATTCCCTCTTATCATTTCAGTCTTTTTACACTTTACTTCATTTCTTGACTCTAAGCATTTTCTCTGATTGTGGCTTTCCTGACCTTTAAGTTCCTCCTTCTATATGAAGCCTTCCCCAACTCCTCTTAATTCTAGTGTTCTTCTGTCAATTATTTCCTATTTGTCCTGTAAAGAGCTTACTTTGTGTGTATGTCTCTATGTGTGTGTATGTATGAGTATATGTGCTTAATCCACTGAGCCACCTAACTGTTCCCAGACATAGTTTTGAAGTCCAAAAGTAAGGAAGTAATTTAGAAGGGGAAAGAAAGTATAACCCCAGGGAAATGAAAGGTGATGAGGATTTGACCTGATTGAGTAAATGGATGAGTGAATGAAAAAAGCATTTGCTAAGAAAATTTTCATGCAGAGTGCAGTAGCTAAGTGTTAGACATACAAACCCATCCCAGGAACAAAGTACATTTGCAGATGTTCTTTCTAGCTTTAAGCCACATCTGGCTCCATCAGTCTCACCTTCTCTTGGCTTCAGCTTCACTGTCAATAAAATGAGGTATATTGGACATGATTTCTTAAGTGCTATAACTATTCCGTTATAGTTTATTCATTCTGATACTAGGTTAGGAAATATGAGTCAGAAGTCCACTTTGAGTAGCTCCAATCCCTTGGGAAATTGCTCCTTTGTCACTATCTTTTCCTTTCCTTACCTTCTCTTTGCATCAGCAATGCAGTAGATCAGATCACTTCCCTCAGCCACCACCCTCAGATCACAAAGATACTTAAGACGAATGAGATAATTGTGCTTTGAGCTCACTGATTGGGGATGGGAGTGAATATGGAAGGAAGCAACATATGGACAAGGAGTTGGTTTTGTTTTCAAGGGGTGTTTCATCTGGATTTTATATAAATTTAAATTTATATAAATTGACCATATTTGTTTTCAAGTCTATTTAGAGCCATTGTGTGTGGGGGGGAGTGACTTGTTTTTTTCTTGCCTTTTTTATTTCTCAGTATCAGAAATGGAATTAGAAACCCCTTTACAGGATGTGATGAGCCCTCAGTACTATCATCTTTGAATCTATTGCTCCACAAACCCTTCACTTGAGTTTTAAACAAACACAAAGGGAGATCTAATGAAGAACTTAGTTTTTTCTTCCAATACATCCCTTTGTCTGACTCTAGATCATTGATGGTGGGGTTTTCGATTGGAGAAAGGTGTTAAATGTGCTTCCTAGATTATTGCAATAATTGCTCTTTCTGTCTCAAATATTATCTATCCCATTTTATCTTCTTCAAAGCTTCCTAAAGTGAAATTCATTAAGCAAAAGTCTGACCACATTTCTCTCCTACTCAAAAAGTTCCATTGGTTCCTTAATGCCTTTGGGATAAATGTAGATTCTTCTGTTTGGCCTTTAGAGATGAAGGTCTTTGATGCTCTCTATCCATCTCTCTGCCTGTCAAATTGGCTTACAAATCTACTTGCTATTTTTTGTTTATAACAATCCATTTCTGAAACATACTTATTCCTTATCTCTGTCTCTTGAAAACCTTAATCCTTTTTTTTTTTTTTTTTTTTTTTTTTTTTGCTGAAGCAATTGGGCTTAAGTGATTTGCCCAGGGTCACACTACTAGGAAATGTTAGATGTCTGAGATCACATTTGAACTCATGTCCTCTTGACTTCAGGGCTGGTGCTCTATAAACTGCTCCACCTAGCTGCCCCCTTTAATTTTCTTTTTTAATAAGTAAACATTTTTCCCCAATTACAAATAAGAACAATTTTTAACATTCATTTAAAAATTTTTTTGAGTTCCAAATTCATTTTCTCCCTTCTTTCTCTTCCCTGAGACAGTAAACAATTTACATGTGCAATCATGTAAAACATTTTCATATTAGTCATGTTGTAAAAGCAAACAAAAAAAAAAATCCTCACAACATGAAAAAAATAAAGTGAATCATAGTATGCTTCAATATGCATTCAGACTCCAGCAGTTCTTTCTCTGAAGGGGGATAGCATTTTTCATCATATGAGTCCCTAGGAATGGTGCTAGATCATTGTATTGCTGAGAAGCTCTAAGTCAATCATAGTTGATTAATACAGTGTTATTGTAGTCCTGGTTCTGCTTACTTCATTTTGCATTAATTCATGTAAGTCAGAAACTTTAGTTCTTTTTGAAGCTCAGTTCAAATACCATCTCTTGTCTGAGTTCTTTTTGATATAATTAGGGAGCCCAGATCTAGATGAATAGAGTAATTGAACTTAGATTTAGGAAGATCTGAGTTCAAATCATGCATTAGAACACTTATTAGCTGTGTGATCCTATGCAAGTCATAAATTCTCTCAGCCTCAATTTCCTCATCTATAAAATAGGGAAATAACAGCATCTACCTCAAAGCCTTGTGGTGAGGATCAAATGACATTTGACAAATGCTTTGCAAACCTGAAAGCTATGTTAGCTAAGATCATTTCCTGACCCTGATCAGCTTTTTTTCTCCTCCACACACCTTTCTTTTTTTATTGAATTTGTATGTATTGTATATTTTACATTTACTCATATGTAATTACATTATATGTAAGTTACTTGAGGGCAGATAATTTAATTTTTGTCTTTTTATACATACACATACATGCATGCACACACACACACACACACATACACACAGAGCACCTAGCAAATAGCAGACATTAAGTGCTTGTTGATTGATCTGCAAACCAATTCAGATACATGAAAGAAAAAACCACATCATAACTTTTGAAACTGGTCTTGGGATCATGATAAGAGTAAACCATGCTTCCTCTCTGGGTCTCAGCTTTTTCAGCTTTAAAACAAAGGGTTTAGACTAGATGGGTTTTAACATCCTGTGTTTTCAAGTCCTGCATCATCTTACACTTGGAATGGGTGCTTGCTCCTTAAATAAGGTTGGACTAAACAGACCCTAAGACCTCCTTCTAGCTCACATTTTTGTGGTTCTGGACTTCTAGGAGTCTAGCTGTGTCATACCTTGAGTGGAAGAGGATGAGGGTTTTTGCTATTGAGCTGTTTCAGTTGTGCCTAACTCTTTGTGATTTCTCAGCAAAAATACTGGAGTATCTTGCCATTTCCTTCTTTAGCTCATTGCACACATGAGGAAACTGAAGCAAACAGGATTAAGTGATTTGTCAAGGGTGTCACGTAGCTAGAAAGTATCTGAGGTTGGATTTGAACTCAGGAAGATGAATGTTCCTGACTCTAGGCTTAACCAATTTAATTGACTTAATCCTGACTGCCCAGGGTAAGGATTAGTGCCTATTAGGTTCCCTTTTTAGAAAATAATCTGGAAGTCTATAACAACATGAGGGGATCACAACAATCACACCTTTTGAACCTCTGGGACCATTAAGGCTTCAACTTCTATTGGTAGATTTCCATCTGCGGATGAGGACACCAAGACAAGAAAAAGTCAGTCATCCCAATACCTTGACTTTTTTGACATGAATTAAATTTATGGCTGAGTCTATGGCTCTGTACTTAGAGGCATCCTATCCCACTAGCACTGATGTGGATGAGAAAAAGTAGGAAGGACCAGCTGAATTCTATCCAGAAATCCTCCTGTACAAGCACCATGAGAAGCTGTGTAGATCCTAGTGCTTTGGAAAACTGTTCATTCAGCAACTGGCTGACTTATGGCTGAGGAAGGACAGAACTGGGATTCCACAGATCCATCCAACAGTATAGAATCTCCACTGAATCAGACAGGATGGAAGAAACTGGGCTCTCCTAGAATCCCAAGTTTTAAAATCATATTTAAAGATGTGAGCGCTAACAAAACTTTTCCTCACAACAGCCCCATGAGGTAGGAAGTGCCTTAAATACTATTATCCCAATAGAACATGTGAAGACATTGAAACTCAGAAAGGATAGACTTACCCATATTTATACAATTGGTGTCTGATAATCCAATTTGTTAATGAAAATTTGTCACCAACAGTCTTTTTTTTGACACATTCTGAGACCAGGAATCCCAGAAGGCAGGGAAACGTTGCAATGATTATCACAAGAGTGTGTATTTTGTTCCCCTGCCCATTTGCCATCAAGCACTGATCAAAAAACGTGTTGTCTTCACTTCCTCTTCTGAAAAACCAAGTTTCGATGTCTCATTTACTCACCACCACCTAACCACCCCAAGTAACCTTAATATAGCTTCCTGATTATTGCATCAACTGATTTTCTTTGAATCTCTCTTAACTCTACTGCAAATGCTCTCCTGGCTGGGCAATACTTGAGCCAATAGTACCATCTGTGCCAAATACAAAAGGAAAAAAGACATGAAGTCAACATGTCTGCCCATTGGGTGGATACTGTTCCCTCCCCAAGAAAACAAGACCATACTGTCTTCTATTTGGATCCTTGCATCAAAAACGCAGATTCCATTTTATTGGATTAATAAATATCTGTCCCAGGGGTATCTCCTCAGGTGGAGCCATCTTGTCCTGCAAGCATTCACTCAACCCAGGATGATCTGGACTGGTCATTGTAGTTTCATGAGACTTCTTCTCCTGGAGTCCTTCCGCGCTATAGGACTAAAATTTGAAACCTCCTTATAGATGTGACCTGGAAAAAGGAGACAAAACATCTAAGTTAGGTAACAGGGCACTGAGAGATGAAAAGTCACACAGCAATGAATGGAACACTGGAGGTGGGGGCTAGAGAGGGTAAACAGGTAAGCACTTGTTAAGCATGAAGGGGTGAAAGACAGCCAGTAAAACAAAAGAATCTGGATCCCCAAAAAGGTTATGAGGCAAGGACTAGAAGGTATAATTCATTGGAAAGGGGAAAGGGACGAGAAAAAAGATTGGTGGTCAGGTGTAGAGACCCATACTGAAGGAGGCCGATCCCTGGGACAGGAAGCTGACCCACAGAAGGGGAAGGTGTGATGTCAGCTATCCCCTGGTTTCCTCTCTCTCCCCTACTTTCTCATTCCTAACTCTTACTCTTCCATTCATCCACTGTGAGCTTCTCATGTTCCATGGAATCATCAAATGGCTGCTGGGCTACTGTCTCCTCCTCTGGATCCCGGAATTGGTCAAAGAAGGGATGGGCGAGAGCCTGTGTAGCTGTCAAGCGCTTGTCCACATCCAACTCAAGCATCTTCTCTAA
Organism: Sminthopsis crassicaudata; assembly: GCF_048593235.1. Taxonomy (NCBI): domain Eukaryota; kingdom Metazoa; phylum Chordata; class Mammalia; order Dasyuromorphia; family Dasyuridae; genus Sminthopsis; species Sminthopsis crassicaudata. The sequence goes on from NC_133620.1 coordinate 286,604,127, forward strand.
CAGATCTACAGCTGTAAATGGCAGAACATGTGAGCCCCACTAACCCATACTCCCTCAAGGCTCCACCCAGATAGCCTACCAGAGTGAAAGGGTCTGCCTATGTCTTTTGGTATCCTTCAAGTGCCCGAGAGTAGCAACAACAGGTCTCACCCTGGGGACTAGCACGAGGGAAAAATTGTGAGAAATCCTTCTTGGGACACTGAGGCAGAGATTGGATATAGGATTTGGCCTGAAAGAAAACAAAACAGAGAGGATTTTTAGGATCATATATCTACAGCTGGGAGGACCTTAGAATCAAGATTTCAGAGATAAAGAAACTGAACTTCAGGTATGATCTGGAATGATTTGCCAAGGTCATACAGCTAGTAATTATTTGAACCACATCTTCCTGTGATTCCAAGTCCAACATTCTATGCAAGACACCAAGCTTCCTTCTTCCCTCTATTCCTCCCCACTCCCTCTTCTCCCCCTCTGGAGGCAATTGGATCTAAATGACTTGTCCAGGCTTACACAGCTATTATGTATCTGAGACTGGATTTGAAATGAGGTTCTCCTGACTTGAGACTGGTACTCTATATACTGGGTCATTTAGTTGCCCCCAAGCTTTCTCTCTTGAAGGACTGGATTTCAAATTCTCTAAGTTTCACATTGGCTTTAATATCAATCAATACTTTTTGATTCTTCCTCTTTTCTTCTCTCTCCTTCCCTTTTTCTTTTTCTCTTTTCTTCCCTTCTCCCCCTCTTTCCCAAAATTATTAAAATATATGGCACAGAGATGAGAAGAGGTCCATGATTCCAAGACCACCATCAGTAAAACATAGGGCAAGTTGGAGGAAGGCAGGGGAAGAGGGTCCAAATTCATCTTCTTTTATTTTTTGGTGAAAATGGTGAACTTGTTCACCCTTCAACCCAGTTTTCTATTCAACTACTTCCCCAACTACTTGTCCCTTACTGCTTTGTCCTGTAATTTCTGTACAAAGTCTGCTCCAGGTACCCCGGTAACCTTCATGATCTGGGTCAGTTGGTCCAAATCTTGCCAGCTGAGTTAAGGCTCATAGTTCCTCCTGAGTAATTTATAGAAAAAAAATTTGGGCCCTTTCCCAGCCCTCCCCACCACTACCAGGATTCCAAAGTCAGGCAGAATTACCCACAGTATCCAATCTGGACTGGACAAAAAAGGATACAGTCTTTTCCCTTGAACAGAGTTTTCCCAGTCAGCATCTCTGCCATGATGCAACCAACAGACCAGATGTCCACTATGGATAAAACATGAAGAAGGAAATGAGCAAGAGGAAGAAATGAAAGAAAATCATGGAGAATAAAAATGAATCTGGTCATGAAAACATTAATCAGCAAATCAACAAAAATTTACAGTGGGTCTGTGTGATGATAGAAATGTTTCTACTCTCAAGGAACTTAAAAATCCAGCTGGTAAGATAAAACAAAGAAACAAAAAGACAAGCATGAATGAAGTATGATTCATATAGGACTCCTGAGGCTGCAAAGCACTTTGCTTCCAATCTTCTCCTCTCTAGGGAATCCTCCCTTTTTAAAGTATCATTTCTATGAGTCTCCAAGATGAGAAATGATTTCTTTTTGGTCACAGAACTAGTAAAAATCCCTGAGATCAGATAAGAATTTATTTAGGTCTCCTCATTCTAAATACATTTCGCTATTTTCCCAAGAACAAGCCTTTAAACAAACAAGTTTTGCTGGTTTTTTGTTTTTGTTTTTGTTTTTTTTTTCCTTTTAAGTCTTTATTAAAAGGGAAGGCTCCCATGAAACAGGCCAGGAGGGGCATATTAGTAACTGAATGTGATTTGAGGGTTAGAGGATGGAGTATGGCACTTCTCCCAGTGCCTTCTTTTATGAAAGGCAGAAACTAAATTTTTATGGTTCACTCCATTTTGCATCTGCTGTTCTGCCTGCTTTCAACAGCTCCCTTCCCCCATTCTGGCCCATTTTCCTGCCTACTTTTATATGTTATCACTAGATTGTAAGCTCCTTGGAGGTAGGGACATTTTATGAATTGTTTTCTCAACACTTAGCACTATACCTGGCATAAAAGATATCTACTGGATTGACTTTTAATAACATTTAAAAAATCAAACAAAAAACCATAACATGTATAAGTCAAATGAGGACTTTTCTTCAAAGTTTTTTCAAATCTCGGGAGATTATATATTTATTCTAATGATGTCCACTACCGCTTAAAATACTAAGTTGGAACCTTGGGAACCTCCAATGATGTGTTTTCATTCATAGGATCACACTCTTTAGCTTGGAAAGGACTTAGGGATAATCTAAGCCCAACCTTTCTCATTTGAATGAATAATGAAAAACTGAGGTCCCAAGAGAAAACTTGCCCAAAATTACATAGATATCAAATGGCAGAACCAGGATTCCATTCAAAACCTCATACCCTTACCATTATGACAATATATCAACACCAACAACAACTTTATAGCTCTACCTCATTTTAGGCCAGAAAATATAGCATTCAACTTGGTTGCCTATTTTATCTACTAGCTTTGGAGCATTGGAAATAGAGCCCAGGAAAACCTGGATTCAGATGTGATATCTGGTATTTACCAGCCAGGCATGTCACTTAATTCTGCCTGCCTCAGTTTCCTCTAGGGATAATGTAATGAGGATAGAAATAGCACCACCTTTCATGATTGTTGTGAAGATCAAATAAAATAATATTTGTAAAGTGTTTGGCACTGTGCTAGTGCTAAGTGGGGGCTTAATAAATGCTTCCTTGCTTGCTTCCTTCCTTCTTTTCTTCCTTTCTTCCTTCCTCTACCACTGCAGGTTTTGAAAAACTAAACTTATCATTACAGGATGAATATCTGATACCACTGAAGATTTAGACTGCATTTCATTGGAAAGGAAACTGCTAATACAGACAGGTAATTATAGTCTTAGATAGTTGTCCAGAATAGAGAACAGAGAACACTTGGACTGATTCTCAAATGTAGCTAGATTCAGCTTAAAATGTAAGTGAAAAATATTAACAAAATAAATAAAAATATGATAAAAGATTAAAATATTACATTTTAAAAATTAGTCAATATGAGGTTTCACAGAGATCCTTTGTATGGGTTAGAGGCCTCTTTTGCTATTTGAATTGGATACCTCTGGTCCAGATCTCTGAAAGAAGTGACTTGTCCAGAGTGACAGAGCCAGTATATACTTCACCCTAAATCTTCCTGATTCCAACTATGCTAAGAGTAATAGCTATTACGGCAAATCTGTTCCTTGGACAAGACTTTCTGCCTAGAATTCTCTCCTCCTTCACCTCTTCCTCCTGGCTTCCTTAAAAATTTCATCTTCTTGTAATCGTGTCTGTCTCTTTGTGACCCTATTTGGGGTTCTCCTGGCAAAGATACTAGAATGTTTTGCCATTTCCTTTTCCAGCTTATTTTACAGATAAAGAAATTGAAGCAAACAGGATGGAGTAAATTGTCCAGGACCACACAGTAAGTGTCGAAGGCTAAATTTGAATTAAGGAAGATGACTCTTCTTGACTCAAACCTCCAAACTTTATTCACTAAGTTACTTAACTGCCTCTAAATCCCATCTTCTATAGTCAGCTTTTCTGGATTTCTCTTAATACTAACACCTTCTCTCTGTTGATTGTTTCCTCTTTATCCCATATATATCTTACTGGTAAATAGTTGTTTTCATCCTGTCTTCCCCATTAGATTGTGACCTCCTTGAGAACAGAAACTGACTTTTGTTTCATTTTGTATGTCTAGCACTTAACACAGTGTATGGCATGTGTTTTAATAAATGCTTATTTGACTGATTGGCTATAGGAGAAAAAGATTCCTGGGGGCTAATAATAATAGCTAAATGAAGTCTTCATAAACTTTATATGACAACCAAAGAGAAATGAAATGTTTTTTATCTACCCTCACCCATGACTGACCTGTCTGATTATAGTGCATCCAGCTGAGAATCACTTCTGGGGCCCGGTACCAACGTGTTACCACATAGCCCGTCATCTCAGCATCTGCATGCCTGGCCAACCCAAAATCTAGGATCTACAGTTTAGTAGAAAAAGGAAGGGAGATCTATTGTCGAGGCAAGGGTATGAGAAGCTCTCATAATTCTCTGCTCCTCCTCCTCTCTTCTCATCCCCCACCCTGTTAGAGACATCATCTCTGATTCAGTTTGGTAGTCATTCCCAAATTTAACCCAGTCTCTTTTGATTCCACCTTCAGTTCACAGTCTTCATTCACAGCCAAGTTTCCTGGTTTCAAGTCCTACAATGAATAAGAATAGAAGATCAAAACCAAGGTTGAGCTCACTTTTTTGGAAAAAAAAAAAATAATAATAATAATAATAAACAAATTATATATATATATATGGAGAGAGAGAGAGAGAGAGAGAGAGAGAGAGAGAGAGAGAGAGAGAATAATCACCTCCCAACCCCCTAAAAGTCCAACAGCTGGCAAAGCTAACACAGTAACCAAATTTGACAGTATGAAAAGTATTTCACCAACAGCTCAGTGGTACAGTGGATAGAGTGTTAAGTCTGGAGTCATGAAGACCTCATCTCTCTGAGTTCAAATCTGATCTCAGACATTTACTAGTTATGTGACTCTAGGCAAGTGACTTAATTCTGTTTGCTTTAATTCCTCATCTATAAAATGAACTGGAGAAGGAAATGGTAAACCTCTTCAGTATCTTTGCAACACCCCAATTGGGTCCAAGAAGAATTATACACACTGAAAAATGACTAAAAAACAATAACAGCATTTCATATTTATAGCTTTCCACCTCCACAAAAAAGGGAGGAAGGTGCATTCTTACTCTTTCCTAAGAGCCAAGACCTCATTTGTTTGAACATCACCAAGTGGTGAAACCTAGGGCCTCTACCGAAATTTCCCATTAGGCAATTCTCCATCTCTTAAGAGTTTCTTGGGTTTCTTGAGTTCCTCTGGGAGGGACTTCAAAAGACATGTACTATAACTATTCCTAAGTATGAATCTCCTCCACCATATCCCTGACCACTGAGATCATCCAAATGAAGATGTAATAATGAGAAATTTAAAATGTTCTTCAACTTTTGGTAGCCTCAAAGCCTGTGGGCTGTGAGTTAAGACCTGGGTACTATTCTATAAACATGTTGAAAATAAGACCAAGTCTTTTAGTGTTTCCACTGTCTCTTAGACTTCATGCCAAGACCACTAAGGAGGCCAACTTGAGTAGTGCCCAAAAAAGACTTCTCATCATGCTAATTCCTCAAGTCAAAAGAATATATATATTTGTCTTCATTTCATATTTTTACCTACTAAATATAGAATAAGTCAAATGATATACAGAGGTTTAGGAAATTTGTAAACAGTGAGGATAAACAAATTTCTTATTTATCTAAGGAGAATTTTAGTTTCCAATGCTGGACTATACTCCTTATTGGTTGTTACATTGGGAACAAATCATTAATTATCTCAGACTCAGCTTCTTCAGCTCTAAAATGTGGGAGTTGACTTAGATAATTTCTAGGGCACCTTCTAACTCTTAAAAAGTTTATTCTAAGAATCAAGAAAGTATAGTACAGTAACTTTGTTTTAGTACCACTATACTCTTAGGCCATTGACCAATTCCATAAATCAGATATAATAATGATAAAAATAACAGCAATCATTTATATACTTTAAGATTTGCAAAGTGATTTGCAAATATTACCTTATCTGATCCTTACAACAACTTTGTGAGGTAAATGCTAATATTATCCCAACTTTACAAATGAGGAAATTGAGCCTGAAAGTAGGTAAGGGACTTGCTTAGGATTATAGAACTAGTAAGTATCTGAGGCAAGACGCCAACTTAGAACTTCTGATAGGTAAGCCTTTGACTTATATCGTTGCCCAGAATTAAGGTCATCAAGCTACTTTCAAGCCATATCAGCTACATCTGCTGGAACCCAGACTCTGCCCCTGGGATCCTCAGCTCTGACAGATGGGTTTTTGAGCCATCTGGTTCAGAACCAGGTCACCACATCACTTCCTGACTACTTCTAAACCATGCCTTTGCATGTATATTCCCCTTCTTTTTGTTATTTTCTTCCATTTGAATGTAGGCTCTTTGAGAATAGAGACTATCCTCCTCCCCACTTCCCCATACACTTAGCAAAGTGCCTGGCATATTATAAACACTTAACAAATTTTTTTAAAAAATTATTTCTGATTTCAAGTTCAGCACTTTACTAGGTCATCCAAGTGACTTCAGACTAGTTAAAAAACTGCAGAAACATCAATTTAGAGAAGGAAAAAAGAAGGAAAATTTATTAAACATCTACTATATGTCTGGCACTGTGCTAAAACCTCTAATATTTCATCTGATCCTCACAATGACCTCAGGACATAGCTGCTATTATTATTTTTATTTATATTAAAAAAAAAAAAAAAAAGAAGTTGATTGAGGTTAAGCAAATGACCCAGTATCACACAGCTAGTAAATATCTAAGGCTAGATTTGAACTCAGGTTTTGACTCCAGCCCTAGCAATCTCCTATTGTCCCATGTAGCTGGAAGAAGAATCATCTACTTCAATACCCCTATTATACAGCTGAGAAAACTGAGGCCCATTGGGCTTAAGGAATTTGTCTGGGGATACATAGCTAGAAAGAAGCAAAAGTGCATTTTGAATCTAGGACCTCAGATTCCAGAGGCAATGTTTTTTCTAAGTTGCAAACCTAGGAGGCTTTAGTCCAAGCTGCAAAAAAAAAAAAAAATTCTGTTTTCTTTCTGTTTCTGTAACAGGGTCTTAGACAACCCCACACTCTTAGCCTTTCTGGAGATACTTCTCTTCTTTCTCCCTCCCTACCTGGTGTCAGAGGAACACCAAAGATGGCAAAGAGACCTTGTGAGAAAGGAAAGAGAACACCAATGGTGGGACTTACCCTGTGGACGACCCCAGCAGAGTGGATATACTAGAATGAGAAAAGAGAAGGATAAATTAATGTATTGTTATCTTGTCTACCCACCCTGCCATTGGACTAAAGGTACTTTATTAGAATAGGAAGAGGTTTGGTCCCTTCCAAGTTGGCTCTCATTCACCTTAAGCCCCTTCAGCATCTGATAGACAAGGTACTGGATTTTATCTTCACTGAATTCCATGCGCATTATCTTCTGAAGATCAGTCGGCATAAATGGCATCACCAGATAGCTGAAAAACAAAGGCTCTAGAATGAAGGAATCCACTTGTAATACCCGTCTCCATCCAGTGTCAAAGTTTCTTTCCAGTAGGAAAGAGAATGGGGACTCTGAATTTATTGATTCTCTATCAGACAAAGCATCAATGCATATGAATGAAATCCCATTATCTTTCCTTTGAAACAATTAAAGATGTAATATTAGGCTCTCAGTCTCCCAGCATAACTGCTTTACCACTCTCAGCCCCCAAGACTAGCAGAACTCAATGTTAACAGATGAGTTTTTTAATGAGGCAAAAACAAATAGGGACTAGACTTTTCTATCTCCTCATTTCGACACCCCTTCTCCCCAAATATCCTTCTTTCTACATCCCCCATAGATAGGAGACCATGAAGGTGAAATATATATTGCCAAACTTCATTGATACATTGGACAACTTCACTAAATGGCTTTCTTTCTTTTTTAAAATATATTTTTTTTAAAACAAGAGATGGTTCCAAAGAAAAGGAAGCAGGATATTATTGGAAATTGGGGGAAATTTCAGAAACTGAACTGAGTAAAGTTAAAAAAAAAAAAAAAATCAAGTGGCAAGCATGACCCAGAACAGAAATATTTTTCCAGAAAGCAACATGCTCGCTCACAGGTCAGATTCCTTCTGAGTTTACAAAAATCAACAGTGAGCTACTGCCCCACAGTGGTGGAAGAACTTGGTTTTTGTCTATCAAAAAACCTGGGTTCAAATCTTAGGTCTGCTACTTTCTTTCCTGGGGAATCTTGGGCATTAATTCCTCTTTGAGAGTTTCCTTATTCATGGATGGCCTAGTAGCATTCCATCACTGGTAGCCACTTGGGATGAAAAAAAAAAACAACCCCAAAAAACAAAGGAAAACAATAGCTTGAAAATGTTATGGTTATAAAAATCCCACCTTCCATAGGAAGCTTTTCCCAGTTCCTTTAATTTTAGCATCGTCCCTAAGAGACTATTCCCAATTTAACTTGCATATTGCTTGTTTGTATGTAGTACGTATGTATGTAGTTTGTATGTAGTTGTGAGCAGATTCCCTGTTTTATAGTGAGTTCCTTGAAGAATAGGACTATCTTTGGCCTTTCTTTATATCCCACTGTGTTCTCCTTCCTCTCTTGACAAACCCTGTGTTTTTACAACATTCTGACTGAACACATAAATACCTTGAACAGATGGGTTATTGACTTTTGCTAAGTCAGTTTTTGCTTATAACTTAGGAAACTTGTTTTAATTTAGCAATACTATTTCTAGATCTATATCTCAAAAAGATTATAAAAAAGGGGAAAGAATATACATATACAAAAATATTTATAGCAGCTTTTTTTTTTCCTAAGGCTGAGTTAAGTGACTTGCCCAGGTGTCTGAGACCAGATTTGAACTCAGGACCTCCTGAATTCAAGGCTGGTGCTCTAGCCACCTAGCTGCCCCTATTTATAGCAGCTTTTAAAAAAATTTCAATAGTATTTTATTTTTTCAATTACATGTAAAGATAGTTTTCAACATTCATTTTTGTAAGATTTAAAGTTCCACATTTTTTTCTTCCCTTACCTCCCTCTTCCCTAAGATAGCAAGCAATCTGATACAGATTATGCATGTACAATCATATTTATATTAGTCATATTATGAAAGAAAAATCAGAACAAAAGGAAAAAACCACAAGGGAAAAAAAGCAAACAAAAAAGATGGTGAAAACAGAATTGGTTTAATCTTCATTCAGTCGACATAGTTCTCTCTCTGGATGCAGATGGCATTTTTTTATCCCAAATCTATTGGGATTGTCTTGGATCATTGTATTTCTGAGAGGAGATAAGGCTATCATAGTTTATCATCACATAATCTAGCTAGCAGCTTTTTGTGATGGCAAAGATTTGGAAATTGAAGGAATGGCCATAAATTGGGGGATGGCTAAACTAGTTGTGGAATATGATTAAAATGGAATACTATTGTACCATAAGAAATGTTGAGCAGGCAGACTTCAGAAAAACCTTTAAAGACTTACATGAGCTTATGTTAAGTGAAGTAAGTAGAACTGAGAGAACATTATACTCAGGAATAGCAAGATACTCAAAATATTCCAAAATACTCAAGATGGAACATGCTAGCCACATTCATAGAAAGAACCATGGAATCTGAATACAGATCGAAGTATACTATTTTCACTTAGAGGTTTTTTTTTTTCATTGTTTTTCCTTTTGGTTTTGTTTCTTCTTTGGTTTCATGTTTCTCATGACTAATATAGAACATGATTGGACACATATAACTTATATCAGATTGCTTGCCATCTTGGTAAGGTTGAAGAGGAGGGAGGGAAGAAGGGAGAAAAATTTGGAACTCAAAATTTTATAAAAATGAATGCTAAAAACTGTTTTTACATGTAATTGGAAAAAATAAAATACTATTTACAAAAAAAAGTTTAAAAATATTGCTATTGAATACTTGAATAAGATAGAAGTTTTCTTTCCCCTGAAGCAATTGAGGTTAAGTGACTTGCCCAGGGTCACACAGCTAGAAAGTATTAAGCATCTGAGACGAGATTTGAACTCAGGTCCTCCTGACTTCAGGACTGGTGCTCTATCTACTGCACCACCTAACTGCCCTGTAAGACAGAATTTTTAAACCTTTCCTATCCATGGAAAACTCTTTGGAAAGGCACATACTTGGCACATAGTAAATGTTTATTGACTGACTTTCCCCAGAACTCAGAATGATTCTTGGGGCAGGCTTTTGTAATTGAGATCTTAAGCTTCTGCCAAGTATCTTATTTTATTACATCATTTTCCCTTATCTTTCCACACCCTGAACAAAACCAAGTATCATATTTCCTTCTCAATTTGTGCAAAATGTCACCACACCCTCTTCCCTTCCTCATTCCCCCCTCTCATTCCTTCCACCATTTTGTTGAGCCACAGACAGAAAGTCTGGTCTTAAAGAGAAGAATTATTACACTGGAGATGGGGAGGCAAGAAGTGGTCAAGTCTTTTTCTACTCAATTAAGAAATCACTCTTAAGTATAAGAGTGCAGAGAACAAGAAATATGACAGCTTCTTTCTAAAGCTGATTTCAGGAAACAGTAAGTAAGCTCTGTGGGCACATTGGCAGTAAGATTCTGTGGCTCTTTTTATATGTCTGGAAACCACAGGGTGTAGGACATGGTTACGAAGGGACCATATCTGAACCAAGAATCTGATAACACAGAAGCTACCTTTCCAGAGTTTCCATTGGATGGGGAAGTTTTTAAAAGTCTAGGTTATTCAAGTTCCTGGAGCTTTTCTGACTTAGCAATGGTGAATCCAACAACTCAGCATCTCAAGATAATCTCATATACAGGCAGAGGAATGGAGAAACATAGCTAGCTCAGAGTTTGCCTAAGGAGGCAGGGAATCACAGTGATAAGAGCCAGAGCTGGAGAGCAGTCCCAGGGGATGGACCCAAATTCAGGAGGTAGAAGGAAGAAGTAAAGTTGGAGAAGGATACCAGCCAGTATGTGTATGGAGAGAATCAGGCTAGGGGAGGTGTATCAAAGCAACCTAGGAAAGTGAAAATTTCCCCATACTGATAAAAAAATCACAACTGCTAGCATCAATATAGACTTGAAGGTTTGCAAAGCATTTACACATCTCATTTGTCTCTCACAACAAACCTTGCAGAATTAGTGCTATTATTATCCCCATTTTATAGATTTAAAAAAATGCACATGTACCTGTACGTGCGCGCACGCACACACACACACACACACACACACACACACACACACACACACACACAAGAGAGAGACTGAGTGACTTGCCAAGGATTATAGTTAGTAAGAGTCTGAGAGAAAACTGGATTAGCTCTTTCTGACTCCAAGCATATAGAGTGTGCTTTATATAGTGTATGGTTGTCTTACCCTACCCTCCCTAAATCACCCACCTCCAATTGCTTGTGAAGAATCCTATAAAATATTCCCAGGGGAATGAGGACTAAGAAGATTCAGTACATTGCAAGCCCTTGACCTGAGAACTGATTTGGTGGAATGAGGTGGGGAGAGAAGATAAAGTTAAGGAGAAAATCTGGTGAGAAAATGGAAGAATTAAATATAGATTATTCAGATGAGAAGTTTGGTGGTGAAGAGAAAACTTTGCCCCTAGTCTTGTCTGTCTAAATTCTACTCATCTTCTAGATTCAGCTCAAATTCCTCTTCCTTGCAGACTACCCAACAACAGTGGCCTTGTTTTCTATTTCTCTCTGAATATCTCTAATATTTATTAAATGTACCTTTCATATGTCAATTAATTTTATGCAGCCTTGTGACATTTCTTGCTCTGAACTGTTAAATATCTCATCCTGCTACCATGCTTCATATGTTTACTGAAAGGAGGAAAAGAGCAAAAGAGAAAAGGGAAGAGGGAAAAGACACAGAAGGAGGGGAGGAAAGGGAAAGAAAGAAGGAGGGAAGAAAGAAGAGAGGAAAAGATAAGGAAACACTAGCCAAGCAATCAGGAGACTATGGTCCTTGCCCTAGCATGGCCTCTCTACTATGTGTGAAAGAAGCCTTTTCCCATACCCTATGCCTTTCCTCTGAGACTACCTCCAATTTACTCTATATCTTTAACTGTTTATAGTTGTGTGCAAGTTGCATGCCCCACCTCCCCCATTAGACTATAAATTCTTTGAGAGTTAGGATTGTTCTTGCTTTCCTTTACATCCCCAGAACATAACACAGTTAGCACTTAATAAATGCTGGCTGACAAGTTGACTTTCCCCCTTTGAGCTTCAGTCTTCCCATCTCTAAACCAAAGGGATTGGACTAGATGGGAGTGGGGAACCTTTTCTCTGCCAAGGGCCATTTAGATATTTTATAACATGATTCATGGGCCACATAAAATAATAAATTTTTAAAACTCAAGCAGTGGGAGATTTTTTAAATCTAGTTTTCGGCTCACCATCACCTTCAATTAACTTGGCAAATGATTTTTTGAGCTTCATGTTTCCCACCCCTGCACAAGATGGTCTATAAGGCTGCCTCCAGCTTTCACATATTATAATCTATTCTATTATCTGCTTTCCTCAACAATTTGGTGATATGATGTATATAGACAATATGATGTAGGTAGACATCTGAGATAAAATCAAAAATGTTGGAGAAAATGATAAAAATAAAAACAACAATTTCACTATGTGTATCCTGTTAAATTTTCCAAGTTGTAGATGTGGTTGGCTTATCAGGTTAAACAGATCTGTCCTGACGACAGCCTGGACAATTATAAATATCTCCTTTAATCCTTCCCTCAATCCTCCTTTTTTCAGCCCTGCCAGTCTCTTCCCCTCCTGAAAGACATCCTCTTTACTTTCCTCATCCTTGGTTGGCACATTCCTCCACCAGGCTCCACTGGGCTGAGCTGCTAGAATTTTTTGCTCGTTGTATGCACTCATCATTTTCTGAACTGAGTCTCAGCTACTTCAATCTCTAAAATGGTAATAATAATAGCAACAAGTACTTATCTCCAATGGGGCTGTGAAAATCAAATGAGCACTTTGTAAACCTTATGAATGCTATGTAAATGATAGATATTATTCAGGTGAGACAAAAGGAAGAATTTCCTTGTAATAAGGGTAAGTAGATATTGTGATGGTTTGTCAAGAGAGATAAAGTAGTAGATTGTAAACTCCTTTGAGGAAGGATTTTTTTTTTTTTTTTTTAATTTGCTTTTACAGCCCTAGTGCTTTGTACAATGTCCAGTAAGTACTGGTAAGTACTTAAAATATGCTTATTGAATAAATTTTAAAATAGATTTGGAACAGTCCAGCTTTAAGTTACAGAAATAAGCTAATTGAGATTTCAAAATTTCTTTCAGCACTACAATGGTACTGTCAATACCAGGTCTATGTGATAATCTTAAAATAAATTTCTATTTGATTTTATATGTCCCCAAAACATTCATTCTTTCATTTATTCACTTGACAAATACTTATTGAGCATGTACCATAGGCAACGTACTCAGGGGATCTGAGGCTGAATGGTTCCTGCCTTCGTGCAGCTTACAATCTAACATGCATGCAAATAAGTAACAATATAAGACAATATGAAAGTACTGAGGCAGATAGAAAGCGCTATCTGTATTCATTCATGTCTACCAGAGAATACAGGAAAGATTTTTCCACTAAAAAGTGACTATGGTTTATGCTACAATTATAATACCCAAACATCATAAAGAAACAGTCTACAATGTATCAGCTTAGCATTAAGAACATGCTATGTTAAAGAAGATCCAACTCACTTCCAGCTGATCAATGATGGACAGAAACAACTACACCCAGAGAAGGAACACTGGGAAGTGAATGTAAACTGTTAGCACTACTGTCTATCTATCCAGGTTACTTATACCTTCGGAATCCAATACTTAATATGCAACAAGAAAATTGGATTTACACACTTATATTGTATCTAGGTTATACTGTAACACATGTAAAATGTATGGGATTGCCTATCATCGGGGGGAGGGAGTGGAGGGAGGGAGGGGAAAATCTGGAAAAATGAATACAAGAGATAATGTTATTTAAAAAAATTACTCATGCATATATACTATCAAAAAATTATGAATAAAATTAAAAAAAAGAACATGCTATGTTTAACATATATTGGATTACTTGCTGTCTAGAGGAAGCAGTGGGGAAAGGGAGAGAGAAAAACTGGAAACACAAGGTTTTGCAAGGATGAATGTTGAAAATTATCTTTTTTGCATATGTTTTTGAAAATAAAAAACTATTATTAGAAATTATTGGGGCAGCTAGGTGGCGCAGTGGATAGAGTACCAGCCTTGAAGTCAGGAGGACCTGAGTTCAAATTTGGCTCAGACACTTAACACTTCCTGGCTGTGTGACCCTGGGCAAGTCACTTAACCCCAGCCTGGGGGGGAGGCAGGAAATTATTGTAAAAAAGAGAGATACTACATATGCTACATGCTTGTTTTATGTAGCTCAAAGAGCCAAACTGGAAGCACATAGTAAACTTGAAAAGAGGCTATAAATTTAGGTTTGATGTCAGGAAAAAACTTCCTAACAGTTAAGACTGCTCAACAGTGGAATAAACTGCCTTGAATAGCGACTCACAAATATTCTTAATCAAGCCCAGGTTGGACAAGAAATCTCAGCTGTCTCTTCCAATTCTGAGCATGTAATATATATTCCAGTCATGTGCTCTTCTTTATTATGTGTATTTTCTTATCATCCCCGTGTAGACTGTAAATCTATGAAAGGCAGGGACTGTGTCATATTTTTAATCTTCTCAGTGCCTAGCAGTAACCTCCTACTATGCCAGGTAGGGGAGAGGTACATATATAATAACTCTGTAAGGGCTAAATGGACAGCAGCAGACAAATGTCAAGATGGGTTGCTCACCTCCAGCCCAAGCATTTTAGTTCAGCTGAAATGATACTGACAAATACTCCAGGATTCCACCCACCCCAGACTTACAAATCATGGAAGTTGTGCAAGGAGGTAGCCGAAGTAAAGACGTCCAAGAGTCCAATAACCTGGAGAAGGAATCATCAGGTGAGAGGGGGCTTCTTCCTGCCTCCCCTTGTGATCAGCACCTATTCAGTTAGATTTGGGGTCTGTTCTGAGTACAGCTCACCTCCAACCACCTCCCCCTTCTTTCATGAGGGACCTTGGCATTAAGTCAGAGTTACAAAATTTTATTTCTATTGCCTCATCATCACAGATGGTTAAGGACTATGCAAGGTAGAAGAAAAGAAGATGGTAGGCAGGGTCCAGTTTCCTTTTTCCATTGCTATGTATGGAAGGAACATGGGTCTGGGAGGCAGGAGACTTTAAGCTGTAGTTCTGGCTTTGCCATTGACTTATTGGGGGATCTCAAGCAAATCACTTCCCTCAGGCTTGGGTTAGCTCCTCTTTAAAATGAGGGAAGTGGATGAGTGATCCCTGACAGGATTCCACACCGAATCCCCACTGTTCTTTGTTTCATGAATTTCAGCAGATGCTTTGGGCCCCTTCCCTTCCAAGTTCCCTTTGGATTCTTCCTGCATACATACGTTCTCATGCTGCATGTGTTTCAATAGCATCAGCTCCCGATAGGCTCTTTTAGCAAAGATCTCTGACTGGAAAGGTCGGCTCAGTTTCTTGATTGCCACCTTCTCTCCTGACTTCTTATCAATGGCTGAGCTATAGGAAACATGGGGGACAGGGCTGGTTGGAAGGTAACAGCTCAGGTAGTTCTTGCTATGTGCACGTGCACACACACACACACACACACACACACACACACACACACACACACACCCCTTCATTTTTTGATGACTCTTTTCTAGTCTGCTACTCCTAATCCTGTTCTGGGGGTGGAGTGGAAGAGCAAATTGGGGGAATCAGCCTCCACCTGCCTGCCTGCTTCTATTTCCTCCCTCCCCCCAAAAGGTAAATCTGGAAAGACCAGCATGGGAAGAGAGGATTACTACATTACAAACATAGACCAAGATAGGCAGGGACTTCGGGGGAAAACCCCAACAACCAACTACCAATGAGAATCAGGTACAAAGATGCTGAGACATACTGAGGGTTAGGCTCCACACAGTCACAGAACCACGAGGCTGATCTCTGTGCAGATGTTTCAGTGAGGTAAACCTCCATTTCTCCATTGGTAAAATAGCTACCCTACTGACCTCACAGGATTACTGCAAGGCTCAAATAAGATAATTGCATGTGAAAGAGCTCTGTAAGCAAAAAGTAGCATAAGTAATGAGAAACAGCAGGATGCAGTGGGGCATCATTATGCTGTAATCAGAATACCTGGGTTTGATTCCCAGTTCTGCTGTAGGGTCTGTACAGTACTAAGAGCATTGGCTTGGAATCAGAGTACCTGCTTCAGACACTTATGCTCGTGAACTTGACCAAGTAATTTAACTTTCTGGGCCTCTAGTTCCCTTATCTCTGAAGGTCCCTTCCAGCTCTATTTCCATGATTTATGATGCAATCTTAGTCTTCCAATTTTGTAACCTGTGACTTTGTAGAAATTACTTCATCTTTCTTCTGTAAAACGAGGCGGTTGCACTAGGTGATATCTAAGGATCCTCTGAGCTGAAATGTAAGCCGTTGCTCACACCAAAACAACCAGCTCAGACTGTCGAGGCCAGTTCATCCCTCTACTCCTGTCTATAGTAACCATTCCCATATTCAGTATTTTCCAGGACAGACTAGTATCAAATATTTGGTCTCATTCACAGATCCGGGGGAACTTTTTTTTTTTTTTTTTTTGGTCAATCTATATTTTGATTTGGAAATTATTACAACTATAAATCTCTACTGTCCTACGCTACTCTTTCACCCTATTGTTTCCTTTTCCACCCAACTCTCCAGTTAGAGAGGCTAGGGACCTCTGAGCAGGCTTACCAGTCTGGAATGGTCCCATAGCAAATCCACGCTGGGGTCTCTGAGAGGAAGGGAAAGCTTTAAGCCAAGGTTAGGCATGGAGCCTGTCTGCTTGAGGTGTCTACCTGCCTAAGGGTACCCGGTCAGCGACTCCAGAAAAGTCAGTGGGAGGAAAGGGGACTCTAACCCTGCCCTCAAGGGGCACAAAAAGAGTAATTCCAACACCCACCATAAAAAGTAAAGTTCCAGCCCCTCCGGGGAGATCCAGGAACGGTTGCCGGAGTCTCTACGACCTGTACTTGCTCAAATCAACCAGCAGAGCCCCCGCTCCTCAGCCCAGGCCAACCTCCACCTAAGTCCCACCTAAGATGGGAACAGGGTCTCACCACACAGCTCCGTAGGCCCCGCTGCCCACGTGGGTCAGGTTCACGTAGGTCTTGGGCAGCTCCCAGGCAGTCTTGTTCACTTCTTGCTTGTAAAAGCCCTTTTTCCGGATGAAGCTCATCACGGGCTCAGAGTCCGGGCCCCCAGACAGCCAGTGCACCGCGGACAGCGCTCCGTGAATCGCGTGGATGGCGCGCTTTGCCCAGTGCGCCCTAGGCCCAAGGGGCGCGGCCCCAGGAGGCCACCTCGCAGTGGTGTTTCCCTGCCCGCCCCCGTACTCACGGGTCCAGGTGTCAAGTTTCAGCTGCTTACCTTCCCGACTCGCCCAGGTGCCGAAGGTGGTGGCGGCGATGGCGGCGGGGCCCCGCCCGAAGCCTGGGGCACCTCCTCCTCCTTCCCTTCCTCCTCTTCTCCCCTTAGCCAGTTGGGCCTGCCCTTTCCAGCCCTGGCAACTTCCCAAAGTCACACTAGCATTAGTTACTCTCCCCTTCCCTCCTGCGATCATCTTTCCAAGGTACCATCTCAAAGATTAGCTGGTACTGTGGAAGACATGGAACCCTTGAGTGGTTGCACTGGGAAGAGAAGCTTTCTATCTTAGACACAAGAGTGCTGGGACCCCAGAAAGGTCAGGAGAGGTGTGGAAAGGTCAGAGTGCATTGGGAATCTGGAAATCATGTCGTGAATGGAATTTAACCTAGAAAAAAGGATAGACTCCAGGGGGGAGGGGAGAGCAGGGAAGAAGAAAGGAGGGATATGATCCCTGATTCCAAATATTTCAAAAGGCTGTCATTGGGAAGAATGTGTGGTGCCCCAGCCAGAACCCTGAGCACTAAGTAGTGCTCCTTCTCAGTACAGAGAAGGAGATGATTCAGCGGAAGGAAGAACTTCCCCACAATTAGGGCTATCCAGTGCGATGGAATAAGGAAATGTCCAACTAAAGCTGAATGATTTGCTCTATTGGGATGTTACCCAGAGGATTCCAGAGTTTGGTGGGGGGAGGAGGGAGGAAGGGAGTGATTGGGGATAAATTGCAGATCATTTGAATCATAGATTTAGAGCTGGAAAGGACTTTACAAATCATGAAGTCCCAAGTGGATCTCATTTTACAGATGAGATAACAGAGTTCCAGAAATTTTATGACTTTCCAGGGTCATAAACCTAAGAAGTGCTTAAATCAGGAGTCTGTCTGATCTAAGTCCTCTGTCCACCGAAGGCTGTTACTGCATGCTGTTTCTTCTGTGGATGAGATTTAAGATTCCCTCCAACTCTTCGATTCTGGGAGTCTCTGATCAAGTCTCCCAGGGCTGTCCAAGAAAAAACTGGCTGCCCATTCATTTTCTAAAAGAACAAAGACAGCATAGGCCTAGGACCCTTTAGCATCTAGATGTGTGTGGTGAGAGTAGAGAGGGTCAAGAGAAAGAGCACCTTAAAAAAAAAAAAAAAAGAATTATCACATTCCTCTAGCACTCTAATGGTTACAGTTTTCATGTCTTTTGTCTGATTTGATCCTCATAATATCATTGTCAAATAGAGACTATAACTATTTTTAGTTCTATTGTATAGATAAGGGAACTGAGACTCAGAGAGATTAGGTGATTTATTTAAGGACATACATCTCAGGGTTCAAAACCTAGTTTCCAAATCCAATGGGCTTTTCTCTATACCATACTGCCTACAATTAAAGGACTAGAATCTTTTGAGACAGCCTTGTATAGTTTAAAGTTCTTGGGTGAACAATCGACCTGTCTCTAAATAACTCTCTAAAACATTAAGTGACTGTATAGTTGGAAATTTGCCCTGGGAGATAGTTTACTCACTTAGAGCTGCCTTCTCTGAGGAAACCACAGATCTGGATGGACCAAAATGATTCATTAATCAGGAGCCATGGAGTGTGGTTTCAGTTCTGTGATGGTGAAAAACTTATTTTTATCATTTTACTATTCTCATTCATAGAGCAATGGTGTCCAACCAGAAGGTTCTAGGGCAAGGATTCTTAACTTGGGTGGGATCTATGAACAAATTTCAGGGGGCTCAAGAACTTGGATGGGGAAAAATTACATTTTTATTTCAATGTTATTCAATATTATTTCCTTCATAATCCTGTTATTTTATTTTATTCATTTAAAAATATTATTCTGAAAAGGAGTCCATTGGCTTTATCATTCGGCTAAAGGGATCTGTGACAAAAAATATTTTAAGAATAGAGTAAACTAAGGGGAAGCTAGGTGGTGCAGTAGATAGAGTACCAGCCCTGGAGTCAGGAGCACTTGAGTTCAAATTTGGCCTCAGATACTTACTAGCTGTTTGACTGTGGGCAAGTCACTTTACTCTGATTGTCTCCACAAACATACTAAAAAAAACCCATCCTGGTTTGGGGAAAATGGGGTGAGGGAAGGGAGAGAGAGAAAAAAAAGTAAAGAGTACATGGCAGACCTCTTTGTAGTGGCCAGAAACTGGAAACTGAGTGGATGCCCATCAATTGGAGAATGGCTGAATAAATTGTGGTATATGAATATTATTGTTCTGTAAGAAATGACCAGCAGGATGATTTCAGAAAAGCCTGGAGAGACTTATATGAACTGATGCTGAGTGAAATGAGCAGGACCAAGAGATCATTATATATTTCAACAACAATACTATATGATGATCAATTCTGATGGACATGGCCCTCTCCAACAATGAGATGAACCAAATCAGTTCCAGTAGAGCTGGAATGAACTGAACCAGCTACACCCAGTGAAAGAACACTGGGAGATGATTATGAACCACTACATAGAATTCCCAGTCCCTCTGTTTTTGTCCACCTGCATTTTGGATTTCCTTCACAGACTAATGGTACAGTATTTCAAAGTCTGATTCATTTCGTACAGCAAAATAACTGTTTGGACATGTATACATATGTTGTATTTAACTTACAGTTTAACATATTTAACATGGATTGGTCAACCTGCCATCTGGGGGAAAGGGTGGGGGGAAGGAGGGGAAAAGTTGGAACAAAAGGTTTTGCAATTGTCAATGCTTAAAAATTACCTATGCATATATCTTGTAAATAAAAAGCTATAATTTTAAAAAAAGAGTCAAATTAGAGTAAAAAAAAAAGTACATGGCAGAGAACAAAAGAAAACACAGAAGGAAGCAAAGAGGGGAATTTTCTTGTTGCTCAGGGCCACTCAAGAATTCAGGGCAGACCTAGGACAAGACCCCAGGAATTTTGATTCCCAGGCTGTTTTAGACTTGAGTGGCAGAGCTTGGGCAGGCACCTTCTTTAGCAACAGTGTCAGGAAATGACTAAGGGTCCCTAATTCTCTTGGGACACTGTCCTAAGCAAAACCTGCATTTCCAAAAACATCTTGTGCTTTTGCAATTAACCTGACTCATACTGTTTTTTTCCAACAGACCCTATGCGATCTGGTCAGAGAAGAAGAGTAAAAATTTCTAACTTTGTAATTACATATTTTAAATAATTTTTATAATTATAATCTCTTGTCTTTGTTATTATTGTTATTATGTTATTATGCCTTTTTCTAGTTATTATGTCTTTCATTTATGTGTCAAAGTGAATTTTTATTTAGGGTCTGATATCTCAATCAGGGAGTATATGCATTGGAAACTCATGGGGTATAAAAATTATACTTAGGGGTCAGAGAATCTGGCTTTGACTCTTGATTCTGCTACTACTGAGATGACCTTGGAGAAATAAATCATTTGCTATATCCAGAATTGAGGAGGAAATCTTAAAATTGTAATGACTGAGTCATCACAGATATCTATTATTTAATCTCAACTGTCAGGCACTGTGGCATCCTCAAAAAGATTTGAATTCAAGTCTGGACTTGGTCCTGGGACCCCAGTCAAGGTTACAACCTTTTGAGACTGTCAATTTTCTCTATCTTTTAAAAAAATTTTGTCAGCAGACTTTTAATTAAATTAATTTTTATTCTGAAGTTAGCAAAACTCATGTAAATGGGAACTTAAATATTTAAAAAAAAAAAAGATCCTATATGAATTTGAAGATCTCTAATAGAGATCTGCATTGAGATGGAATTTCTTACACCGACTTGAACAACAGCCACAAAACCAAACCCAATTCCTGCTACATGGTTTAACTATGAGACAATATAGTATGATGGGAAAAGTACCGAATTTGAAATTAGAGGACCTGGCTTCAGATACTAGTTTAATCCCTCAGTCACTGACATAATTATTAGCTGTATGACCCTGGATAAGCCATTTAACCTTTGTTTATCTCTTTCCACTACTATGAAATGGGAATAATAATAGTAGGCACTATATAATGTTTAATCCCTTCCTTTCAGTCACTATATCACTTCCCCTCAAATTTGTCCATTTTGTGATTTCATTTTATTTTTTCAATGAACAAAAATAATTTTTCTCCCTCTTATCTTTCCCATATCCTGTAATATTTTATTTTTAACATTTTGTTAAAAACCCACTAAATTGCTCAGAAATTACTTACATTTTAATAAATTATTAATACTATGTCAATATTCTTATTAATTAATGGAAGCGATGTGGCACAATAGAAAGATTGATGAACCAATTCAGGAAAGATTTATTTAAATGTCTGGTTGAACTCCTTTCACAAATAAACACTACATGTATGACTTTGGATAAATCACAACTTTGATGGTCCTCAGTTTCCTCATCTATGAAAGCAAATGAAGAGGTAGATTAGATAGCCTCTGAGATACCTACCAGTTCCAAATCTATGGTCTTATGTCTAGATTCAAATGTTGGTTCACCCATTAAAATACTGTGTGACTAGACAAATTACTTAACTTTTCTTAGAGCTTTGACTTTTAAGATTTTTTTTTTCTGTTTTGGAATCTATAATCTTATGATCCTAATTAATTTCAATATGTATGTATTCTAACAGTTTTTTCAAAGTCCCTATCAGAATTCTTTGTCTATTCATTCTCATTCATTTTTGCTTTTGTGTGATGTTAATGAAAACTATGTTTGCATGATTTCACTAAAATTTTTACAGATTGTTTTACATTTGTCCTACTTGATGATCTTTATTATAGTTCCTTGCATTGATGTAACAATGCATTCAATCATTTCCTTACTAGTAGACATGTAGATTTCTTTCAGTTTTTTGTTTTTTTTGGAATTATGCAGAAAAGCTTAGAATAAATAGTTCTTTGTAGTTTTCTTTTTAAAAAAAATACTTTATAATTTAAAAAATAGTTATGTTTTTCTCATTGAGAATATAGTGTGAGAGATAAGATGATGCCATTGATAATAATAGGGAAGCTTGGAGGAAAGGAGGATTTATAGGAAAAGATATTGAGTTCAGTTTGGGATATGTTGAGTTTAAGATATCTATTAGCCATCCAGTTTGAAATATCTGAAAGACAACTGGAAATGCAAGACTGAGATCAGCAGAGAAATTAGGGTAGGAAGGGTAGAGTTGATAAACATCAGCATAGAGATAATAATTAAATCCATGGGAGCTAATGAGATCCCCAAGTGAAGTAGTGGTGAGGGAGAAGAGAAAAGGACACCTCTAGGGGTTTTCTGGGACACATTCTGGGAATGAATTAGTGGATATGAGCTCCAGCAAAGGAGACTAAGAAGGAGTAGACTGATAAGTAGGAAGAGAATCAGAGAATGG
The DNA here is from genome assembly GCF_048593235.1 of Sminthopsis crassicaudata. Classification (NCBI taxonomy): domain Eukaryota; kingdom Metazoa; phylum Chordata; class Mammalia; order Dasyuromorphia; family Dasyuridae; genus Sminthopsis; species Sminthopsis crassicaudata. The sequence goes on from NC_133620.1 coordinate 286,626,699, forward strand.
TATCCCAAAAACCTAGAAAGAAAAGAGTATCATAGAGAAGAGAATAGTCAACAGTGTCAAACACTTTGGAGGGGTCAAAGAGAATAAGGATCAATAAAAATCCATTTGGATTTGGCAGCTAAGAGATCATTAGTAACTTTAGAGTGAACAGATTCAGTGGAATGAGGAAATTAAAATCTGTAATGAAGGAGTTAAGAAAAAGTGAGACATTTAGCCTATAGCAGATTGCTAAGGGAGGAGAAGGGAGAGAGAGGGAGAAAAATTTAGAACACAAGTTTTTGCAAAGGTGAATGTTAAAAACTATCTTTGCCTGAATTTGGAAAAATAAAATTCTATTAAATTTTTTTTTTAAAGAAGAAAGGGACAGGATAAAAGGGGGAGTAATATCTATTATACAGTCTTTTCAAGGAGTTTAGCCACAAAGGACAGAAGAGATAAAGAACAATAGTTAGCTGGGATGGAAGGATCAAATTAAAGGTTTTTTGAAGATGGGGGAGAGAGATATGGGCCTATTTGTAGGCAGTAGGGAAAGAGAGAGGAGACAGAGAGGAATTGAAGATAAGAGAGAGTGTGGATATCAGAGGGGACAATCTGTTAGAAGAGATGGGATAGAATGATATCACTTGTGCAGGTAGAGAGATTTGCTTTGATAAGGAGTAAGGTCACCTCTTCATGTGAGACAAGTGGAAGAAGAGATGGTGGCAGAAAATATGAGATGAGGAAGAGGGGGAAAGGGAGAGGATTGCCTCAGTTTTTGTTTTTTTCTGTAAAACTTCTTAACTGACAGGGTGGTGGAGGGGAAGCCATAGGGTGATGTGAGAAGGGATGAAAAGTTTATAAGAGCTGTTATGGAGAGTGAGATAGTGAGTTGACAAGAGAGATGTAGGAAACTAGCCAAGCAGCAGCAAACACCCTATTGAAATTTTGTCACATAAATTTGTAGTGGACCTAGTCAGAACAGTTGTATGATTTTTTTTCCTACCTTTTTTCAGTAGCAATGTGTTAGAGTGAAGGTGACAGATGACAAGCAAGAACCAATGCTGATGCTTGGATAGGCTTAATCAGAAATATAAGAGAAGGAGTCAACAGGCTGATTTCAGAGATTTAAATTTCCTCTAATAACAACTTTGGCTGCATCCCACAAATTTTGGTATGCTATCTTACTGTTGTCATGCTCCTGAATGAAATTATTGATTGTGTCTATGATTTGTTGTTTCACTCACTTACTCTTTAGGATTAGATTACTTAGTTTTCAATTAATTTTTGGTCTATTTCCCTGTCCTTTTATGGAATGTAATTTTTATTGCATTGTGATCTGAGAAAATGCATTTACTATTTCTGCCTTTCTGCATTTGATTTTGAGGTTTCTATGCCCTAATACATGGTCAATTTTTGTATAGATTCCATGTATTGCCAAGAAAAAGGTATATTCCTTTCTGTCTCCATTTAATTTTCTTCAAAGGTCTATCATCCCTAACTTTTCTAGGATTCTATTTATCTCCTTAACTTCTTTCTTATTTTTTTTTTTTTTTGGTTTGATTTATCTAGTTCTAAGAGAGCAAGGTTGAGATTCCCTAGTAGTATAATTTTGCAATCTAATTCTTCTTGCAGATGTCTGGAATTTGGATGCATATACTTTTAGTATTGATATTATTTCATTATCTATGGTTCCTCTAAGCAGGATGTAGTTTCATTCCTTATCTCTTTTAATTAAATCTATTTTTGCTTTTGCTTGATTTGAGATCAAGATTGCTAGGCCTGCTTTTTTTTTTTTTTTTTTTTAACTTCAGCTGAAGCATAATAGATTCTTCTCCAGCCTTTTATCTTTATTCTAAATGTATCATTCTGTTTTAAATGAGTTTCTTGTAAACAACAAATTGTAGGATTCTGGCTTTTCATCCAATCTGCTATCCACTTCGGTTTTATGGGAGAGTTTATCCCATTCACATTCAGATAAAATTACTATCTCTGTATTTCTTGCCATCTTTCAACAGGCTGATTTCAGAAAAGCCTGGAAAGACTTGCACGAACTGATGCTGAATGAAGTCACTGGAACCCAGAGAACATTGTACACTGTAACAAGAAGATTATGTGATGATCAGTTGTGATGGACTTGGCTCTTTTTAACAATGAGGTGATTCAAGGCAATTCCGATAGACTTAAGATAGAAGGTGCCATCTACTTCCAGAGAGAGAACAGTGGAGACTGAATGTGGAGTTGTATTTTCAATTTCTTGTTGTTATTGTTTTTGCCCCCATTTTGATCTGATTTTTCTTATGTAGAATGACAAATATGGAAATATGTTTAGAAGAATTGTACATCTTTAATCTATATTGAATTTTTTGCTGTCTTGGGGAAGAGGGAGGTAGTGAAGGGAGGAAGAGAAATTTGGAACACAAGATTTTGTGAAAGTGAATGTTGAAAACTAACTTTGCATATATTTGGAAAAATAAAATAAATAAATAACTTGTTATTTATTTATATTAAATAATTTATTTAAATAAATAAATAAAATACTGGATTTTTTGAGAGGCGATTAGGGTTAAGTGACTTGCCCATGATCACCAGGTTAAGTGTCTGAGGTCATATTTGAACTCAGGTCCTCTTGCCTCCAGAGCTGGTGCTTTATCCACTATACCACCTAGTTACCCTCAAAATAAAATACTGTTAGAAAAAAAAAAAGATTCAAATATAAAGTTGAAATGATTTATCAAAGGGTTAAGATAGGGAAAAGAGGAGGTAATGTCTAGTTCAAGGGTAATAGCCTGGGAAAGAATGTAGAGGTCAATGAATTGGTTATAGTATGGATGAAGATTAGGGTTTGGTAAGGGAAGACAGCAGGAAAAATTGAAAACCAAGAGATTATCGTCAAATAAAGGGGTTTCAGAATTCTTGAGCCTAAAAGTGGTGTATTTGTGGATGATAGCAAAATCAAGAGAATGACCATCTTTGTGTGTGGCTGAGATTACTATATTGAGGAACTGATGATTAGGATCTTTGAGGGAGAGTCAGCATGTACATTGAGATCCTCTTCTATGAGGGCCGAAGTAGAGGTGGAGAAAACCAGTTGTGACCCATTACTCTTGAACATCACTCTTTTTAAGTCTCATTGATCCTCACAAGTCAATTCCTACATCCTAAATTTTCCCTTTTTGTATCTCAGTCTTAGAATTCTACCTCTCCCCCAAGTTTATCCAAACTTAATCCATTCTTTGTAGGCTACCACCTCCAAGAAACCCCTTTCCTAAATACCCTGCCCACATAATCTTTCTCTCTCAGAAATACACAGAATTTCAGAATCAAAGTGGATCTTAAAAATAATCTAGTCTAACTTCTTCATTTGATTTTTATGTTAAAAATCTGTACTGATTGTTTTTGCACTACAATTATATTTCAATATATTCCTTCCTCACTAAAGCCTACCCTTGTAATGAAAAAAATTTAAGCAAAACTCAACTGATAGAAACCTCTCTGAGAGCTTATGCTTGGGAGTTGGGGCAGGCCTGAAGTCAGGAAGACCTGAGTTCAAATTTGTCCTTAGACATTTAGTAGTTGTGTGAGTCTCAGCTTCACAGAGTTATAAAAATCAAGTGAGATAATATTTGCAAAGCACTCATCATAGTGCCTGGCACATAAATGTTAGCTATTATTATTATTATTATTATTATGCACTCTGAGAAGAGGACATACTAAAGAGAGCATAATAAAGAGTGCATACCTGTAGTCTCCTTCGTCTTTCAAGAGGAGGAAAATATAGCAAAAAAATAGAAATAAGTTGGGTGTCTTTCTTACAGAAAGGCTAAAGAAAACTGTGACTGATAGAATATTGTGCATTGTATGAAATTACTAATTCAAATAATTCAGAACAAGGAGGAACAAGAAGCCAGTGGGCAGAGCAGAGAGAAGCCATAGCATCAGTAGCATCATAGCAGCATAATGGCCTGGCCAATATAATAAAAATCTGTCCAGAAGAGGGGACGAGTCCTTTGAGGAGACAATCCAATAGGGAACTTTTGCTCATGCTCCTAGGATTGAGTCTCTAGACCTTGCCCTTGTCATATCTGTTGTTTGTCTTTCATTTCAAGAAGGATCAATAACATCATGGGGTGATGTCTTTATCTGTAGGTGAATTGGATTTAAGTGAGTCAGAGTTGTACAAATTCATTGGCCTTACTCTTCCATAGTTACTCTTCCATTGAAATCCAGTAGCAAGACAAAAGTCAGCACACTGGATAACAGTGGATGCAGTGAATGGCCTTGGTATCTTTGATTTCTAACCAAGCTCTAAGGGCTCCACAGTGTCCACTTCAGTCACTTTTGTGGCCATTGGAACAAATTGTTCTCATCTGCTCTTTCCAAGAGAGAATTCTTCACATGCTTGGAGCAGACAGCCCCATAATTCAACCTGGTTTAGACCGTCTATCAAGATGATTTTGCTGGCATGTGGCTTTTGGGAGCCACAAATGAGAGTTGGATGAAAAGAGATTCTACATGTGAATGAAAAAGCCCTGAAAAGGACTTGACAGCTTACACCAGATGCGCTAGTCCTTCCTAGCTGGCCTAATGGATACAGCACTAGATCTGGAGTCAAACCCAGTTTCAGGAACTCAAATAACTGTATGAACCTGGGCAATCACTCATTACATCAATGTACATCTTGTTTGCTATGTTTGAACGTAAACTCCTTGAGGGCAGGCACTATTTCATTTTTTTGTCCATGTTCTCAACATAATAATGTGCTTATTATGAGTACATAATAAGTACTTAATAAATGTTTATTGGTCACCATTCATATTTTCGTGCAAAAAATTAAAAGAAAACTACATGAAGAATAGTCCTGATGATGTCTCTTCTCCCGTTTATATATAATTATCACTTCCACATTGTCAGCACAGTCCTCCTGCAATCTGAAAAATTCACATAACACTTTTTTGACTTTCATTCTGCACCAGAGAAGTCTGAAGTATTGTGGTTTTAAAAGATAAAATTTGTTGATATCATACAATACACATATTTTATGCATTACTGAGGCTAAATTTTGTCTTTGTTGTCTGCTGGCCTTTGCAAGTTATCTGCAGCGTCTGCAAAATTTCCCCAAAATTCCCATTTAATTCCTTATGTTGACCTGCAATATATCAAAACTGTGATAAGGAAAGTTGAAATGTGGAAGAGATAAAACCGTTATGTGAATTATCTATATATTAACCAGAGAGCCAAGCTCTTAACACCTATGTTTGAGCTCTTCTGAGCTTTTGTTATTTCATGTCATATCATTTAATTTCATTGTTAACTTATTGGTTCCTTGACCACTGTTGCTTTCCAATTGTTCAAGATTATTTTTGACTCTCTAACCAGACTATATTCCTCTTAAGTACATCGACTTTTCTCTTTTTTTCTGTGTCCTCTACCATACAATATAGTCTTTTTAAAAAATAACATAAAGTCTGGCTTAGTCATAGAATCCCAGGGCTGAAAGGGATAGGGAAGTAGTCTAACCTTAAATGAACAGAAATCCATTCTGCAAACCCTTCCCCAACAAAAGTGACTGTTCAGCTCTAGTGATGGAAAGCCCACTGTCTCCTGAGGAAACCCACCCTACCTTCAGCACATGGCTCTGATTAGGAAATTTGTCTTTACACTAAACTGAAATCTATCTCTGTAATTGCTAACCATTGATTGTCCTTAATTATGTTTTCCTGGGGCTAAGCAAAATGAGCATAACTTGTCTTTCTCATGTTAGGCCCTCAGTTACATGAAGGCAAGGATTGTCTCTGGCAGTTTGTAGCCTAGTAGATTTGGTCCATTAATCTAGGCTGTGAGAACTTTTGAGATCCTTATTCTGGAATTCAGGATATTAGCTAACCTTCCCAACTCTAGCTCCTTAGCATCTATGCCTTTATGTAGGCAATTGATAGAAACGAAGAATAGGATCAGATCTCTGGGATCCTTTCTCTAATATGGATCCATTAAGCAGCACTTTTTTAATCCAATTATTTAAACACCTTCAAATCCCCTTAATCATGCAATCATCTGGATTACTTTTTTTTCATCTATAGGCTGATGCATTTGGCTTTTGATTACTGGTAAAAATTTTGGAACCTGTTATTAGACATTTTGTGATTATTTAAAAAGGGAATCAGTAATTGCTAAGAACTAGTATTTTTTTTTTTTTTCTTTTTTAATCAAGAACAAGCTATATCAGACTCAACTTTATTTCCCTGTTAGGCAGGGTTACTAGACTGCAAGTCAGGGAATGGTATAGACATAGAATACTTGCATCATTGATTTTGACACACTTGCGGACAAAATGGAGATATATTAGTTGGATGATAATAAAAGTAGGAAGATTCAGAATTGTTTGAATGTCTGGACTGGTGAAGTAATAATTAATGGATAGTTGTCACTGTAGAGGAATCTTTCCAATGGAGTGCCCCAAGGGTTAGTTCTTGGCCCTGTGCCAGGAATGTACTGAATGTACTTAGCATTTTTAGAGGTAGCTTCTATAAATTCATGGATGACATACTGATCAAATTTGTAAGTGATGAAAAGCTAACACTTTGGATGACAGGGTACAAAAATATTTTGGCAGGCTAGAACCATGAGATGAATATAATAAGATGAAATTTAAGAGAGATTAAACTCAACTTAACAAACATTTTAAAATGCATCAACTATGTGCCAGTGATTATGAGCGGTTCTGACAATACAATGACCTCAAATGAGTATACATACTACTGGGAGGAAGTTGTTGAATAAACCAATATGGCTGTACTGTAAGTGTTTAATAAATGTTTATTGACTGAGTACTTACATTAATCCTATGAGACGGTGCTATTGTCATCCTCATTTTACAGTGGAAAGAGCACCAACTCTGCAGGCAGAGAACTGGATTCAAATTCTATGTCTGAAACATATTATCTGTGCTTCTTGAGTACAGCCCAGTTTTCTTATAGTACATAAAGGGGTTCGACTAAGTGGCTACCACGCTTTCTTCCAGCTTTCCCAAAAGTTTCAAATAAACAAAGACATTAATAGCTAAGTAATTAGAAAAATAAATAAATGGATGATTGATGGATGGATGAATTTAAAATATATTCAAAAGAAATAAAAAGAAATTTGGAGGGGGAGGAAGAATAAGCCCTAACAATCAGATTGATCAGGAAGGCTTCATGTAGGAGGTTATCCAAGTTGGGCCTTAATAAGAGGGAGAGATTCTAAGAGGTGGCGGTAAAGAGGGATAAATATTTCTCAATAGGCATTGGGGAAAGCCTGTGCAAAATCAGGAAGGAAGGAATTAGAACATGTAAGACCTTGGGATTTTCTCAGTAGAGATGCTGGCATGCTTTGCCATTTCCTATTTTACAGATGAGGAAACTGAGGCAAACAGGGTGAAGCCACTTGTCCAGGGTCCCATAGCTAGGAAATATCTGAAGTCAAATATGAGTCTCCTGACTCCAGATTCTGCACTCTATCCTCTGTGCCACCTAGGTACTCTACTATACAAGGAGGTGGTTGTTGTTAGTTATCTTTCTTCTCAAAGAATACCATGCAAGTGAATTGGATTAATTGAGAGAGGCAGTACAACAAATAGCAAACAGGTCAGCCTGCGTGGAAAGGAGAGACTGACATGAAATCCATCTCCAAGGATAGATTGGGGCCAGATAGTGTAGGGCTTTAAATGACAAATTGAGAAGGTGGTATTTTATCTCAGAGACAAAAAGGAGCCATTGCAGGCTCTTGAGCAAGGCAGTACCATGGTTATATCTATGCTTTTTTTTTTTTTTTTTTTTTTTTTTTTTTTTTTTTTTTTTAGGCTGGGGTTAAGTGACTTGCCCAGGGTCACACAGCTAGGAAGTGTTATGTGTCTGAGACCAGATTTGAACTCGATCCTCCTGAATTCAAGGCTGGTGCTCTATCCACTGCGCCACCTAGCTGCCCTCTATATCTATGCTTTAAGAATATCAAATTGCAGAGGATGGAACAGAGAGGAAAGATACTTGAAGTAGGGGGACCAATTAGCAGACTCTTACATTAATCTAGGTGAGAGGTGATTGAGAACCTGAACTAGGATAGTAGCCATCTCAGTGGAAAGGGGCAAATGTTGTAGAGGTAGAATCAACAACCAAAAGTCTTGATGTAATTTAATGCTATTTATTAAAATGTAAAGTGACTATTGAGATACTCTTGATGTATGTAAAATCTTACATTTGGGTTTTCTTTAAAATAAAAGTAGAAGATGAGGAATCAGTATGAATCAAATATGAAGGCCAAAAAATATGATTTTTATCTTAGAGACATAAGATCTAGAATGATGGGGGAAATAGGTCCCATCTACTCTAACCTGTTCAAGCTACATATGGAGTATTCAGGTAAAGGTTTTAGGAAGAATCTTGTTAAATTGGAATAGAGCCTGGGGAAGAAAAAACTTAGAAAGAACATCATAGTTAGCTTCAAGAATTTGAAAGGCTATTATGTGGTAGAAAGATTAGATTTTCTCTATCTAGCTCCAAAGGACAGAACTGGAAATATTAGTACATATTGACATAGTATTCTAAAGTTTACAAAGTGCTTTTGTTCTAGACTGAGTTTGAGTGCTTCTGAGTTGCTTGTCAAGATCTACCAGCCAAGCATCTGATGACAAGTGGGACTCCTCCTGTCTGTTTTACATTCTTACAGCTAGGAAGCAAGATCAAAAACTTAATGTTTTAATCCCCTAAGAGTGGTTTTAATATCTTTTAAGGAATAATTGTTCTAACTTGCACATAGTTTTCCCGGAAACTCCCTTTTCGCATTGGTTAGTTTCTTTTAGAACTTCTATTCTGAGAATGAGTCCAGACCTGTCTCTCCAGACTTTGCCTCTATGCCCTAATACAGTACCCTCTTCTGATCCCCTTTCCTCCCCCAGGGGTGTTTTTATTCCTAGGACTTAGTGTACTGTAAGTGTTTAATAAATGTTTATTGACTGAGTAGTTGTGATCCTTACATTAATCCTATGGAGACAGTGCTATTGTCATCCTCATTTTACAGTGGAAAGAGCACCAACTCTGCAGTCAGAGAACTGGATTCAAACTCTATGTCTGAAACATATTATCTGTGTACAGCCCAGTTTTCTTATAGTACATAAAGGGGTTCGACTAAGTGGCTTCCACGCTTTCTTCCAGCTTTAGTTTATCCTATGAGTTTCTTCTGAACCTATGATTTAGTGAGGTTCAAAGAGATTCAGTGATTTGCACAGAGTCGCACCTTGCTAGCAATTGTCTGAGTTTGGAATCGGGAAGTCATAGAGAAGCAGATTTAAACTTGATGTAAAACCAAATTTCCTACTAGGGCTGGAGGCAGTGGATTCTCCCTCAAATATATCTGATTTTTCGTGATTCCATTTATGGATACTGAAGTGGTTTGTCATTTCTTTTCTCTGTCTCTTTTTACAGATGAGGAAACTGAGGCAGAGTTAATGACTTGCCCAGGATCATACAGCTAGTAGATATCTGAGCACAGATTTGAACTCAGGAAGATGAGTCTTCCTGATTCTCTACCTGGGACTATCCACTGTCTTTGAGCAGACAGACAGGCAGGCAGGGAACAAGCATTAAGAGTTTTCTGTGCACCAGGTATTGTGCAAAGTACAATATTCAAGCAAATTCAAGCAAAAAGAAAGACAGTACATGTCCTTAAGTACCTTATATTGGATGGAAAAAGACAATACATGTTTAAAAAAAAGCTTAAAAAAAGCAGGGAGATAGTCAAAAAAAAAAAGAAGAAGAAGAAAGAAAGAAAGAAAAGAAAAAAGAAAAACAAGAAAGGACATCACTATATTAGATCAGACACAAATAGAACCTATAAACATTTGGAGGGGCTGCTCTAATTTTATGCATCTTGTGTTTCTTCTAGGCTAATTCAATTCTGCTTTGATCGTAGAGCACAGCACCTTCTCTGATGAGGGCACACCATGCTGGGGAGTCTTGTTCCAATGTCTCCCATGTCATAATTCAATTATAATAGTGTTAAGGAGACCATGAGAGTGTCCATGTATCACTTTTTCTGACCACCTTGTGAGTGTTTGCCCTGTGTGAGTTCTCTATAAAATAATCTTTTTGGCAAGCCTACATTTGGCATTCAAACAACATGGCCAGCCTAGTAGAGTTGGGCTCTTTGTAATAGAATGGGAACCCTTGGCACTTTAGTTCAAGAAAGGACTCAGTGTCCTGGTACCTTCAACATCTTCCTAAGACAATTCAAATGGAAGTGATTCTGTCTCCTGGCATGGCATTTGAAGGAACTCATGAATGGAAAATGGCCAACATAGTGAGGGATATCCCAGAGTGAGAAACCACAGGGAAGATGAATTGTTCTAGGGAATGGAAGAGAAGAAAAGAGAAATGGAAAAGCATTTTTTGAACATTTGGCACTGTGCTAAGCAACTTACAAATAGTATCTCATTTGATTCACACACAATGCTATGCAGTGGGTATTATTGTCTCCATTTTGCATTTGGGGAAACCAAGGCAGAGATTAAGTGACTTGCCCAGGGTCACATAGCTAGTAAGTAGCTGAGGGAGAATTTGACCTCAGATCTTCCTGAGTCCAGGCCCAGTGTTCTAGCTACTAACCACCTCACTGCTATTCTTTTAGGGTAAGGAGCTCTCAGTCACCGAGGAAGTTCCACTCTAAGGCTGAATTAAGAGAGGCAGAAGCACAGTCAAGAGGGGAATGAAGGTTGATTGACCTGGGCCATTCCCCAGAGATGTAGAGTAGGACAAAATGCCCTCTTACCCCCTAATAACCAGTTCCAGTAATTCTGTGGAAAAAAATGAATGAGGTTATTCTGGGCAAGACCTGTTCTTAATGATTTCATGTTGACTTTTAGTGATGGTTATTTCCCATTCTATGTCTCACAAAGCATCCTTTTGATAAAATGTCCTAGAATTCTGCCAGGAATCTACTTTCTGCTTTTTGAAAACAGGGATATTTTTTCTATTTCTAGTCTTGTAACATCTTGATTATTCTCTATAAGTGCTAGGAGTGATTTAGCAGCCACAGGTGCAAATTTTCTCATTAAGGTCCTATGTAACTATCAGAAGTTATGATTATTACCACCACCTGGTCTAGGTCCAATGACAAACACATCAAGGATGACCAGCCCTCATCATTTCCTCACTTATCTTTAATTTCATCTCCCTGACAACCAACCATTTCTGGTTAGTCTTTCCCGGTCCAGAGGTCATTCTCCTTGTAGTGAAAAGAAAAATATAATAAAGGATTCAACTGTTCTGCTTTCTTTCATCATCTGTTATTATCATCCTGATCACTTCAAAGTCTTGCCTTCAAATATAGATAAGAGAATAGTTTTTATTACATTTGGTTATTGTTTTTCCATCTATCAGACTCAGGTTATTAACAAACTTTAGTCCCCTGACACTATTCTAAGAGGATCATGAAACGCTTTTGTATTAATCTTCTATTGCTCATCTTTGCTTCCATCTTTTGTATACATGTCGAAATCTAAATTACTTTGTGAGTTTTCCAAGTTATTCACACAGGTCTCTTAGGGTCTCTTTTCTTTGTTATTGGAATTATTTGTGTCTTCAGAATTTCTTCTTTCTTTTTTCTTTCCTCCTGTTCTTCCTCCTTCCTTTCTTTCTTTTATTCCTTCCATCCCTTCCTTTCTTTTTTTTTTCCTTTTTTTTGAACTATCTTTCTATATTGCCCCGTATGCAGTGTCTGAGCTTATTCATGGTCTTTCTCTCCTTCCTTCCTTCCTTCCTTCCTTCCTTCCTTCCTTCCTTCCTTCCTTCCTTCCTTCCTTCCTTCCTTCCTTCCTTCCTTCCTTCCTTCCTTCCTTCCTTCCTTCCTTCCTTCCTTCCTTCCTTCCTCCCTCCCTCCTTCCCTTCCTCCCTTCCTCTACTACTGATTGACACAGAAGCTTTGACTCAGTTTCTGAGCTGGGCTGATTTGTCCTTGTTGGATATTACAGTAATTCCAGTACTCCTAGGGGTTAACCATTTTGATGCAAACACTAGATTGCAGCTTAGAGCTCCCAAGTTCAAATGAACCATCACCCTCAGTCTCTTCAGTGCCAGGCATTACACACTTGGGCCACTGTGTCTAGCTTAGAATTTCACTTCATAGTTTTCCATTCTTTCTGAGCCAACTTCTTTTGTAACGTTTTAGGCTCCAGCTTATGTTTAGATAGTTGAAACCTCCCATCATAGTTCCACTCCAGATCTGTAATCTGTATCCTGAATTCCTCAACTATTTCTAGCCTGGAGGTATGTAATATACCATCACCTGAGAGAAGGGACCTTATTCTCTCCCTTACTGGATTATTTTCACAGTGTCTCACTCATCACTCTATATTCAGAAAGGGTAGCAATTAATGTGACACTCTTTGTATATTGCCCATGGAAGGCAATATAGAATTTTGGAAGTAGCTTTAGTATTTATATAGAGTGACTTTGGGCAAGTTACTTTGCCTCAACCTCAGTTTCTTCAAATGTGTGCATGTATTTATATGATTCCCTCTGTACCTATCTACATATGTGTGTATATACATATACATTTATCTCCATATCTATCATTATCTCTGTTCCTATCCCTATCTTTATCTCTATATCTCTTACTATAATTGGAGAAATTAAGAGCTTTCTCTTGATTTGCTAGACTGACTCTTCCCAATTTCTCATCCTACCCCTATTTAGGGGAGAGGAAGAAGAGAGAAATTCTTCTCCCCTCAATGGAAACCCAAAGGAGAACTGGTATTGGATCTGTTCCAAAGGCAGGAAACTTATTAAAAAAAGAGAGTGAGGGTTTTCTGAAGCTTTTATAACCATCATAAAAGCCTGATCTCCATGATACTTGGTAGTTTCTGAGTGATCTGACTGATTTCTAGTCAGATACCCAAGGATAGGGGTTCTCAAATTATGCTGGGCCAAGGGCCAAATGCAGCCCACTGAGGACGTTTATTAGGCCCACCGGGTTATGGCAAATGGGCTGAGGGGCGGAAACAGAGTGTGAGTTTTTGTTTTGACTATAGTCCGGCCCTCCAACAGTCTGAGGGACAGTGAACGGGCCCCCTATTTAAAAAGCTTGAGGACCACTGCCCAAGGAGATCAATCGGGAGCTGCTTCAACATTGAGTGCTAGTCCATTAGCAAAAGACCAGTGCACTGTTTTCTATGCTACATATATATGTGCCAGTATGTACATATACTTACAAGAACACTTCTTCAATGGGAGGAGTATACTGAATGAGGTCATGAAGGTAAAGTGCTTTATAAAGAACTCTATAAATATAACTATTTTTCAAAGTACCTGAAAACCTTGTTTTATAGAAATCTGAGTGTAGGAGACTTTTGTAAGTGGTATAGGAATAAGCAGTCATACCTGGTGTGACTGGGAGCTAGTGGGTGGCAATGGGTCATCCATGACTCCTCCATGCTCTAAACCTTGGTAGGGGCAGCCTATGACACACTGCAGGATACCTCCACAACCTGTCCTTCCAGGTGATTCAGGTGAGGTCAGAGGTGGGTGGGTCTGCCTATTTCAAGTCCTCCTCTCAAGAGCTTTGAGGTAGATGATGCTTTGTCGGGAACCCAAAGGCATTGGACAAAACAACTTTAGGGACTTCTGAGCCTGTATAGGACTGGAGAAATCCAAGCAAAAGTAAAGGATCTATTAATTAGAGGCAGGAGGAACACATATGGACTCTAGGGAAGCAGCATTGTGCAGTGGGGAAAGCACTAAACTAGAAATCAGGCAACTTGGGCCTGATGGGCCCCTATGCAAATTAGCTTCCCTCTTTGAATAAAGATTCTCTTTTGTAGACTGAAGGTATTGGATTGGGTGATCTCAGCATTTATTCCCAATTCTTAATGTTGTGTGTCACTATGGCTATTTAGCATGGCATTTCTGTCAGTCTCTGACCTCACCCATTGTCGATGGCTCCATCTTTCCTACACAGGAAATCTTTTCCACCCAATCATAATAACCCTAACTTGTTAAGGATTACCAGTGCTGCATCCTCACTTAAAATCAAGAGACTTAAGAGTTTCATGGGACATGAGAGGTCATTAGAAAACTGAATACTAGAGAGTTCAAATGAAAGCTTCTTAAAGCCAATATAAGATCATGTAATTGAAGACAGAGATTGTGAAATTATGAGTTATTATCAGTAAATGTTTGATTTATATACTTACATACCTAGGGTGACATAAAAATTTCTCAGGAAAAGAGGGGTGGTCAGTGGGAAAAAGTTTAAGAAGCCCTGGTTTAAATGATTTGCTCTGTCACATCAAAACTCTTTGAACTAAAGATAGGATTCAAACTTATCTCCCAATTCTAAATCTAGCATTTTTTCCCCACTTAAGCTTTTGATTTGGGAGTATCCTTAGTGCTCATTTTATAGATAAAAGAAACTAAGAGAAGTGATTTGTCCAAGGATTTCCTGAATAAAATTTGAATTTGAATCCAACTCAGCAAGTACTACTTGTACAAGAATTGTTAAGTATTATCACCCTCTCAGTTCTGCACCAATACATCTGAAACCTTGATCACTTAACTAAAGTGGCTATCCTTCCCTTGCCTTGGTAAACTTCCTCATTTCATGTACTTTTTGATCTGATGGACTGGCCTACTTGCTCCTATTCCTCACCCAAAACACCCCATCTCTAGACCCCAATCATTTTGACTAATTGTCCCTTTGCCTGGAATTCTCTCCCCATCTCATTTCATCTCTCTCTCTCCAGGTTTCCCTGGTTTCCTTCATGTCCTCTGAAAAACCCCATCTTCTATAAGAAATCCTTTTTCATCCTCCTTGATGCTGATGCCTTCCCTTTGTTAATGATCTCTGATATATCCTGTCTCTATTGTGTTTGTACATAGTTATTTTGCCTCTTGTCTCCTCCATTAAGACTGAGTACCTAGAAGAAGGAATTCTCTTTTTCTTTTTTCTGTATGTCCCCAACTCTTAACACATTCCTGAGAAAATCGTTGTAAAAGCTTTTCTGAGAGGCAACCAGATGCCAAATAATTTTTTAAAAAATATCACCTTTTTTGGATTGGTTCAAAAACCTTTGATGCTTCTACGTTAAAGTCTAAGCTCTCCAGCTGTGGCAGCCAAGGCTTTCCCTAGTCTAGTCCCACCCTGTATTTCTTTCTTTCTTTCTTTCTTTCTTTCTTTCTTTCTTTCTTTCTTTCTTTCTTTCTTTCTTTCTTTCTTTCTTTCTTTCTTTCTTTCTTTCTTTCTTTCTTTCTTTCTTTCTTTCTTTCTTTCTTTCTTTCTTTCTTTCTTTCTTTCTTTCTTTCTTTCTTTCTTTCTTTCTTTCTTTCTTTCTTTCTTTCTTTCTTTCTTTCTTTCTTTCTTTCTTTCTTTCTTCCTTCCTTCCTTCCTTCCTTCCTTCCTTCCTTCCTTCCTTCCTTCCTTCCTTCCTTCCTTCCTTCCTTCCTTCCTTTCTTTCTTTCTTTCTTTCTTTCTTTCTTTCTTTCTTTCTTTCTTTCTTTCTTTCTTTCTTTCTTTCTTTCTTTCTTTCTTTCTTTCTTTCTTTCTTTCTTCCTTCCTTCCTTCCTTCCTTCCTTCCTTCCTTCCTTCCTTCCTTCCTTTCTTTCTTTTATTTTTTTCTGATTATAATGCATATTAACTTTTTAAGAACACATTTCTTTATGAATCATGTTGAGAAAGAAAATCAGAACAAAAGGAAAAATCACAAGAAGAAAAAAACCCAGAAAAAAATAAGTGAACAGAACATGGGTTGATTTACATTCAATTTCCACAGTTGTCTTTCTGGATGCAGATAACATCTTCTATCCCAAATTTATTGGGATTGTCTTGGATCACTGAATGGCTAAGAATAACCAAGTCTTTTATAGTTGATCATCACACAATCTTGCTGTCACTGTGTACAATGTATTCCTGGTTCTGCTTGTTTCACTCATCATCAGTTTATGTAAATCTTTCCAGGCCTTCCTAAAATCAGCTTGTTCATCACTTTTTATAGAACAATAATATTCCATTACCTTCCTTGTTCAGCCATTCGCCAATTGATGGGCATCAACTCATTTCCCAGTGCTTTGCCACCACAAACATTTTTGCACATGTGGGTCCTTTTCCCTTCTCTATGATTTCCTTGGCATACAGACTCACTAGTGCCACCCTATTTTTCCAGCCTTCTCTCACAGACCACCCCACTTTGGCTCCCCAGCACCATCCTCCTTAAATAGACAAACATTTATTTTCAGTCCCTGCAGCTCATTTTTGCCTATGGATCATTTCTTTTTTTGTTTCTCTAGACTAGACTAACATTTCCTTAACACTTACTACTTTTCTCTTTATCTACATAAGCCTGACTGACATGTCCATATCTCCTCATGACAGGATCATAATAATGTTCCCATAAAATCAGGCTTTGTTATGACCCTAATCTCTCACCTGTCAGCATCTCATATTCTTTTATTTTTATATTTATTTATTTTTCCTGAGGCAATTAGGGTTGTGACTTGCCCAAGATCACACAACTAGGAAGTATCCGAGGCCAAATTTGAATTCAGGTCCTCCTGACTTCAGGGCTGGTACTCTATCCCCCTACACCACCTAACTGCCTCAGCATCTCATATTCTTTGAATGGATTACCCCTTACTCCCAAATCTTTGTCTGAGGCTTCTCTTTTTGGGTTTAAATCCTGATGTGACTTTCTCCATCAAACAATTCAAAACCACAATCCCAAACTCTCCCTGCCTCCTATTGCCCCCACTGAAAACTCGGTCTTTCTCATCACGTTTCTCCAAGCTCTTTACTTGGACTTCTTTATGCGTCTCTCACATTGCTTTACTGGGGCAACTAGATGGCTCAGTGGATAGACTACTGAGTCTGGAGTCAAGAAGACCTGAGTTCAAATCTGACCTTATGACATTTATTAACTGTGTGACTTATGGCAAGTCACTTAACCCCTATTTATCTTAGTTCCTCATCTGTAAAATGGGGACACACTGGAGAAGAAAATGGCAAACCACTCCAGTATCTTTGCCAAGAAAATCCCATGGACAAGTACATGGAGTCATGAAGAGTTGGATTCAATTGAACAATAAAAATCCACATTATTATTGCAATTATTTGTGTATTTGTGCTTCCCCTTTAACTCCAGGTAGATGGTAAGCTTTCTGAGGATAGGAATTGCTGGGTATAAAATCATTGCTCAATAAATACTTTTTAAAATTTATTTTTAATTTTATTTATTTATTTATTTTTTACTAACTATGACTATGTACTTTTCAAGAAAAGAATTATTCAAGGCATCTAAAGAAGACAGTGTGAGAGGATGAAAAGAATTCTTGCTCTGGAGTCAGAGACCCTAACTTCAAATCTTGCCTCTGACTTTGAGTGGGTCTTAACTTAACTTAACATCACCAGGTCTCAATTTCCTCAGCTGTAAAATGAAGATGTTGTGAGACCCTTTCCAGATCACATCTTTGAAATTTTTTTCTATACATATTTCCACATTTATCATGCGGCACAAGAAAAATCAGATCAAAAAAGGAAAAATAAGAAAGAAAAATCAAGCAAACAACAAAAGATGAAAATACTATGTTGTGATTCACACTCAGTTCCTACAGTCCTCTTCCTGGATGCAGATGATTCTCTTCATCACAAGATCATTGGAACTGGCCTGAATCACCTCATTATTGAAAAGAGCCACGTCCATCAGAGTTAATCATCACACACCCTTGCTGTTGCATGTACAATGTTCTCTTGGTTTTACTCACTTCACTCAGCATCAGTACATGTAAGTCTCTCCAGGCCTTTCTGAAATCATCCTGCTAATTGTTTCTTCTACAACAACAATATTCCATTACATTCATATACCATAACTTATTCTGCCACTCTCCCAACTGATGGGCATCTACTCAGTTTCCAATTCCTTACCTCTATAAAAAGGGCTGCTACAAACATTTTTTGCACATATGGGTAATTTTCCCTTTTTTATGGTCTCTTTGGGATACAGACCCAATAGAGATACTGCTAGATCAAAGGGTGTGCATAGTTTTGATAAATGATTTTTATGACAGCTAATCAGTCCAGTTGTCTCTAACTAAGGAGAATCCCAGGCATGTATGATGAGAAACTGGGTCTTATTTAAAAATAGCTTCTATAGCTACAGTGCAGACAAAATTATAAAAATCTGAATCTAAAACTTTTTTTTGCCACTCAATAACTGAAACCTTTTTTTCTTGTCTGAGGTTGCTGCCGTCACCTGTCTGTCTGCCAATATCACATGTTTTCTCTGTCCTTGATCCCTTAGGTACCTTCTGGCTTTATTCTGAGAATCTGAGAAGATAGCTTTTCAGCTCAAATTCTGGCTTTCTGACTCACAACTTGTGACCTCAAGCTCTATATGCTCTCATATAAATTTTCTTTGATTTCTGTTTCACTATTCATTCGGACAAATGGGAATATATATATATATGCTATATAAACATATATATATATAATATATATATCTACATGCAACACATATGAATACTTAAACATATACATGTAAAATCTCCTTTACTACTTATTATGTGGGTTCATTGTGGAACTAGTATTAAGTGGGAAAGGATTCAAGCAGTGTGGTCTTTGGCCCCAACTTCCTGCTTCCCCTGTGGCAGAAATTAAAATCTCCCTTGAAGAGGTTAGAGATTTCTATTTGGCTTCCTTTAGAGCCACACAAAAACAGCATTGCCACTACATTTGGTTTCTTTCTCTACACTAGCCATCATAAAGACTTAGAGGGGGGAAAGGCCTTTTCGTTTTTTAATGTTATTCTGTTGTATCAGTCACGTACAACTCTCCATGACCCCATTTTGGGGTTTTCTTGGCAAAGATACTGGAGTTTATCCACTTTCTTCTGTTCATTTTACAGATGAGGAAACAGAGTTAAGTGACAAATAGTATCAAACAAATAGTAAATTTCTGAGGCCAGATTTGGATTCAGAAAGAAGAGTCTTCCTGACTCAGGACCTGGGATTCTATCCACTGAACTGTCTCATTTTACAGATGAGGAAACTGAAGTTCAGGGAAGTTCCATGGCTTGTCCAAGGATGTGCATATAGTAAGTGACAAGATCAGAATTGGAACTCAAATCGTCCGACGCGAAATCTAATATTCTTTCCTTTGTACCAGGAGAAACTATTAGATTGTCTTCAGCTGTCAGAGTCATAACTATATCTCTTTGTAAACTTTAAAGAGCTATAGATATGTGAATAATCATCATTATTCATCATCAATTATTGTCATTATCATGGCCAGAAACAGATGGGTGTGATATCATGGATGCTGGAGTTAGTTTGTAGGTCATGGGTTGTCAGCATTGTCCCTATTGAGCAATACCTAGGAGAGGAAATGGCAGACAGGTGTCAACAATGAGCTCATTCAGGAAAAGACAGGACTAGGGCATGTAGAATGAGTTTGCTCACCTTAGTGAGTCTCTCATGAAGAAACCCCACTATACTGCTATTGAATAAGCAGGTGCTACAAAGCCATCTCTGATTCAGAATAAATCCAGAACAGCAATTCTCAAACCTTTTGGTCTCTGGACTCCTTTACATTCTTCAAAATCATTGAGGATCCCAAAGAACTTATGTGGATTATATCTATTATTATTTACTATAGCAGTACTTAAAATGGGCACATTTTAAAATAATTATTTTAAATTCATTAAAATCATAATAAATCCATTACATGTTAATTTAAACAACATTTTTTATGAAAAATAACTATTTTCCAAAATAAAACTATTTAGTAAGGAAAATAGTATTTACAGTTCCTGGCTTATAGTAGATGCTGTATAAGTATTAGATATTATTATTATTATCATCATCCCCAGCACTTAGCATAATGCTTGGCACAAAAGGCATATGGTATATGTTTTTTGATTTAAAAACAAAGAGTATCATTGATTTATGTATTTTTTATAAATTTCTTTAATGTCTGCCTAAATAGAAGACAGTTGGATACTCATATCTGTTTTGTTTTTTAACTTATTCATTCTATTGTGATATGTTTTGGTTGAAGTTCCTAAAGAAAATCTGTGAAAGAGGGAAGTGTATTTTAATAATGAAATAATATCTTGGTATAATTATGAAAATAGTTTTGACCTCATATTCCCCTCAAACAAAACTGAGTGGGCTCTTGTTAAAGGACAGGTCAATTCTCTGAGAGCCTTCCCACTTGTGGATCATAATATCTGAAGGAGCTGCAGGGCTTTGCTGACACAGGTGTTGCAGACACAGGTGTAGATAAATTGGAGGCAGAGGGAAGAGAAGAGAGGTCAGAGAACAGCAACGGCCTCTCAGTCTCCTTGTATCATCCTCTCACAAGAGGAGATCCATTCTGCGTTGGATCTTCAGCCGCCACTATCAGGTGGCTCCCGTGTATTCCAACAGGTTTTAGAACCACTCTTGGCTGTTGTCCTTTCTTCTCAAAGAGAAGCAAAAAGACATCACTAGGTTAAGTTAATGTGTCCAACCATGGCTGACTTTACCAATAAGAGCTTGGAATGCTCTTCCATTTTGCTCAGACACAAAAAGTCCCTATGAACATTTGGGGTGGATTTTCTAACATTTCGAATTTCCTCTGAGCTAATTAAAATCTGCTTTGCTCATAGAACCCAGCACCTTTTCTAATGAGGGCACACCATACTGGGCAGTCCTGTGCTAGTGTCATACAATCAATACCACAGTTCTTGAGACTTCAAGAATGTCCTTGTATAGTCAAGTTAGTGTGTCCAACCATGGGTGATTAGACCAATACGGGCTTATAATGCTCTGCCACTGTGCTCAAACACAAATAGTCCCTATGAATGTTTGGGATGAATTTTCTAACTCCGCATCTCACATTTCTTTTGAGCCATTTCATAGAGCACAGCACCTTCTCTATTGAGGGCACACCATGCTGTACCATTCTTTACCATATCAAACATTCTATTCTAAAAATTTAAGCAAGACTTAGAGATGTCCTTGTATTGCTTTTTCTGACCACCTGGTGAGCGCTTGCCCTGTGTGAGTTCTCCATAAAATAGTCCTCTTGAAAGCGTACAATTGGCATTTGAACCATGTGGCCAGCCCAGTGGAGTTGTGCTTTTTGCTATAAAGTTGGAATGCTTGTCAGTTTAGCTTGAGAAAGGACCTCAGTGACTGGTATCTAATCCTGCCAAGTGACTTTCAGAATCCCTCCAAGACAATTCAAATGGAAGTGATTCAGTTTCCTAGTATACATCCTTGAGGGCAGGGGTCATCCTGCTAGCTTGTCTTGGTATCCTCGGTATTTAGCTTTTCACTGAAATATGGGGCAATGTCCTTAGCGAAGTGAATAGGAAGAGAAGAACTATAGAAGGCTAGGGAGGGATGAAAAGATTTGGGAGTCATAGTGGTGAATAAGAGTGAGTTCATTAGGAAGGTGTAAAAGAATTGCCTATTAGCAATGGGGGTCCAATGGGAATTATATAATATAAATTTGTAGTTGATCCGTCAGCATTGTTTTGTGATTTTTTTTTTTTTTATCCAGCTTTATTCAGTAACACTGTGAGTAGGAGTAAAGGTGTAAAAAGGTGGGGATTTTCCAAGGCTAAAGCTTGGCAGGGCAAGCTCAGCAATATGATAAAAAGACAAGGGATTTGAGAATGGAGGATAGTGTAAAGCCATGCATCAAAGAATCAATATGGGGAAGGGAGAAGAGTATACTTAGTTGAAATGACCAGATTGATTCTATGTGTTTTTTTTTAATTTTAATTTTTATATTAAGTTTATTTATTTATTTATTGTGTGAGGCAATTGGGGGTTAAGTAACTTGCCCAGTCACACAGCTAGGAAGTGTTAAATGTCTGAGGCTGGATTTGAACTCAGGTCCCCCTGACCCCAGAGCTTGTGTTCCATTCATTGTGCCATCTAACTATCCTGATTCTGTCTTTTTAAAAATTGATCCTATGTTCACTTAATTGATTTTGTGACTGCTTAAGTTATGGTTCACTCTTAGCTACCTTTTAATAAGTTAAAAAAATTCAGGTCTCTTAGTAATCACTGTTCTATCCTTGCCTCAGATAAATCTATTATCCTTGAAGGATGAGGGTCTAGACGTCGGGGAGTCTGGTATACCACCAAGCTGTCCTTCAAGGATGTTTGGTTTGTTATCCAAAGAAGTTTGGCTCACTATCTTCAACTTTGTAGGTGGAATTAGGTCCAGTGTTTCTGGAAAATATGGTTCAAAAAACAAGTTCAGGGGACCCCTTAACAATCCTTAACAAGGTTAAACAATGAACATTTTTAGACATAGGACAGAAGGAGGAAGTTATTCTAGCCCCTCATTCCCTATTTCCAACTTATTACATTGATTTTGCCATTCATAATGTTGAGCTGTTGTAACCAATCATAACTTGCTACTCACCTATGAATATAGGTCATATATATATATATATATATATATATATATATATATATATATATATATATATATATATATATATATATATATATATATATCATGTATATTGTGTATATATATATATATATATATATATATATATATATATATCATGTATATTGTGTATATATACATATTATATATATATATATATATAAAAGTAAATATGAATATATACTTTGTTCTATATTCCCCTAAACTATAAGGAGAGCTGTAGTCCTTATTCAGCGTTTTAGTTTTGTTGAGGAAGCTGAGATCCTATTTATTAGTAAATTCATGTTTTACTAATAAATTGATTATGCTCAAAATTTGGTAATTCAGTTTACTTTATTTTGTCTGCCTCACACCAGGGAAGATGGCCTGGAAAGAATTGAGAAGGGATGAAACTGAAGATTGTAGGGAGGAAAAAAAAACCAAGTTAAGCACTGCAAAACAGAGGGAGAGGTAAAATAACAAAGAGATTGTGATGAGATAAAGGAATTTCAGAATTTATGAATATGGACATGGAACACTTAAAAGTAAAAGTCTGATCCAGAATGTGGTCATGTCTGTATATAGCTGAGATGGGATGGAAAAGTAGGTCATAGGAAATGAGTAAGTTGAAGAATTGGGAGGTTCAGGAGTTTGAGGGAGTATCAATATGTATGTTAAATTTCTTTAGTATGAAGACAAGAATTAGAGAATAGAGAAAAACTGTGAGCTAGGCACTGAACTGATTGAGGGCAGAAGAGTATTCTAGAAATGAACAGATAACAGCTCGTGGAATTTTCATTGGATGATAAATACACATCAAAGAAGAGAAGGTTACCCAATGATGGTAGAGAAGGGAGAGTGTCAAAGTGGAAATTTAAAATAAGGGATGTTCTAACAACCCCAATTAAGCCAGTGATTTGAGAAATGAGTGAAATTATGATCATTATGCAAACATTGACAAGGAAGGAAGGCTATGCCATCAGGAGGGAGCCTGATCTCAGTGAGTAAAAGAGAATGCAATGGATTAGAAAGGAAAAGGTATAAAATGAAAGCAAATGTCTTCCCATGAATCAGGAATTCCAGAGAGTAGAGTGGAAGGGTTGGATAGCTTTAGGATGAAACATTATGGGGATTAGGTTGAAGGGAATGGAAATAAGAAAGTGGTCTTAGGGAATGGAGAAATGAATGTTAATCAAGACAGCAAAGGGTTCAGAATCACTTGGGATGAGGAGGGTATGATGGGATAGGACTTAATTACTAAGGAATGTATTCAGGTAGGTTATCATCATCCCCAGGGATTCAGTCTCAGGGTGGAGTGCTCTCAGATTGTCAAGAGTTGGAAAGATGGAAAACTAAGATTGAGGGGACTGGTTCATTCATGGGGGCAGGCCCAGGGAAAAGGATGACTATTTTGGAGATCAGAAGTGGTCACAGAGGATGTTGCATCTGGAAGTGTCAATCCCTTTAGCAAACTTTTAAAAACCTCTTATATTATGAGGCAATTCACATAACTTATTTAAAACTGACCGTAAAATACCTTACAGAACTCAAGACATAGATACAAATGAGACTGTAAGAGGGCTAGAACAAACAGTTCTCTGCTTAAGCTCCATAAAATATTTTACAATTTGTTTTAATAGATAAATGATTCCTCCAGGGAGGAAGGATACTCTCCCTGACTCTTGTGGAGAAGTCTGTAGTGAAGGTCTCATTTGACTGTTACTACCTCTAGCTTCATCTAAAACATGAGAGGCCAAAGCCCAAATAAATTATATCTTATAGGCTGTCTAAATCTTGGATTCATCGTTTTATCTTTGGCTATGCTCTACCATGAAAATGTTTCTGCACCAGCTCTCGTTGGATTCCATTTTCTTCAGAGTCTGAAGCTAGGTTGTATAACAACAAATATCTGTTATAACCCCCTTCAGGTGTACCTTGAAAGGCAACCTATGGCTTCATGCTACATCAATGGTAGGAAATGTGACTTCTGATTGGCTGAGAGAATGCTGAGCATGATTTTTATACCTGCTGTGACTTGCCTTAGTGTTGTTGGGGGTACACTTTAAGAAAGGACTTTCATGGAGACAGAAACTTTTGATTGTGTAAGTTTTTGAAAGTTAGGCAGCAGCCTTTAGAACCATGGTCTTACATAGGAAGCTGGATCCATTATGATACTTGAGAGTTTTGAGAATGGACTTTGCTCTTTCCTGGTTTCAGCTGAGATTTCATATCATTCCCATCTGAAGAGCTCATTTATTCTTGTGTATTTTTTGACATATTATAATCCATAGAACGTCTCTGATTTCTATTTACTGTTATCCTTGGAAAAATGGCTCACTAGATCTCATCTAAGGGGAAATTCCACTGAAGACACTAGTGTAGCAATGCTGGGAACAGTGATATGATGGAGACTTCCAGCTCTTCTTAAGTTGTCTTCTTCTCAGTCTTATTTTTACTTCAGCAACCTGAAGTAGGATTATCATCATCCATCTTGCTAGAAACAGATGGAAAAATTATTTTTTTTCAAATAAAGCTTTTTATTTTTAAAACATATACATAGTTTTCAACATTGACTCTTATAAAACCTTATGTTCCAAATTTTTTTCTCCTTCCCTTCTCCCCATTCCCTCCTCTGGATGGCAAGTAATCCAATATATGTCAAACATGTAATTCTTCTATACTTATTTTCACATTTATCATGCTGCACAAAAAAATCAGATCAACAAGGGGAAAAAAGAGAAAGAAAACAAAAGGAAAGCAAACAACAACCAAAAACAAATGAAAATACTATGCTGTGATCCACACTCAATCCCCACAGTTCTCTCTCTGAGTGCAGATGGTTCTCTTCATCACAAGAATATTGGAACTGGCCTGAATCACCTCACTGTTGAAAAGAGCCACGTGCATCAGAATTGATCATATGATCTTGTTGTTGCTGTGTACAATATTCCCTTGGTTCTACTCATTTCACTTAACATCAGTTCATGTAAGTCTCTTCAGGCCTTTCTGAAATCATCCTGCTGATCATTTCTTTTCTTTTATCATTATAGCTTTTTATTTACAAAACACATGCAATTTTTTAACATTGATTCTTGCAAAACCTTCTGATCCAAAAATTTCCCCTCCTTCCCCTCCCCCCCTCCCCTAGATGACAAATAGTCCAATATATGTTAAATATGTTAAAGTATATGGTTAAATCCTACATATATATGTGTATATATATATGCATATACATATTTATGGAGTTATCTTGGTGCACAAGAAAAATAGAATATAGAAAAAAAAGGAAAAAAAACCTGAGAAGGAAAACAAAAATGCAAGCAAACAATAACAGAAAAAGTGGAAATGCTATGTTGTGGTCCAGGCTCATTTCCCATAGTTCTCTCTGTGTGTGATGCTGATTCTCTTCCTTACTGAACAATTGGAACTGGTTTGAATCATCTCATGTTGAAGAGAGCCATATCTATCAGAATTGATCATTCTGCTCATTTCATTTAGCATCAGTTGATGTAAGTCTCTCCAGGCTTCTCTGAAATCATCCTGCTGGTCATTTCTTACCAAGCAATAATATTCCATAATATTCATTTACCACAATTTATTCAGTCATTCTCCAACTGATGGACATCCACTCAGTTTCCAGTTTCTTGCCACTACAAAGAGGGCTGCCACAAACATTTTTGCACATGTGGGTCCCTTGCCCTTCTTTAATATCTCTTTGTGATATAAGGCCAGTAGTAACACTGTTGGATCAAAGGGTATGCACAGTTTGATAACTTTTTGCTGCTGATCATTTCTTAAAAAATAATAATATTCAGATGGAGGAAACTAAGCTAGTCCAAAGATTTTACAAGAATTGAGAGTTTGAAGAATCTCTAATTCTCTCCCATTCCAACCTACCTCTGCCATACTTGTAGGGCATTGATAATATCCACCAATGAGTTGGCGTCCCAAATATGAGTTTGGGATTTGAGGTTCATAAGCAATAAAGGGTAGATTTAAACCCTTCAACTCATTTAAATGCTTTTTTTTTTCTATACTGTTCTGACTTAGAGATCATTTAGTTAAATCCCCTCCATTTATAAGTGAGAAAACTGTGTCCTGTAGAGGGGAAATTAATTATACATATCATAGGCAACATAGGCAAGAGGATTAGCAACCAGGTCAAATGATGGTGTTGTTCATGCTTGTGATTTTAAAAGCCATATTACTGTTTCTCCAGGCCAGCTTTTGCCTTATTGTTTAAAGGAATGTAGCATTAAATATATATATACACACACATTTTGGTAATATTGAAGTTCAGTTTTGCGTAGCTATTTATGAGTTTCTAAACATAGCACCTTCTTGAAGTTGAGCAGATTAGCTGGGTCTGTCTTTTGAAATACACTGCTGCCTCTGGGTATTGAGAATAATCACCTTCTGTCCAGAACAGTGGTGGCTTTTCAGAAACTTCAGCTTGGCAGACTCTAGGGGGTTGGCAGGATTAGAGCTGCCTTCTTGGACAATGATGTGAGGTTAAACACACTCTTTGAAGAAACACTTCTTCAGATCAGAGAAGTTTGCTCTTACAAAATTAATTGAAATACTCTCAATTCCTGGTTTATATCACCACTTCTGAGCACCAGCATTTTCTTTGGAAGACTGCAGAAAGTAAGCTGCCTTTGCCAATTAGACTAATAGTGGGTGGGGATCTTGGAATAGCACAACTCACAAATATTTGGATTTTAAAGGGCCTCAGAACTAGCTGCCCCCCCAAATGTTTTGTTTTTCTCCTGGTGTCTTTGATGAGGCTGAGATCTAGCTCCAAATGTTGGGGTTGGGAAGTATTCACAAGGGCTTTCTCTTTGCCAAAAGGTTCCTTTATTTACAAGAAGAGATTATGGACTAAATGAAGAGGTAAAATAGACACACTAGGAGTGATAAATATGACATAGACTTGGGAGAGCATAGTTAACATGGAAAGAGGTTTTAACAATTAATAATGGAAAAGACACCCTAGTGGAATTCACAATTAACTAGAATAATACAATTAACATAATACACTATGAAACAGGAATGTCATTGATTGGCGGACTAAATTCATAGAGGAGTTTAACACCCTAAAAGAGTTAGTTAGCTATTACAAGAGAAAGAGACCATATAGGCATGGGGGAGGGTGAGAAGAAAGATACCATGAGGCAAAACTCTGAGGGCTAACTCAAAAGGGATTCACCAAAGATGTCAGTAGGCCATGGACAGATTTATAGGGAAAATTTAACTTTGGGGGTTTGGCTTTCTGATTATATTCAATCAAGACCTCCACCGGGGATGAGACTCTAAAGCTGAATTGATCCCCTTCAGTGCCCTTCCTTGCTTGCCTCAGGGAGTAATCTTATCAGTACTTCAGGTTTTCTCCGTTAATCCTGCCTTTGTACCCAGAACCTCATCATCTTTAGGTTTACCAACTTTAATCATTACCTGGGAGGTCATATGCTGAAAAGAGTACTGAATTCTGAAAGTAAAGAAGAGGGTTACAATCTTGGCTTTTATATTTTGTATTTTTGTGATTCTAGATGAATTACCTGACATTCACAAAATTCACTGACTTATGGAAATGAGTTATCTTCATCACCTCCACTTGTTTTTGTTTTGTCACCTTTATATGTGCAAAATCCAATTTCTAGGTGGGCTTTGGGTTCAAACAAGCATTAAATTTTTTTTTTTATAGAAATCTTTTGTTTTTCCCCTTATTTCTCTTCCCTTTCTGGAGAGCTCTTTTATAACAATTTTTTTTTTTTTTTTTTTTAAACAGAAAAGTGAGGAAGAGGAAAAAAATGAAGCAAAACTGATCAATGTATGAGAAAAATGAAGAGGGTGGTAAACTCTGGGCTGAAATGTCAGAGTTTCTTTCTGACTATCTGTCTCTCTCTCTCTGTGCCTCTCTCCTCCAAAGTGCCAAGGCTGAATCTGTAGGGAATGAATTTGCCTATTCAATGCTTTGTTAAAACAAAATCTTTATTGATTAGGAAAGGGACTCCACAGGGTTGGCAGGCAAAACGCTTCCAGGGATTAAAGCCTACTTGCAAAGAATAGAATTTTGGAGGTTCATTTTATACACAAACAGGATCATAAAACAGAGTTTGTATTTACAAAGGACTTTTCTGCTTCCTTCAGATATAGAGAAGTTTGTATATCAAAGGGATTTCGCTTGAGGATGTAAGATTCTGTTAATCATTTGCATCCTGGGCTATCTGCTTTGACTCTTCAAAAAACATGATATTTTGTGCAATGTTTCATATCTATGGGCTCTCCCTAACCCTTCTGCAAAGGAGTGGGAAGGGCTCTTTTTATATATTTTTTTGAGGTCGTTTGTTTTCTGTAATTTTATAGCATTAAAAAACCCCTCATATATTTTTATTTGCACAATAGGTATGCCTGTCTTTCTTTTCTGAAATAAATTTTTATTGATATCTCTTGTTTTTTTTACATTGTCTAAATTTATCCTGTATCCCAAAATAAAGATAAAGAAAGGAAAAGAAATTTCCTCTCCCAGTCATCCCATATAAAAAAGATTTTTTACCAAAAAAAAAAAAAAAAAAAATAACATGCATGTACTTACATATCCATATATATTTACATATGCACATGTGTGTATATTTGTGCATTGATATATCTATATATGCAGTATTTCATATTAATGGATGTTCTGATTTTGCAAAGAGCTTTGGGGTAGGTGGTGTCTTCTTCTTTGAAGTCAAGCTTAGTCTAGATATTTTTGCAACATTTTCAATTGCAAATAAGCATTTATTAAACAACTCTACTGTGTGCTAATATTGTTCCAGATAGCTGTGAGGTATACAGGAACAAGCAGAGACCCTATACCTAACACTGATGACTTTGGCATCTTAGTGGGGAAGCTTAAGACAAGAAACAAAGACTAAAACAAAAAATACAATAATAAAATCAAGGTATGGGGTAGTTAGATGGAACAGTGGATAAAACATCAACCCTGAAGTCAGGAGGACCTGAGTTCAAATATGGCCTCAGATATAATACTTAATCCTGTGCAAATCACTTAATCCCAATTACCTTACCAAATAATAATAATAATAATAAGTATAAGAAAAATAAAAATCAAGAGTTGGATACTGTGAAGACAGAAAGATTATATGGCCCATAGGAAAGGAGATTGTTTGGAGAAGGTAGGTTGGGTTTCATTGAAGTGGGATCCAAAGGATGGGTAAAATTTGGAAAGACAAAGAAGCAATCTATAAAAATGATACAGGAAAAGAGATACTATTGATTGCTGGAATCCCTTTCCTAGGTAGTAGCAGAAGCCAGGTATGCCTTCCCATTTCTAGCCTCTATGGTTATCAGTAGGGATGATCCCTACATGGAACATGTGGTCTAGTTTCATGGGGATGGACAAATAAATTAACATCTTGCTGCAGGATAAGTCACTTAACTGCTGAGATAGCAATTCCTGATTGGCCCCTGTGTTTGGGGATAGGGGAAGAAGGGAGAAGAGGGTCAAAGAGAATTCTGTGGCTACTGAATAGCATGGAGGTCAGTCTCTACCTCGAAGGAAGTTTTTAGGGCTATAGAAAAGATTTGTCTCCATTCTCTTTCAAGAGACTTTAGGATGGTCCCAACGCATAAGGAGGCCCAAAGAGAGGGAAAAAGATGGAGAAAGGCCTATCAATGGAGCAGTCAAAACATACACATTTATTGATTAGGTTTGATGTTTTATAGGGTCATATGATTTGTGATGTCCAAAACAATTACAATTAGTATTATCAAAGATCACCATATCACATAATAATAATGAAAAAGTTAAAAATACTGTGAGAATTGTCAAAATGTGGCACAGAAAATTAATTGTGTGCTATTAGAAAAATTGTATTGACTTGCTTCTTGCAGGGTTGCCACAAACCTTCAATTTGTAAAAAATGCATTATCCACAAAGCACAATAAAACTTGGTAGGCTTATACATATTTGCCCAGAGCCTGGACACACAAGTTCCAGCTGCCTCTTCTGTTTTATGTTTCCTTCCCCTGAATCTAGATCACTAGAGATCTGGAAGAGTAGATGTCTTCAATTCTGGTAGTAAATTCTTAGTTCAATAACTCAGAATTCGGAGAAAGACATGTGTGATCTGATCTAGAGTGAAGTGAGTAGAATCAAAGAGAATAATTTACACATGAACTTTACAACATAGCAAGGAATAAAAATTTCAAAAGACTTAAAGGCTTATGAACTTTCTGATGTTTAGTAGAACAGTGATTAGATAACTGGAGACAGGAAAACCTAATCAAATTTGGCCTCAAGTGTTCTCTGTGTGGCCTTTTGCAAGCCATTTAACTATAGTCTGCTTGTTTTCTCATTTGTAAAATGGGAATAATGATAACCCCTATCTTCCAAAGCTGTTGCAAGGATCTAATGGGATAATATTTATAAAGTACTTTGCACAGCGCCCTTGCACAGCGCCCTGCATATAATGGGTGCTTAATAAATACTTAATTCCTTGGGTACATTTTTGGTTTTTACACATTCTGTGCCCTTTATTCAATATGAATGGAAATAAATTATACACTTTACCATATACATAAGGCACATAAAATTAATTTGTTTCTAGTAGTTTCTTTGTTAATTCTCTAAATATGCCAACATATCATCTGCAAAGAGTGATAGCTTAATTTCTTCAATGTCTTTTTTCCCCCTCTTATTGCTAAAGCTAACATTTCTAGTACAATATTGAATAATAGTGGTGATAATGGGCATCCTTGTTTCATCCCTCATCTTGGTAGGAATGCTTCTAGTTTACCCCTTTACATATAATGCTGGCTGATGATTTTAGATAGATACTACTTATCCATTTATGCAAAACTCCATTTATTCCTTTGCGCGCTACTATTTTTATTAGGAATGGGTGTTGTATTTTGTCAAATGCTTTTTCTGCTTCTATTGAAATAATTATAAGATTTCTTTAGTTTTGTTATTGATATGATCAATTATACTGATAGTTTTTCTTATACTGAACCATCCCTGCATTCTACTTGGGCATAATGTATTATCCTGGTGATAAATTGCTGTAATCTCTTCACTAACATTTTATTTAAATTTTTGCATCAACATTCATTAGAGGAATTGGTCTATAATTTTCTTTCTCTGCTTTAGCTTTTCTTGGTTTAAGTATTAGTATCATATCTGTGTGATAAAGGGAATTTGATTGGACTCCACTTATTTTTCCAAATAGTTTACATAGTATTAAAATTGTCTTTAAATATTTGATGGAATTCAATGGTAAATTTATTTGGCCCTGCAGATAGTTTCTTAGGGAATTCATTAAAGGCTTAATTTCTTTTTTTCTTTTTAATGGGACTATTTAAGCATAAAATAGATTAATTTCAATAGGATAATAGAGTTATTTACCAAATACTTCCCATATCTCCTACAAATTTCTCCTATATCAGGTTGAGATTTCCTTATTAGACAATCTCAAGTGTCATTTCTAGCCTAGATACTTTGGGGTTTGTTGCATTTATAATAAATTTTAAGGTGGCAAAGACTTTTCAGTAGCCAATTTAGGTCAGGAGAGAAAAGCTAGGAACCACTGTAAGATAATGATGGATAGACAAAACAGATGTGCAATGTGGAAAGTTATTTTAGAGGGACAGAAGACCACATAAGCTGATGGAGAGCATGGGAAACTCAGGGGCCAGCTGGAGATAAAAGAGACTTGATAGCACAAGAAGATGACAGCAGTATTATTAACTGGCCCAGAAAAGATTGAAAATCAAGAGATCCAAGATGGTGGTGTGCCTTGGGTAGAGAAAAACTAATTTAGGATAATTTCTATGAATGAGGCAGAATACAAAGAGCAGTAAAAATAACGTTTGACTTGGCCATGGCAAAGGCCAACATTAATCACAGCTAGTAGGTAGGCAGCCCTTTGAGGTTGCAAAACTCCTTATATACATCATCTCATAGGATTTTCAAGATAGCTTTGTAAGGTATAAGATTATTAGCCTGCTATTATTAAGTTATTAGGCTACTATTAGCCATTTTCTGGATGAAGGTTGTAACAGTCTAAAAGGATTAGTCAGAAAGGTAAGAAGAGAACTAGAAGAAAGGAAATCTTAGAAGAATAACAAAGAGAAGAGGGTGATCAACGATGTCAAAGGTTGCAGAGAGATCAAAAGGAAAAGGATTGGGGAAAAAATAAAACCATTTGATTTGGCAGTTAAGTGAGGATGGGACTGGAGTAGGTGTGAAGCCATGATGGCAGGAAAAAGTACAGCTTAGCTTTGCCCTACAGTAGTGCAATAATCTTGAGGTTGAGAAGGGGGTTATTCTGGATTTGAAGATGACCTTGATTGGAATTCCAGCTGGAACATTTTTTTTAATGAATGAGAGTGAATAAGCCACTTCATTTTGGGGAGTCTATTTCCTTATCTGTAAAAATGACAATAATTTACTTGTACTTCACTTCATAAGATCATCCTTGATCATGATAATAGGCTTGGAGCTGGAAAAAATTTTAGAGGACATTTAACAAAGAAATCTTTCACTCTCATTCATGTGCTGCTCAGCAGAGGAGAAACTAGCTTTGTGTTACATAATCTCAACTGGGCCCTCATTGCCACAAGGCAATCTTTTTGCAACTCCTAATTGATTCGTTCTCCAACTCTCCAGAGCAGCTTTTCCTTACTTGCTCACATTTCCCACAGTTCCCCTACCCTTCACTATAGTTGAGAGCCTTGTCATATGTTTAAGGGGAAAAATTGAGGCCATTTGCTGAGATCTCCTCACCCATTTTCAACTCATTTGCCCCCATAAATCTTTCTTCAGTCCTTACACAGAGATGGATTTTCTTTTTATCAAGGCAACCCCCTCTACTAAGAGATCCCATTCCATCTTCTTCAGAAGATTACTCTCACCATCATCCCTACTCTCACTCACCCCCAATTGTTCCTTGACTAAAGGATGCTTCCCTGCTGCCTAATGCCTACATCTCCCTCTTCCTCAAAAATCCATTTGATCTGTTCATTTCCACTGTCAACTTATTTATGTCAACTCTCTTTCCCCCATTTTGTGGCTAAGCTGGATAAGGCTGTCCACAATAGCAGACTGCTTCCTTTCCTCTTACTCTCTTATGTTTCTACAATTTGGCTCCCAACCTCACACTTCAACTGAAAAAGCTCTCTTCAAACTTACTGTTTTTGTAATTGCCAAATCTAAGGACCTTTTCTCCATGCTTAAACTTCCTAACTTCTCTATAGCCCTAGTGATTACCCTCTTCCAAGTATTCCAGTGATCTCTCCTGATTCTCTTCCTACTTGACTGAACATTTCTAATTTGCTTTCTTTGCTCTATCTTCTTTCAGGTCATTTCTGCTAAATAGGGGAAATGCCTTAACCTTGGTATCATTCTCAGCTCCTCGATTTCTTAGCCCACACATCCAATCAGTTGCCAAATCCCTGCTATTTTTACCTATATTTGGCCCTTATTTCTTCTGACACCTCCTGCCTGGACTACTGTGATAACTACTGTGATA
This sequence comes from Sminthopsis crassicaudata, assembly GCF_048593235.1. Lineage (NCBI taxonomy): Eukaryota > Metazoa > Chordata > Mammalia > Dasyuromorphia > Dasyuridae > Sminthopsis > Sminthopsis crassicaudata. The sequence continues at coordinate 286,660,652 of NC_133620.1, forward strand.
AGTTTGAGTCTTCCTATCACAAGTCTGTCTACTCCAAGATTCTCCCCCCAAGCCTGACCATGTCATCTCCCCTCCCTCTCTAGTCAATAAATTCCAGAAGACCCCTATCATTTTCATAATCAAATATAAAATCCTATTGGGCTTTTAAAGCTCTTTACAACCTGGCTGGTTCCTACCCTTTCCAGTTTTTTTGACACCTTACAATAAGATATACTCTAATCCAGTGACACTGGTCTCCCTGATGGTTTTTTTTTTTGTTGTTTTTGCTCTGAGGCAACTGGGTTGTTAAGCGACTTGCCTAGGGTCACACAGCTAGGAAGTTTTAAGTGTCTGAGACCAGATTTGAACTCGAGTCCTCCTGAATTCAGGGCTGGTGCTCTATCCACTGCGCCACCTAGCTGCCCATCCCTGCTGTTCTTTAAACACATTTTAACTCCTTCAGGCCCTCTGCACTGGCTTGAATGTTATTTCTCACTTCCATCTCTAGATTTTTCTGAAGTCCCGACTCTACTCAAATCTCACCTAGTGCTGGAGGCCTTTCTTTGCCACCTACTGCATTTCTTTTGTGTTGTATGTGTATATATATGTACATATACATGACATATGACATAAGCAGGTATTTCCTTCTCGTCTATTTTTGTGTGTATATAAAATATACTCTATATTTTGTGTATATATTTCCATGTTACATCTCTATGTCAACTATACATACAATATAGAGTAGATGGGAGGAAATATGTAACATGTAAATAGTTATATACACACCTATACATACAGGGTTAATTATTTACATATTTTCACTTTAGAATGAGAGAAAGTAAAGTTTTTGTTTTTCTTTGTATCCTCAGTGCTTGGCCCAGTGCCTAGAATAGCTTTACAAGGCTGGACTTTCCCATCTCACCCAGCCTCATGTCTCATGCTGGGCTAATGCATGTGCTCAATTCCATTATTGATCAGCAAGGTATTGACCTACTCCTTTTTTGACATGGGTTAGTCAATTACCTGGTATTTGTCCACTCTCTGGGATTAATCCTTTTGAAGCCAAATTTAGTGGGGACCTTCAATCGGTTTACCCTATTCCATTTTGAAAATACTTAAGTTTTACAAGATTGGCTAATCTCAGTCTCTTCAGGAGTTGGGATAACAGGTGTCACCATGTCTGGCTTGTTACAATTTAACTTATTTACTAACCAAACTGTAAAGGAGTTAACTCTCTCAAGGTTACACAGAAATAGATCAAACTCAGGTCTTTTGATTTCAAATTTTCTACACTTTCACTGTTTCTTAGGGTTGTTGGAAAAAACCTCATAGATAAAAGAAACAAGAAAATAATCTTCATGTACAAAAATATTCACTACAGCTCTTTTTATGGTGGCAAAGAACTAGAAACTGGGGGTTGCCCATCAATTGGGGAATAGCTCAATAAGTTATGGTCTAGGAGGAAATTGCTAGTATTATCCTCATTTTACAAGTGAAGGACAGATCACACTGCTACTATCTCAAAGCTGGATTTGAACTTTGGTCTTCCCAATTCAAAGTCCAGCTCTCTTACCCACTGTGCCATTTGGCTAAGTGATGAAAGGGAGGATTTTAGAGAAATGTAGGCTTTTGTGATGAAGTGATGAAGAGTGAAATGAGAATCAATAAATAACTGATAAAACAACAAACACTGCAAAGAAAAACAGAAACTCTTATCAATGTAATGACCAACTGTGATTCCAGAGAGTTTCATAATATATGCTACTTTTCTCCAGAGATGATGGACCCAGTGTTGATTTGAGACTTTTTTTTTTTTTTTTTTTTTTTTTTTGCTGAGGGAATTGGGGTTAAATGACTTGCCCAGGGTTACACAGCTAGGACTTGTTAAATGTCTTAAAGCTGAATTTGAACTCAGGTCCTCCTGACTTCAGAGCTGGTGCTCTATCCACTACACCAACTAGCTGCCCTAGAGACTTTTTTTTTTTTTTTTTTAACATAAACACAAACTTATTTTATCATACTAGGATTTTACTGTTTTTTTTTTTTTTTTTCAGTGGGGAGGGAAGAAATGGATTTATTAACACCTATTATATGAAAAGCACTGTGCTAAGGACTTAACAAATGTCTCATTTGGTGGGAGGGAAAGTGGATTTTTGTCCATTGGAAAAAAATTTAAAATAAAGCTCATACAACTCTTGAGGTACTATGTCACATCTCTCAGCCTGACTAAGATGACAGGAAAAAATTATGATATTAATATATTGCTGGGAGTTGTGAAATGATCCAACCATTCTGGAAAGCAATTTGGAATTATGCTTAAACGTCTATCAAACTATACATACATGCCCTTTAATCCAACAGTATCTATTTTAGGCCTGTATTGCAAAGAGATCATTAAAAAAGGAAAAGGACCCACATGTGCAAAAATGTTTGTGGCAGCCCTTTTTGTAATGGCAAGAAACTGGAAACTGAGTGGATGCCCATCAATTGGAGAATAGCTGAATAAATTATGGTATATGAATGTAATAGAATATTATTGCTCTATAACAAACGATCAGCAGGTTGATTTCAGAAAGGCCTAAAGAGATTTACATGAAATGATGGTAAATGAAGTGAGTAGAACCAAAAGAACATTATACACAGCAACAAGATTATGTGATGATCAACTGTGATAGATTTGGCTCTTCTCAACAATATGGTTATTCAAGGAAATTAGAAGAGTTGGGATGGAAAATGCCAATCAAATCCAGAAAGAGAACTAGGGAGACTGAATATAGATCAAAGCATAATATTTTCACCTTTTAGTTTCCTGGGTTTTTTTTCTGCCTTTTGGTCTGATTTTTCTTGCATAACATGACAAATATAGAAATGTTTTATGCTTGAAGAGTCTAGATATAGGCTAGTATACCACAACTTGTACCCTGACTTGTCACCTAAAAATCAGCATAGAATGCAGGTTTTCAACTTTGTGGTCCTCAAATTCACACAAGCCTAATCTGGCTGATGGCCACTTGCACCAACTATGCAACACAACTGTGTCTAACATTCAGAGTAATTACAAAAGGGTGTAAGAACTAAAGATGTGAAGAGAGTTGTAATATGAATACTTTTTGTAACAATTTATCAATGGTTACCATTAGTGGACCACATCCAACCAAAACAAAATAGATCATGAAAACAGTTGTGTGAATTATGTTTATAAACACTTGCGTATAGGCAGAGGTAGTATAGTGGAGAGGAAAAAGCAAGGAATCTGGAATCAGGTGTGAGTTCAAATTTTTGTTTCCTCTTCCACAGATCTTGGGTGATTCACTTCACTTTTGAATTTGCCTCACAGTTTGCTTGTATGCAAAATAAGAATGTGTATACTACACATCTCAAAGTTTTTTGTGATGGAAATCAGAAGCCTTTATCTTTTAAAGAGAGATATTACTACTTATGTGATCTATAGCAAAATTTCATAAACTGTGGGGCATGATCCCATATGAGATCATGTAACTGAATGTGAGGGCTGCAAAATTAATCATTTATTATCAATAAATGTTTGATTTGCATACCTATTTTATATACCTACATACATGGGATCATGTAAAAATTTCCTGGACAAAAAAAGGGTCATGAGTGAAAAAAATTTAAGAAGCCCTGATTTGTAATCTGCAGGGTTATTGTGAGAATGAGAGTAGATAATATAAGGAATTTTGTAGCAACTATGCGCTTTGTAAACATGAGATTTAAAAAAGTTAATAAATTTCAATACCCTTACCCAGATAATTCAGAAACAAAACCAGTATTGTTCTCTGGAAGAACGTCATCTTATAGTTCATCTCTGTGATTTTTATTTACCCACCCACACTGGAATTTCTGAGCCCAAGAGCTGTAGCTTCTCTTGTAACTTTAGGGATTAATGGCATAGAGGCAGCTAGGTGGTATAGTAGATAGAGCACCAGCTCTGAATTCAGGAGGACCGGAGTTCAAATATAATCTCAGACACTTAACACTTCCCGGGCTGTGTGACCCTGGGCAAGTCACTTAACCCCAGCCTCAGAGGGGGGAGGGGGAAGGGAGATTAATGGCATGACATTCCAAGAAAACTCTGATAGGCCCAAAATCGAAAGTCTTGATGTAAAGTCCTAGGGCATGCCAAATTGTGCATTAAATGAGAAACATTACTGTGCCTGGCTTTTTTCAAGGCCCAGCTAAGGCATTACATTCCACACAAAGGCTTTTTCCAGTTCTCAGTGCCCTCTCCCTCCTGAAATTGTGTTTACTAGTCTGTGTTCAGGTTGCAGAATGTAAGTTCCATAATTTATGGAAATAGTTTTTCCACTTTGGTCTTTTGTTTGCTTTCCATAAAGTAGGTGCTTTTGTTGCTAGTTTGCATAACTGAATTGATTTAGTAGTGTGTGCTAATAAATGAGAGAAATTCACTAAACTTGAAAAATAGGCTTTATTTTAACCAGTGGTATTGTGTGATATCCTATATGGTGGAACTGATTACAGCAAAAATTCATGGATACAAATAAAAGAGTAGTCTCTCCCTTGTTCTGTTACCCCAGGCTATGTTCTTCTGAGGGCTTGGGAGATGGGAGCAATGATGCTCAGAAACCAAGGAGCTCTCCAGCAAGGTCCAGTTAAAAGTCCAGGCTTCTGGGTCATGCAGTCAGTTTCTCACCACATGTGGACACACATGCAGAAACCTTAATTAAAAAAAAAATCTGAGCAGTACTCTGTAGGAAATTACACTAACATTTGCACCAAATATGGCTAATAAAATTCATCTTGCTGTGGGTACAGAGGAGATATTTACATTTCTCTATGAGGAGCTGACCTGCATATCCAAGAGAGTAGGGAGGGCATCTTTAGTTAACTTCCTCTAGGAAGTGTGTGGGAAGCCTTGAGAAGCTGTCTTTTTCTAGCTCTCAGTCACTCAGAGGTGACTGATTCTCTCACAAGCCTCTGGGCTGCATTCCACTCTATTGAGACAGATGAACTTAAACCACCTCTTCCAACTCAGCTGACTCCCATTCTCTGCATGCAGAAGAAAAACCTTGAATGTGTGGGCCCATAATTAACACAAGATGCATAAAATCTCTAAAAGTCTGAAAACAATTCTTCCTCATACCAGTAAGGAGGAAATTTCAGATGGAGAAAGCTGAATATACAACATATTGAAATAATCTGCCCTTCTTCCCCACTAAAAACAGTAATCACCTTCCCAAAGGATCCCTGCAACATAGACAATACTGAAATGAAATTTGTTTCTTCTTTCCCCTATTCCTCCAGGAAAAAATGTCAAGCTCCTTCTCAAGGGATAGAAAGATACCTCAATAAATTTCTCTGAATTTAGCCTCATGTACTTTTATTCTCTGTTTTGATCTTCAGTATTTCTATGATTTAGTGGGAGTGTGAATAGAACGCCCAATTTTCCAAAGTCTGAGATGATCCTGGGAAAAGTCCTGACTTTGCCTGTCAGAGCCCAAAAAAGGGTTTCTTCGAAAACCATAATGACAAGGGAAAAAAAGATACCCTAAGCAGTCCCATTTCTTCATTGTTTTCACATCAAAAGCACCTAGGATAATATCCAGTATACTCATATTGAATAGTGCTGGGAGGCTGGCAAGACTATTCCTGCTGTATCAGCTAAGGTGAAAGGGGGTCTGAATTGGACTGTCCAACTCTTCACTGCCCAGCCTGCTCTGCACCGGGGCCTCTCCCCAGTGTCCCAGGGACTTGACAAGCAGCTCCGCATGCACAAAAAGTAAGACATGCACAACACCCCCACACCTGGCTTAGGAATAAAGACCACACAGGATGCACACAGACTAGAACCTGCATTCGTCTCCTGGGAGGCCCCTGGGCCAAAGGTGAGAAGGAGCAGAGAGAAATGGCAATACTGAATACAGGAAGAGAGACATGTTTGCTCGCTTGCGCGTGCGCACACACACACACACACGCACGCACGCATGCAGACACGAAGCTGCCTCTGAAGGCTCATCTATTAAAATGGATTCATATACACATGGCCACCCTGAAACTCACTCCCTGTGAGTGGCTCAGAAACACCAGTCTACTAGGTTCCTTCAACTCCCCAGATGGTTTTTTCTCTCTTTATACATAAGGCACAAACATATTTACAATTTCACACAAACCTGGCACTGTGTGAGGACCACACTAGGCTATTGTAACCACATTTTAGTCCACAAACATGAGTTGGTCCTTCCAGCTGTACACGCTGCTGACAAAGGCTTCAGGTTTTCAGGCAAAAGGCTTGCGCCATCCAAACAACTCTATCCCTTTGTCTTTGAGGCCAGAAGAAGGATGCTATGGGCTAGCAAGAAATCATCACCACCATTTCTCCAGTGGTTTCACAGAAGAGCCCAGATAATGGTGATAACAAGTCAGTCCGGGATCTGGGATGTTTGTGGGTTTTTTGGCTTCACATCAACCACATCCCAGCAACATGGCAACCAAGATGGATGGATGGACTCTTCCCCAGAAGGACTAAAGTTGAGGCTATCGAAGAGCTTCAGTGAGCATGTTTACAGAAAGTCATCATATAAATAGCTTCCTCATTCTTCTCTCACTCACAGCTCACCACACACGTATACAGGCAGCCACGCGCACGCACGCGTACACACACACACACACACACACACACACCCTTCCACCATGGAGAATCTTTGCAACAAGAGGCACTTGAATGATTTTGGAGAGTTCCCATGAAAAGGCCTTTCTCTCACAGTGACATGCGATCAATAGAACAGAAGCCAGGTTTTCAGGACTCCATCTCTTCTTGGTCGAGTGGCGGTGGCACAAAGCTAATAACTTCATCATAGGTCAGGCCTAGAAAGACGGAAAATAATGGTGGCAGTAATGTGAGCTTTTACAAAGTCTCTTCTTCACAAGTTAGTGAGGTATGTGAATACCATCATACTCATTCTATGAGAAGCTAAGGTTATGTAATTAAGGATACTGCCCACTGCCATAGAATGAATCCTTAGAGGCCATATAGTCTAATCTACCCAAATAATCAATCTCATTATATGCTAACTATTGCACCTATGAATGTTTAGAATTTGCTTTCTCTGATTAGAAATCCAGTGCCCCCTTTCAGGTGCCACACTGCCCTCCCTCTCTCTTAAGGTACCCACTATTTCTAGTTGGAAATATCCCAATGATTTTAGCCCAAGTTATTATAACCAAAAATAGAATTTCATGAAAGCAGACCCAACTCCAGTCAACTTTACTGCAAGACTATTTTAGGTGTTTATCAGCAAAATATTGATTACTCACTTTTTAAGTTCAATTTAGGTCCAGTGAAGGAAAAAAAAAAAAAAGGGATTTTGTAGTCAGATGTTAAGTTCTAGCCCTGAAACTGTTACTAGTACTAAATAATTATGTAGTTTTGAGTAGGACATAACTTCTCTGTTTCTGTTTTTCTGTAAAATGATTATGAGTCCACTTGTCCTATCTCATCAGATTGTTGTTGGAAGGATAAAAGTAGATAATAAATATAAAATAACATGAAAAAGTCAAAGAAGTACTTCAAAGACTACAGAGATCACTAACTAGATCAGAAAGACCTTATTTTGTAAAAGGAACACCCTTATTCTGAAGTAGAGATTGTAAGTCCATAAAACAAAAGTTTTGAACTCAGTGTTCTCAAAGGCACCTTCCAACTTAAAAATTTCACAATTCTAAATTGTTTTTACAAATTGTTCCCAATGATTAACCTGCAAAGCCTCATCTACTGACCTGTAAAAGAACAGTTAGATTAGCTCTTTCAGGGCGCTTCCTTCCAGCTCTGACAGTTTGTGTTTTATGGCTATTACTTTTTAGTAGTTCTTTTTTCTCTTGCTCCAGTTACAGATTCCCCAGTAAAGATGTTTTTTCAAGGTAAATGCCCTCAGAGGGAAACTCAAAAGCTTAAATATCCTACTATAAAACTCACTTTTCCATTCATCTATCAGGAGATCCCTGCTTTCAAAGGACTGGTCATAGGGGTCTGCAACTGGTTCATCATCAGGATCATGGTACTGAGCAAAGTAGCCATGGGCAAGAGCTTGAGCAGCTGTAATTCTCTTATCCGAGTCCAATACAAGCATCTTCTCCAGCAGATCGACAGCTGTCAACAATAAAAGTTAGATTAAGAAAAGGGAGAGAAAAAGTTTAATATGGAAAAACTAACATTGTGCCTAAAGTAAAACACCCAGTTCTTTCTTATGCATATAAAAATCTTCAAGCACTCTAGGCACTCGTCAGTCAAACTGCTAATTCTCTACTCTCTGAACAAGCACCATCTTTCTTAATGGCTCCCTGCCCTTACTCAGACTATATACTTCAGAGGCTGTAAAGTTCATTCCTGTCAATTCCTGCCCTGTAACTCAAATACTATCCATTTTAGGAAACCTTCCTCAATCCCCTCACACCTCACAAAGCATACTATTTTATTTTCAAATCAATCAAATGTATAATATTAAAACATTTACTAATATTTTGTAAATGCTAGGCACTATGCTAAGCTCTAAGGACACAAAGATGCCCTCAAAGAGCAATTTTGTGTCTGCTGAACTTACTCTCATACTTATTTCAGTTGTATTTAATGATCAAGAGCAAATGCCTTCTCTCTCTTACTTTTCCCCCTACTATTTAACAATAAGCTCTGCAAAGTTGTACAAATGATATAGGTTTATAAATATGCAAACATATCATCAAGTGAAAAGGTTTGTTTGAGAAGCATGACTATAGATGTTTAGAGGGAAAAATAATACTTGCTTTCAAAATTCAATTATTGATACTTAACCCAATGGATTGGCACCAATAAACACATTTGCAAAGTTCATCTTCGGCATCTGGGTCAAAGATTGAATATAATTTCTTGCCTGTAAAAATAAGGATTTTGAGAATTAATTTATTCATTATTTCATTATTATAAAAGCTTCTCAGATACTAATACTGAAAGAAAAAACCCTTTACAAGTTGTGCTATTAATATGGTATATTTTCTTAGGGTTCTTCAATATTTGTAACTATGTACCAATTCCTTCAGTCAGGAATATCACTGAGTATATTGCTTTTGTTTCATAGTTTTAGATACCAACTAGAAAGGAATGCTAACCAATATGGTCTATTTTTATTTGACTAATTAGGAATAGGTATTTATGTCTACATGGTAAACCAAAGAGCTGTAAGAAGTAAATGTTGCTTAGAATACCTAAAATTTAAATGAATGTTTGGAATTCTTAAATTATTAGTTCAGTTCTCATCAATAATTAGTTTGTGGTGGTGTTCTCACTGGGGGCTCAGTCTGACTAAAAGAAAAAGAAAAAAAAAAAGAAGAGCATAATAGCTTGGTAACAAAAAAATAAATATAAGTACAATTTACTACTTTGCTAAATTCAAATACATTTTGATATAACACTCCTTAATGAAGGTAGTAGTAGTTATTAGCTATATTAAGTGTTTACTTTTATTACATTAAAATTTATTTTTAATTCCAAAATTATGTTTGATTTTCAAAATTTACTTCATATGCATGAACTTGGCTAAGCAAACATTTATATCTATGAATAACTAGGTAAAATACCTTAAAAATAAACAATTGGCCTTGAAAGTAATCATATAAATATGAATAAGTATGAATTATGGATATGAAAATTAGTTTCTCTGCTGAAGATACTGGTCAAGTTTGGTTTCTATTTACAACCTTCTCAAAATGCATATGTACAGAGACAATCCCATGTGTCTGCAGGGAAACCTTGATAACTACATAGTGTTAAGTTTTCTATTTAAATATTACTCGGGTAGATAGGGGGCTATCACACTGATGCAAAAATGTATTAGATAATATCCTTATTTCTGCCACATGAAAAGATATAAGGAGGCAGAGGAAACATCAGACTATTGCTACAGAAGCCAGGGCCATAATTAGCTCTAAAAAGTTTAGAAGGATAAATAGCTATGAAGTAGTTTTTAAAAAGACTTTTGATATCAAATTGATCTGAAGTTCTAGGATTATGCCAGGAACAGTATAGTTCCAAGATAAAGATGTAATGATTTGAGAAGCATTGTCCTAGTCAAGATTGCTCAATTTAACTCTGATTTAATATCCAATGACTGACAAAAATTAATATGAATGAAAAACTATCAAATTGTACTGAATTTAATCTTAAAATCTTGCTCTTTTTATACATTCCCTAAGACTTTTGGGATACCTATGTATCAACTTCCAAGTACAATGTATTATGTGAAATATGGCTTATAATTAATTAGCTGTGTTATGAATTCTATGTGTGTGTATGAGAGACAGAAAAAGAGAGGGAGAAAAGGAAGGAGGTAGGAAGAGAGAGGGAGGGAGGAGTGGGGAAAGTTTAAAAAAAAAAAAAAAAAGCATATTCTCCTTTAGGTAACTATGTCTCCATATGAAGTTTATTTGGTGACAAGATACTACAAACAGGTTTTTGAAAACCAAATTTATAAACCCAAAAGTTTAAAATCAATGTTATCATAATTATTTTCTGGCCATCTTAAAAGTTTTATTTTAAGTATAGAGGCTCAGATCACATTTTAATTTCAAATGCTAATATCCTGCCAAAGCAAACAGAGTAATTATCTTAGTAGCCACTCCAAGGCACATGCAAGCATTCAGTTATGTTAAAAAGTGTGTCTGTGGCCTCGTGAATGACACACCCCTGGTATAATCTGTTTGGTCTCACCTCATGACTGGGCATCCTGTTAATGAGATAGGCAGGGGGTGTCCCCGTCAGGCGCATGATCTGCTGAAGCTGGTTAATATCTTAGATGCCTGGTCAAGGGCTTTGTTAAACACATAGTGCAAAAATAATTTTCAACTTCGGTTAAAAAAAAAAAAAAAAAAAAAAAAAAAGACAAAAATTGACCACCCTTCCCCATCCTGACTCAAAGATGCATATATAAAACACCACTTCTATGAATGGAACAGTGTTATCAAGCAGGCATTGTTCAATTAGCCAGTGACTGTCCACGTAGTGAGGAAAAATTTATTTTCTTCAGCTCTTGCTCCTCTTTAACACCAAACATTTTTGGATCCTGGACTTGAATATTTTCTCTTGATCCAGGATACCAGCCATAGAAATTTTTTTTTTGGCTAATTGTGATCCAAATGTTCTTACCCCCCTAAGATGATGGTGGATAAAAATTAATTCAAGGACTTGACTATGCTTTGTATGGTATAAAATATCCACCAAACCCAGGAGTGGATCTGACCATTCAGGAAGTAGCCAGATTTTTGTGGCACAAATGTTGGTGGCTCTCCAAAGCATTTTCCCTCCAAATGCAAGAAACAGATAGGTGGGTAAAGCAATGAGGCCAAAGCAATGCAAGGTCAGAGAGACATCAGCAAAAACATTAACACATAAGTGCATGTCTGTACACACACACACACACACACACACACACACACACACACACACACACACAGTCAGTGCAAATAGGGAAAGTAGAAAAAAGTCATGGTAAAGCAAAAATAGAAACCTCATGCTGCAGTGATGTACCAAGGCATGTGCCAAAAAGGCTCCCCTACCCATAATGACCTCATCCTCACCCTCTACTCCCAACTCTCATACAAGCCCCTATCAAGTGAAAAAGTATTCAAACATCAAAATGCTACGTGAAGAATGTTCTTTCAAATACCATGCGGTTAAAAAAAACATCTTGTTAAGGAATAGTCAAATGCATCAGCACATCTATGCGTCTATCAATGCATCTCCCCAACTATTCTGTCAATAGGACTGAGAATGTCTTTACATACTATATGAGGAACTTCACTAAGACAAGTATTGAAGACTGGAAGTTCAATCAACAATTATTTCCAGGAGACTTTCCCCTATTTCTTATACAATAGATAGATACTCAAAACATAATTGCTGAACTAAATTCATGTTTTTGTTAAATTCCTTCACAATTATTAATTTAATTTACCCCTTACCCTGAATTTACCATTCTTGATCACTGACTGATCTTGGATTGTCAAAAGTTTTGCACCCTAACACTACTGTCTAAACTGGATTTCTGTCCAAACTGGCATTTCTTCCTATCTAGACAAGGGTTTCTTAAAATTTTTTCCACTTGTGATCCCTTTTTGTCTAAGAAATTTTTACAAGAATCAAACATTTTACAGAATCAAACATTAACTGATAATTTCATGACCCCCACATTCAGTTATTAGATCTCACATAGGGACATGAACTACAAAGTAAGAATCTAGATCTAGGATCTAGAGAAATAATGACATCTATGAGTGGAATAAGAGAATATCTGGGAGTTCTGTGTGTCTCTGGTCTCCCTTCTCCATTGATTTCTATGGGTTTTAAAATAACAGTTCCACTACCAAAAGAGCCCTGTCCTTTGCCAAATGTCATGAAATCTATCCCCTTTTCCAGATAACATCTACACTTTTTCCTCAATCCTCTCACTGTCTTAATCTCTGAATATAGCTAATGTTTCTAAATATCTAGTATAATAGTGAGATCTTTTTTTTTTTTTTTTTTTTTGGGGGGGGAGTCAGAAAGCTGGTCTTCTTTCTATATGCTTTAAAGAGTGCCTGACTTTGTTCCATTTAAAACATACCACTACCTATAGAATAACATGGGGATTTTAGAGTTTCTTTTTCTTTCTATTCTATCAGAGTTCCTGAAAATATCAGCTGAAAATACTTTTCTTTCTTCCTTTACTCAGTTTAATTTCATATTCTAGTTTCCCTCTCATTTATTCACTACTATAAATAAAACTGCTATAATAAAAAGCTACAGTCTCACTCTATTTTATAGCAAGGATGATGCTAATCATCTTTATCATCCTCAGAATGTATAAATTTTGAGGATCCTCTACAACCCCCATCTCACTCACAATGATGAATTCACAAGTATCTATATCAACACTAGCTTATAGCTTTTCTTTTTAATTAAAGCACAGATCTATAAGATATTTGGGTTGTATTTAAGGGGTGCAAATTTTGTGGCCAGAGGACAGAATAAAGGTGACTAATACAGGGTTTCTAACTTATGATTTTAATTTTAGCACCATTCTCCAACCAATTAAGCTACTTAATCATTTCTATGAATTCATCTGTTTCTGAGTTTGTTATTTCTTGCTAAAGCCTAATACTTTCTTCAATTCATTCCAAAGTGGCTTCTGCATTTTTTGGAACAAAAGGAAACGCTTTTTGAATCAACTCTATAGTTAGTTAACTTTTCAGAATATGCTTTTCCAATATGCATTATAGTTGAAATTTTGACATCTGATCTCTACTCCTAGTTCTGCTAAGTGACTCAATGTATGACTTAGGCAAACAAGTCTTTTGCTTCCTCACACCTTAAGAAAAACAATTTAGTCAACAACAAATCTCTATGTCCCTCAAAGATATGCTGTGGAAATTCAGGATTTTAATGTGTTTTGAAATAATTTAAACGGAGGTCCCGGATATGAACAAAGATTACTTTGTCAGATAACGAAAATAACATTTCAACTCACCTGTTTATTACACTCTAGCTGCCAAGCAGGCTTCCCATTGGGAAGCAGGAACCAAGGCAGCCAGAAATGTTGAATAGTTAGCCAGAGAAGCACAGGAAAGATGGTAAAGACCTGGAGCTCAGCACTAGTGCTTCCCTCTCCCCTTTTCTACAAAGCTATAGGGACAATGACCACAGGTTGGTTATGGTTCAGAGAGAGGTGAGCAATAACTGTGTAACCTTCTCTGTTTTTCTGTGGCATCAGATAGTGTTTAGAAGCAAGATGAGCAATGGAAAGAAAAGCCCATGTCATAGTCCCCTAGCTGTTTCTCTCCACCAGTCCATCACTAAGATACAGAAAAGGCATGATTCAATGGTCAGACTATTTGTGTTTAATATCCACTGCTCCTTTCTCAGTTTATCAATTTTCAATTACTTTTTCCATAAATAAATAAGGGGGCTGTATGATCTCCAAGGTTACTTATAGCTCGGATGTTCCCTATAAGTGGTTTGTAATATAGAGATGGAGAAACATCCCATAAGAATACAGTATATCCTCCTTTTTGAAAAGAGATGTATTTTGGATGTGTGGTCTGACTTAAAGAGCAAGTCTATGATAGTTCTAACTATGCATGATGTATTCCTTCAATGAAGAAGCAATTTAGAAAATATATATCCTATGCTTTGAAAACAAACATCTGCCAAAGAAGAATTGCAGCATGGGATCATTTGAAATTTCTCAGAAGCTCACATAAAGGGCATGTGATTTTGACACTTTTGTGTACAATTTGTGAATAAAGAAATTTTCCATTTCCATTCTTGAAACAAACTGAAATCTTAAATCCTGTTAAAGGGAGAATAGATACTGCAGCATTGGAGACTCACAAAATCCAAGAATTGACTAGAGACAGAGACTGGAAAAAGAAAGAGTAAGGGAGAGACACATTTCTATAGCAACATCCCAGAAGTGTTGATAAATCCACAAAAGGCATATAGGTAACTGATAGACACACCTAGAGTACAGTACAGACTAAGCTGAAAGATTCATGAAAGGCAAAGCATAGACTCAGATTGGATTCCCAAGAGGGCAAACATTGACAATCAAAGCATCAACTCACAGACTCTGAAGAGATTTTCTTCAAAAGCTCAGCCCCTGGGGTTCCAACGAGTCTTAAAATGAGCTTCAACTGATCAATATCTAATGATGGACTATAAAGGAAAATGCTGGGACAAAATCAAAATGAAACACAAACCAAAATAAAAGCAAAATGGAAAATTCCACTATATCAGGTTTCTATAAGATGATCAGTTAGAACATGCACTTCCTTTACAGAAGATTCAAAATGCCACAACATGCACACCCAGATTACATTCATTATTATACACTGGCTACAAATTTACAAGTTATTTGTTAAAGAAATTAAACTATATTAACTTTTAGCTGTGGCGGTCATCAACAAGAACTCAAACTCATTACTCCTTCAAGAGAGTCTCAATCTACGTGCTCAAGCAGTCTCTAGCTCTTCATCCTCTACCAAAGCATTAGTAGTTGTTTAAGCCAAGAATACTAATTAGTGAGCACAGCACAAACTTTGGAGGCGAGCCTCTGCTAGGGGCACATCAGTTTTATCTGTGAACATGCCCTGAAAACATGGACTAAAATGTTTGTAGAGTGATGATATCAAGACCACTAAGATCATAAGGCCCAATAATTTAAATTTTATCTTCTGGATAAAGGACAACAAAGGACAATAAATATTAACAGCCAGTAGAGGGCACTTCCCCTCTACATGCTCCTCCTAGGTACACTAAAAAAAAACTTGGTCACATTTCATTAATTCTTGGCAAAATCCATACTCATAAACCTTAAGATTAAAAATAAAATTCACCTCCTAGCAGCCAATACTTCCTACTATAGTCTCCAACGACACACCAAATTAATCTGGATTGGCTACAACACTTAATATGGATTTAGATTATCAGCTTTGTATATAGAAAAAATGAAAAAGGGAGCAGAAAAATATCTTGTAAAATCACTCTCTTGATAAAAACATAAACATCTCAGCATGAATTAAAATAAATATTCCAAATTTAGTCTCACATATCATTAGATTTTTTGCTGCTATTCAGTTTTTTTCAGTTATGTCCAGAGTTTTCTTGGCAAAAATACTGGAGTGGTTCATCATTTTCTTCTCTAGCTCTTCTCACAGATGATGAAATTGAGGTAAACAGGGTTAAATGATTTGTCAGGGTCACTGACTCTGGTCTTTCTGGCTCCAGGCCTAGTGTTCTATCCACTGAACCATCTAGCTGCCCTATCAGAGAAAGTAAAATTTTTATGATAAAGAAATAACTATACTTCTTAGCTGTTGCTGGAACTTGATTTTTTTCTCAAACACTATAAAAGTATTGAGATTTAAGTGAAGTCTGTACAAATAACTGAATGATAGTAGAACAAGGTACAAGTAGTAACAAGGCATAATGAACACTTTAGTAGCTAGATCTCTGAACAGGATTTGGGGTACTTGTAAAAGAATATTCAATGTCAATATCCAAACTTAATTTAACTAATTAATGGTAATATATACTTATAAATGATGATATACACTGAAATGTTTCAATGTGATCTCCATGGTCCTCTTTGAGAAGAGCCACCATCCATTTTCGTGAGTAAAGCTGCCCACTGGGGATCTAACTAGAACCAGTCAGCTGGACAACACAGCTCCTTCTTTCTTTCCTTCCTTCTTTTCTTTCTTCACTTTCTTCTCTGTGTTTGTCTCTTCCCCTCCCTTCTGTCCACATAAGGCAGTGGTCCTCAAACTTTTTATATAGAGGGCCAGTTCACTGTTGGAGGGCCGGACTATAGTAAAAACAAAAACTCACACTCTGTCTCTGCTTCTCAGCCCATTTGCCATAACCGGCAGGCCGCATAAACGTCCTCAGCAGGCCGCGCATCTGGCCCGCAGGCCATAGTTTGAGAACCCCTGATATAGGGTATTTTGTTGAAAGTGAAGAAAGAATATTTGCTACATTATTCTCTTCATTTAATATATGAATCAATTTATAAAAAAGTTGGTTTGTATGTATTTTATAGAATCACTACTATTTTATAATGCAAATAATAGTTCAGGAACTGGGAGACTTCAATTCAGTTTCAGTTTCTAATATTGCTCCTAACTAGTTATTGAATAGATTTACCATGGGCAAATCACTTTAACTTTTGCCCTATAAGGGAGATGGGAATCGTTTATGGGTGGAAGGGAAAAGATGGCAATTATTTTCATATGATCTAAGATATCCACCTTGAAATTCTATGAAATCTGTATGTATAGCTGACAATTTAAAATTTTACCTCAATTATGAGAGAAAACTTTTCTTTTTTTTCCCTGAGGCTGGGGTTAAGTGACTTGCCCAGGGTCACACAGCTAGGCCATGTTAAGTGTCTGAGACCAGATTTCAACTCAGGTCCTCCTGAATTCAGGGCTGGTGCTCTATCCACTGCGCCACCTAGCTGCCCCCGAGAGAAAACTTTTCCAAAAAAAAAAAAAAAAAAAAAAAAAAAAAGAGGTTTAATAATGTACTTATAAAAATGACCCCCTGAAATATTGCTGGATTTAGATAATATATTCAGTGAAATCAATCTACAAAATCTATGTTGTGAGAACTAAGGATTTGTAACAACAACTTTTGAATCTGTTCTCTAATAGAGGGAAGCAGAACAAATTTTTAAAATCACTTTATTTTAAAATCACATGTGAAAGTGAGAGGAAGAGAGGTCTTTTTTTTAAAAAAATTAGGTTATTACAAAATAGATTTTAATACAAGACATATATGAGATTAGCTACTTTTAGTACAATTAATGACATAACTAGGCTTTTCCATACAGGATCATATCGGGGTGGGGAACCCAAAAATGAAGCTACACTCTGAGGTGTAATAAAGTGGTAAAAATAAGATTTCAGTTGTACTGAAAAGTAGCTTCCTCTTCTGCAAAATGAAGAGTTTAAACTGGATGATCTATAAAATGATAATTGACTCTAAATCCTCTAGGAGTTATGATGACTGGCATTTTTACATCACCCAATTCTAGTATTTCAAAGGGAATAGCAAATCTTGTGTTAGTTAAGGAGAAACTGTTCAAGACTTTCTGAGTGGTCAAAAGACTACTTCAAGCAATGCAGATATAGACTTGGTCAATGTTTTGTTTTGTTTTTCCTTTCTCTATGGAGAAAACATTTTCCATTATGTTACAGAAAATTCTACTCTCTACTATATATCAGCAATACTTTGTAATGTCAAGACACATAAAGTATCATAAAAATCTAAAGCTCCTGTGGACAGTAATATACAGGGGAAGCGATTTTCAAGCATTGCCAGGGACAAGTGAATGTCTCCTCTGGGCCAAGGTACAAACTAATGAATCTGTGCTTCCCAAAAATATCTACACAGTTTATCAGTAATCATTTGGGTTGCAGAAAACTATTTCAAAACATTCTTAACAATTCATTACAGCTACAAACCACTGAATCACATTAATATAAATCAAATGCTCTTTACTGGCTACTTTCTAAAACCAATGGTTCTTTATATATTCATTTTCTACAAAATGATTGTTTTGCTTTCTGAGGACAATTTAAGCTATAAAAATTCACTTGGCAGCAATCATAAAGATGCACACCCAAACTATTAAGTCTAACATTCTTCCATCACAACAACTTAAGAGAAAAATTATAGATCATGAAACAGCAAATCATGATTGATAACATTGTAGTAAGTTTATAGAGATTATTTTTTCCCTGAAAAAAAAAAAAAAAAAAAAGTTAAAAAGTAATAAAACCTGCTTTTAATTATGTGAGTATCAGTAGTCCATCATTCTGATTTTTAATGACAAGGCAGGGTCACCCCGAGGCAAAATTGTCAATCAAGCCACAGATGATAATCTCCAGAGTACAATTAATTGTTAACTATGGAAGTATCAAAGAATGCTGCAACAATAAAATAACAATATATTATACTTACATATAAATCACAATAGTCCCAGGTAAGGTTCCAACTTTTTAATGGCTAAGACCCTCTAACAAACTAATCCCCTCTTACTTCTCCAACTTTACCCAACATCATTTCCCTCCACATACTTTTACTTCCAAACTGGATCATTTGTCGTTTTTCTTCTACAAACTAGGCTTTTCTGTTGAAAGTGCCTTTGTGTAAATGGTTCTCTATGCCCAAGAAAAGTACAATGTTCTACACTTAAAATATTTTGCTAAATTGAAAGAAAAGTGATTCTTAGCAGGATAGTTATTGGCAAACAGGCTACTATAGCTTCCAGTTAAGCATCCTGTGTAACTTTTCATTGTTTAACAAGGAGAGATCAGGAGAAAGGAGGAAAATTGGAGGAGGGAGGAAAATTCACCTAGGAAAAGAAAATAAGACCATGTGAAGGCTGTGCTGACTAACCACATCAGACAGACAAACCATAATTCTAATGCTTATATAGTAGTTGAGCCAATATCAAAAACATTCTTTCTAGACAGGGCTGTTTTACCTTGGGGCTTTCCCTGATCATATTTCTGAACCATTTCACTTGTTTCAAGATTATTGGATTGATGGTAAAATAAAATTTAAAAAATCAGATATAAGTGCTCATACAATTGTTAGTGTCTACTAATGACTGACCTTAAGGTTTTTATCACTTTGGTACAAGCTCATCACAATTCTAGTCTCTCTGTAAATAACAGACCATCTCTAGGTCTTAATGCTTAATGGTAGGCCTTTGCAAAGCCACAGAGAGCAGAGAATTCCAAGCCAACAGTATATAATTAGCTCTAAAAAGCAGAGTTCTTTAACACTTATGGAAGATCCCACCTATTATTAACAAGAGACTTCCTGGAAGGACAGTGACTCTAAAGGGAGGAAAAAATGATTCAGGCAAGAAATGAAAACCACCAGCTCCAAAACGGATACAATTAGCTAACTATGAGAGAAAGAAAAGAGTATGTAATGGAAATAGTACTTTCTAAAAGTTAGCTTTTATGATGAGATATATTTCAACAATATAAAGACATGAAAGAAAGCCTTTTGTTTTCCAAAGCTTAGACATATTTGCCCAAGTACATATTTAGGGGCAGAAAAGCAATTTTATCAAAGGTAGACAGTAAAAGTTATAGTAATTTGAAGGAAAGAAGGAGAACAGAGAGACTAAAAATGGCATACCCATGTTAAATCATATATTTTAAATCTTTTTCTAGCCAAAATCATATAACTAAAGAACAGTGAGGAAAGGCTGCAAACAAAAGTGTTTTGTTTTTTTTCCCCAGACTTGGCAAGAGATAGAGAAATAGAAGCCAAATTTAATTATACAATAAAAAGATTATAAACGATGATGCTATTTTGTGAATCCATATATGAAGACATACAAATACAGAAAGGGAAACCACACAAGGAAAAATATTATTGCATGGAAAATTAGGGAAAAGTTACACTTGAATTTGATTATGTAATCCAGGTATATTTAACTGAAAAATAGATTAATCAATAGAAATAGCTTTTATGAATTAAAAAAAAAAACCTATCGATAAGGATTCTTGTTAAGTCTTTCATATCTATCTACATCCAGTTCTCACTTCATCTATGATAGTGAGAGAAAAAAATTCTTTAAAATCCTGAGTATAACAGTTAACAGCTCTAGCCCAATATATAGAATAAACAGATATGATAAGAAGGATTCAGGAAGGGGAATTTGCCCTACTCTTGCCTTGAATTTTGATAAAAAATTCTCACTGTTAGTGTCATTGATGGGTTTTGGAACAGAATGAAAGAGTAGATTAATCTTTAATATGTAAGCATGCATATAGGTATATTTATACTTTTGTTGCTGTTCCAATTCTCCAGGACCTTATTTGGGCTCTTCTTGGCAAAGACACTAAAATGGTTTTCCATTTCCTTTTCCAGCTCATTTTACAGATGAGGAAACAGAGGTAAACAGAGTGAAGTGACTTGTCCAAGGTCACAAAGTATCTGAGGCTGCATTTGAACTCAGGTCTTTTTGACTTTTGACTTCAGTACTCTATCCATTATATCAGTCACACAGAGTTCATTTAGTCCAAATCCCTCATTTTCCAGATGGGAAAATTGGATCTAAGTACATATTTGCCAAGATGTCTTAAGCAACAGAAGTAGGATGTGTTTGTGTCCAAAAAAAAAAAAAAAAAAAAAAAAAAAAAGAGGCAATGAGCCAAGAACAGTACCCAGGAACTGTTTCTAAAGAGAATGATTGAAGGGGCATTAAGTACAAACTCATGGTAAATGGGAAAATAGAAGTCCAAGTCCAAGTCCAAGGTAAATCACAGAAAGTCACTGAAGAAAGAGATACTCATGGAATGACCAGAAAGCTATTAGGAGATAATATTGAAATTAAATCATCATAAAAGTTAAAAAAAAAAAAAAAAGTCAAGAGTAATGTACTTCTGTCAGCATGTACCTAATCTTATTCTGGGAAATGACAGCTTTATTTAGAAGACACAAATATTCTGTTTATTAAAAATTATCCTTTCTACTAAAGAAAGATAGCTCATAAGGATTTCTATACTTTATGAGAATTATCATCTAAAAGATTATTTTTCTTTGGGGCAACATACTCACCAAACAATGTTATGATTTTTAATCTGGTATCAAAGTTACAGTATTAGGATGTATTCTGAATACATAGTTACTATATAGATATATTCCCAATAATAAGCAACAAATTGGCATCCTAGTTTTTAGATCAATCTTACCCTCAAATGAATGAGCATTGGAGCTTCTGAACCTGTAGGATGACTGGCCAGCTCTGAGACAAATGTAACCCTCCACCAAAAACCAATTATAGCATACATAAGCAAATGAAAGCTATAGATAATCTCTTATCCTTTGCAACCCCCATTTTGCTCTGTAATTCCATCTTCAAGAACAACTTTGGGACTGAGCAGAATTTTTTTTAACAAATCATCATCTAGTAACATCGCTATTTAATGAAATGGTCAAACGAATCTAGCAGAAAAGGAAGGTTAAGGTTGTTTGGATAAACTTTAAACTATATCCACTAGATGGAACAAAATAAGCATTTATTAAGTTCTTGCTATGTGCCAGGTAACATTTTATAAATACTGTCTGTCTCATCTGATCCACATAACAGCCCTGGGAGGTGGATGCTATTGACTGCATTTTACAGTTGAGGAAACTGGGGCAAACAGAGGTTATAAATGACCTGCCCAGGATCACATAGCTAGTAAATATCTAGGGCTGAGTTTGAACTTAGTCTTCTTGTCTCCAGACTCAGCACTCATTCCACTGTGCCACCTAGTTGCCTTATTGTGACCTGAATCAATAAAAAAAATTAGATAATATGGACAAATAAAGAGAGGCACATGAGAGATAAGTGATCTCATCATTCTTTGCTTTTATTAAAAAGAGTCAGCTGATGTAGTAGAGGAACAAATATATGTTTACCATTTCAATCAGAGAAGCAAGAACTCCCTAGTTTATCAATGCTTAATTAATATCTGCAATACCCCAGCCTAAGATTATCATGGGGATAGAGTCTTAGAGCATAAACTCTAAACTCATTCAACTCTGTTGCAGTAAGTTAATTACAATAAAGAACTCACTACAAAGACATGACAAATCATGGATTTAAAGTACTTTTCCAATTTATGGGAATTTTTTCCCCATCTCATTTAAAAAAGTGACCAGTAGCCTTTTTCTTAGCAAAGCAAAACAATAAGAAATAATAGGGATCTCATAAAGTAAATCTAGAATATAAATACAACTGGGAGCCATTCCTGAGGATGGAAAGCAAGGATATATATTCTCATTTAGATTGAAAGAAAACAAACAAAACTTCTTAAAGGATACGGTCTGTACCGGGAAACAGTGTCCTTCCAGTCAACAGCTCTGCCATTATGCATCCCACTGACCAAATATCAACTAGGCAAAAACAAATGAAAAAAACAAAAATGCACCTAAAAAGCATACTTGGCTACAAATGAACTAAATAATTCAAGACTGAACATTTTAACCTCAAGTATCTTAAATATTTGCTACATAGACACATTTAGCTTACATGACAAAACCATATTTATTGGATTACACCAAAATTTCTAAGGTATTATTGTAAACTTGTTCCTTTTATAGATGGTAAAATTAATCAAAATCTATATGTAAGGTACGAAAGGAATCCTTTATCTATAAGAAGAAATATTCAAGAGATATTACTTGAAGTTTCAATAAATTAAGCTCAAAAGGACAAAACAATAAAGAGTTTGAACAATGGTTATGAAAAGCAGATTGCTATTATATGTAGACCTTTAAAAATTAATATAGGAAGAAAGGAACTATGGAGGAGGTGAGGTTTTTTTTTTTTTTTTTTTTTTTTTTTTTTTTTTTAAATACTTCAATAATGCACTAAACAATGAACAACAGGAAATACCTGTTTGGTTGTAATGCATCCAGTTCAGCATGATTTCAGGAGCCCTGTACCACCTAGTAGCCACATAGCCTGTCATTTCATCATCTGTGTGCCGGGCCAGTCCAAAATCTAGGATCTGAAGAAAAGAAGACCAGGTATTGTCCTGAACTTCTCCAAGTGCTCTTTCACAATCTCCCAGGATGGCCTGTTGTCATTTCTGACAATTTATGGTAGGTGTTCCTCAAATTTATGTCTTTGGCCTTCTCCAGAAACTATTCCTTGGCAATACAATTTATTTTCATAGCGTTTGCTATGATCTCCACACAAATGACTTCCAAATCCACATCTCCAGCACTGATCTTTGCCATAAGATTCAGAGTCACATCCCCATAGGTCCAAAACCAATCTTAAGATCTTTCTTCTAAAACTATTATTTTTAAATGTAAGTTGATTGTCACTATCATCACCATTTAGTCTCAGTTGCTTAAAATCTTACAGCTAATCTGCTTGCTATGTTGCCTATCCCCCATGGCCAGAATGTTCTCCCTCATCTCTACTTTCTTAATTTTTTCCCTTGGCTTCTTGCAAATTTCAGCTCAAATTCTATTTTCTTGGAAGAGGTTTTTCTCCTTAAGTTTGCTTTTAATCGACTCTAGGTATATTGGATATATCTATGTCTCCATCCACTAAAATACAATCTTCTTGAGGCCAGGGGCTTCATTCACTCATTCATTTATTTTGCTTTTTCTTCATTATCTCTAGTGTTTGGTATAGTACCTGGTACATAGTAAGCACTTAGGAAATATTTATTGATTCTTTTCCTTCTCTCACCTTTATATTCAATTATATGCTAACTCCTACCATTAAAAAAAAAACAAACCACAACTAAGTTAATGATAGAAGAGATTATATTCCATGGGAAGCCATAAAATATTAGTTATTTGCATTTTGGTAAAAGTAAATATTATATTTAATAAAACATTAATCTTTTGCACCGAGTCTTCTTCTTGGTATTCTTCCCATTTCCAATACTTGCTAAATGATCAAGAAAAAGACATTACACTTCACTGCAAGCCTTGGTTTTCTCAACTGCAAAATGGAGCTAAAATTTATATTATTACTTTATAGGACCCGTTAAGGAAAACATTCTGTACATTACAGAATTATGTAAATATGAGTTATATATTCAATAGTTCTGTTGCTGTCATTTAAAACAGTATGAATGCTGATCTTTTATGTCTTCCCATTAAAAATTTTTCATTTTTTAATTTTAAATGGGGGGCAGCTAGGTGGCGCAGTGGATAGAGCACCAGCCCAGAATTCAGGAGGACCTGAGTTCAAATCTGGTCTCAGACACTTAACACTTCCTAGCTGTGTGACCCTGGGCAAGTCACTTAATCCCAGCCTCAGGGGGGAAATTTTTTTTAAATGGCATCATAATATTTCACTATAAAAATATGCTACAATTTATTTAGTATTCAAATAATTTATTTTAGTACACATATTTTTCAATTCTTTGTAAATGCAAGTAAAATAGCTAAGAATCAATTCACATCTCACAGATGTCTTCTGCTACCATCTCTGCCTTCGCTCTTGTCTCAAATAAGAGACTTCTTTCAAAGGCAAGCCCATCTACTTGAATAAGTAATCCCATTCCATTCTCTCTTTTTCTGCAGACTGTCTTCTTATCTTCAATTATTTCTTTAATACTTTATGCCCTTTCAAGTACTCATGTGATCTAATAAAATTGGTCTCCTAGCAGATTCTCTATCTCTAGACTCCATTTTCATTGCTTGTTTCCCTCTAGCCTGGAATTATCTTCTTCCTCATCTTTATCTACTGGCTCCAAATCCAAATTAAAATCCTATCTTCTACAGGAAGCTTTTCCCATCCTCCTTTAATTCTAGTGCCTTAATTCTGGTGATTTCCTTTTATTTATCTTGTACACAGTACAGTTGTATATATTATTTGCATTTTGTCTTTCCCCATTAGATTATGAACTCCTTTAGAATAGGGATATATAATCATTTGTTTTTCTTTCTATTCCCAGTGCTTAGCACAATCGTCTGGAACTTAGTAGCTTAACAAATGTTTACTGGCTGATCTCCTTCAGCCCAGTTCCAAAGGTTTTTGAAATATGTTGCTTTTCACCTTGACACAATTTTGATTTGTAAATATTCAAATTTTACATTTAATGGAAAATTGATTTTAGGATCGAAGAAAATAATTTAAAATTTCATTCATATTATGATTCAACATCTTTGGTTATTTCTTGCATGCTGTAAAAAGTTCTGATGGTTTGTACTGATGTCATTTTGGTGCTTGGATTCTTGGGGGCACTATCATTCTAAATTTAAAGGTATTGAGATGAATTTTGAGTTTCTCTTTGGAGACCTATAAATTTTATTTGGACACTAATTTTTTTTTTTTTTTTTTGGTAAAAGAAAAAATTCTGGGAAATTCCTGATGACAGTTTCCTAAAGTGTAGTTATCAATCATATGCTTTTCTTGTTTAATATTTTCTGGGAAGTTAATAATTTTGAAATATCTGCTATTTGATCCATTCTGAAATCTATCACTTGTATCTGCATTGCTTCCAAATTGATTTCAGAGGGATTATTTTATGTGTATTTTGTATTTTGCTATAGTATTTGAGTTGCAGTCAGTGATTTTTGACAACTAATTTTTCCCATGCTTGTAAAAGACCAGTTCTTTTAATTCCTTTCCTGAGTCTTTGGGTGCTAATTTTGCTTCTTGTTAGCTCCTCAAGGATCTCCATTATCTAAAAATCTCTGTGATATGTTTAATACAATTAATTAATACAGTTAATTAATATAATTAATGTTGCTCTGGACTTTTTGTTTCACTTCTGTTATTTCTGATAGTTTTATAGAGGGTTTTTCTTTTTTCACTTCCTCCCCTTTTATTCTAATATATTTACTACATAATATTTGAGCTATTCTTTGATTTTCTCACTTTATTTCTTTTGAGTTTTAATTTTATTGTGAGAATTTCTACCAAAATCATTTCATTTCTACTGTTATTTTTGAGAGACATCAATAAGAAGCAAATGCCCCCTAATGAGCTCTTTTTTTTATCATTTCCCCACAATTACCTGTCCCATTCATTTTATCTCTTCATTATCTTTTGCATCTGTCCCCCTCATGTCTATATTCCTTCACTAACACCTACTTGGGCTAGTTTAATTGCCTTCTAATAGGTGTGAGGGAAAAAAATTCAGAGTTCAAAATTCAACAAGTCAGTCAATTCAGTGGCCTTTAGGTTTTGTTTTGTTTTTTTTTTTTACATTATTATATTCATTGTATATTTTGTTCTCCTGAGTTAGTTTGCTTTATATCAATTTATAGATTTCTCCCCAAGTTTCTATGAACTCTGCATATTTTTATTTCTTATATCATGAACAATATTTCATTACAATTATATATCAGAATTTTTAAAGCCTATTTCTTAAACTGATGGGCACTCATTTCCCCCCCAGTTTTACAATACCAAAAAGTGTCATTACAACTATTTCGGTATATTTGGAACCTTTCTTGATATCTTTTTAAAAATTATATCTCGTTTTCCCCCAATTATATGTAAAAATAATTAACATTAATTTAAAAAAGTTTTAAGTTCTAAATTCCCTCCCTCCTTCTCTATCTTCCTGACACAATAAATGATTTTCTTACCCTATTTCATGCTGCTATTAAATGCTACTATTCTTGTCAATGCTATTAATAATTCCTAAAATATTTTCTTTTAAAACAATAACAAAACCTATTTGGCATAATTATTATTATTATTATTATTTAAGCAGCTTATTAGATTCTGTGATGCTAAAATTTTCAGGATCTGGATTCTTGGGGACAGCTTTAATTTCTCAGAAAAAAAAAAAAAAAAACCAAAACCAAAACCAAAAAAAAGCTAGGCACAGTAATCTATTCTACAAGACATTTTTGCTTTATGGATGAAATACATAGTCACAAGTTAAAGCAAACCACATTCTACAATTTTTACCTTACCTTAAGCTCACAGTCTTCATTCACAGCTAAGTTACTAGGTTTCAGATCCTAGAATAAACAATGAACAGATTATCTTTATATTTCACTAAAAATATCTTGTCTAAATTTATAGATGGGAACCCTGTCACTATTAATCTTTCATTTTTACTGTTACTTATTAGATAGAATAAGATTTTCCGATCATATGAGATAAACTTCATCTTATAGTCAGTTGCTAGTTCCAGATAGGAATTCAAGATCTACAGAAATGGCACTATGTTCTGATAAAGAACCTGGCTAATCCCTCCACTCCCATTACATTTAATCAAAGGAAATAAGAGTCAGTTAAAATACTTACTCTGTGTATAATATCAGCTGAATGAATATACTATAGGGGAAAAGAAAAAAGACACGTCAACTAAGAAAAATATCTACTCTATCAAAATATAATTATTGTGTACAGTACAAAATATACAGAGTCTATAATTCAGAATTTATTTGCATCACATCTTCTTGAAAATAGAATTGCAATTACACTAAATACTGGGCCTAAAAATTATAACAGAAAATAGTAAATTTCCAATTACAATGTATTAAATATCTCTGGATTCTATAGCCACCTAATTTAGGCATTTTCATGATATACCTTAAAATTTCAACATGGTTTTAATTTGGCACTCAACAGGACATCAAAATGTTCCAACCACTAAAACGGAATACTGTATCTAGTCAATGATCACTGAAATGTATCTCTAAGATAATTTTAATACTGCCTTAAATATCACTGGTGCTGAAACACTACCTTTAAGCCCCGGAGAATCTGGTAGATAAGGAATTGTACATGGTCATCAGTGAGCTTTTGACATTTCACAATATTGTTCAGATCCGCTCCCATGAGATGTGTCACCAGATACCTAGAAATTACAAAGGATAGTTATACAATATACAGAATCTCCAAGACTCAGAGGCCTGAATGATTTTTACTGGATTATACTCAATAAGAAAAAGAACAAGGTAACCTGATGAAATCTACCATTAATAACTATGTATAATCATCATCACTCTATGCTTAACACTCATGATGGAGTCACTTTTAAAACTGGCTCCATGTAATATTCACTTTCTCAGTATTCTTCTTGCCTAACCACTCACCAAAAAACAAACAAACAAACAAAAAAAACAAAAACAAAAAAACCAAACAGGGTAGGAAGAAATAGAAGGTTTGTATTGGTGTCAATTTGCTACCAAAGTGTAAGATTTAATTTCTCATGAATAGATATAATATCTATCATCTTATTTTTATCTCATGTCACTTAAAAGTCCCCAGGCTGCAGAGTATAAAGTGAAGAAATCATCTTTTTTGGAAATTTTAAAAAATATTTTCCTATAATTACATGTAAAAACAATTTCACATTCTTTTTTTTGGTTTGTTTTCAAATTCCGAGTTTTAGATTCTCTTCCTCTCTCCTTCCCTCTTTTCATTGAACAGGCAAGCAATTTGACTTAATTTATACATATGAAGTAAATATCTTAAAACAATAAAACTGTTTAAAACTTTCCTTCCTATTTAAAAATAATAAGCAAAGAAGAACTGTACAATATGTCATTCCTGCTCTTATTTTCTAGAGAGTACAAATATAAAGATGAGAGACATGTTTACTATCTAAAGAGGAAGTGATCCAAAATGCCACTAAACACTTATTACAGAGCTCTCTTAATAGGTGTGGTCCTAGTTATTAATCCTGCCCTTATAATAAAACTATGGAGAGATTATATTCAAGTCTAACAAGTTTACCACTCTTAAGACACAATGCCTTGTCCCACTTGAAGCTATATTATTACAGATAATACAAAATCCAGAACAGCACTAAAAAAGCTAAATGAAAAATAATTTTATATTTCAAACATGAGAACATTCAACTCATTCACAGGTCAAATAACAATTTGTACTATAATGTATAAATAAAAGGTTTTCGTTATCAAATGAAGTAATTTTGAACTTCTAGAGGTATAAAGCTTAAATGGTTAAAAAAAAAAGTTTTTCATTTTATTTTTATTCATTCAATTCAAACATCTGCTATTTATTTATTTTTTGGGAAAAAATTTTTTGGTTTTGGGCTCAAAACTCCCCCTACACTCCTCTCTCACAAAGGCAAGTGATTCTTACCTGCTTCTATTACCTTGAAAGATGATTTCTCCCCCCCTCCCCCCAAGGCTGGGGTTAAGTGACTTGCCCAGGGTCACACAGCTAGGAAGCGTTTAAGTGTCTGAGACCAAATTTGAACTTGGGTCCTCCTGAATTGAAGGCTGGTGCTCTATCCACTGCGCCACCTAGCTGCCCCTTGAAAGATGATTTTTATTAAAAATTGACATTGGATTTGTTTTGTATTTTATTAAAATCCCATATAAGGAGTTTTTTTAAAAAAAGATATTGTGAAACTAAAGAAATAAAAGAATAATATAAATGAATTCTAATCTTGATAGGATGGATCTAAGATTTCATTGAATAAGGAAACTTCTTTTACTGTTTCAGGCTGGCAACTTTACTACATCCCATAGCCTTAAAGAGTTTCCTAAAGCACTGACTGGACCCCAGGGTAGTTCTATGTTCTCTAAGATAACACTATCTTCATTACTTGGCAATAGAGTTAAAGAGTTCACTGCAACAAACACGAAACACAGGTGGTCTGCATAAGAAATAAAATCCACAGATGCAGACATAAACGTTTCACCAGTCATGAAGTGGCATCTTTTATACAAGTCCCTCAGCATTTGATATTTAAAGCTGGAAGGTCATCTTATAAAACTCAAAATAGAAATGGATTCCTGTGGGAATTAGAATGGAAACCAAATTATCACTCTCTGCAGATGATATGATGGTATACTTAGAGAACCCTAGAGAATCAACTAAAAAGCTATTAGAAACAATCCATAACTTTAGCAAAGTTGCAGGATACAAAATAAACGCACATCAATCATCAGCATTCTTATGTATCACTAACAAAATCCAACAGCAAGAGATACAAAGACAAATTCCATTTAAAATAACTGCTGATAGTATAAAATATTTGGGAATTTATTTGCCAAGGGAAAGTCAGAAACTATATAAGCAAAACTACAAAACACTTTCCACACAAATAAAGTCAGATCTAAGCAACTGGAAAAATATCAAGTGCTCATGGATAAGTTGAGTAAATATAATAAAGATGACAATACTCCCTAAACTAATCTATATATTTAGTGCTATACCAATCAAACTCCCAAGAAACTATTTCATTGAGCTAGAAAAAAGAAAAACAAAATTCATCTGGAAGAACAAAAAGTCAAGAATTTCAAAGGAATTAGTAAAGAGAAAAGCAAATAAAGGTGGCCTAACTATACCAGATCTAAAACTATAGTATAAAGTAGTAGTTATCAAAATCATTTGGTACTAGCTAAGAAATAGAGAAGTTGACCAGTGGGATAGATTAGGTTCACAGAACAAAATAGTCAATGATTATAGCAATCTAGTATTTGACAAATCCAAAGGCCCTACCTTTTTGGATAAGAATTCATTATTTGACAAAAACTGCTGGGAAAACTGGAAACTAGTTTGTAAGGAGTCAAAGAAAGGATTCAAATCCAAGATTTCTGACTCCAACTCAATTATCTAACTCTATGTCTCCATGAGGAAAGCAGTATATTCCTTAGTAATTGTTCCGTTCACCAGTTAGTTACCTAGATTGCCTACTATATGGGGCCTTTTGTCGTTGTTGTTCCTCTGCTCATAAACTATGTGTTGTAGTATTATTTTACTCAAGGTTGCATTGAGTCATCTGAACTTTTTCAGCTGCACTATCAACACATGACTAATTATCATGTGAGATTCGATGTTTATACAGACAGAAATGCTGAAACACAAAGAAGTCATTGGACCTCACTAAATTAGGAAGCAGAGCAGCAATGGTATGATTCTATGTACCAAAGATCATCTAGTAACCAGCAAATGTTCTGCATGCTGTACATCAGGAAGAAATCATCTGACTGATTTCATTATCCAGACAGAAACCATATTCAGATGATCTGAGGGAGTGAGAGTTTTAATGATATTCAACATGCCATAAATGTAACAGAATCTGTCACACAAAGTGACATTTAATGCATTCACATGACAGCACACAACTAGCTCTTTTCATATAAGGAACAGTGACTACATACATGAAATGTTAAAAAAGATCAAATTAGCCCCCGTTATTACTAATAAAGATGTTTAAAGAAATTAATGAATTATACATTTTTATTCATTGTGGCAGAAGCCCTAAACCAGACACTGTAAATCAGGAACATCTTCAGGTTGCAATAAACATTAACATTACAAGGGATGTAGACAATAGGAAACCAACTGGAGTTTTTTGAACAAGGAAGTGACTTGCTCAAATCAGAGCTTTAAAATGATTCTTTTGGTAACTGTGCAAAGGATAGATTAGAAAAAAGAGAGAGGTGGGAAAAGGATAAGGGGAAGGATTTAAACTTGGTCATATGAGTACAAAGAAGGATGATTTGGGTATCATGAATCTGGATACCTGATGGTTGGAACCCTCAAAAGGAACATGAAATTCAAAGGAAAAGTAGGTTTAAGGAGAAAGACAATGAATTGGCTCCACACTGGAAATACTGATAAAATAGAAATGGCTAGCATGCAAAGCTAACATGGCAATGGAATTAAAAACAGGAAGATTAGGACTGGATCTAATGGGAGCCGATGACATCACCAACAGAGTTCTGAGAAAGAAGAATGTGAAAGGAGAGGGCCTTTCGAGATATTCCTGAAGATGTGAGAAGTATGAAAATTCAACAAAGAAGAATGCAAGGAAGGAAAATAGGAAGAATAAAAACCAAGAAAGAGAAGTATACATTTTTTTTAAGGTTTTATGTGTATATTCATTTTTTACATATTCCCAATCTAAGTCATACTGGGAGTGAAAAATAAGAACAAAAGAAAAAAGGCATGAGGAAAACACACACACACACACACACACACACACACACACATACATACACACGAAGAAAGATATATAGGTGAAAGAAATATGTGTTGATCCACATTCAATCTCCATAGTTCTCTCTCTCTGGATGCAGATGGCTTTTCCATCAAAAATTTATTGGGATTGCCTTGGATCACTAAATTGTTGAGAACCAGTCTATCATAGTTACAACAATCTTATTGTTGCTATGTACGTTTTCCTTTGCTTAGCACCAGTTCATGTAAATCTTACCAGGCTTTTTTCATAGAATAATTATATTCCATTACTTTCATATACCAAAACTTATTCGTCATTCCCTAACTGATGGGCATCTCCTCATTTTTCAATTCTTTGCCACCACAAAAAGAGCTGCTGCAAACATTTTGAGCAGTATACTTTAAAGTCAATGAAGGGCAGAGTTACTGAGGAGAGAGGATAGTTAATAGTATTGAAAACTGAAGACTTCAAAGAAGAGGATAGATTGAAGAAAAGTCAATGGATTTAAATAACAAGAAGATTAATGGTAACCTCATAAAATGAATTTGCATTCGTTTGATTTTTTGCTTTAAATTTTGTTAATCTATTCTTTGATTTTTGGAACTGCTAAATTAGTGTTTTGTTCAATTTTTTGGTTTGATGCCTTTTCTTTCTTTCTTTTTTTCCTTTGGTTTTGTATCTCTTTTTCCCCGAAAATTTATTTTATTTGAAGAAACTGAATAAGCAAAAAAAAAAAAAAAAAAAAAAAAAAAAATCATGTGCCCACAGAACATTAAGAACATTCAAAATACATAACAACAAATTCCAATTTAAGACAGTATATATATTAGTAGAAGAAATTATATTCACGAGTGTTTGTCTTTTCTTTAATACCTTGTAAATTGTTTTTTTGTTCTCTGCTTTGCACCTTATTTACTTTATTCTTTTTTTCCCTCCTTTAATCCCCACCTCACTCCCAAACAACTTATAGCTAAGAAAGGATACATTTATACACACACACACACACGTAGACATATACATACACATACACTAATAAACACACATATCTCCTTTTCATCCCCAAGCAAGCTATAGTTAAGAAAAGATATGTTTATACAAATGAAAATACATACATACACATACTCACACATACATGTCTTTCTTTGTACCCTTTCTGATGTGAGTAGGTTTACAGAACTATGAGAACTCTTCCCCCACCCCTACTATCTGTATGTCTATCCTTCCTCTGCATCTCATTTGTATAACATGATTACTATTTTTACCTTTACTCTGCCAATCTTTCTTTTGAGCTTAACCTATTGTTGATGTAAATCTTAAACATAAAGTATTATATTTCCCATGTAAAAAAAACCATGAACAATTTGTCCATGTTTAAACAGTTTATCCACACTAAGTTCCTTAAAATTGCTCTTTGATATTGGCTCTTAAGCGTTAACTTTTCTGTTAAGTTCAGGTTTGGTTGATAAAAAGTTCTGAAAATCTGCAAGTTCATTGAATGTCTGTTTTTCCTCATTCAAAATTGTAAGTCATTTTGCTGCATATGATATTTTTAGATTACATGTACAATGCATTGATTTGTTATTTCTATTATTGAAGAACACATTTAGAAATATTAGTTTTGCCTAGAATTGCTTTAGCTGCAACCCAAAAGTTTTGTCATGTTATCTTATCACTGTCAATCTTCCTTGACAAAATTCTCTGATTTGTTCTTTGACCCATAGATTATTTAGAATTAAATTATTTTGAATCAAGCTAATTATCCTTTCTTCAAAGGCTCTTTACTGAACATAATTTGATTTCATTATAATCAGTAAAAGAGCATTTAATATTTTTATTTTTCTGTATTTGAGTGTGAGGGTTTTATGTTCTAATACACGGTCAATTTCTGTAACAGTGCCATAGATAAGAAATATATACATGTGCTGCTTTTCTGTTCCCAGTCAGTGTCAGTTTTAGCATATCTAACTGTTCTAAAAATCTCTTCAGGTCCTCAACTTCTTATCTTTTCTTTATTTTAGATTTGGCCAGATCTAGAAGATAAGTTGAGTTTCTCTATCATTGTACTTCTACTGTCAACTTCTTTCTGTTTAATTAGCTTTTTCCTTTAAGTATTTAGATGCTACGGCTTTGTACACATATATGTTGATTACTGATTTTGATTCTTTTCCCATTGTGCCTTTAAGAATAATGTAATTTACTAGGCCCAGTGGAGACTATGCTGGATCAAAGGGTATGCACAGTTTGATAGTCCTTTGAGCATAATTTCATGTTGCTTTGGAGAATGGTTGAATCAGTTCACAACTCCACTAATAACGTGTTAGTATCACAGTTTTCTCACATCTCCTCCATTTCATTTTATCTTTATCATTATGCTTTCCTGTCATTTTAGCCAATCTGAGAAGTGTGTAGTGGTACCTCAGAGTTGTCTTAATAATTTGCATTTCTCTGATTGACAATGATTTAGATCATTTTTTCATATGACTAGAAATGATTTCAGTTTCTTCATCTGAAAATTGTCTCTTCATATCTTTTGACGATTTATCAATTGGAGAATGATTTCTTATAAATCTGAGTCAATTCTTTATACATTTTAGAAATGAGGTCTTTAACAGAACCCTTGGATGTAAAATTTCCCCCACCAAGTTTTCTGCTTCCCTTCTAATCTCGTCTGCATTGGTTTTGTTTGTATAATTTTTTTTAAACTTGATATAATCAAAAGTATTCATTTTACATTTCATAATGTACTCTAGTTCTTCTTTAGCCTCAAATTCCTTCCTTCTCCACAGATCTGAGAGGTAGACTATTCCATATTCTTCTAATTTGTTTATAATATCATTCTTAATGTCTAAATCATGAACCCATTTTGACCTTATCTTGATATCAAGTGTTAGGTGTTGGTCAATGCCTACTTTCTGCCACACTAGTTCCAATTTTCCCAGCAATTTTTATCAAATAGTGAATTCTTATCCCAGAAATTGAGGTCTTTGAGTTTATCAATGACTAGATTTCTATAGTTATTGACTATTGTGTTTAATGAACCTAACCTATTTCACTGATCAACTATTCTTTTAGCCAGGACCAAATGGTTTTGATGACCACTATATTATAATAGTTTTAGGTCTGGTATAGTTAGGCCACTTTCATTTGCATTTTTTCCCCATTAATTCCCTTGAAATTCTTGAACTTTTGTTCTTCCAGATTAACTTTTTTTTTTTTCCCCTAGTCCTGTAAAGTAATTTCTTGGCACTTTAATTGGCATGACACTCAATAAGTAGATTAATTTAGGTACAATTGTCATTTTTATTATATTAGCTCAGTCAATCCATGAGCACTTGATAGTCTTCCAATTTAGATCTGACTTTATTTGTATAGAAAGTATTTTGTAATTGTATTCACAGAGTTCCTGACTTGTTTTGGCAGATAGACTCCCAAATATTTTATATTATCTACAGTTATTTGAGATGGAATTTCTTTATCTCTTACTGCTAGACTTTTGTTAGTAACATATAGAAAATGAGGATGACCTATGTGGATTTATTTTGTATCCTGCAACATTGCTAAAGTTGATATTTGTTTCTAGTAGTTTTTTAGTTGATTCTCTTGGATTCTCTAAGTATACCATCATATTATCGGTAAAGCGTAATTCTTCATTACCTACTCTAATTCCTTTAATGTTTTTTTTTTCTTTTATTGCCAAAGCTAGCATTTCTAATATAATACTGAATAATAATGATGATAGTGCACAACCTTGTTTCACCCCTGATCTTATCAGTCATGCTTCTAATTTATTCCCATTACATATGATACTTGCTGATGGTTTTGGATAAATGCTACCAAACATTTTAAGGAAAACACTTTTTATTTTATTCTTATGTTCATAATAGGAATGAGTGTTAAATTTTGTCAAGTGCTTTTTCTGCATCTATTGAGATAATGATTTCTATTAGTTATTGATATAGTGATTACTGATATAGTCAATTATAGTAATAGTTTTCCTAATATTGAACCAGTCCTGCATTCTTGCTATAAATCCTACGTGGTCATGGTGTATTATTATCATGGGGATGACTTGCTGTAATCTCTTTGCTAATATTTTATTTAATATTTTTGCATCAACATTCATTAGGGAAATAGGTCTATAATTTTCTTTCTGTTTTGACCTTACCTGGTGTAGGTATGAGTTGTATTTGAGTTGTAAAAGGAATTTGATAGGACTCCTTCTTTCCCTATTTTTCCAAATAGTTTCCATAGTATTCATTAAATGTTTGGTAGAATTCCCTTGTAAATCCATCTGACCCTGGAGATTTTTTTTTTTTTTTAGGGAGTTGATTAATAGCTTGTTCAATCTCTTTTTCTAAAGTGGGACTATTAAAGTAATTTATTTCCTCCTCTACTAATCTGGGCAATCTATATTTTTACAAGTATTTATCCATTTCAATTAGTTTATCAGATTTATTGGCATACAGTTGGGCAAAATACTCCTAATCATTGCTCTAATTTCCTCTTTATGGGTGGAAAATTCACCCTTTTTAATTTTTGATCCTAGCAATTTGATTTTCTTCTTTCCCCTTTTTCTAATCATGACTAAAGGTTTATCTGTTTTTGTTGGTTTTTTTCATAAAACCAAGTCTTAGTTTTTGTTTATTAGTTCAATAGTTTTCTTACTTTCAATTTTATTAATCTTTTATTTTCAGAATTCCAAATTTAATATTTAATTGGGGGGGTTTAATTTGTTCTTTTTTTAGCTTTTTTAATTGCATGCCCAATTCATTAATGTTGTCTTTCTCTATTTTATGCAAGTAAACAGCTGGAGAAATAAAATTTCTCCTAAGAATTGCTTTGGCTATGTCCCATATATTTCAGTACGTTGTCTTATTATTGTCATTCTCTTGGATGAAATTATCAATTATGTCTATGATTTGTTGTTTCAGCCACTCATTCTTTAGGATTAGATGATTTAGTTCCCAATTAATTTTTGTTCTATTTTCCCCTGGCTCTTTATTACATTCATATTTTAATTTTTTTCTAAATGCCTGTCATGTCTACATAAATTTATCTGTCTGCCAAATATCAGTGATATAAGCTACTATCAAAAACAAATTTTCTAAAAATTGATTTTGAAAAAGATTATATGTGCTTGGAAGAAAAATGTTATTAGATATTCAATCAGACTCACATGGCTCAATGGAATTTCTGCCATCTATACACTAAGACATTCACATTTAATGGAAGCCAAGAACAATTTCGTGGACAAAAATTCTTTTAGCTTTCTCCAACTCAACCATCATCTGACAGAGCCAAGAACTGTTTTTATACTGTTCCTCCTAAAGGTCAAGCCTCACCAACAGGTGGCCCTTTCCCCATAGTAGTTATAAGCGTCCACACAAATGAAGCATGTTAGATCTATTAGTCTTCCAGAAATAGAAAATGAGAAACTAGAATTGGGTGATGAACTAAAAGTGACCGCTGGAACATTAGCACAACAGGCATATGCTAAACATGATGGAGATTCAACAATCAAGCTTATAAGCAATTTACTATTAGTACATGAGATTTATATTCTTTTACAAAAAAAAAAAAAAAAATAAAAAAAAAATTAGGATATCTCTTGATAATCCTCAAAGTATTATCCTGAATCAAGGAAAACTACCTAATGAGCCTGGACCAAAGCTGAAAGGAAGTTTAGCTGTGAATGCATCTAGTGATGAAAGGAAAATCCAATATCAACAATAAATAGGATCCTGGAATGTACAATTTATGAGCCAAGATAAGTTGAACGTGATCAACAAGAAATGGAAAGACATTTTGGATGCCAGTGAACTTAAATGGACCAGAATAATTCAGGTGACCATTACATACACATATACTAGTGTG
The DNA here is from genome assembly GCF_048593235.1 of Sminthopsis crassicaudata. Classification (NCBI taxonomy): domain Eukaryota; kingdom Metazoa; phylum Chordata; class Mammalia; order Dasyuromorphia; family Dasyuridae; genus Sminthopsis; species Sminthopsis crassicaudata. The sequence continues at coordinate 286,698,440 of NC_133620.1, forward strand.
GGCCAAGTTTTTTTTGTTTTTTGGCTGAGGCAATTGGGGTTAAGTGATTTGCCCAAGGTCACACAACCAGGAAGTGTTAAGTGACTTCAGGGCTGGTGCTCTATCCACTGTTTCACCTGGCTGCCCCAGTAGGCCAAGATTTTTTAGAAGAAATGGAATAGCCCTCAAAGTCAATAAAAGGTGAGAAAAGCAGTACTGGGGTATGATCTCAAAAATAATAGAATGATATCTATTCAAATCCAAGGAAATGATTTTTATATCACAGTAATACAAATCTAAGCCATTGAGGCTAAAGAGGTGCGTTGATTTGTTCTATTAAGACCTATAACATAAAGAAATGACCAATAGGGTGAATACAGAGAGGCTTGGAGAGACTTACATAAACTGATGCTGAGTGAAATGAGCAGAACCAGATCATTATACACTTCAATAACAATACTGTATGAGGATGTATTCTGATGGAAGTGGATATCTTTAACAAAGAGAAGATTTAATTCAGTTCCAACTGATCAATGATGGACAGAATCAGCTACACCCAGAGAAGGAACAGTGGGAAATGAGTGTAAACTGTTTGCATTTTTGTTTTTCTTCCCAGGTTATTTTTACCTTCTGAATCCAATTCTTCCTGTGCAACAAGAAATTCGGTTCTGCACACATATATTGTATCTAGGATATACTATAACACATTTAACATGTATGGGACTTCCTGCCATCTAGGGGAGAGGGTGGAGGGAAGGAGGGGAAATTTTGGAACAGAAGTGAGTGCAAGGGATATTGTTGTAAAAAATTATCCATGCATATGTATTGTCAAAAAAAAATTATAATTATAAAATTAATAAAAAAATTTTTTTTTAAAGATCTATAACTATATAAAAGATGTCACATTCATCACAAGGAATTGGAATGTTAAAAGTAGGGAATCAAAAAATAACAGGCAAATTTGGTGTCAAAGTACAAATAAAGTAGGGCAGAGACAGCTAGAGTTTTGCCAAGAAAAATGCTGTCACACTTTTTTAACAATATAAAAGGTGACTTTACACATGGACATTACTAGATGATCAGACTGGCTATTCTTTGCAGCCAAAGCTGAAGAAGCCCAATAAAGTCAGTTAAAACAAGCACTGGAGCTGATTACAGCTCAGATCACGAGTTTCTTATTTTGAAATTCATATTTTAATAGAAGAAAGCAGATCACATAGGTATGGCCTAAATTATATCTTTTACGAATATGAAGTAGAGTTGATGAATAGATTTAAGGATTAGAACTGAGAGAATGCCTCCATAAGAACTATGGACAGAGCTTTGCAATATTGTAAAGGAGAAAGCAAAGCAACTGAAGAGGCTTTATAAATGGGTGAGGCAAGAAGGAAAGTAGAAGGGAAAGATATATCTAACTAATAATGCAGGATTCCAGAGAATAGTAAGGAGAGAAGCATATTAAATGATTAATAATACAAAGAAATAGAAGAAAACAACAGAATGGGAAAGGCAAGGGATATCTTCAAGAAAATTAGAGATGTCAGAGAACATTTCATGCAAAAGTGGCTATGATCAAAAACAAAAACAGTAGGGAAATCACTAGATTAAGAAATAGTGGCAAGAATTTACAAAAGAACTACACAAGAAAGATCTTAATATTATCAACAACCACAATGGCATAGTTACTATGATGCTACAGATATCTAGAAGTAGATATTCCAGAGAATGAAGTCAAATAGGTCTTGGGAAACACTGGAATTCCAGCAGTTATTTAAAATCCCAACAGATGACACTTTGAAAGTACTGCACTCAATATACCACAAATTTGGAAAGTTCAATAGTGGCCATCAGATTGGAAGAGGTCAGTTTATATTCCAATCCTAAAGAAAGACAACACCAAGGAATGTTCAAATTAACAAACAACTGCACTCACTTCACACACCAGCAAAGTTATACTCAAGATTCTACAAGCAAGCAAAAATCTTCAGCAATATGTGCTGAAGTGCAGCAGAAGTGCAGGCTAGTTTTCAAAAAGGCAGAGAACTAGAAAGCAAATTGACAACACTTGCTGGATTATGGAGAAAGTAAGGGAGTTCCAGAAAAACATCTACTTCTGCTTGTATTGACTACACTAAAACCTTTGATTATGTGGATCACCAAAAAATGTGGCAAGTCCTCAAAGAGATGAAAGTACTAGCATCTCACTTAATTCCCAAAGAACCTTCATGTGGGTCAAGAAGCAAGGAGCAGGTAGAACCAACTAAGACTGGAAAAGCAGCAAGGCTATATATTGCTATCTTATTTAACACATCATGCAAAATGCTGGGGGGAGGAGAAAGGGGATGTGTGAATCAAAGCTGGAATTAAAGTTAACAGAAGAAATAGCAACAACCTCAGAAATGCACATGTTGCCATTCTGATTGATAGTAGAAAAATGAAAAAAGAAGAAGCCTTAAAAGGGTGAAAAAGGAAAGTGTAAAAGCTGCTAAAAGCCTAACCACAAAAAAACAAACAAACCCCAAACTTAGAGTATTATAGGAACAGGGCAAAGAGAATTCTAAGTTCTCCATTTAAATTTCTATCACAAAAGAGACAAAATACAGGGGATGGAAGGTGGGGAGAAGACATGCAATTGTAGAAGTCCAACAAACAATAGTTGGGACAAAACAGAAATCCTCCAGGAACAAAGATCCAAAGAAAGATACGGGAGGGAGGTTTGGCTGAAGTGAGTGTAAACACCTCCAGGCTAGTTCTGCAGAAACAGTAAGCACTAAGCCCTAGGGCTATAGCTGGATTGGGAAGTAGCCTTGGCCCCAGCCCAGGAATTTTTGCCTCTCAGACAGTGGGGAATCAGTAAGGGAACCCTCGCTGACAAGGGAAGCCAGAACAAGCTGTGCTGATAAAACCAGCACATATCCTGTGAGTGCAGGAACAGGTGGGGTTGAGTTGTTGCTGATTGTGAGCAGTTAGAGGACGGTTGAGTTCTTGGGGTCCAGGATAGACAGGAGAACTGAAGGAAGACCTGGGACCAGAGGCAGCACTAGTCTAGTCACTAGAGGTCACATTAACAATCACCTATAAATTTAAAAGAAAAAAAGATGAGGGAGCAAAGGAGAAAGAACCCAACCATAGAAGGTTACTATGGGAATAGGAAAGATGAGTTCATTTTCAGAAGAGGAGAAATAGTAGTGTCAGCATCTCTAATTGTGGGGCAGGTGGATGGTGCTTCTAACTTTACTTGAGCTCTGCCCTCAGAACTAGAACCCCAAACCAAAATCTTCCCCTTCCTCCACGTGCAGACACCCCTGTGCTTCTGCACTCAGTGGGTGTGCTAGCTCCTTCTCCCCCAGAGAGAAGACTGCACCACAGCTGGGCCTGGTGTTCCTAATCAGTCAAGGTTCCCTCAGTCTTCAGGGACTCAGACTCTGAACTCCACACAGTCCAGGATACAAAAGTTTCTGTGCCTCCTGCTGAGGCTCCAGTCAAACCCAGATAGCCCCAGGAGTCCCACTTAGTGTTTCTACCAAGGAAGTGATTGCACTTCATACTAGTTAATTCCTGACCTGGGGTCTTCTAATTTTCTAGCGTTATATCCGAAAACCCCAGTTCAGCCCTAAGGCTTCTAGATCTTTCACCAGTCTGAAATACAAATTTTCACCCTGGAGTACAAATTTGTTCTGTTTGTGGGGGAAATCTGAAGAGCTTGAAATTTACTGACCTACTTTGTCATCTTACCAGAATCTTCTCTCGTTTGATTTTTAAACCTTTTTTGAGTTCTGTGATTCCTTTTGGGGCAGGTATCCATTTAATATTATTCTTTAAAGCAAAAGAGTTTACTCCAAAGTAGGAATGGCAATCCCAAATATTGCCAAATTTCAAAACCCACATATTTAAAAAAAAAAAATTTGCAAGAAATAAGAAAAAAAACCCTATCAAATAGGTTACAATTAGAATTCTATAGGACTAAGGCAGCAGCCATAATAAAAGACAGAAGATCCTAGAATCATATATACCAGCAATCAGAAGAACTAGCCTGTGGTCAAAAACATATCCTGCAAAATTTTCCCATCCCATTCAACAAACCTGCAGATTTTCAAGACTTTCAACCAAACCTGAACTCAATAGAACAATTAACATTTAAGAGTCAATATCAAAGATCAATTTCAAGGACTTACTTAACATGTACAAATTGTTTTTTTTTTTTTTTTTACAAGGAAATGTATAACATGTTTAAAATTGACATCAGCAATTGGGTAGTACAAAAGAAAGACTGGAGCAAAGCTGAAGATGATCTGAGTTTAAAAAGCAAAACTATCTAGAAAAAGATAATAATAGTAATTATGTTATATAAATGAGGTGCAGAGGAAAAATAGACACAAAGATATTAGAGGGAGGAGAAGGGCTCCTAGTTCTGAAAACCTAATTACATCAGAAGGGATTAAATAAGCAACACTACATATATACCATGAAGGATATAGCACCATCTAAAATCTATAAAGAAATAAAGGGGGAAGAAGACAAGGGAGGGATCCATGGGGGGAAGGAGGGAGAGAAGTTAAATAATAGCAAGGCAAGTTAAGGAGCAGAATTAAAGTGAAAGGGACAGGAAAAAAGAAATATACATAAACATCACAAGGATCAGAAGAAGAATGTATTAGGAAAAATAAGTAAGGTGAATAATCATTGCTCTTAGTCAAATTTAAAAGATTCAATACTGTTTTAGATGCATGTTTACATATGGGTAAATGTATGTGTTATATACACACACACACACACATATGTATATGTGTGTGTGTATGTTAGTGTCCAAGTATATGTAGATATGTATACATGTTGCTCTACATATGTTTATAGATATATGCATATGTGTGGGTCTGTGGGTGGATGTGAATGTGTATGTATATGTATATATAAATATATGTGTGCTTAATTATGAAAATTAAGTCAACCAACCAACCAACCAGAAAAGAGATCCAGAATCTTAAGAAAATGACTTGATGAAAACAAGAAATAAGGGCAAGTCAGCAAAGGTATAAATAGAAACATAAAAATAAATAAATAATAAAAGAATGGAAAAAAACAAAAACAAAAACAAAACAAAAACAAACAAACAAAAAAAAAACAACTTGGCAGAGTCACAATTAGAATCACACAAGACCTAGCAGTGGCTACATTATACACCTACAGGTCTTGGAACACTATATATTGAAGAGTGAAACAATTAGGTTTGGGGCTAAAAATATTTTATACAACAAAGTTAAGCATAATCTTGTATTTAAAAAAAATTCAATGAATTGTCATATTTTCAGGATTTTGCTGCAAAAAGACCTGAAATTAACAGAAAATTTGACATAAAAGATCCAAGAGAAATATAAGGTAAATATCAAAGATTAATTAGAAGGGACTCAATAAGGACAAACTGTATATGCAAACTATATGTCTTAAGATTGTCATTAGTAATTGGGTAGTCAAAAACAAAAACAAAAACAAAAACAAAACAAAACTGGGATAGAGCTGAGTATTATTCTAAAAAACAAAACCATATACGAAAAGGTAAAAAAATAATTATGTTATATGAATGAGATGCAAAAGGAAGAATTGACACAAAGGAATCAGATAGGGAAGATAGTGAAAACCTACTCTCATTGGGAATAAGATAAAGAGAGAACATACACACGTAACCAAAAGGGCATAAAAGTTTTCTAAGTTCATGAAAAAATAAGAGGGGAGGGAATTAGGTAAGAGGAAAGGTATAGAAGGTTCTGTAGATGAATGGGGATGGGAAGGGGAAGGGGGAGAGGATAAGAGAGAGATCCTTGGAAAGGGTTGCCTTCCAAGGCAAGGTAGAAGTAAAGCAGAGGAGTCAGCAGGGATAGGAAACTAGAGCTAAATATAAACATAATGAATAGAATCAGAATAGACTAGGAAAAAAAGTAGGGGTAGTAATCATTTATCTCAAACAAAGTTAAAACTAAAATAGATTTCATCAAAAAAGAAAAATAGGGAAACTGCACTATGCCAGCCATATTAATCAATACCATTTTAGACTTAAAAATAACTAGACAGCATAAGGTTGGTATATTGCTGTGGTGTAGAAAATGATCAATTGGTAGATTTTTTAAAATATGGACTTAGACTTATGAAAGATGTTATCCACCTTCATAAAAATAGAGGACAAACATGGGAAGTCTTACATAAATGGACATCAATTATATGTGTACATATGTATATGATATGATTATTTTTATATGTACATATCTGTGTGTGCATGTTTATACATAAATATATCCATGCTTAATTGTAGCTTTCTTGGGAGAGGTAGGAGAGAATACTAAAAAAGAATAAGGTAAGTAGTACATAGCATAGAACAACAAAAAAAACCTACAAAGAAGCAAAGACATACAATTCTGAACACAATATGCACTATTTTTTACATAAGCTTTCTTGAAGTGGAAATCTATTCTTTTTTTTTTTTTGCATCCTCTTTTATGCTGTGGCATAATTGCACATAATTGTGGCAATTTTTAAAAATATACTTTTTCTGTATTTTATTTAAGTTTTAAATAAATAAATCTTTTATTTAAATCTTAGAGCATGGCAACTAGTCCCATCATTTCTATGAATGGGGGGAAAGAAATGGAAGCAGTGTCAGATTTTATATTATTGAGCTCAAAAATCAATGCAGATGGTAACTACAGTCATGATTAAAAGACACTTGCTCTCTTGAAGGAAAGCTAAGACAAAACTGGACAGCACACTAAAAAGCAGAGACATCACCATGCCAAGAAAAGTCCATAGTTATGGTTTTTCTAGTAGCAATGTATGGCTGTGAGTTAGATTATAAAGAAAGCTGACTCCTGCAGAATTGATGCTCCTGAACTGTGGTACTGGAAAAGCTTTTGAGAGTCCCTTGAACAGAAAGGCAATCAAATCAGTTAATATTTAAAGAAAATTCAGCAAAAGGTCAAAAATTTCAAGGGAACTAATGAAAACAAACAAACAAACAAACAAAAAACCAAGCAAATGAATGTGGTCTAGCAGTACCAGATCTAAAACTATATTATAAAGCAGCAGTCATCAAAACCATTTGGTACTGGGGAAGAAATAGAGAAGTTGATTAGTGGAACAGGTTAGGTTCACAGGATAAAATAGTCCATAACTATAGCAATCTAGTGTTTGACAATCCCAAAGACCCCAGCTTTTGGGATAAAAATTCACTATTGACAAAAACTGGTGGGAAAACTGGAAATTAGTATGGCAGAAATTAGGCATGGACCCACACTTAATACCGCACACCAAGATAAGATAAAATGGGTCCATGATCTAGACATAAAGAATGATATTATAAATAAATTAAAAGAACATAGGATAGTTTACTTCTCAGACCTGTGGAGGAAGAGGAATTTGTGACCAAAGAAGAACTAGAGATCATTATTGATCATAAAATAGATAATTTTGATTATATCAAGTTAAAAAGCTTTTGTACAAACAAAACTAATGCAGACAAGATTAGAAGGGAAACAATAAACTGGGAAAACATTTTTACATTCAAAGGTTCTGATAAAGGTCTCATTTCCAAAATAGATAGAGAACTGATTCTAATTTATAAGAAATCAAGCCATTCTCCAATTGATAAATGGTCAAAAGATATGAACAATTTCAGATACAGAAATTGAAACTATTTCTAATCATAAGAGAAGGTGCTCCAAATCACTATTGATCAGAGAAATGCAAAGTAAGACAACTCTTGAGATACCACTACACACCTCTCTAATTGGCTAAGATTACAGGAAAAGATAATGAAGAATGTTAGAGGGGATGTGGAAAAACTGGGACACTGATGAATTGTTGGTAGAATTGTGAATGAATCCAACTGTTATGGAGATCAATTTGGAACTATGCTCAAAAAGTTATCAAACTGTGCATACTTTTGATCCAGCAGTGTTACTACTGGGCTTGTATCCCAAAGAGATTTTAAAGAAGGGAAAGGGACCCACATGTGCACAAATGTTTGTGTAGCCCTTTTTGTAGTGACAAGAAACTGGAAACTGAGTAGATGCCCATCAACTAGAGAATGGCTGAATAAATAATGGCATATGAATGCTATGTAATACTATTGTTCTGTAAGAAATGACCAAAAGGATGATTTCAAAGATGCTTGGAGACGCCTACATGAACTGATGCTAAGTGAAATGAGCAGAACCAGGAGATCGTTGTACACCGCAACAAGATATATGAAAATCAATTCTGATAGACATGATTCTCTTCAACAATGAGGATTCAAACCAGTTCCAATTGTTCAGTAATTAAGAGAGTCAACTACACCCAGAGAGAGGACAATGGGAAATGAGTGTAGACCACAACATAGCATTTCCACTCTTTCTGTTGTTGTTTGCTTGCATTTTTGTTTTCCTTCTCAGGTTTTTTTCTTTCTAGATCCGGTTTTTCTTGTGCAGCAAGGTAACTGTAGAAATATGTATACATATATTATATTTAACATATTTAATATGTATTGGACTACCAGCTATCTAGGGGAGGGGCTGGGGGGAAGGAGTGGGTGATTTAGAATAGAAGGCTTTGCAAGAATCAATGTTGAAAAATTACCCATGCGTATGTTTTGTAAATAAAAATCTATAATAATAATTTTTTTAAAAAGAAGAAAAAGAAAAAAATTCAGGCGATTCACTGGAAGGTCAAATGCTAAAGCTGAAACTTAAGTACTTAGCACCTTATAATGAGATGGGAAAGTAGAAATGACTGATGTTGGGAAAAGCTGAAGACAAAAGGAAATGAAAACAGCAGAGGTTCAGATGGACAGATAGCGCTAGGACAACAATAATCATGAACTCAGATAGACTTAGAGATTGGGGGCAGGGAGGAGAAGAGGGAGAGGATGAAAAGGCTTAGTATGCTAAGTAGTTCATGTGGAACTGAAAAGTCAGACATTATTAAATGACTGAATAAAACCAAATCTAATTCAGCTTTCCTAATCAGATTCATAGTAAATACTATGTTTCTTCTAGATTAAAAAAAAAAAAAAAAAGCTATATAACATAGGCAGATTACTCTATTTTTTTAAAGAACATTTTCTGATTGGTCATCCTAGAGATTAGTCCCTTATTGCTTTTTTTTTCCTTTTTTTTTTTTTTTTAAAGTCATTTATTGTTTAGCAAAATAGTGTATAAAGTCTATTCAGGAACTTCATGGAACCTTAGACCTTCAGGTGTTAAATATGTTTGCAAGAGAGACAAGTTTTATTTAGTCCTAGCCAATGCTAATTAAGTCTACTTAATCTCCCTATCCAGATTCCTTCCCTTCAAAAGAAGGAGCCAGGATTCATTTTAACTAGTCAGGAGTGCTAAGCTTGTGAAACTGAGCCATGGCCAGGATGATTCCATGGTTTTGCATTTACTCCTCTTCAAAAATTTTAAGCAATGAGAGGTAAAAATGTATATGGATTTGATTAAGAAGCAATTTTCAGTAAAAGTAGATCATCTGATAAGACAAGGGACTGTCACAAGGACTGATCAGCAAAGGTACCCTTTCTTCTTCTCAACTCCTCTTTCATTTAAAACTTTTGAATAGCTTCATTTTATTATTATTTTTTAAATCCCCTGAATTCTACAATTCAAAGTCATAAGGGAAGTGTTAGCAGTATCTGTCAGTATTTTTTTTTTCCTCAAAAAAGTGAGTATAATCTGAGAATTCTTTTGAAGTCTTAAATGATGCTGAGTGGGAAGGAACACACTAGAAAAGAGATGCTGACCTGTCTATAGCCAGCAAAAGCTAATAAACTTAAAGCATTTACTCACACATCATTGAATTCCTCCAGAGACTTTGCAGGTGTGAAAACATCTAAGAGGCCAATCACCTATAAGAAAAGAAAAAAACAAAAACAAACACAAACATTACATTCTCCAAAATGGAATCTATTCAACACAATTTTCTGTTTTGTTTTGATTTTCTTTTGGGGGGTGAAGGAGTGGGGAGGGAGGGTGTCCAAATTGTCCAATTTCCACAGGTGATTTCACTGGTTTAGGGAAATCTCCAGGGTAGAAACTTCATCCACCAATGAAGTTCATCAATTCTTCTGTTTTAGAAAAATTCCTGGGACATTGAAAAAGTAAGACAGATGATTAGAACCCAGGTACACAGAATCAGAGATTTAGAGTTGGAAGTAACATTAGCAAACTAAACCAATTTTACAAATGAGGAACTGAAACCTAGAGAAATGAGTGATTTGTCCACAGCCACTAGGTGCTAAGCAGAAACTACTACTTATTCCAAATTCCAAATCAAACTTTGTTTCTATGACTTTCAAACCTGACATTCTTTCCCTTACAAGGTTTTATGATTCCAAGACCTGCCCTGGATGCACTTTGCCTCTTAACATTATTGTTATTTTAAAATAATTCATTTCAATTACAACTTTCAAATGTCAGCAACATAACATTTTTTTACCCAAATCCTTTAATTCAATTCAACAAGGATTAATTGCCTTACCACATACAAGATAGTTGCAAGATGTTACAAATATAAAGACAAAAATAAAACATTCTTGACTCAAGGACTTTAATTTCTCTTATGATTACTTAATTCCTTTATTGATACTATTTTTATCTGTTCACTCTTCAGTATGGACAACTTGGAAATCACTAAAGCTGGGGTAAGGGGAACTTGACTTGGCAGACTTTTGGATTTCACATGCCCTTGCTTGTTTTTGTCTTAGAATTTCCAGAAACCACTACACTGCCTTGTAAGTGGCAAAGTATTTTTGCCATCCATTTGTCACCCCTTAATTTGTGATCTGCCCATTTTCTCTTCCCATTTCTTTTATGAAATCTTTTAATCTTACTCTTTTAAAGTTCAAAGAGGAGCTACAGCAGAAAGAATAGTGCCTTAATTTGTTAGGAGGACCCAACACTTCCATTCCTCATCTAAGAAATGACTCAGAAAAAAAGGTCTCTACAACTCCAAGGGGACAATAGTCCATACTTTTTCTGAAAGAGTCCAATGATACTCTAAATGAGGTCTAGTGCTGAGCCTTAAGCTGGAGGTGATAGGGGAGATGACAGCTGCCCAGTAAGAAGCAAGACCAGGGAGTTCAGCAACGCTCCTCACTATCAGTTATGTTCTATTCATATGCCCATTCATACTCTGTATATTTGTGAAAGAGTATGCCCCAAATTTATATGGGAATGTTTTGTGGCTTCTGTCCTTACTATGAAATCCTAGCAAAGGCCTCTGCCTTTCAATTGTTATGTTTATTGACTATTACAAGTAAGTACATTGGAAGGCATCTAATCAAATGATCAATACCTATGTAAAATGTACATATTGTCTCTATTAGAATATATGTTCCTTGTTTAAAATATATTAGATTATTTTCCATCTAGGAGAGGAGGTGGAGGGAAGGGGGTAAATTTTGGAATACAAGATTTTGCAAGGGTCAATGTTGAAAAATTATCCATGTATGTGTTTTAAAACTAAAAAGCTTTAAAAAAAAAAAAAAAAAAAAAAAAAAAAAAAAAAAAAAAAAAGAATACATATTCCTTGAAGGCAAGAATTGTTCACTTTATTTTTGTCACCTCTTATTAATAAATGCTTACTGACTGACCATTAGAAAGGAGGACTCAATCTTGGGGTGTACAGAAGAATGAATAGAATGGAATGGAAAGGTAAATAAAATGAAAAAAAAATTTTTTTGGCCTACATTATAAACACACACACACACACCCCACCATTATTATTCTTTTCTCTTAATGTGGATTATCAAATGTTAACTGATTGAAATCACTAGGGCATAGGGTATGGGCCAGCAGAGTCAAATTATTTTGTTACTACCTATTCTATTCCAGCCCCAGCCTTTCAAATTTTATCTATTGTAATGTTCTGTTGTCTCCAGAAACTGCCGATGACTCTCTGGGAGGAGATCTGCTGTCATTAACTGCTGCCAATTCTGACCTAGAACAGAGACTCTTCTTCCTCTGGAGAGCCGCCTCAAGTCTGGCCCAAACAAGACTCTCCATCTCTTGAGTGCCGCCCTCTTTTATCCTCCCAGAGAATGGATGTGGGATAACGCAAGGGCTTCTGGGAAAAATTACTTCAACCAATGAACTTGTTCCTCCTAAGCATGCAAGCTCCTCCCCAGGAGTTCAAAGGGGCTAAATTCCTAGTAAAGACCAGAACTAGAGAATTGTTAAGTACCGACTTAGCACTAGAACCTAATATCTCATTAGCACTTAGTAAGAACCTAACAATCTATGTTATTTTACAGGCTGGGCTTGGAATCAAGAAGATTCATCTTCTTGAGTTCAAATCTGGACTCAGACTTAAAATAAGCTAGAGAAGAAAATGGCAAAACACTCCAAGAAAACTCTGAAATGGACTCATGAAGAGTTGAGCATGACAGAAATCAGCTGAACAGCAACAAAATATTATTTTGGATCCAAATCCATTAGTTCAACATTCCCTCTTCAACCTTCTTCCTCAGGATGATAGGAAAAATGTTTTAAAGTTAAATAAAATGTCCTGTCTTCTTTTTTCATAACAACTATGCAATTAAACCACCAGGGGTTGGTTTTTAAGCTGTTATGCTGGCATGGACAGCATTATACACTGTTATCACATCATCTGAGCATATATTAGGCACTCAATAAATACTAACTGATAAAATAGCCACCTAGATTTAGGGCATGTTAAAAAAAAAAAAAAGTTAATTTGTCCTCTAGGGAATACTCACAATTTTGACTGCCCAAGGGAAAAAAAAAGGTTTTATTTAAGATGTTAAAGATAAATATATATACATATCTTACTATTATACAAATTATAACTTTTAGTTGCAGAAATAACCCTCTAATCCAAAAGAATATTCTTGTACCAAATATGCATAATCAGGCAAAACAGATTCCCATATTGGTTATGCCCAAAAGGGTCAAAGAAATTAAAAGATATTTACCACAGCTTTATAATGGTAGCAGGAATTAGAACTCAGGTCTTAAAATTCTTTATTCACACCTTTTTTACTTCACATTACCTTTATATTACATATATGGATCTGAACTATAATTGTTACCACAGAATTAAGAAATCTGAGAGTTATGGAAGCAGTTCTATAACAGCAAGTCAGGTGTAAAGAAAATAAAGGACTGTTGTCTAACGGCTCCACCTGCACAACCCAGTTAGCTAGAGAGGCAGGTGCTCTTTATTCAGCGTGACAAGGGGGAGCTATCTCTATGGTTACTTCTCGGAAGGCTAAGCAATGGAAATGAAAAACAAGGGTTTCCAGGCAGATTGTGCTGGTGCCAATACTGCTGTTCTCCATATCACAGGCAAATCAACAAATGAATGAATGAAACTGATTCAAGGAATATGGATCTATAGCACCACAAGGCAAATTCTTGTTATTGGTTTTTAAAATCTGGAAGAATAGAGTTCACTAATGAACTTTATAAACTAACAAATATTTGACCCTCCTCAGGATTTTGAGAGTATTCATGAATAACTTTTTATCACCAAGAGCTCTGAACACCCACAAGGGAAGAAGCTGTGCTGAGCTGATTATTACTGTGACTGTCTCCAAAGTAAAAGCATTCACATGGACTGACAATTTGCACATGTGATCTACTACTTTAAATCTAGAACAAGTAAAGAATAATTCCATTCACCTCAACCACAAGGCATATGATGAGTCTCAAACTGGAATTAAGTTAAAAAGGTGACTGAGTAGTCACAATACCTGCTCTTTATTCAGAGATGTAGAGTCAACATGTCAAACCAACACTTGTGGGCCAACATGAGGTCCAAGATAAAGGAAAACACACTAACAGCAACAAGTCACCATAAAAAAGATGAAGAAAATGTGTTGGTATTAAAATTATGCTTTAATATATTAAAAATCATTACACAGAAAATCTATGTTCAGTCAATCTTAAAGACTTCATTAGGCAGATGACTCACTATATAATATAAACAGAACTAGGAGAACAATTTATAAAATGCCACAATAATACAAAGAAGGAAAACACTGAAAGATTTTAATACTCTGATCTAGACAGAGTGACCAGTCATCAATTCACAGTGAAGCATTATCTGCTTTTTTTTTTCATTGTTTTTTTTAATTTTTTATTAATTTTATAATTATAAAAAAATTTTTTTTGACAGTACATGCATTATCTGCTTTTAAGCAGAGAGGTAATGGACAATAAATACACAACAAAGCATGACCATTATTTTAACTTATCTGAATTTTTTGTCACAAAAAGGAAAGGGTTTCTAGGAGTGAAAGATGATAAATGGGAAATGGTAGTCATAAAGAAATAGAAAGAAATGAACACCCATAAAATATTGCTTAATTTCAATAATAAACTGTATCTCTCACCAGATGACATATGTCATGGTATGCCATTGGGCATTAGACACTAAATCACAAGTTGATAGTCTTACAGAGTCTCTAGATCAGATATTTATATTTTCTAAAGATTAGACTTTTTTTTTTAATGTAATAGTTTTTTGTTGTTGTTGTTGTTGTGTTTTTTCCTCCCTGAGGCTGGGGTTAAGTGACTTGCCCAGGGTCACACAGCTAGGAAGTGTTAAGTGTCTGAGACCAGATTTGAACTCGGGTCCTCATGAATTCAAGGCTGGTGCTCTATCTACTGCACCACCTAGCTGCCCCCCTTTTTATTTTCAAAGTACATGCAAAGAGTTTTCAACATTCACCCTTGCAAGACTTTGTGTTCCAAATTTTTTTCCCTTTCTTCCCACACTTCCCCCTTCCCCTAGAAAGCAAGTAATCCAATATAGGTTAAACAAATGCAATTCTTCTAAACATATTTCCACATTTATCATGCTGCACAAGAAAGATCAGATCAAAAAGGAAAAACATGAGAAAGAAATAAAAGCAAACAAAAAAAAGGTGAACATACTATGCTGTGATACATATTTGGTCCCCATAGTCCTCTTTTTGGATGCAGATGGCACTCTCCATTACAAGTAGATTCAGAAGCAGCTAGGTAACATAGTGGGAGAGTTTTGGGCCTGGAGTCATAATGAGCCAAGTTCAAATCCTATCTTCAACATGTCCTGTCAAACATTTTGGACAATCTTGGGCAATTCACTTAACCTCTGTTTGCCTAAGTTTCCTCAACTGTAAAATAAGGATTACAAGAGCATCTCCATGCCAGGGTTATTGTAAGGATGATAGAAAATCTGAAAAATCCTACTTAAATAAATGCTTCTTGACTTGTCATTAATTGGATCCCTTACTGATAATGTGTGCATCTAGAATAGTGAAGATCCTGGACCTAACTTGGGGATCCTGAGATTCTCCCAAATATTCAGCAAGTAGGGCCACAGTAGAGGCAATGCCAAGGAGCAACAGACCACTAGAAGAGAATTCTGAGGGTTTCTCCAGAACTCTAAAAGGGAAAAGCCTTTTAAATTTTCACATATTCTGACACTACTTTCTTATTCTCAAACATCAGCCAGCTATGTGGAACAGATTCCTTTTGTCTGGCCTTGGCACAGGTGGAATTTTCAGTTTCATCTCTGTAACATGAGTCAAATTATATTCCTGTATTCCTGCACAAAATGCAACTCCAAAAATGCATATGGAAATGTAATTTGACTCGACTCCTAAATTTCATTATTTTAAATGAAATTTCATTTTCTGTCTACAAAATAAACAAGCTTAAAATAATGCAAACAGTGCAAGAACAATACAAGATTTGATTGCTTAAATAAAAAAATAATTAGACCTTAGGAAAAGCTTCTTTGAAGATGATGAATTAAATATGCCTGAACCTGATCTTCAGGTTAGGACACTTTTTCATTTCAGATTTTTTCTTTAAGGACTGCCTGCCTTTC
The DNA here is from genome assembly GCF_048593235.1 of Sminthopsis crassicaudata. Classification (NCBI taxonomy): domain Eukaryota; kingdom Metazoa; phylum Chordata; class Mammalia; order Dasyuromorphia; family Dasyuridae; genus Sminthopsis; species Sminthopsis crassicaudata. The sequence goes on from NC_133620.1 coordinate 286,714,283, forward strand.
AAGGTTACACTTTTCAACAGCTTTGTGAGTGCCTTGAAATTTTGTTATAATGCTTGTTTTGTGATGCAATAATTTTTAGATTGCTACATATATATGATTAATGTAAAAAAGGGATTTCATTTACAGCTTCTAATGTAGCATTGATCAAGAACTCTATGACTAATGCTGTGTGATCATTATTATCGTAATTGTAACTACATTAACCTGTTTTGGTTAAAAAAAAAAATCCATTCTCAACCTTCTGGATTCTGATTGTATCTGTCATCAATTTCTTTATCATATATAGTTTCAATGTGATTAATGAAATTAATGTTGCTTGGTGATACATCATCTATAGCAAAAGAAAGAAAAAATTCTCCTAAAACAATCATGGATAAACAAACTTGTATGACAAGCCAAAGGAATAAAGATTATTTAATTGTTATTTAGATTGAATAACAAAAAAAAACATAAAAATTAGAACTATCTTAAAATGGAATGGGTTTCTTCAGAAAGTGGCAAGATTGCCCTCGTTAAGGGAAGACTGTCATCCTTAGAATAATTTTCAATAGGATTCATGATTTAAGAGAGTTCAAATTTGAGCTCCTATTCAACCAAGAGATTTTACAACTTTATGTAAAATGCTATAAAATATAGCGTGTCAGAACTAAATTGGTCAAAATTTGATAGATATTCATAGATTATTCCACAATGTATTCCCTTCTCATTTTCACTTAAGAAAAAAAAATGGAAATTTCTTTTGAAACATTATTGATATTTGGAATTAGTTCCTGTTTTTGGTTCCATTTCCCTATTGCTTTGCCAGTATTTAAAAGAGGCTTTAGGCAACAAATTTTTAGAAAAGGCAGTTAAAGTTATAGACAAGCTGCAAATGAACCTAGTATACAAGGAAAACCATAAGGCAACAATTAGCAATAACACATTGGGATAATTTTTTTAAAACATGGTACTCTTTTCTAAAAAAGAACTGAAAAAAGTTCTGAAAAATAAATGAACTAAAGTAGTCGGACTATATTTACATCAAATTCATATGAAAAACACAGATCTATACAGAACTTTCTATACATCCTTTTGCTCTCAATTTTTAAGCTAAATGCAATACTGTTATAATGAAATTTCCTAGAGAAAATAAGATCCATACACCAAGAATTCTTTATAAAAACCATTTACATCTAATATTCCATCAAATGATAATTGTATCTCAGTTAGTGAAGGAAAATTAACATTACTTTTTTTTTTTTTTTTTTTTTTGAGGCAATTGGGGTTAAGTGGCTTGCCCAGGGTCACATAGCTAGGAAGTGTCTGAGACCAGATTTGAACTCTGGTCCTCCTGACTTCAGGGCTGGTGCTCTATTCAATGCGCCACCTAGTTGCCCCAACATTACTCTTTCTTACAATGTGGTTTTGATCTGGGAAAGTATAAACTTGCCAAAGTAAATTTAATCCAAGTCTACTTAAAAATAATTACATACACATGACCTTACAAAAACTAAACTACAGTTAAAACAAAGTTATACATTGAGCTGAGAGTTTAACATTTTCTTCAATTATAACTTGAATTTTTCTTCTTTCTAATATTAACAAAATACATGAGGAATTTTGCCCAGATCTAATTAAGTTTTATCTGGGAGGAAGATTGGTTCTCTCAGCTAAGAATATTGCCTTCTATTTCAATGAAAAAAGTGCATACAGTTGTTGATAGCTCCCTCCTTACTTGACATCATTCAGATGTTTTTTCCACACAGATCTCCTCCTTCATCCATCTGACTAAAAGTAGCTCTTCCTCACAAACAAATACATGACCAGATAATCTCACTTCGTCCTTCCCTTCTCTAACAAAGTCCTCCCCTCTATTATTCCCACTCTCTTCAGTTTCTTCCCATTTCCTGGCTTCCTTCTTACTGTTTATTTCTCTTCCATCCTCAAAAAAACATCATTTAAACTATCCATTCCCCTTAGCTGCGATCTTCTATTTCTCCTTTGTGACTAAACTTGAGAAAATCATTTAGAAATTGGTGTCAGCCCCACTTTCCTCCCTCTCTTCTTAACACTCTGCAGTCTGTCTTCCAGCCTTGTTGCTAAGTCCTGTCTATTCTACCTCAGTAACATCTTTTGTAGAGGTGATTCCATCTCCCATCAAATGCTACAATTTTAGGACAGTTTCTATAACCTCGCATCTGAACAACTTACATCTCTTTTTGATTCATCTTCCTCGCCTCGTCTCCCCAATCCAGTCTTTTACACTCAGTTGTGAAAGCCCAGGTCATTCCCCTATTCAATAAATTCCATCCGTTCCCTATTACCTTCAGGATCCTCTTCGTGGCTTTGGAAGCCCCTCACAAACTAACCCCTTCTCATTACTCCTAACTTCTTCCATTTTACTCTTTTTCACCCATTCTATGATCTAGTGACCCTGGCCTCTGTGTTGTTCCTCACAAGATATTTCCTCTCCAGATTCTGGATTTTCACTGGCTATCTCCTATGCCAGGAATTCTCTCCTCTCCTTCATCTTCTTCCTTTATATCCCAGCTAAAATTCCATCTATCATAGGAAGTTTTCCAGTTATCCTTTAATGCTAGTTTCTTTCCTTATCTCCAAGTATGCAGTGTATACAGGCACACAGTTGTTTATACATTGTCTTAGTTGGTGGAATATGAGTTCCTTGAGATCAGAAACTGTTTTAACCTCTCATGCCTCTATTAGGAAGCCTCCCACAGAAACTACAGAGATATTTTCCCTCAATAATGCTATCTTATAGAAAAAATATGTAACTATGTAGGAATAGAATGGGTTGCGTTGGGAAGTGTTTTTCTATACATCACTCTACCCCCCAAATGAGATAATCAAGCAGAATCTAAATGGCAAATTAGAAGTATTATTCTCTAGCTCAGGATTGGACTAAATGGCCATTGATGTTCTTTTCAATCCTACAATTCTGTAATTCTATTAAATATCATTATAGACAAAGAAAAGAGTTCATCTGACACATTAAAAGTTGTATGCTTTTTTCATCAACTTGTTTTGTTCTATTTTGCTTTCAAGAGAAATGATGAGGGATAATACTAGCAGCACAGTGGTTTAGGAAAGCCTTCAAGTAGAAAGTATCAAATTCTGAGCCTTGAAGGGTCTCTCCCAATGGGGCTCTAATTTGCCTTTGTGGACTTGTTTTATACTGTTCCTCTTCACATAACCCATGCTCATTTTAAACTTTACTGATCACTTATCATCTTGCCCTCTCCTATTCCCTTGTATTTTGAATCAGTTTTCTATGCTTTTTCATCTCCTCTCTTCCCCTATTTTTACCTAATGAAATTTTTCAAGACCCAAATGAGGTGTCACCTCCTCAATGAAGTTAATGATTACATAACTAGACATGATTCTTCTCTCCTAGATCCTAAATTTTTCTATTTGACCCTTCCTATATAATTAATTATATTCTAACAGTTATTGTAGTTACTTGAATATGTCTTATTCTGCTGACTATATTTAAATTCCACAAGAGAAGGGTCTATGTTAGTCATTTAATTTATTAAGTTTACTATGTGCAAGCAAGCATTCTAATACCTGATATAATTCCTTAAACATAGTAGACATTTCATAAATGTCTGCTTTAAAATTGATATTTTTTCTTAGAACCTAGCAACTATGAGGTAGATAATGAACAAAGAAAATTTAAAATTCCCAGAAGACAAACCCAGAGTTAATTTCACCTAACACATTCAAAATAATTTTACAATTAAATTTATTGGTTAGGGCACTAGACTATTTAACTGGAACCAAGTGTCATATGAATGTTTAATGCCTTTAGTCATAAAAGAATACAAAGTTAAAATGCAAAATTTATCTCCATTGAAAGAATGACCTCTACTGTCCAACTTTCTCCCTACCTAGATATTTAAGAAAAGGGGAACATGAAACACTCAACAATGTCTTTCATTATCCAAAAAAATGTATTGCTCTAATCTAAATAATGGTAACTCAATAATGTTAATTGGCAAAAGCTATTGGTATTAAAAGGTGAATTAATTTTCAGGAAGAGAAAATTTTGCAATTTCTTCCATTACTAAGTGACTTCTGGGATTTAAAATGTCATAATAGCTTCACAGCTTTTTCTTTGAAACATTTTTAAAAAATAAGACAAAAAGTCAGAGAGACAGACTATAAGGTTAATCGTTAACAAAGTCAAATGAATATAAGGAATATAAATTTACACAAAACTCCTAATAAATTTTAATAAAGAACCAAAGTAACACATTTTTTTTTTTTTGGCTTAGATAATTGGGGCTAAGTGACTTGCCCAGGGTCACACAGCTAGCAAGTGTTAAGTGTCTGAAACCATATTTGAATTCAGGTCCTCCTGACTTCAGAGCTAGTGCTCTATCTACTGCGCCACCCAGCTGCCCTTATAATAATAGAATTTTTAAAAAGTATTTTGATTCCATGTCTCTTTTCAAGTTCTTCTATAATCCTGAAACCATAGGCTTTTTTTCTTAAATAATAATGACTACAGTGATGGTATATATAGTATTAGTTTTATTGACCTTTCTTCGTATTTCTTTATGTAGATCTTTGGACATATCATTTAACATATATTCTTAATATTTCATAATATTCTATTACAATAATATTCCATAATTTATCCAACCATTTTCATCCTCTAACTTAAAGGCATAAAGGATATTTCTAGTTTTTCCAAACAGAAATAAAGTAGCTAAAAAAATTTTTTACATAGATTGATTCTTTTAAAATTATTACATAATTAATTGAACATAATTAAATTAATAATTTTGTGGGAATTTCTTAGCAAATGGAATCCTGGTCTCAAAAAGTGTGATTAGTTTGAGATCCTCATTGAAAATTGCCCTAATACTCTGAAAAATGTTTTTACTGATTTAAACTTCCCAAAACATTATTATAACACCTGTGATTGTATAGCACAGCCAACACTTAATTTCATATCTTTGCTGTTTGCTAAATTGTTAGAATTTCGCCAAGGAATGCAGAACAACCAGAAGGTAGAATAATGTACTATGTCCCACCTTCACCTCATATTCAATCATGGGGTGAGTCTAAAACAACCACTTCCTTCTGCTATGTAAGCTCCCATTACTTCTCTCTGAGGTGATAATTCCCTCAGTTTTTGTTGACTGAATAAAAAAGCTACAGTCATCAAGGAATTTTTATGGACAGTCACTATCCCAGAAAGGAGACACTGAAATTTATAGTTCTAGAACTAAGCTCCACATGGATACTTCTCACTCACATTTTCCTTAGCAAGTTTCTATCCACTCTACTCACAGGTAGTGAATATATTAGTTGGAGAGTGTGACCCAGGTTTCGGTGTGGATTTGCCTAATTTGTAAACACCTGTGATATACCTGTTTTGTGCAAACAGAAGCACATAAGTAGGAACTCAAGACTTGAAATGGGTTATTAGAGACGAATCCCTTACAACAGGCTTTCTCTAAGAAACCTGAAAAAATTTGAGTCCAATTATGCAATTGTGGTCCTTAGACTGGTCAGTGTGAGAGCAAGTTGGAGTAGGAGTCATTCCATAGATTGAATAAGTTGGGGTCCAAAAGTGCTATATAAGAGGTACAGACATTACAGGGCTGGTGGCTATCCAACAAACTCATTACACAGGCAAAATGCTTTGCATGCAAAGGTTAAAGTAACATAAATACAAGCTATTCTTACTCTGTTTAATCCTATTCCTACTTAATTCACCTAACTTCTATGCCATTCTACAACAAACATCCCAACTCTTTAAGAAACTCTTCAAACTTTTCAATCAATATTCCTTCTACCTTTAGCTGAAACCTGGTTTCTCTCCTCTTGCTACAACCCTTATAACTCTTCTCTCTCTCTTTTTTTTTTTCTCTTTTTCTTTTGAGGCCAATAGGGTTAAGTGACTTGCTCAGGGTCATATAACTAGGAAGTGTTAAGTGTCTTAAGGCTGGATTTGAACTCAGGTCTTCCCTGACTCAGGGGTGTGCTCTATTCACTGCCTCTTCTAGCTGCCCCTCTTATAACTTACTTTCACTAGAAGATGCCACCTCCCAAGTCCCACAATTCACAGGGCTAGGAACAGGGTCGATGTACTTCTTCAACTCTCATAAAAGTTGACCTTCTTCTAAAGCTCATGCTATTTAATGATACTTTTCTTTCTCCATAACAACTCATATTTATTCAGTATTTTTAAGGTTTACAAAGTTTTCCTTATAATTCTTCTGAGAAATAGGAAATTAAGATAGTCTCCATTTTAGAGATAAGGAAACAAATGAGGTGAAATTGTTTCCCATGGTCTCCAGACTCTAAAGTACATTGCTTTTCCCACTACATAGTTTCCTTCTGAATTCCTTTGCAGCTGTCATTAACTGCCCAATAAGTTATTCTACCAAATTTATCAATGATTAATAATTGGATCATGGTTTTTTAAAATATCCTATATCCTATATCTAGTAGAGGATAGGTTGGGGATTAATACTCATATTAACAATCCCTAAGCAATTCCTCAACTTTTTCCCCTCCTCTGATCATATTTTTGGCACCTGCTTTCATGGACACACCTTAGACCTCAACCTTTCTCATAATTCATTCATCTATTCATGAATAACTGATATTTACAAAAAACTTATTAGGTTCTAGTGGCTGAAGATACAAGGCAAAGCCAAAACCAGTACCAGCTCTCTAGGTTATAGACTACTTAGTTGAGGGTGAGACCAGAGATATGCCTTAGACAGTAATAGGATGGGGAAGGCCTTAACAACTAGGGGGTGTAAGAAAGGCCTTAAGTTTCACTTAAGCTGAGCTTTGAAAGAAGCTAGGGATTCTAAGAAGAGGCAGAGTAAAGAGAGAATATATTTCAGACATGAAGGACACTAGCTAAAACAAGGAGAATGGAGACAGAATATTGTGTTCAAAGATTAATAATTAAGGATAGTTTGGCTGGAATGTAAAACACCTAATGGAAAATGTGAAAACCCAGAAGGTAAGCTAGAACTATTAAGGGTTTTAAGTGTCAAACAGAGGAGTTTTTTCCTTTTATCCCATAGGAAATGAATGGGGAAGTCAATGTAGCTTTTGGAGCAAAGGAGCAGTAACATGGTCAGACTTGGGCTTTAGAATATCAATCAATCTGGAAACTGTAGAAGATACCTTGGGGAGAAAAGAGCATGAAGAGAGAAAGCCCAATTTAGATTGTAAGAGTTCAGGTGAAGTGTGTTGAGGGGCTTGCCTAGGATGACAGCTATAAGGAGACAGAAGAGGAAGAACTTAAAGATGATGTTCAACTTTTAAATTCCATTCTCTAACTTTATGCTTGTCCTTTCCACCTTATCATGCACTTCTGGTGCTTGACCCAAATATTTTTTCTTTCACTCCATATGATTCACTCTGGTCACACTTGCTCTACTCTATAGACTGTCATTTTAATATTACACTAGTGATGCTCCTAAAATGCCCTGCTGTTACCTATCTTTAATTCTACCTCGAATACATGTGAGCATGCATGCATACATAATTCGATTTCATTTTAGACTTCGACAATCTGCCTAAATAAAAAAGGGAAGAGAATAAAAACTAAATTCTAGTACTGGCATTATATGATTTAGCATATATTAAAATAAGCGACATCTTATTCTAGACGGATTTTAAACAATTTAATTACAATAATTATTGTAATATAATAAAATCAAGCTTAAGATATTATTAATAATTTGTCTAATTCATCCTTGTGCCAACTTAGATATTTCAAATGGTTACTTACATTTTCATGTTTCATATGCTTAAGTAACCGCAACTCCCTGTAAGTCCTTTTTGCATGGATGATGGACTGAAATGGTCTGGATAACTTCTTTACTGCCACACGTAATCCTGTTTTTTTGTCAAAAGCAGCACTGTGCGGGAGAAAATAATATTATAAATGTTACAAATACAGGTTAAGGGTATTTACTTATAATGCTCATTTATTTACTAATGAAATGGTTTAATTCCAAAGATAGCATGAAAAGTCTACACACCTTTAAAAAAAAAAAAAAAAAAAGGAACACATAATATCCTTTTTTTGATATATCGGTTCAAAACTTAAGAAATGCATCCACACACACACAATTCTAGAAATATTTATAGAAAACTTTTTTCAACTATTTCAAAAGCGATTGTTTTATGTCCAATCATGAAATTCATGGCATATTTGCTTCAAAAGAACTTCTCAATATGAGTATTAACAGATCTCAGGATGCACCCAGAAGCTTCTACATTTGTATGCCTCAAATCTCTTTCAGATGATCAGTCTTAATTTTAAATGAATAACGGCAACAATTTGAAATGCTCAAAATTCATACTAATATACCTAAAAAGAAAGATAATCAGGAATAAATATGGCTTAAGTCATGCAGTTTTCAAGGCTACAAAATTCAGAGACTGGAAGTGGGGGGTACAATGAAATATACTTTTTTTTTTTTTTTTTAAAGCATCCCAGAGAGCCTATTCTCCATGGTCCACAGCTACTTATTTTGTGATAAGTCAAATTGAGCCTTCATTATAATAGGTATAAGTTCCCAGGAGGAGACTAATATATGATATAAAATTCTTCAAGCTTAAAAGCTTGCCTAGGATACACAAATGCCTTGCACCAGCTCTATATTTAAGAACAGTTAAGAGTTTACCATTACTGCTCCACTAAGATTCTCTTTCAATCCCCTTTGGCATCAGTCTGGAGACTTTCAAAATTCAACATGGGTCTAGAGGGTCATAAAACTAACAAGGCCCTTAAGGTTTATACATAAGAAAGATAAGATAACATAAACAACTAAGTAAAAGTATTAAGGAAAAAATTACTTAAACTGGCATCATTCCAAGTAAAGCCTAGCAAATAAATACTGAGAAACTTCTTGAGAACGCAGTTTTGTATCTACCATAAATCATGCCAAGAATACAGACTCCATCACTTTTTTGAGAACTCACACATTTGATTCCATCCAGTTTTAATGGTCTTGTAATGAATACAGCTATCTGCACCCAGAGAGGAGTGCGGATCACAACATAGTATTTCCATTTTTTTTTTTTTTTTTTTGCTGTTATTTGCTTGCATTTGGTTTTCTATCTCTTTTTTCCCTTTTTGATCTGATTTTTCTTATGTAGCATGATAATTGTGGAAATGCATATAGAAGAATTGCACAAGTTTAACTTATATTGAATTACTTTCCCTCTAGGGGAAGAGAGGATTGAGGGAAAGAAGCAAAAAAGTTTGGAACACCAGGTTTTGCAAGGATATATATTGAAAATTATCCATACATATATATTGAAAATAAAGTTTTAATAAATTTTTTTTTAAATTTTTTAAAAAAGAGAATTTACACATTTAATGTGTAAATGGTCTGACTTGAGCAAAAGCAATTTGCAAAGATGTTTATATAAAGCCAACCCAACAACTTCTTCCAATTAAATGTTAGGTGCTCTGAACCTTTTGTTATCAAATTGCTAACCCTCATATTAAGGATCAGTAAATGAATCTTTACAGTTAAAATATAAAATAAATTTTACTGTGCTAAGCTCTTGAAAAAATATCTACCACTGAAATTTCTAAATGCTACTTAGTAGACAAAGTGATATATTTAAATCTAAGAAGCCTCTGAGCACTTTAAAGAAAAAAAAAGACTTTAAAAGAGGCAGTATATTTTAATCTATACTTTTAAATAAGCATGTTACTACTGTATATACTACAAAGGCCTTACCTGGCATGTACAGTATTGTTATATTTTGCCTGTTTTTTTTTTTTTTTATTACTGATGAACTAAGTGGTTTTACATTTTAAAATAAAGTACACTTTAAGAAGTGTATTTTAAAATGTAAAGAATCATTCTAAATTTGGGGGCCATGCAAAAGAGAGGAATCAGAGACCCCTGCTTTAGACACTCCCCTCTCTCCCCCATTCATATGAACTCTTTGCTTCCTGAAAATAAGTACTACAAAATGACTTTAAAGAAAATAGAAGCCATTGACTGTACTTTTAATTTCCTCTCCAAATAGCCACATCTCTTGCTCTCGAAAAAATTTAAAACTAACCAAAAACAAACAAACAAACAAAACAAACAAATAAATAAACAAAACAAAATAGAGGTGAAAAAAACATGAAAAAAAAATTATAGGAAACACGATGCATGTAAAGGGATGGTTAGTCATTGTTCCTGTAGCCTTGGGACTACTGCACCCAGGACTTTTGAAGTATAATTCTCACAGAATCCAAGAATTCATCTTATTTTAAAAGATATATTTTGTAAATAAATAAGTCTATGAAGCAGGTCATACCAAATACTGCACATAACCCAGCGATAAATCAGAGTTGAAGAAAAATCCAAGACAGTTTAAAATGCTTTGCTGAAGTGAGAAAATAAAATTATGAAATACTTAATTCTTAAGGTGTGGTGGGCTATACACCATCAAGTGGGCACAGACTAAAAAAATTGCCAGTCAGCATAAGACTAGGAAATAAAATTATTAGTCACTTAGAGTCAAGCAAGATTCCCTTACCAAGATGTTCTGTAGGAAATAAAAACAGAGGTAAAAATAGAGCACTGAGGCTGGAATTTTGCCTCTATACCTTATTCTTCTGAGTGACCCTAAATACGTAAGTTAGCATTGCTGAGACAGGTGCTTAACTAAGATTTTTTCCAATCTTCAATTTATTGCTCCTATGATCCCTTTCAATGACTAAGTTACCTTTGATGAGTCCAAAGCAGAACACTTTGGCACCAAATTTTAGTATACTGTGTTATATAACATTTGCAAATGAAGCAATATAATTTTAACCTCAATCATTTTTATAGTATGAACTTCCAAGAAAAAGCTTATATATCCACAGATGAATCTAAGCAAACACAGGAAAATGATTAACACAAGTCTATAATATCTATTATATTTAATAGAACAGATACTTTGAGATTCCAACTAAAAACTATCTCTTGGGAATTTTTTGCATAATTTCTATGACAAAATGATCATCCAAAGCATACCATTTAATAACTACCAAATGTTCTAACACAATTTCTCAAAGTCTGACCATGTCACACCCCTATTCAATAAACTCCAATGGTTTCCTATTGTTTCTGAGAGCAAATATAGGCTTTTTCTGATCCATTTTATTATTTTTTAATATTAAAAACACTATTTTCAAAAAAATATGCATGCATTATTTTTAACATTGACAGTTGCATAGCTTTGTGTTCCAAATTTTCCCCTCCTCCCCCCAACCTCTCTCCTAGATAGTAAGCAATCCAATATATGCTATACAATATTCAATATATGTAAACATATTTATACAATTATCTTTTTTTTTATAATATTATCCCTTGTATTCATTTTTCCAAATTATCCCCCCCTCCCTCTACTCCCTCCCCCCGATGACAGGCAATCCTATACATTTTACATGTGTTACAATATAACCTAGATACAATATATGTGTGTAAATACCATTTTCTTGTTGCACATTAAGTATTAGATTCCGAAGGTATAAGTAACCTGGGTAGATAGACAGTAGTGCTAACAATTTACATTCACTTCCCAGTGTTCCTTCTCTAGGTGTAGTTATTTCTGTCCAACATTGATCAACTGGAAGTGAGTTGGATCTTCTTTATGTTGAAGATATCCACTTCCATCTGATCCATTTTAAAGACCTTCATAATTTGTCTCCAACCTAATTTAGCAATTTCATTAGATATTATTCCCTTTCCCACCTCCACAGTCTACCCAAACTGGACTTAACAGTTCTTCACACATGACACACTCATCATATTATTTTGGCAACGGTTTTTCCCCTCATCTCAAGACTGAAGTATTCTCACTTTACCTCTCTACTTCTTAGAATCACTTTTTTTTCTTCAAAAACTGTTTAAGCCATACCTTCTACAGGAAACTTTTATTCCTGATCATTAACATCTTCCTGTACTTTGTATTTGTTTTAGTACAAGTTCCTTGAAGGCAGAGATTGTTTGATTTTTACCTTTGTGTCTTTTATCACTAGCACAAGTAGCAGGCAGCTGGCATTTAACAAATGCTGGTTGACTAAGAGACATCATAAAAACTATTGTCCAAAAGCCAACAAAAATTCTCCCTAAATTTCTGTAAATTCAGTGCATTTGTTATCCCAAGCAGGTCACCTAGACCAAAACTTTCCTTCCCCAACCACTATCAGCCTGCTATATCACCCCTATATACTACAGTCTAACACCTTTCAGATTACTGTAAGACTACTCTTTTCTCCAACTGTCCTCTTGACCCCATTCTGTTTATGAACAAACTGCCCTAGTTATTTCTTAGCCTTTTCTTCTAACACCTTTTTTGTCTCTCTACAATTACCTGGCACTCCCCCATGCTTCTTTTCCCCCAAAAAACCATCACTGATTCTCTGTTCACCATCTTTAGTCTTAGATGTCTCTTCTCTTCCCTTTCCCCAACATTTCCTTAACTACCCCCACAGAGGTTCAGGGAAATGATCAAGTCTATTTTTTATTCTTTACTGCTACTTTCAGAACCCTTCCACTCTTCCTCATCTAGATTTAGGATCCATTTCACACCCAACTAGCAATTTACCAAATCCAGAGATCACTTCCCTTCTTTACTAAAAACCATGTCTTTCTTTTTTGTCTAGCATCTTCCTTTCCATTTGCCTTAGCTTAGGGCTTTCAATATACATATATGAGCATATCCTTTTCAGATTATACTGATTGAAGGGTTAAAGACAAATGTGAGACTTACATACAAAACAATACTAATAAAGAAGGCAATTGAACTAGGACAAAGACTGCTTTAGTAACTTGTTTACCAGATGCTTATTTGCACAAAACCAACGACATATTTTGGGTTAAAAATGAGGAAACTCTGAACTCCACAACTATTGCATGATTATTGGACAAATGTCTGTTGAGTGGTTACAGTCTAGACTGCTAAAATAGGGATTTGGTAAATGAGCTGGTTGATCACAGTAAGATAAAAGTGATCTCTCATTAAGGGGCCCCGATCTTTAAACAGGAAGGTTTGCCAAAGAAAAACCTCAAAAGTTTTTCGGTGGCCAAAGTGAGACTTTACCTATTTATACTGTCACTTGCTGCCTGAGAAGTAAAAACCCTTTGAGACCAGCTAAGGAAGCAGAATTGGGGAAACTTCCCACCCCTACTCCCACTTCCTAAAGGGTCTTTGTCCTTTACGAAACAAGTCTTAGCTCTTAGCACTGATCTGGCAGCAAAAAGGCCCAGCCCAGGAAATGAATAAAGCCACCCAGCAGTGAATTTTTAAAAAACAGGGCCACAAAAGAGAAGTCCTTAACTTTAGAGATATGACCCCATAAGACCACTTCCATGGTCTTTTAAGTCTGTGCCTGTTTTCCCTCTGTGTATTTGGGGGAAAGTACATTTTGGGCTTATGGGTAGAATATATAACTGTTTTGTCTTTTATGTAAATGTCTACATTGAAAGTTATTGAAATCAGATGGTTGATTTGTTCATGGAAGTAGGTGGCAAAGGAGTTACAGTGTAGGAGTAGCCACTTACAAAGTAACCCACAGAGCCCAGAATGCTAACCTGTCACCATTCTGAGACCCAGCTTGCTGCAAGCAGGTGCAAGCTGAAGGAGACCAAGAAGATGATGTTAAGGGAACACTCATTACCAAACTCCTTAAACATGTTAGTTTTCCCATTCATCAAGCTTAACTTTAACAACCAACACCTTCAGTCCACCTTAGCCACACACAATTAATTATTGGTCATATTCTTGATTTCATTATTCCATATCTGTCCCATCTCTGCAAACAAAACTCTGAAATTCCTCTAATTGACCACAACCTCCTGTCCTTTTTTTTTTTTTTCCTTTTGTTTGCTAAGGCAAATGGAATTAAGTGACTTGCCCAGTGTTTGAGGTCATATTTGAACTCAGGTCCTGACTTCAGGGCTGGTGCTCTATCCACTGTACCACTTAGCTATCCCTTGTCCTTCTATCTAAACTTCATTCCCACAGCAACTCATAGCTGCTCTATCCTCTCATATCTTCCTAGCCCATCACTCCTACTTTGTTTCTCTCTTTAAAAGTTTCATGGTAGCTCTTCTTGTAATGACAAGTAACTGGAAACTAAGTGGATGCCCATCAGATGCGGAATGGCTGAATAAAATATGGTATATGAATGTAATGAAATGTTATTGTTTTATAAGAAATAATCAGCAGGACGATTTCAGAGAGGCCTGGAGAGACTTACGTGAATTGATGCTGAGTGAAGTAAGTAAAACCAGGAGATCATTATACACCATAACAAGATTATACAATGATCATTTCACTCACACACACACACACACACACACACACACACACACACGCCCCTTATTTCCCTCATTCCTATTGAATTCTGCTGAAGAAGTCACAAAACTATGCTAACCAACTCCATTACAAATTTATACTATCTAAATCTCAACTGGGCCATTTCTGCTCTACCACAATCCTTTTACTCTTCCATGATTCTTTGAATCCCTATTATATTCTCTAAAGCATCTATTTCAAACCTTCTCTCTTATTTGTTGTGTGACTCAAAGCAAGACATTTCACCTGTCTACCATCTGTAAAATGGGTGTGGTTATAGCACTTACCTCCCAAGATTGTTGGGAGGATCAAAGGAAATAATAACTGTAAAGTATTTAAGGACATACCTGGTATGTAGTAGATACAATATAAATGAAGTCAGTATTGCTATGGTTGTTCCCTATACATGATATTCCACTTTCCATCTTCATACCTTTCAACAAACAAGCCTATATGTGGAATGTTTTTCTTCCTTCTCACTTCTGTCTCATGGAAACTCTACTAAGTAGAAGCATTTTCTGATCTCCTCAATTGCTAATTCTCATAAAAAAAATTACTTGTACTTGCCTAGAATCTTTATTGTATATGCTTACCTATAAGTTTAAGGGCAGGGCAGACCCTTTGCACATTTTGTTTGTATTCTCAGCATCTAGTATAGTGCCTAATACATAGTAGATCTCTCAATAAATGCTTGTAATACAAACTAATCCATTAGAAATATTTTCTGAAATGCTTTTGAGTTTAAGTGTATTTAAAGAAAGAAATTTTTTATCATCTGTAACTTCATATATATACTCTCAAAAGCCCACTAAAACCAAAACAAATACAATGACATATAATCACTGTAGTAGGAATATCTGTAACTCTTAAATTTCTATTTGCTACCCATGAAACAGTTAATATTATGACTCTACAACACTCTCCATCTTAACTCGGAACTTTACTCTTCAAGCATTTGCTGAATATATAATATGCATAAGCACTATATTCAGGGCCTTGAAGGACAATTAGAGATTACTCAGTAGATAAATCATCAAAAGATATATAAACAAGTGGTCTACAAAAGAAAAACTCCAATCTATCAACTATTCCCCCCCCCTGAGGCTGGGGTTAAGTGACTTGCCCAGGGTCATACAGCTAGGAAGTGTTAAGTGTCTGAGACCACATTTGAACTCTGATCCTCCTGAATTCAAGGCTGGTGCTCCATCTACTGTGCCACCTAGCTGCCCCCAAGCTATCAACTATTACATGAAAGAATACTCCAAATCACTAATAATACAATAAATGAAAATTAAAACAACTCTTAAGGTTTCACCTCACCTGTCAAAAAAAAAAAAAAAGATACTTCAATGACCCTCTTTTCTTTCTTTTTCACTACCCTATCCACTTGGGGGAAGGGAGATGAAATGAAAACAAGGCCCTGGTAACAATAAAATCTATAGCCAACAAAAGCAAAATCAGGGAATGCTCCTTATGGGAAAAGCTTAATGAAATCTTGAATAGAGTTGATAGATCTTGCAGAAAGCAGCACAACATTCCAGGTAGGGGATATAAGGATATAAGAAAACTTTCAGGAAGAACCCATAGCTCTTATCTTGAGGTAAGTATGAAAAATGGCAAAAAACAAAAAACAAAAAAACAAAAAAACTGGCAATGATCTGCACAGGGCTTATAATGCTTATTTTTCTGACATACCCAAGTAATTATCAGTGCTCTTAGTGCAAGCTGACATCCCTCCTACAAGAAAAGATAAAAAGGCTCAAGAAGTCTCCCCATTTTAAAGCTTTATCAAGGAGAATAAGATGTTTCTTAAAACACAAAATAAGAAAGACAACATTCATCGTTAAAAAAAAAAAAAAAAAAAAAAAAAGGGCTTTTTCCTAACGAGAAAGAAGCTAAACACTGAGGATGATACACCCAATTGCTGTCCAAGGAACGAAGATGCCGACCTATAGGCAGATTCAGAAGAGGACCAACAGTATTTGGTTGATAAAGGCCTGAAGGGCACAATGAAGCAGTTATTTGTTGACCTGTTAATAGCAATAGAGGTCAAACTACATTCCCATGGCATGAGTCCAGAATCAACCTAGACCAGTCAAACTGGATGAGGAAGAACATTACTCACTTCTGATGATTCCCATGTGAATCAAGTGAACAGATTACAGAGTTATAGGCAAGAAATCTAAAGATTTAAGGAAGAGATAGTATTTTTATGGGACTATAGATTTAAAAAACTTTAAGGAATATTTAAAAAAACCAACAACACAACCCTTATTTTAAAGATGAAGAAATGGAGACTTGCCTGGGGACTTACCGGTTGTAGGTAGCAGATTTAGGATATGGATTTCTAGTTTCTTTGACTCTCTCCCCCAAACTGCATAACTACCAATCAAAGAAAAGGACTTCAGAAAAGAAAGGCAGATTTGAGCAGTCAATAGCTGGTTAAAGAGTATATGTCTGAGAACAGCCTTAGAAACAGCTAGGTGTCACAGTGTGACTTTACCCTAGAGTAAAAAAACTGGCATTGTTGTGAAAACCTAAATTCATCTTCAGATGAATTACCAGCCATATGATCCTGGCTGTGCAAGTCATTTAACCTCTAGCTTCAGTTTCCTTATATGCAAAAAGGGGATAATAAAACCATCTACTTTCCCGTATTGTTGTAGCATAAAATGAGATAGCATTTGAAAAGTTTTTGCAAACTTTAAAGCATTATATAAATTTGACCTATCAATAAATGCTAGCTTTTTTTTTTTCCCTTCTAGACCAAGGTTTAAAATATCCTGACCAGGTATAACAAGAACTTGTAAGAATATATTTGCTTTTAGACTTACAAATGTAATCAAAAGGGCTTTAAAATGAAAGGGAAGGTCAAGAGAAAAGTATTTATGAATATCCATGCAGTTAGATGCCATAGTTGTAGCTATAGGAGAAGAATAGAAGAGATGCTGAGGAATTCACTAGAAGCAAAATTTATAAAGGAAACAGCAATAAAACTCATGGCACTCAAATGTCAATACATAAATCCAATTCAACATATATTTATTGCAAATGCACAAAGTATTAGTAAGGAGTAAGTTGAACTATGAATTCTAATTCAAGACAGCAAATTTGACTTTATAGGTATCACTGAAATTTGGCAGAATGAGGCACATGACTAGAATGAGAAAAAGAAGCTTAATTCAAAGGATCAGATAATCAAAAGTAAAGAGGGTAATGGGATGGAATGTCATTGCATTTAAAGGAATTATTTAATCTCCTGTGAGAAAATCCAGAAACCAGAATGAGAAGCATTCAAATATAAATTAAAAGAGGCAGAAACAGAAGTGATACTGTCAGTGGAGAATACTAACGACTACCTAGAAAAGGAAGCAGATGAATCTGTCAGACATATATCATGCCAAAAACAGAGAGGCACGATAGAGCAGTAGAAGAACTTGATTTAACTAGATATCTTCTGAAATTCTTTCTTTGCCCAAAGGAGAGTTGTTAATTTTCTGACTTAATGTGGTAACAACTTTATCCTTCAATATATTCTTAATATGTACCAGGCAGTGCAAATACAAATACAAGCAAAAAAAAAAAAAAAAAAAAAGTCTATCCTCAAGGAGCTTACCTCCTACCAAGAAAAGACAACATATAAAAGGAAGGAGGAAGAAAAAAGGTACCAAGAGTAAGGAGTGGAGAATTCAGAGAGAAAGTAAGATACAGCTGGTCCAAATACTCTCCAAGTTCTGGGAGGAACCAATCAATCAGAGATAAGAGTAAAAGGAGATTCTGACCGGAACTGACCAATCAGAAGAAGAAACTAAAGGAGCAAAGTAAACTTGCAGGGTAAAAAGGCTCCTGTAGCATGGTGGAGAAAGCCTAGGGCACTTGAGCCCAAAGAGAAACGAAGAATAAAGGTAAAGGAATCAATAAATGGAACAACTATCATGGATCTGATTTTCACCAGGAAAAAAAAATACATTTGCTAATGAAGGAAGGCCAGGAACTTTGGAGAGAAGAGATCAACTCCCCTCCATTAGAATTTGTAATAGAGGGGGAAAAAAGATTAGTCTGACATGCATCCTACGTTTTAGGAGAGCAAATTTCAAGGTGCTCTGACAAATTAAGTTATGGGGCAACTCTAAGAAGATAAACAATTTAATAATCATTACATTATATTACAAAATATCATCTTCACAAAATATAATACAGCTTTATAGCAGTACATTTGAAAAAAATCTAGGGATTTTAGCTCTGTGAGTTTATATAAATGCTATAGCAATCCCCCAAAATGATGCACTCTTAGGATGTATTAAAATAGACATGGCATCAAGAAGGTAACAACTTTATCCTAGTCACGTTGCATCAGATGAATTATGTTTATTTCTGGGTATCATATTTTAAAAAGGATACTGAATAAGCTGGAAAATATTCCAGGTAGCAACTAGCAAAGAATTTCAAGATCACACTATGAAAGGACTGAAGAAAATGGAGCCTGGAGAAGCACAGACTGGAGAGGAGAGATATACAGTAAGTGTCTTCAAATATTTGAAGAACTGTCATGTCAAAGGGTATATCAGGCTTCTTCTAATCTAAACTTCCTTATAATTAGAGAGATCCAAATGTGCAATAGGTTGTCAAGAAAGGTAGTAGATTCTTCCTTAATTATAAGTTAGATTCAGAATTGGGAAGGATCTCAAAGGTTATCTTGTCCATTCCCCTCATTATACAGATGAGAAACTGAGGCCTGTGGAAGTAAGTTGCCTTTGAGTCATCTTACTTAGGAGCTAAAGCTCCTTCCATTGTACCAATATTCAATTGTTCATGTATGATTTGAAACCTTCTCAGGTTCCTTTCAACTCTGACATCATGTGAATCTTGGAACAGAAAAGGACCTCAAAAGATCATTTAGTCTGTCATCTTCATTTTTACAGATGAGGAAACAGCTTTAGTTCCTCTAAGGTCATAGAACAAGTTGAAGAACTAAGAAAAAAATTTGGTTGTCTAAATTAAAATCCAATGTTCTTTTCATTGATGATGTTAATGCTTTATGAATAAAAAGTGTTCAACAGGAGTAGCAGATAATAAAATATTAAAATAGTATAACAAAATAGCTAATTTTGGTAATAGTTTTCTTTTACATTACAATTACAAAGAATTGAAATATCATCTTTCTTGACTTTCACAACAATCTCTATGAAGTAGAGAGTTTGAATAAAATTATCTTCACTTCACAGACAAAGAAAGGGAGGTTCTCAGGGGAAATTATTTGGCCAAGGTCATAAAGCTAGTAAGTGGCACCACTAGGATTGAAGCATAGGTCTCTTGTTTCCTAATCTAGGGCTGTTGTGAAGACAGCATTTGTCAACTTCATAGCACTATCTAAAAATTGAGCAATCATTAAATTGTACTATAAAGTCACATTAGGATCACAGTCTGCTGGAAGAAACCATGTAATCCAGGTGTTCTTCATGTTCTCATGAAGAAACTAAAAAGACTAAAGTTATTATGTTGAGGAATAATCATAAAGAACATATCTCCTTTTACAAGTACATATTTACTAAAGCTATACATATTCAAATTAAAACACAGGCAAATACTTTAAGAGGCTTTAGGAAAAGTAAATTCTTTGGTGTTATAAAACTATAATTTCTTTTAAGTAATAATTTCCATTTTTAAATAATGCTTTTCTGAAAAAATCCACAAGACCTAATTTAATTAGCTCTGTTCTATACAAAAAACACAGCTAGTTGGAACAGAGGATAGAATCATTTTGAAAACTACATAAAAGTACTAGTTAGATGATAATAATTGTTATTATTATTATTTTGGATACTGCAAAGTTCATAGAAATAGGTAAACCAAAACTTCTAATAGAAATATTAAATATATAAGGTCTGATCTAAGTCTTAAAAAACAGAGACTGTTGGGGTAACTTGAACCTCTACAATATTACAAAAGAGGTATGCTGTAGTGTACATCCTAATCTCTGAGAACGCAAATATTAACCTTTAAAATTTCTTCTCCTGGAAGTATATATGAGATCTAAAAAAGAAAAGATACAAAAAGTAACTACTATATAGTTAGTAGAAGATCAAGATGGCAAAGGGCTTAATCTAGACTTTGAAAAGTCTGGGACTTTTGACTCCAGACTTGCTTAAATTCTCATATTTATTCTCTCTCAAAATTGAATCCTTTAAAAGACAATATAATTCAATTCTACAGTTCTGTCAGGGGTCTTTCCGATGACTAATTTAGAAAGAGGTCAGCACCAAGTCATTTAAAAACTTCAAAAAAAGTCATTTTTATTATTATTATTATTTTTTTAAATAAGTGCTTTCTACTGTTTTGTTACAATATGTATGGTTCCCCTCCAAAAAAAAATGTTTAAAGAGAATCGTCTTTAATACATTTACATTAATGCATTTTGTAATCTGTTCTTTCATGCTAAAATTATTTATTAAATGTACTTTATTTGTCCAATTACATTAGGACCACCTATTAAAAGCATGTATTTTTCTTGCTAAAATGGGGATGGCAAAAAAGGAATTACTATGAACTACTTCCAACTGAAGAGCATGTATGTAATCTATCTAATTTAAAGACTATCTTGGAAGACAAATAGTGAAAAAGAATTTTTATATAACTTTTTAAAAGGAGATAATCATTTTCAAATATATAAAGAACTGAATAGAATTTAAAGGAATGTGAATCAATCATCAATTCATAAATGATCAATGGATACGAACAGGCAGTTTTTGAAAGAAGAAATTAAAGCTATCCCTACTCATATGTTTTAAAAGATTCTAAATCACTACTGCTTAGAGAAATGCAAATTAAACAACTTTGAGGTACCATCTCACATTTAATCAGATTGGCTTTTATGACAGAAAAGGAAAATGACTAATGTTGGAGGGGATGTGGGAAAAAGTGATACACCAAGATACTGGTAGTGGAGTTGTGAACTAATTCAATCACTCTGGAAAACAATTTGGAACTATGACCAAAAGGCTTAAAAAAAAAAAAAAAGGAAGAAAGAAAGAAAGAAAGGGATCTATATGTACAAAAATATTTACAGCAGTTCTTTTTGAGATGACATTGAAATTGAAAGGATGCCTATAAATTGGGGAATAGTTGAACAAGTTGTAGCATATGGCTGTGATGAAATACTAGAAATGATGATCAGGATGGTTTCAGAAAAAATTTGTATGGCTTATATGAACTCATGCAAAGTGAAGTGAGCAGAATATGGAGAACACTGTACAAAGTAACAGCAATAGCAAATAGTACAATGAAGAACAGCGAATGAGTTGGTTATTTTCAGCAACACAATTCTAAAGAATTTACAATAAAAATGCTATCCAATTCCAGAGAAAGAAAAAGTAATAGAATTTGAATGCAGAATGAAGCATTATTTTTTATTTTTTAAAAATTATATAAACAAAGTAAACTGATTGTAGCAGATTCCTAGTTTTACATGCAATCGCCAATTTTTTAGTTTTCTTTGTACATAGAAATGTTCATGTTAACTAATGTTTGTTTAGTATGTAGTAGTAAAAAAAATTAAAAATTAAAATTTAAAAAAATCTTTTAAAAATGCTACTATTAACTGTTTTGGAGATTTGAAAATGAGTTGGCTCATTATCTTCAACACTATAAGAGTTAATTGAAACAAGAAGCCTGATATGGTTTCTTCTAATGAGTTCAATTTTCTTTATAATTCACCAAATACACATGATGTATTGGGAGGTGTCTTCTCCCCTTCTATCCATCTATCTAAATTCTTCTACCTATCTTTTCCATTAAACTATCAAGACTACTCAAGCTTAAATTGACTTTTTTTCTTTTTCTGAATTCTTTAGTCTGAAAACATAGTAGCACCAAGTCATAAACTGTTTAAGTATTATTCTTGAATCTTTAATATTACAGATCTCATCTTTCCAACCAAATTAAATATCCCAAGCTAAGTTTGTCCATTTCAAAGATGAATCCTTATGGATGGGTCTTTCTTTTTCGCATCTATTCTTCTGGAAATTATATATTATTTCAATTCATAGCACACTGTAGTCTCTGAAGAATTAGAACTGTAGATAGCCCAAAAGGAATATGATGGATGTGAACAGACTACAACCTATCAACAAAGAACCGAATAGGAAAAATTATATAAAAAATGACAGCAGAGAGGCAAATTATGAAAATGTACCAATAGATAGGCAAGTCTAGACCAACTCATGCAATATGACAATATCTAGAGGAAGGCTTCCACTATTCAGAGTGGAACTCCTGTGGGTTAGGGAAGACACAAGGTATGGTCAGAAGGTATGTATCTATAGGTTGTCCCTGAAAAGATCACCCATTTGACATCCCTGAAACTTTTAATAGTTTGATAACTATATCAAAATAATTAGCTTCCTTTATAATCCCATGTATTTTATACACTCAAAAAACATTCTGAAAAGTGATTCAGAGGCCTGACTAGACTGCCAAAGGAGTCCATAAAGTTAAGAACCACTGCTATATAACAATTAGCGGATGTTCAATATATTACACATTTAAAATTTTCTACATATGTCTGAAAAACCTATGTTAAAACAACAATAAACCAAAACTTCAAAAGTGTGATCAACACAGCTGCCAAAATGATATACCAAAACAGACAAACATATCATTTACCTAATAAAATTTTTTCAATACCTCCTTACTTCTTTAAGGATAAAATCCAAAATCTTCAGCTTGACATTTAAAATTCTCTAGTCTAATTTCTAACTCCTTTTTCATTCTTATTCCATATTTCCCTTCATCTTTCACTTCAGTCAAAATGACTCACCAGCTGTATCCCAAACAAAGCATTCTATTTCCTGCTTCCCATCAATCAATAATCCATTTATTAAGTGCCTATTTCATGCCTTTTTTCAAGTCCCTTATGTCTGAAACGCACTTGTTTCTCTTAGCTTCCCACAAATGCCTAGCCACCTTCACGTGAAGTCTTTCCTGCTTTTCCTACTTTTGTATTCTTCATCTCTTGAAATTATTCCATTAAATACATGTTTATTGATAAATTTTTTTCTGTATTCCTTTCCATCTCATCAATGAATACATCACATAACAAGGAGTATAGAAAAATTAGCAAGCATGATTAATATAGCAAAAAAAAATTTTTGACAATATATTCAGTGTTCCCCACACATACTCCCTCACCTACACTCCACCTCCACAAAACAGTGAATTTCCTTCTCATATTTTTTTTTTGAGAACAAACTAGCTCTTTTATTTTTAAAAATTATTTCATGTTGGTTGTTCTTTCCATTTACATTACCTAATCACTATATATGTACATATTTTGTTCTCCTCTGCTCATTTAACCCTGCTTTAGTTCAGGGAAGTTTGTTTTTCTGTTTTTATCTGTACTTACCATTTCTTAAAGCAATAATATCAAAACTCAAATAGAAAAAGAAGTATATTAACGTAGAAAATCATAGGTAAACATTATCTATGTTGTACTATTATTTATTTTGTCAAACATTTCTCAATTACATCTAATATGGTTCAGATCCTACTGGGGGATGCTGCAGGTTTGTAGGGAGTTAGACACTTCTGTCTTACAATCAAAGTACACCCACAGTACCTCCCTTGGAAGATTGCAGTGAGGTTCAAAAAGTATTCTCCAAATTCTAAAGTGCTTGGTAAATGTTAGTCATTATTACTTTGATGATGTGGTAAAAGGTGAAACCCTTTAGGTTTATCATTCACCAAAGAATGAAGAGAAGCTCTGAAAAATAAGTTGGGCATTAAATAAAGAATCAAAGAATGTTGGGAGAACATGAAATCATGGAGTTAGGAAAAAACTGTGACAAGAGGAAAAGAAGTGTTTAGTGTTTTGTGGGAAGTGGTCAAGGTGTTAAATGTAGCACCAAACAGACAAGTCAACTCTGGTTGACTCTGAAAGGAGACATACATAGCTCTGAAGTTGGCATTGCCTCAAAACTCCAAAGTTAACTGGTGAACTGCCATAGACATGTTTCAGAAAGTTTAAATAACACCTAAGAATTTACCAAAACAGTGTTCCTTTTATGCTATTAACAAGGACAAAATAACATGAATCCTGACAGAATCACTACCAATTGTGATTTTTAAGATTTCAAAGCAACTTCATTCAAATAAAAGACTAGAAGAAAAGGAAAGCAAGTAAAGTTTTATTACATCCTGGTCAGACAAAAATCCACAAACTTGAGTTAGTGGGCAGCACAGAGTAAAAAACAAGACACAAGGATATATCAGTACCAAAAGCATCATGACCTTAGAAAAGTTATTTAACATCTTGGATCCTCTGTTGCCCAAATTGAGAATATGAGAATAACATACTGCCATCTCACAGAACTATTGAGAGGCTCAAACATGACAATTTAGATAAAACTTGATTATAATCAGTTATTATGTGTTATTCATTAAAGAAGCTTACTACAGGAGGTAAGGTCAAGATGGCAAAAGTAAAAGCAGAGATTTGCTTGTGCTCTGCCCTAAACTCCTCCAAATACTTTTAAATTATGATTCTAAATAAAGTTTAGAGCTACAGAACCCACAAAAATATGGAATGAAACAATTTTCCAGCCCAAAACAATTTGAAAGCTTGGCAGGAAAGGTCTGTTGAACCAGAATAAGGAAAGAGGATAGACCAGATCCCAGAAAATCAGGAGAAAGCCTTGGTGCAAATGAATCAGTGGCAACAGTGGCAGTTTCCAGACCTCTCAGGCTATTGATGGTAAGGGAATCAGGGAACAGGTCATAAGGAGATTTACAGTGGGGGGGGGGGAGTCACTTTGCTGGCACCAGGAGCAGGACTCTGCTATATTGCCCTTGACTAAATGCAGGTTACAATCGTGGGTCTTTGTCCCAATGCTAAGAGAACCAATAGCACAGCAATGCTTAGGGCCATAGGGGAGAAGGCCGGACTCTGGTTACAGTTCCAGAGTGAAAAAAGTGTTTGGGATAGCTCACAGGTAGGGCATAGTACAGGAGAATTGTTAACATACCTCTCTTTGGGTCATACGGCGCTGGAAGAGCCAAAAACTTACATTATCTCTGAAAATAACTGCACAAAAAATCTGAAGTTTGTGATAGTGCCCTCTCCACTTGGGAAGCAGAACACCACTTTTGTATAGAGTGAAAAAATAAAAAATAGCCTGGAAAATGAGCAAACAACAGAAAAAAATTCTGACCATAGAAAGTACTAGAGTGACAAGGAACATATACTCAGAAGACAACAAAGTCAAACAAAGACTGTACCCAAAGCCTCAAAGAAAAATATGAATTGGTTGTCAGGCCCATGGAAAGCTCAAAAAAGGATTTTTAAAATCAAGTAAGAGAGATTGAGGAAAATGAGAAATGAGAATGATATAAGAAAATCATGAAAAAAGAGCCAGAACCTTGGTAAAACACACACACACACACACACACACACACACACACACACACACACACACACTATGAAGAAAACACCTTAAAAAACAGACTAGGCCAAATGGTAAAAGAGGAATAAAAATCCAATGAAGAGAAGAATGTTTTTAAAGCAGATTTAATCAAATGGAAAAGGAGATCACAAAAGCTCAAAGAAGAAAATAATTCCTTAAAAATTAGAATTGAGAGAGGCAGCTAGTTAGTGTAATGGATAGAGCATCAGCCCTGAAGTCAGGAAGACCTGAGTTAAAATCTGGCCTCAGACACTTAGCACTTCCTAGTTGTGTGACCCTGGGCAAATAACATAGTCCCAATTGCCTCAGCAAAAAAACAAAAACAAATAAAAAGACAGCCTATTTATCATCTTTGAAGATTGTATAATCTAGAATTCTAGAATCAAAGGGTAAAATAGAAACTAAAAGAATTTGCCAATCACCTCTTGAAAGAGATCCCAAGATTATAGCCAAATTCTAGATCTCCCAATTTAAGGAGAAAATACTGCAAGCAGCCAAAAAGAAACAATTCAAATATCACGGAGTTAATCAAGATAACACAAGATTTAGCAACTTGTACATTAAAGTACTGGAAGAATATGATAGTCTAGAGGACAAAGGAGTTAATATTACAATCAAGAATCACCTACCCAGCAAAACTGAGCATAATCCTTCAGGGAGAAAAAATAGACATTTAAACATTCCTAATGAAAAGACCAGAACTGAATAGAAAATTTGACTTTCAAACACAGATGCAAAAGAAGCATTAAAAGGTAAACAGAAAGGAGAAATCATAAGGGATTTGATAAAATCAAATGAATTATATGGCAAACTTTCTCATTATTAGGGTAGTTAGGAGGAATATACATGGAAAGCTAAATGTGATGGTATCATTATCTAAAAAAATAAAATTAAGGCATGTGAAAGAAGAAAGCACTGGGAGAAGGAGAAAGGGAGAGGATAAATGGGGAAGTATGGAAAGGAATACATAAACTTAACTCTCATAGGAACTGGCTTAAAGAAAAAAAATAATATACTTGGTTGGATGTAGAAATCTATCTTACCATACAGAAAAATAGAAAGGGAAGGGGAGACAAGAGGAGAAAGCAGGAAGAAGCTGACAGAAAAGAGGGCAGTTTGGAGGAAGTAAAAGTCTGAAACAAAATAATTTTTACCCTATGGATAGGGTAAAAGAAGAAAGAGAATAAAAGCAGGGGGAAATAGGATGGAGCAAAATACATAGCTGGTAAGAATTACTGTGAAAAAATTTTGACAGTAAGTTTCTCTGATAAAGACTTCATTTCTCAAACATAGAAAACTGAAGCAAATTTGTTGAATTAAGAGCCATTTCTCAATTGACAAATGGTCAAATGATATGAACAGGCAGTTTTCAAACAAAATAATCAAAGGTATTTACAATCATCTGGGAAAAAATAATCTATATCATTATTGAGGAGAGAACTACAGATTTTAAAAAACTTCTACATATCAGACTGGTTAATATGATAGGTAAGGAAAATGACAAATGTTAGAGGATATGCGGAGAAAATAAAACATCAATGCACTATTGGTAAAATTGAATACTGATTCAACCATTCTGAAGAGCAATTTAGAACTGTGCCCAAAAGGCTATAAAACCATGCATACCCTTTGACCAAGCAATATCACTAAGTCTGTATCCCAAAAAGATGAAAAACAAAAAGGAAAAGGACCTATGTATACAAAAATATTTATAACAATGATGGCAAAGAATTGGAAATTGAGGGGGTAGCCACCAATTGGAAAATGGCTGAAGAAGTTGTATATGATTGCAATGAAAAAGTATTGTGCTTTAAAAAACGATGAGCAAGATGCTCTCAGGAAACCATGGAAAGACTTATAGGAACTGATGCAAAAAGAAATGAGCAGAACTAGGAGAACATTGTACACAGAAATAACAACATTGTATGATGATCTACTATAAATAACAAATACTCTCATCACAATACAGTGACAAGACAATTCTGTAGGACTTCCAATATTCAGAGAAAGAACTGGTAGAGCCTGAATACAGATCAAAGATAGTTTTGCAAAACTACACATGTATAAGCTAATGTTAAATTGCTTGCCTTGTCTCAAAGCAGTGAAGAAAGAGGAAGAGAATTCAGAACTCAAAATTTGAAAAAAAAAAAAAAAAAAAAAAAAAAAAAAAAAAACTAAAATTGTTTTTACATGTGATTGGGAAAAAATAAATTAAATAAGATTTTTAAAAAAGAGGTTTATCACAGGGCAAATGCTTTTTATCTCATTCCCATCCTTTCCAATGTTTAGTTTATGAAAAAAACAACGGTTACATGTGAATTCTACCAAACATTTAAAGAACAACTAACTCCAATGCTATATAGACTATTTGAAAAAATAGGTATTAAAAGAGTCCTACCAAATTCCTTTTATGACACAGACATGGTACTGATACCTAAACCAGGTAGAACGAAAACTGAAAAAGAAAACTATAGACCAATTTCCTTAATGAACATTGATGCTAAAATCTTAAATAAGATATTAGTAAAAAGACTTCAGAAAATCATCCCCAGGATAATACACTATTTATACCAGGAATGCAGGGCTGGTTTAATATGAGGAAAACGATTAGTATAATTGACCATATTAATAATCAAATTAATAAAAACATACGATCATCTCAATAGATGCAGAAAAAGCATTTGATAAAATCCAACATCCATTCCTACTAAAAGCGCTTGAGAGTATAGGAATAAATGGACTATTCCTTAAAATAATAATGAGCATATATTTAAAACCGTTAGTAAACATCATATGTAATGGTGATAAACTAGAACCTTTCCCTGTAAGATCAGGAGTGAAACAAGGTTGCCCACCATCACCATTACTATTCAATATAGTACTAGAAACTCTAGCCTCGGCAATAAGAGCCGAGAAAAAGATTCAAGGAATTAAGAGTAGGAAATGAGGAAATCAAATTATCACTCTTTGCAGATGACATGATGGTATACTTAGAGAACCCCAAAGACTCTGCTAAAAAGCTATTAGAAATAATTCAGAATTTTAGCAAAGTTGCAGGATACAAAATAAATCCACATAAATCCTCAGCATTTTTATACATTAGCAACACAATCCAACAGCAAGAGATACAAAGAGAAATTCCATTCAAAATACAGTCGATAGTATAAAATATTTGGGAATATATCTACCAAAGGAAAGTCAGGAATTATATGAGCAAAATTACAAAACACTTGCCACAAAAATAAAGTCAGATTTAAATAAGTGGAAAGACATTCAGTGCTCTTGGATAGGCCAAGTGAATATAATTAAGATGACAATACTCTCTAAACTAATCTATTTATTTAGTGCTATACCAATCAGACTCCCAAGAACCTATTTTAATGGCCTAGAAAAAATAACAACAGAATTCATATGGAAGAACAAAAGGTCGAGAATTTCAAGGGAAGTAATGAAAAAAAAATTAAATGATGGTGGTCTAGCTGTACCTGATCTAGAACTATAAAGCAACAGTCACCAAAACCATTTGGTATTGGCTAAGAAATAGACTAGTTGATCAGTGGAATAGGTTAGGTTCACAGGGCAAGATAGTGAACAACTATAGCAATCTAGTGTTTGACAAACCCAAAGATCCCAACTTTTGGGATAAGAATTCATTATTTGACAAAAACTGCTGGGAAAACTGGAAATTAGTATGGCAGAAACTAGGCATGGACCCACACTTAACACCACATATTAAGATAAGATCAAAATGGGTCCAAGATTTAGGCATAAAGAATGAAATCATAAATAAATTGGAGGAACATGGGATGGTTTACCTCTCAGACTTGTGGAGGAGGAAGGAGTTTGTGTCCAAGGGAGAACTAGAGACCATTATTGATCACAAAATAGAAAATTTTGATTACACCAAATTAAAAAGTTTCTGCAAACAAAACTAATGCAAACAAGATTAGAAGGGAAGTAACAAATTGGGAAAACATTTTTACAGTTAAAGGTTCTGATAAAGGCCTCATCTCCAAAATATACAGAGAATTGACTCTGATTTATAAGAAATCAAGCCATTCTCCAAATGATAAATGGTCAAAGGATATGAATAGACAATTTTCAGATGATGAAATTAAAACTATTTCCACTCATATGAAAGAGTGTTCCAAATCACTATTGATCAGAGAAATGCAAATTAAGACAACTCTGAGATACCACTACACACCTGTCAGATTGGCTAAGATGACAGGAAGAAATAATGATGAATGTTGGAGGTATGTGGGAAAACTGGGACACTGATGCATTGTTGGTGGAGTTGTGAAAGAATCCAACCATTCTGGAGAGCAATCTGGAATTATGCCCCAAAAGTTATCAAACTGTGCATACTCTTTGACCCAGCCATACTACTACTGGGCTTATTTCCCAAGGAAATACTAAAGAAGGGAAAAAGATCTATATGTGCCAAAATGTTTGTGGCAGCCCTTTTCATAGTGGCTAGAAGCTGGAAAATGAATGGATGTCCATCAATTGGAGAATGGTTGGGTAAATTATGGTATATGAATGTTATGGAATATTATTGTTCTGTAAGAAATGACCAACAGGAGGAATACAGAGAGGCTTGGAGAGACTTATATTAACTGATGCTGAATGAAACAAGTAGAACTAGGGGATCATTATACACTTGGACAATGATACTGTATGAGGATGTATTCTGATGGAAGTGGATATCTTCAACATAGAGAAGAGCTAATCCAATTCCAATTGATCAATGATGGACAGAATCAGCCACATCCAGAGAAGGAACACTGGGAAATGAGCGTAAACTGTGAGCATTGGTTTTTGTTTTGTTTTGTTTTGTTTTTCTTCCCAGATTATTTTTACCTTGAGAATACAATCCTTCCTTTGCAACAACAACAACAACAACAACAAAATTCGGTTCTGCACATATATATTGTACCTAAGATATACTTTAAGATATTTAATATGTATGGGAATGCCTGCCATCTAGGGGACGGGGTAGAGGGAAGGAGGGGAAAAACTCAGAACAGAAGGGAGTACAAGGGATAATGTTGTAAAAAAAAAAAATTTACCTATGCATATATACTGTCAAAGAAAATGTTATAATTATAAAAATTAATAAATTAATAAAAAAAACAAAAACAAACAAACAAAAAAAACTCTTTTTAGCAAGCCCTGCCAAGTTGTAGGAACAGTGTTATGGTAACATTGAAAATATGTTCAATTTACAGGGCCCTTATCTCATGTCCTGTGTTTTCCTTTTACATGTATATTGACGAACTGACCTTTTTATACTACTTTCAATTGTTTCAAATGGCCATATTAAAAAGAAATAATGCAATAAAAAAAAAAAAAAGAAAAGAAAAAGACAACGGCTATCAAATATTAATTCCATGAGAGGATAATTTATTCCTCATAAATAACTCACTGTGACCTTGGACAAGTCAGCCAAGTTAGCCATCCAGGCAGTCAACAAACATTTATTAATCGATTACTTACTATAAGCTCGAGGCACTGAGGATGTAAAGAAAAGCAAAGAGATTCCCTGAAGGAGCTAACATTCTAATGGAAGAAGACAAATTACACTTAATTACTATGTCTGATGATGTAATAGACCTGTACTAAACACTGGAGATACAAATAATGTGAGTTTCCTCTTTTGGATTCAAAGAGTCACTATCATAATTCAAGCTCTAATCAGCTTTCAGAACTAATGCAATAGCTTTCTAATTGATCTCCCTATCTCAAGTCTCTCCCCACAGCTGCCAAAGTGATTTTCCTAAAGAGCAGATATGTATATATATATATATATATATATATATATATATATATATGTAGATATAGATAGATAGATAGATATAGATATATCCTTCTACTCAATAAACTCCAGTGGTTCCCTATTATATTCTAGATCAAATGTAAAATCATATTTTGCATTTAAAGAGCTCATTAATAACCTCCCTCCCCTAGTCTACATTTCCATTCTTTTTATACTTTATTCCAGGGGTTCTCAAACTACAGCCTGAGGGCCAGATGCGGCCCCCTAAGGATGTTTATGCGGCCAGCAGGGTTATGGCAAATGGGCTGAGGGGCTGAGACAGAGTGTGAGTTTTTGTTTTTACTATAGTCTGGCCCTCCAACAGTCTGAGGGACAGTGAATTGGGTCCATTTAAAAAGTTTGAGGACCATATTCCCTTCCATGCACTTTGTAATCCAGCTACACTGGCCTGTATGTGCATGACACGCCATATCTCACATATAACATATTGGGTTGTCCTCTGTCACTAGAGTGTTCTCCCTCCTCATCCTTCATCTCTGAAGATTCTCTGGGTTTCTTCAAGATTCAGCTAAATGCCATCTTCTGCAAAAGATTTTTGTTTTCCCTTTTGCTACTACCTTCCCTTTGGGGATTACTTCTCATTGACTCTGTACATATTTGGTTTGTATGGGGTTAAGTTGTGTCTTCCTTTTCCCCTTTAGAAAGGGACAGCAGCACTGGGGAAAAAAAAAAAAAAAAAAAAAAAAAGAAAAGAAAAGAAAGAAAGCAGACAGAGCACTATATACTGGTCTATATACAGGTCATACTGATAAAATTGCCATTTGTCATACCTATCCAATTTTTGTGTCTCACTGTGCCCTAGAAATGTTCTCATTAGATCTTAAATCTTCGCTCAAACGCCATTCTCAGGAAAAGACTTTCTTCATCTCTTTCCCCAATCCCATTCTTCCAGTTAGTGTCTTTTCCTCTAAGGTTACTTTCTATTGGTTCTCTCTCTATAACTTGTATCTATACCTATAATAGGAACTTCAAGGGCTGTTTTTTATTTTTTCTTTATTTTTTTAGTGCTTAAAGCAGCATCTGCCATGTAGTAAGCTCTTTAAAATTCTTGCTGCTAGATCAATTGGTCTGCCTAAATTTATGGAAGAGAAAAATAAAGAGTTATGCTAAAGTTGATTTGGGGAATTAAACTACTTCTCTCATAGTGATGAGAAAGTTATATGGAAGAATTCTCAACACTTGGCAGGGACTAATTTCAGGGTAAGACAAGAAGTCCAGAGTGGCGTATTAGAAAGTAGAAGGACTTGAAGGTAGATAAAAATTACCTTATAGTTTCCAAACATAGTTCAAGGGTCTAGTTTCATTTACCTACTTCCCCAAACCTAATATTCCCTTATTTCTCAACACATCAAACAAGAAATTATGACCCCTTAATTATGTCTGCTGATTTCATCACCTTTTGGTTCTGAATCATATCAACCAAACACTTACCCTCAATCCTCTTTCCTCCCTCCTACTTCCCAGACAATCTGATTGTGCATGATATATCACTTAAAACTAGTCTGAAGAGATGAACTGAAGTCATAAAGACAGCTTTAGGTAATCAAGGCTGACTTAGAAAAGGCAGAAAAGAAAAAAGCGAACATGAATGCAATCCCAGTAAAAATCCCATGGACATATTAAAGGCATTTGAAAGGAACCAGGGGAATCCCATGCATGGTTTAAATCCCATAAGAGCTATGTATACATATATCTATACACAGAAACATACACATTCTACATATTACACATTATAATTTTCAAATTCATATTCTCATTTGGTCCTCATAACAATCAAGTAAGGAAGATAAGACCTATCCTTATTTTATAGACAAGGAACCAAGATTACATGGCTATTTATCCAAATTGGAACCCAAATCCTTTGAGTCTAACTAGGGATGCCTCCCCTCCCAAAACTATTTCAGAATAATCCCGTGTCTTTTTAAAGAAATAATATTTGTTAAATATCCATTATGTGTAAGCTACTCCTCCCCATTGTTATTTCTCCAATATGTATTTTGTCACGTGAACTAATCAAGAAAAACTTTTTTGATGGACATTACTGTATAATAACTGACAACATTGTGGACCCAAGAACAACATACCTAAAACCTAAGTTTTAGGTCCTAGGGATAAAGGAGTAATTTATAATAATTACTCAAAATTAACATATATCTACATGTTCAGGGTCTAAAGTTAAGCAAGCAGCAGGCCTAGGAGAAATAAACATTCACTCATGACCTTTTTGTTATGTTGTCATGGGAATCTATGTTTGCAATGGAACTGAGAGTTATTTGCTGCAAACAGATGATGGTATTCTCTTAGCCTAGTGATAAAGGAAGCAGTAAAAGGAGCTTGGTTTGACTGGAAATGAAGAATAGCTGTGGCAAAAGAAAGAACAATCCAAATTTGAGATGTTGTGAACAGGTTAGAACACTCTGTTTTGGGGTTTTTTTCCCCATCATCACAATCAGTTAAGAAGTCTAAATCTGGATGGTGGAACAAACACCAAAGTAGTAGAAAACCAGATCTGAGTCTCTCAACTCTGCTACCTATGAATTGCCACTTCAACTCTGAGATTCTATAAAGTAGGAATAAAATACTCATCCTAAACTACCTACAAGGATTTATGGTTTTTTGGGGGGGATAAAATATAAAATGCTACATAAATGTAAGGTATTGTTAGAAGAGAAAGTAGAGCAAAAAGATTACTGAAAGATTACAAAAGTGAAAACAAGGCAGAACTAGAGCTAAGGTGAGGAAGCAGAGTTTAGTAAAATAGAAGGCACCAAGCATACTTAAAATAAAGGAAAAAAGAAAACAACAAAACAGTAACAAGGAGAAGGGCATAAAAAAGCAAGCAATATTTAAAGTCTTTTGCAAACTAACTGTGCAGAAATTCCATCCACCACCTAGTTAACTTTCTTCTAGCTTTCTGTATACCTTCAAGATATCAATGTAGTCTTCCAGAACCACAAAGGATAAATGACAACAAAAAGCTAGAAAAAACAAATTAACCCAGTAATGCCAGCATAGGAGCTGGCCTTCAAAGGAGGGAAGACTCTAATAAGATCCGAAGGTTCAAAGGTGCCACACAAATACATGCTAAGAAAGCATTTCCAAGGCTGGGAAGGAAAATAGAAAAGGAACAAAAAAAAAAGCAACCAAATTAAGACTATTATTTTATCCTCAGAAGAAATACATTGTGACAAAGGACAGAGCCAAGGGGAAGTGATGATTCAAAGTTACTCTACTACAGAATAGCTGTTCCACTTTCTATAGTTAAGCTACCAGAGTTTATCTGGGGCAAATCAGTCCTGTGTAAGTTTTTTGTCTTCATTCTCTACTTCTTCCTCTATGGGAGCAAATAATTCCAATCCTAGGGAATTGATCCATTTGTAGAGAGCTAAGTTCAGGGGACAGAACTATGATCATAGAGTCAGAAAGACATGAGTTCAAATTCAGTTTATATCATTTAATAGTCAAATAACTCAGCATGTCATCCTATCTGTCTTTGAATTGTTGTGATAATAAATAAGATGTTTCAAAATCATTTTGTAAACTTAAAGAACAAAAAACAAAACAAAAAACCCCACTACTTTGAGAATCAGTAACAGGTTAAAAATCAGTTAAAGAAAAATGCAAACTACTTCAAAATTATTTGTAACTGCTAGGATGACAGGGGTGATTTCTGCAATTATTATTTTGTATAAAAAAATGACAAATAAAGAATAATAGAAACTTACATGAACTCATGAAAAATGAAGTAAGCAAGAGCCAAGAAAACAATACATAGTGGGTGAAACAATTTAAACAGAACCACAATAAATAAATAAATAAATAAATGTGAATGTTGCAAAATTAAAAGGCATAGCTTAAAGAGATCTCAGAATACACTCCACCCCTCCTCTTTACAAAGGCAGAAGATTTACAACTATTGTGTGTTGCATATAGTTTCAGACTTTTTCAATGCATTAATTTTAAAAATATATTAATAATGAATTATGCTGATTTTTCCCCTCCTATTTTGTCATTAAAAATATTATTTGTTATATGGGATGGCTCTGGATGGGGGGGGGGGGGGGGGATACCGATAAAAACTGTGATGCTAAAAAAACGACATCAATAAAAATGTTTTTAAAAGAGTACATTGGCACTGTGCATACCCTTTAACCCAGCAGTGTTACTACGGGCTTATATCCCAAAGAGATATTAAAGAAGGGAAAGGGACCCACATGTACAAAAATGTTTATGGCATCTGGGGGAGGGGGGTGAAGAAAGGAGGGGAAAAATTAGAACAAAAGGTTTGGCAATTGTCAATGCTGTAAAATTACCCATACATATATCTGGTAAATAAAAACTATAAATATATAAATAAATGTTAAAAAAAAAATATTTGTGGCAGCCAGAAACTGGAAATTGAATGGATGCTCATCAATTGGAGAATGGTTGGGTAAATTATGTATATGAATGTTATGGAATATTATTGTTCTGTAAAAAACAACCAGCAGGATGATTTCAGAGAGGCTTGGAGAGACTTACATGAATTATGCTAAGAGAAATAAGCAGAACCAAGATATCATTATACATGGCAACAGCAAGATTATACAATGATCAAATCTGATGGATGTGGCTCTCTTCAACAATGAGATAATTCAAACAAGTTCCAATTGTTCAGTAATGAAGACAATCAGTTACACTCAGAGAGAGAACTATGGGAAATAAGTGTGAACCACAACATAGCATTTCTACTCTGTTATTGATTGTTTACATTCTTGTTTTCCTTCTCAGATTTTTTTTCTTTCTTTCTAGATCCAATTTTTCTTGTGCAGCAAGATAACTGTATAAATATGTATACATATATTGGATTTAACATATACTTAACATATTTAACATGTATTGGACTACCTACCATCTAGAGGAGGGAGTGAGGGGAAGGAGGGGAAAAGTTGGAACAGAAGGTTTTGCAAGGATCAGTGTTGAAAAATTACCCATACATGTGTTTTAATAATAATGATGAAATAAAAAATAAGAGTACATTGGCAACTTGCTGTGAAGTTTATGAAATGGGAGTCCACCTTCTAATATCATCTTTAACATCTTGGAGCTCTTGGGGCTCAGGATGAACCAATCTTATAGCAAATTCCACAGTATAATAAATTCCAATCCACAGCATAAGATAAATTCCAATATATTTACGCCAAGTACTGTTCTAGGAAAGGGGAAGGGAAGGAGGAGAATAAAGAAAAAAATAAAAACAATTTCTGCCTTCAAGAAGCTTATATTTGAAAAGAAGACAAAACACACACAAACATATACAAGATACACAGAAACTAGATAGAAGGTAATTTTAGAGGAAAAAGCACTTACTAATATGTGGGTTAGAACGTGAGAGAAAGCACCAAGAATGACCTCAACAAATGCTGCAAAAGGTAACATTAGGATTCAATCTTGAAAGAAGGCAAGGATTCTGGAGTTGAGGAGGGAAACAATTTCAGTCAAGGGGCCTGTGATAACAATAGAAAAGATAGGAAGGAGACAAGTTGTTTAGAATTTTAAATAACAGAGCCCTCTATATTCAATCCCAGCTATCACAGGCAGCCACTGTCTATGGGAAATACCAAGTGTGTATGTGGGGAAAGAAAAAGAGAGAAATGACAGTCAGAAGAGCCCTTGAGGAAAATCACTTTGGCAAATGTGTTATTAGCTCTAATTATATGTTAAAAATATCCATATTGATGAGATCACAGATCCAGAAGTATCAGAATATTCTAATTTTTATATAAATCTGTACTAAAAATTTTCAGTTTTGACCATTAATCTGGGCATGTTTAAATATAATGTCTAAAGATGATTCAGGTCTCAAGCAAATAAATTTCTTTTCTGACATCAATTTTGAGAAGATCAACTTCAGACAGTCATAATATAGAATTGTAATTTGATGAGTAGTAATGATGACCTTTTGCTTCACTGACTATGCTAAACTTTTGACTCTGTGCATCACAACAAACTGTGACAAATCCTCAAAGAGATGAGAGTACCAGATCATCTTACTTGTCTCTTGAGGAATCTATATAAGGGTCAAAAAGTAGGCACAGTTGTATATTGTCACCTTATTTATTTAATTTAGAAGCAAAGTATTATACAAAATGCCTGGCTATATGAATCAAAAGCTGGAATTCAGGTTCTTGGGGAAAATAACAATCTCAGATATGCAGATGATAACAAACAGCAGGAAGTGAAAAACAATTACTCTTGATGAGAATGAAAGAGAAGAGTGAAAAAGCTGGCTAGAAGTTTTAACATTTAAAAAAATACTTAGATCATGGCATCTGATCCCATCACTTCCTGACAAACAGAATGAGAAAAAATGTTAAGAGTCAGATTTTATATTCTTGGGTTCAAAGTTCATTGTAGAAAGAGACAGTAGCCAGGAAATTAAAAGATATTTGCTCTCCGGTAGGAAAGCAATGGCCAATCTGGACAGCATGCTTAAAAGCAGAGACATCACCTTGACAACAAATAATAAAAATTATGTGAATATTCAAAACTATGGTTTTTCTAGTAGTAATGTATGGCTAAGACAACTGGATTACAGGGAAAGCTAAATGAAGCAGAATTGACACTTTTGCATTGTGAATTCCTTGGACAGCAAGAAGATTAACTCAAACAATACATGACTATTCACTGAAGCTAAAAATACTCTGGCTATGTAATGAGAAGACAGGACTCAATGGAAAAGACTGATGCTGGGAAACATGGAAGGCAAAAGGAGAAGGATAGTTTTTTGAAACAACAAGGAGTTTGCTTAAACAGACTCTAGAAAGATAAGAGGTAAGAAGGAAAAAGAAAAAGGAATGAGAAAGGAAGAGAAAGGAAAAGGGGGTAGGGCAGTGCAATACATACATGTAAAAGGAAGAGAGGGGAAGAAAGTATGTCAAAAACCTGAATATTCTGTACCCAGGTTTCACAGATGTGGAATGAGTATATATAACATAGAAGAACAATCTTCTGACTAGGTTTGAATCTCAGATCTTTAACCTGTTATTATCTGCATGCTCTGGGACAAGTCCCTTTATCTCCTTGTCTCAGTTTCTTCTTCTGTAAAGTGAGATGACCACTAAGGTCCCTTCCAACTCTATATCTATGACCCTATTGTTTGCAAAGCACCTTTACTTTTTTTTTTTTTTTTTTTTAAGGTTATACATGTACATTCATCTTTTATATATTTCTATGAGAGTCATGCTGGGAGAGAAAAATCAGAACAAGAGGGAAAAACCACAAGAAAGAAAAAAGGTAAATGTGATATGTGATAACCCACATTCAGTCTCCATAGTTCTCTCTAACTCAAGGATGAGCTCATATTTTAAAACAAAGACATAATAAGCTCAACATTTTCATGGAATTTCACTTTACACACAACATGGCTGACCTATATTATATCTATTCCAATAGAACACAGTATACCTTACAGGTATACCACCTATTACATCTATGTAAAACTTATTTCCCATTACTGCCTTACGGTCACCAACTAAACTGATAACCTTGCTCCAGGATCTTCCCACTAGTCATAAAAACAATTGGATAAGAATGTACATACTGTACTGATCAGCATAGTTCTTCAAGCCTCCTGGAAAAATTCAAAACACATCTCCTACCAACTGATGCTAGATCAGCATAAAAAAAACTAGCATATCATGACTAAACAGCCTTCTTTTAGAGAACTGTTCACTGTTTTCCACCAGAATTTTGCTTATACTCTATGCCAAATATTTATATAATATTATCTACCTAGTAATCTCAAAATGCTCTGCCAACTACCAATGCTATTTTGCACACATGGTGTCATGGTTCCTGCTGTCCTACATTAATTAAATGGCTTATCAGTCTCAATTATACAAGAGATTTGAAAAATGGTGCATTAAAGGAAAGGAATTTAAGTTCCTGTTTATATTTCCTTAAATTCACCACAAAGATTCTCCCCTTTTGTCCCAAAACCACAAAAAATCAATGCTTTGCAACAACACATTCTTAACAATTTTGCTTCATTTCCCCTTACAGACTATGCATAAAGTTCCTTAAAATGGCAAGTTCCCTTTAACTTTCAAAATGGAAATATGTAAAACTCCAAATAAAATTCTGATTTCTGAGTTTGATTCTTTGATTCACAATTAATTATTACACAAAGTGTTAGGAATTTTTTATATGAAGAAATCTTTCTTTTAAGAAACCCACAATGTGACTGCAAAGTAATGAGACCAAAAAAAAAAAAACCACATTATTCAACAATTGTATGCAAGCATATGAACCTTCAAAGTATTCGCCTAAGAAAGTCACAGCTATTTCAAGGTTTTTTATCACTGTTCAAAATATTATTGAAATCAATTTTTCAAACTGCCTTTAGAACCAATTTAAGAACCACAAAAAAGTGTCATTGCTTTATGGATGGAGACTTTTTTTTTGTCCCCCAAAACCTAGTATCTTCCAGTTTGATCACCCACATTATTCACCAGAAAGCTACCTACAAATGAATAAGCTGTAATCAGCAGCCTCAAAAGAAAGAACATTTGCTACAACTAAACAAGTATTCACAAGAATGTATCTTAATAATTTCAAAAGAGGTGCAGATATGTTGCAAGAATCTTAGGCATATGAACTATGAAAGTTTTGAAGAGCCTGCTCTCAAACTCTTTGCATATATAAATTTTAGTTACTTTAATGTAAAGATATAGATAATAAATCAAGCTAATTTACTATTCTTACACTGTCATCAGAGAATTTCTCATTGGACAATTTACTTCATGGCGAACTGTTAATGTTCAGAAAACAAACTGCATTCATGAAGAAATCTATCAGGGAGATTCTTTATTTTGATCAACATAACTACTTCATTTTGCATAAAATCATCTAATTAATAAATAATCCTGTTTGGGAACAATAGTAGAACTCATTAAGACTGATTTACTTAAAATGAACCACATGATTCAATAAAGAAATAATCACACACATAGACAAAAGAAAATGAGCAAACATAGACCAGTTTTCAGAAAAGAGGGTTTCAATCCAGTTTCTTTAGAACAAAAATTTTCATTTAGAAAGAATGGGAAAAAAATGATGCACAGTATGGTACAATCTGCTACACATATTAAAGAGCTTGAGTTTTAAAATGCAATATGATCTGTTGTTGGATGCAGTTGCACAATCTCAGTTTCAGAGCAAATTCTACCAAACAGGAAATTCATGATGTGACTCTAAGGAGCACAGGAATCATAGTGAAGGAGTGTGCCAATGACGATCATTTCCTAAAAACAGAAATTATCTGGCAAGCATAAAATTGTTTTACTAACAACTTTAAAATCATATGTGCACACCACATTAAAAAAAAAAAAAAAAACAAAACAAACCTGAAACCATCACCTATTTACAGGCCAAGAATTTTCACAAATGACAAATATAAAGTATATAATTCATAATTTGGCATAA
Source organism: Sminthopsis crassicaudata (assembly GCF_048593235.1). Taxonomy (NCBI): domain Eukaryota; kingdom Metazoa; phylum Chordata; class Mammalia; order Dasyuromorphia; family Dasyuridae; genus Sminthopsis; species Sminthopsis crassicaudata. Next base: position 286,755,386 of record NC_133620.1, read on the forward strand.
CATTTTGGCTTTTCACTAGCTAACTATATATTTAAACCAAAAGATATTTGAATAGAATAAATTACCTTGTGAAACAGTGGGCTATGAAGAGGACTGTTCAAACTGAGACAGAATGGACATGTTAGGGAATATTGCTATAAAAGTTTTGCTTTTGGTGGATGGCTGAACTAAACAATTTCAAAAATCCCTTCCAATTCTAAGAATTAAAATTAAAAAATTAAGTATGCTATATAATTATTATGGTAACACACTACACATTCACAAGTCATCAGAACCGATGACCTCTTTCAAACTTCTCCATTTTCTTGTTTTCCTGATGCAAACCATTCTGCACCTGTTTTTTCTTTTTTTTGTTTGTTTTTTTGTTTTGGGGGGTTTTTTAGCAGTAAATGTGGACAGTTTTGCTTATCCTAGTAAATGCACCAGGGTATGGCACTTATGCTATATTATTGCAAAGTGATTCGAATATTATCCCAATCCTGCAAAAATATAACTGTCACTGCAAATGGCATTTTTCATCTCAGGGATGTCACACAGGGCTCGTTTTCCAGGAGTCAAATCAGAATGTTTTGTCAAGAACTTTACAATATCTAAATTAAAAAAAAATGCTAAAATGCTTGAAATTATCCCGTATAACCCTGAAATTACAATAGCCTTATGTAGGTTCCTTACTTTTATTAAAAAAGAAAAAAAAATTAGCTTCCAACCTGCTCAGGTTGAGGTCAGCATTAAAAATTGGCAAGCAGGTAACACGGATGGTTTTGCAAATAAATAAAATTTCGCCAAATAGGTCCGTTTTTGAAAACTGGATTTATTTGAACGGATGTTTGCAAAAGGACCAGATTTCCCCCTCCCCCAATCAGGCACAAACCCAGCAGGGTCTGCTCCACAAGAACACCGTTCGGTGAATTCTCCCATCTCAGGCTGCTAGCCCGTGTCCCGTCCGGAACCCGTGCGAGCCCTGACCCAGCGCGAGGACGGGTGAGGAACGGTACAGATCCCGACGTCGGAGTAGGACGCAGAGGATCAATAAAGCCCGCATTCCGCAGCTGGGAAAGCAGCCCTCCCACTCCCATCTTTCCCGCAGCCCTGCCGGGTGGGGATAAGTGAGTAATCCCCTTAATCAGGCAGGTCCTGCCGCCTGGTATCCAGCCCGTAACGCGGACTGCTCCCCGTACTTGCAGACGGCTTGTCATAACCTTGCTCGGCTGTGCAAAAGCGGGCACGAGGGTGTGCGGGAGAGTGTGCAAGAGGGAGCAATGCCCCGGGGGGGCCGGGAGGGGGAAGGAATTCCTGCCGCTGGGTGCATCCCTGAGCTCCGGGAGGCAGACCGGGGCTCCGACTCCTTCCCCCTCCAGCTCGCGATACTCACCACACGGACCCATAGGCTCCAGAGCCGACCGGGGACAGGTTCTGGTAGCGCTCGGGCACCTCCCAGATGGTCTTGTTCAGCTCCTGCCGGTAGAACTTAGGCCTCTCCTGAGACATCTTCCACCGACGGCTGCAGCAAAGGGACGGCGGCCCAGCGAGAGCCAGCCAGCGCCTCCAGCCGCCCGCCCGGGCCCGGCTCCCCGCGGCCCCCCGCAGTCCCCGGCGCTCCGCAGGTGCGGCAACCGCGACGGCCCCGCTGACCGCCGCTCCCGCAGCCGCTGTCAGCCGGGGTCGCGCGGCGACCTGCCCGCCCCGGGGCCCTGGCCACAGGCAAGGGTGGCTCCACGCACCAAGGTCCGAGCCGCTGCCGCTATCTGCGAGCCGAAGGCCAGGAGGGGGGTCGGCGCAGGGTGACCAAAGGGCCGGTTTCTTCTCCTGGTGCTGGCGACTGCAGCGGCGGCGGCAGCTCAAGCTCAGACGGCAGCTCCCGCCCCAGCTGCAGCTCCAGCGCCTGCAAAACTGCGAGCCCCTCCTCTCCCCCCAGCAGACGAGAACTCCCGGGCGTAATCTCGCGAGAGATGAGCTCGGGGTGGGTCGGGGGCGGTCCTTCGCGAGCCCAGATTTTACCCAATATGGAACCTGCTCGCGCGGGGGACCCGGGGAAGGCCAGGGATTTCTGAGGCGGAGGAGGAGGGGACGGAGGCGTGTTCTCGCGAGAAGCAGCTCCCGGACGCCTCGGCGCTCGGGCTTGTTTCTGGGCTAGGCGGGAACGAAAGCTGATTGGTACTTTTGGCGCAGTCTTATGGGAGAGGTCAAGGTCCTACGATTTTAGAGGTCCCGGTTTCTCCTGTTGCACTTTTATTGACGGGCTTCGAACCTGCCAACTTCCTGGGCAGGGCTGGACTAGGCCCAGTGTGAGGACCCTCGTCCCCCTCTGCCGGGATAAAGCGCTGGCCTTGGCCCGGAGAGGCCCGTGCAGCCTCAGACCCTCCCAGCCTGCGGAGGGGACCCGGACATCCCCGGAGACGAACCACAAGCCTCGGTTCCGCACTCCTCTATTAAGTCCTCTGAGGCGCTGACGGACGCCAAGCTATAGGACTTGCTTTCAGACTCTGTGTGTGACCTGCGCACATCCCTAAGCTCTGAGCCTCAGCTTTGTGGTCTTTAAAACCACCCTAAGGCATGTCTAATTCCATGTGACAAACGTTGAAGTGTCTATCTGGCAGGGAGCTAACGTGAAGTGCTCTGCAGATCTAAAATCCTCCTAAACCTTCTGGAAACGGACAGCCTAGATAGCGGGTTGACCTGTATGAATATATAAATGCCTTTCATGCAAAATTATACGTGATACGGAGGGAAGAGCCAGAGGAAAGATTTTCAGCCAGTTAGAAAGGTCCTTTGGAGAAATATATGTTAAAAAAAAAAATGGACAGGAATGACCCATGCTGAGAAAGTACCGACGGATTGCCATCTACATCCTTGGAGAAAGGATGGAATCAGAGGGAAAGTGCTCCAAACATAGTACTCTGTCAGAAAGGCATCAGGGAGAGCTTTCTGGAGGAAGTAGCATTTCATTGGATTTTATTTTTTTTATTTTTTTAATTAATTTTATAATTATAACTTTTTTTGACAGTACACATGCATGGGTAATTTTTTACAACATTAATCCCTTGCACTCACTTCTGTTCAAAATTTTCCTTCCTTCCCTCCACCCCCTCCCCTAGATGGCAGGATGTTAAATGTGTTATAGTATATCTTAGATACAATATATGGGTGCAGAACCGAATTTCTTGTTGCACAGGAAGAATTGGATTGGGAAGGTAAAAATAACCTGGGAAGAAAAACAAAAATGCAAACAGTTCACACTCATTTCTCAGTGTTCCTTCTCTGGGTGTAGCTGATTCGTCCATCATTGAACAATTGGAATAGGATTAGCTCTTCTCTTTAAGATATCCACTTCCATCAGCATACATCCTCATACAGTATCATTGTTGAAGTGTATAATGATCTCCTAGTTCGTCTTGTTTCACTCAGCATCAGTTGATGTAAATCTCTCCAAGCCTCTCTGTATTCATCCCGCTGGTCATTTCTTACAGAGCAATAATATTCCATAACATTCATATACCATAATTTACCCAATTGATGGGCATCCATTCATTTTCCAGTTTCTAGCCACCACAAAAAGAGCTGCCACAAACATTTTGGCACATATAGATCCCTTTACCTTCTTTAGTATTTCCTTGGGATATAAGCCCAGTGGATATAAGCACTGCTGGATCAAAGGGTATGCACAGTTTAATAACTTTTTGGTCATAATTCCAGATTGCTCTCCAGAATGGTTGGATTCTTTCACAACTCCACCAACAATGCATCAGTGTCCCAGTTTTCCCACATCCCCTCCAACATTCATCATTATTTGTTCTGTCATCTTAGCCAATCTGGCAGGTGTGTAATGGTATCTCAGAGTTGTCTTAATTTATATTTCTCTATCAGTAGTGATTTGGAACACTCTTTCATATGAGTGGAAATAATTTCAATTTCATCATCTGAAAATTGTCTATTAATATCCTTTGACCATTTATCAATTGGAGAATGGCTTGATTTCTGATAGAGTCATTTCTCTGTATATTTTGGAAATGAGGCCTTTATCAGAACCTTTGAATGTAAAAATGTTTTCCCAGTTTATTGCTTCCCTTCTAATCTTATTTGCATTAGTTTTGTTTGTGCAGAAACTTTTTAATTTGGTGTAATCAAAATCTTCTATTTTGTGATCAATGATCTCTAGCTCTCCTTTGGTCACAAATTCCTTCCTCCTCCACAGGTCTGAGAGGTAAACTATCTTATGTTCCTCTAATTTATTTATGATCTCATTCTTTATGCCTAAATCATGGACCCATTTTGATCTTATCTTGGTATGTGGTGTTAAGTGTGAGTACATGCCTAGTTTCTGGCATACTAATTTCCAGTTTTCCCAGCAGTTTTTGTCAAATAATGAATTTTTATCCCAAAAGTTGGGATCTTTGGGTTTGTCAAACACTAGATTGCTATAGTTGTTCACTATCTTGCCCTATGAACCTAACCTATTCCACTGATCAACTAGTTTATTCCTTAGCCAATAACAAATGGTTTTGGTGACTGCTGCTTTATAATATAGTTCTAGATCAGGTACAGCTAGGCCACCTTCATTTGATTTTTTTTTTTCATTAATTCCCTTGAAATTATCGATCTTTTGTTCTTCCATATGAATTTTGTTATTTTTTCTAGGTCATTAAAATAGTTTCTTGGAAGTCTGATTGGTATAGCACTAAATAAATAGATTAGTTTAGGGAGTATTGTCATCTTATATTCGCTCGGCCTATCCAAGAGCGCTTAATGTCTTTCCAATTATTTAAATCTGACTTTATTTTTGTGGCAAGTGTTTTGTAATTTTGCTCACATAATTCCTGACTTTCCTTTGGTAGATAGATTCCCAAATATTTTATACTCTCGACAGTTATTTTGAATGCAATTTCTCTTTGTATCTTTTGCTGTTGGATTTTGTTGGTAATGTATAAAAATGCTGAGGATTTATATGGATTTATTTTGTATCCTGCAACTTTGCTAAAGTTGTGGATTATTTCTAATTGCTTTTTAATAGAATCTCTGGGGTTCTCTAAGTATACCATCATATCATCTGCAAAAAGTGATAGTTTGGTTTCCTCATTTCCTACTCTAATTCCTTGAATCTCTTTCTTGACTCTTATTGCCAAGGCTAGTGTTTCTAATACAATATTGAATAGTAATGATGATAGTGGGCAACCTTGTTTCACTCCTGATCTTATTAGGAAAGGCTCTAGTTTATCCCCATTACAAATGATACTTACTGACAGTTTTAAATATATGCTCCTGACTATTTTAAGGAATAGTCCCTTTATTTCTATACTCTCAAGTGTTTTTAGTAGGAATAGATGCTGGATTTTATCAAATGCTTTTTCTACATCTATTGAGATGATCATATGGTTTTTGTTAATTTGATTATTAATATGGTCAATTATACTAATAGTTTTCCTAATATTAAACCAGACCTGCATTCCTAGTATAAATCCTACTTGATTATGGTGTATTATCCTGGGATGATTTTCTGTAATCTTTTTGCTAATATCTTATTTAAGATTTTAGCATCAATATTCATTAAGGAGATTGGTCTATAGTTTTCTTTCTCAGTTTTCAACCTACCTGGTTTAGGTATCAGTACCATAACTGTGTCATAAAAGGAATTTGGTAGGACTCCTTCATTCCCTATTTTTTCAAATAGTTTATATAACATTGGGGCTAATTGTTCTTTAAATGTTTGGTAGAATTCACATGTATATCCATCTGGTCCTGGGGATTTCTTTTAGGGAGTTGATTAATAGCTTGTTCTACTTATTTTTCTGAAATGGGACTAAACAATTTACTTCCTCTTCTGTTAATCTGGGAAGCCTATATTTTTGGAGGTAATCATCCATTTCACTTAGGTTATCAAATTTATTGGCATAAAGTTGGGCAAAATAACTCCTTATTATTGCTCTAATTTCCTCTTCATTGGTGGAAAGTTCCCCCTTTTCATTTTTAAGTCTAACAATTTGATTTTCCTCTTTCCTATTTCTACTCAGATTTAGCAAAGGTTTATCTATTTTATTGGTTTTTTCATAAAACCAACTCTTAGTTTTATTTATTAATTCAATGTTTTTTTTTTTTACTTTCAATATTATTAATTTCTCCTTTTAATTTTAGAATTTCAAGTTTAGTATTTGATTGGAGGTTTTTAATTTGGTCTTTTTCTAGTTTTTTAAGTTGCAAGCCCAATTCATTGATCTTCTCTTTCTCTATTTTATTCAAGTAAGCCTCTAAAGATATAAAATTTCCCCTTATTACTGCTTTAGCTGCATCCCATAAATTTTGGTACGATGTCTCATTGTTGTCATTATCTTGAGTGAAATTATCGTGTCTATAATTCGCTGTTTCACCCAATCATTCTTTAAGATGAGATTATTTAGTTTCCAATTACTTTTTGGTCTATTTACCCCTAACTTTTTTTTTAATGTAGTTTTTATTGCATCATGATCTGAAAAGAAAGCATTTACTATTTCTGCCTTCCTACATTTAATTTTGAGATCTTTATGTCTAATATATGGTCAATTTTTGTATAGGTTCCATGAACTTCTGAGAAGAAAGTATACGCCTTTCTATCACCATTCAGTTTTCTCCAAAGATCATGCCTAATTTTTCTAATATTCTATTTGCCGCTTTAATTTCTTTATTTGTTTTGTGGTTTAATTTACCTAATTCTGAGAGTGCAAGGTTGAGATCTCCTACTTTTATAGTTTTGCTGTCTATTTCTTCTTACAACTCTCTTAACTTTTCCTTTAGGAAGTTAGATGCTATATCACTTGGTGCATTATGTTTAGTATTGATATTGCTTCATTGTCTATGCTTCCCTTTAGCAGGATATAGTTTCCTTCCTTATCTCTTTTAATTATATCAATTTTTGCTTTTGCTTGATCTGAGATAAGGATGGCTATCCCTGCTTTTTTTACTTCACCTAAAGCATAGTAGATTCTGCTCCAGCCTTTTACCTTTACTTTGTATGTATCTCCCTGCTTTAAATGCATTTCCTGTAAACAACATATTGTAGGGTTCTGACTTTTGATCCAATCTGTTATCTGCCTCCGCTTAGTGGGGGAGTTCATCCCATTCACATTTACAGTTAAAATTACTAATTCTGTATTTCCTGCCATCATAATATCCCCGGATTATGCTTTTTTTTCCCCTTTGCCCTCCCTGAACCCCTTCCCCAGTATTAGACTTATGGGCCCCACTTGCATCATGCAGCCCTCCCTCTTTAGTATTCTTCCCTTTAAATCCCTCCCCACTTTTTTTTTTAACCCTTCCCTTATTACTCTTTTCCTTTTCCCTTTTTCTCTCCCATTTTTTAATGAGGTGAGAGAGAATTCTCTGTAAAACAAATATGTCAATTATTTTCTCTTTGAGCCAACTCTGATGAGAGTAAGATTCACACAATGTTCCTACCCCCCTCTCTTACTTCCCTCAGATATGATAGGTTTTCTTTGCCTCTTCATAGGATGTAGTTTCCCCTTTTTATCTTCCCTTTTCTCTTTTTCTGACACTATCCCCTTTCCATTTCTACTTCCCTTTTTTATGTTATATCATCAAAATCAAATTATACATGTGGACTTTATGTATATATATCCACAACAGAAATACAGTTCTCAAGAGTTCCTTTTACCTTTTTTTGCTTCTCTTGAGTCCTATGGTTGGAGATCAAACTTTTTGTTTAGATCTGGTTTTTTTCCTTAGAAACAAATGAAATTCATCTGTTTCATTAAATGTCCATCTTTTTCCATGGAAGAAAATGCTCAGCTTAGCTGGGTAGTTTATTTTTGGTTGCATTCCAACTTCTTTTGCCTTTTGGAATTTCAGATTCCAGGCCCTTCAATCCTTTAATGTGGATGCAGCCAGATCTTGAGTGACCCTTATTGTGGCACCTAGGTATTTGAACTGTTTTTTCCTTGCTGCTTGTAATATTTTTTCCTTAGTCTCATAGTTCTGAAATTTGGCCACAATATTCCGTGGAGTTTTGTTTTTTATGGTCTTTTTTAGAAGATGTTTGATGAATTCTTTTAATGCCTATTTTCCCTTCTAGTTCTGTTACCTCTGGGAAGTTCTCTTTGATGATTTCCTGTAAAATGGTATCTAGGGTTTTTTTTTTTCATCATAATTTTCTGGAAATCCAATAATCCTCAGATTATCTCTCCTAGATCTATTTTCCAGGTCTGTTGTTTTTCCAAATAGATATGAAATATTTCTATTTTTTTCTTTTTTTTGGTTTTGCTTGACTGATTCTTGATGTCTCAAGGAATCATTCACTTCTATTTGTTCAGTTCTGATTTTTAATAAGTTATTTTCTTCATTAGCTTTTTTTTTACTTATTTTTGTACATGTTCAGTTGAGTTTTTAAATGAGTTGTTTTGCTCTATGGAATTTTTTTCCATTTCACTAATTTTTTTTTTTTTTTTTTTAGTGAGTTTTCTTTTCTAATTCACAAATTCTACTTTCCTGGGAGTTCTTTATCTTTTCCAATTCACAAATTCTATTTCCCTGCACTTCCTGGGAGTTTTTTACCTTTTACAGTTCACCTTTCAGGAAGTTGTTACTCTCTTGCATAGCTTCTCTTTCCTTTCCCCATTTTTCTTCTAGTTCTCTTTTAAGATTTGAATAGTCTCTTCCAGGAGAGCCTTTTGTAGTGGGGACCAACAATTGTCTGGAGACTGTCTGCTATTAGTCTCCTCAGGGTTGAAAACCTGCTCTCTTTCTGTATAGAAGCTATCAATCATCCTTTTAATATTTTTACTCATTTTTTAAAGCCTGTAGGGTCTGCCTTTGGGGCCAGGAGGTTACCAGCTTCCTCTGCAGAACAGGGATAGGTGTATGGACGGCCTGTCAACCAGCTACAAAGAGTGTCCAGGTACGGGAGCGCTCTGAGAAATAGTTCCCCAACAGAAGTGACTCAGGCCTGCATGGCCCAGCTATGGGAAGGGGGGGGGGCTGCTAAGAACTCTGCTGTGTGGATTAATGACTGCCCTGAGGCAGTGTGTCACTATCCCAATCCAAACCCTGCTGTGGGGCTGTGGGTATTAGCAGCTGACCAGCTGAATAGCCCTAAACCAACCAGAAGTGTCTCTGCCCCAGAAGCACAGTCCCACTGCAGGAAGTTCTGTTTCCCCAGGTTGAGCCCCCACTGTGCAGATTAGAGGCTGCCCCGGGCTGCACCCCCTTGCCGTGTAGATTTACAGCTGCCCTGGCCATGCTTCAGCGTGCAGCTGCACAGTTGGGCTGGTCTATGCTGAGTCACTTCTGGTTTGGCAGGGTGGGGGATGGGGAGGTACAGTTCTGGCGTTTTTTAGAGTACCCTGCTCTAATCTCTCTGTTGGTCCACTGCTTTACAATCAAGGCAAAGCAGTCAGGCTATGGCAGGATCATTTCCACTGCTCTTCTAGCCTCAGAGGCTATTCCCGTCCCTGGTTCGCTCAGGACCTCTCTCCCTGACTGCCGCTGGTCTGTTCCCACTCTTCAGAACAAACCTACTCTGGCAGTCTTCCAGATTATCTTCAGCTGGTAAGTCATTGTACCTTTAATCTTCATGAATTTCACCAGTCAAGCACTATTTTTGAGGCTGAATTCAAAGATTGGTATTAAGGGCATGAGAGGAGCTTAAAGAGCGTGTGCCTTCGCCACCATCTTGGCTCCGCCTCCACTCTGATCTTCATTGGATTTTAAATGTGGGAGGATTTAAATGTGGGAGCTTTGGTGGTTCCATGCTTTGGGAAAAGCTTGAAAAAACATTAGCAATGTGAAAGCAAAAGGATTGCAAGAAATTCAGTTTTCTGCCACAAAATATTTTGACCTGATTTGAAGCACCTAAATTCACTTTTCTATCAAAATTACTAGATTAAAACTTTAATAATGAAGGCCTTTCAAAATTTTAAAATTTGGCTTAAGTTTCTTTTGGATATTACCTCTAACAATTGTATGGTAATTCACCTGCCTTATCTTTCTGTGACTCCTGTGCCTGTTAAATATTCTTCTACAAGGTCACACATGTGCAAAAAATGTTTGCAGTAGCTCTTTTTGTGGTAGCAAAGAATTGGAAAATGAGTAGATTCCTATCAGTTGGGAAATGGCTGAAGTTGTGGTATATGAAGATAATGGAATATTATTCCATAAAAAAATGATGAACAAGCTGACTTTAGAAAGGCCTTTCTAAAATGAAAAGATTTACATGAACTGATGCTAAGCAAAACAAGCAGAACCAGGAATACATTGTACGCAATAACAGCAAGAAAGCATGATGGTCAACTATAAAAGACTTGTATCTTCTCAGTAGTTCAGCGATTTAAATCAATCCCAATAGACTTTGGACAGAAAATGCTACCTGCATCCAGAAAAAGATCTAAGGAGACTGAATGTAAATCAATACATGCTATGTTCACTTCTTTTTTCTTTCTTTCTTTTTTTTTTTTAAATCTCTTTCATAGTTATTCCTTTTTGCTCTGATTTTTCTCTTCCTGCATAATTCATAAAGTAATATATACTGTAAATAAATAATTTACTATTATTTTATTACTGTTATTACTATTATATTATTACTACTTTACTAGGGGAAAAAATACTCTTCCACACAGATTTCACCAGACATTTTGGGTGCTTTCTTCTAGATCTCTTAAGGGTATATGGGTACCAATGGAACGCTTGAATCATCCATTATTATCTCTCATTGTCATTACAGAAACTACCTATTTCCTCTTCCAATTGAATCTCATTGATTTTTGCAAAATCTTTAGTTTTTGCATCACTTCCATTTCCCAATGTGGCCTCCCCTCCACCTTAAAAATTTTTTTTAAGTGAAAACAAAATTTAGCAACACATTATCTGTAGTATTCCCCACCCATGGTCCTCATCTCTATCTTTTCATATCTCTTTTTAGTGGCTTGGATTAGTTCTATTTTCTCAGCTTTCAGTTATTTTTTTCCATTACACTTGTAATTGTGGAAATTAATTTCCTGCTTTTGCTTACTTTGCATCAATTTTTATGTAATTCATTATGAAACAGGTTATGGTCCCTTCAAGAAACTAGTCCTTTCAGATTGATTTATTTTTTCCTGATTGAGATTATTCTCAGTGATTCCTGGCTGATGCATTATCAGTTCAGGAAGCCTGTACCTTTGATTCACAAATCTTGGTCAAAAGCATCCCTTTGAATTCCAATAGGAGATCCAAACTTGTCCCAGCCCCCACCAGAAGTCTCACAACTCCTATCAAATCTGAGCCAACTTGAGACTCTACTCACGGGCCCCTTTAGCTAAATCTCTCATTATAAAAAGAACCTCTCTTCGCAGAGGTTCCAAACATGCCAGCCAAGGGCCTGGCGCACCAAGGATCTCTGCCCATTGGAATACTATTTCCAGTGCCCTCTTATCTCTACCTTCACCTATTTCCTTAACTAGACTTTAACCTTACTTCCAATCCCCAAAATAAACCTCTTTTATCAATCTAGGTTTTCAGGTCTGTAAATTCCTTTACAGAGAACTGTTTGCGCTGCCACTAGACCTCATTTAACTCCCTACCTTTGCGCCAAATCCTGAGGGGAGCAGGGGAGCTCCATTTGACTCCTTGAACCCCGAACCTGCCACTAAACCTCATTTCCCTGACCACCAGTAACCCTAATTTCATTTGGGTACCCCAAATCTAAACCTCATCAATTATATTCATTGTCTCTTATCACAGAGTCAATGAGTCAGTAAATATTTACTAAGCTTCTGCTATGTACCAGATAATATGCTAAGAACCAGGAATGTTCAAAGAAATAAGCAGTCCCTGCCCTCACAGAATTCACAATAAGGAGACAAAAGCAAACAAAAACAACCTAATTATATTCAGGATAAATAAAAACAACCCATATACAGGATAAATAAAAAATAATTAAGAATTGAAGGTGGAAGAAATAATACAGGTTAAGAAAGCATTCTGTAAAAGAATTTCGGAGAAATTTGAAAGAAGCCAGGAAAGCCAGTACGAGATGAGGAAGAAGAGGAATAGTCCATAGTCTATTTAGTCACTCTTCAGTTATTGGAGATGTTTCCAGGTTGCTACCACAAAAGTTTTGTTATAAATATTTTGATATGTGTGAAGTCTTTCTTTTTTGTACTTAGGGTATATATCCAAAGTAGTGAAATCACTAAATCAAAGGGTATTCCAAGTTTTAGTCATTTTCTACCAATAATTTTAACTTGCTTTCAATAAAATTAGATCTGTTCATAGTTCCATCAACAGTGCATTAATGTGTCTGTCTTTCCACTACCCCTTAGACAATGACTATTCCCATCTTTTATCACTTGCCAATTTGTTGGTTATACTGTGAAACCTCAGAGTTCTTTTAATTTTCATATCTCCCTATTTTTAGTTAAATTTATCTTTTTTTCATGATTCTTACTAGTTTTCAATTCTTTTGAGAATTACTTAGCTTTTGACACTTATTAGAACATGACCTTTCTTATATCTCTTGGTTGACTATATATTTTGGATATCTGACTCATCAGAAATATTTGATATAAATATTTTCTTTAGTTGACAGCTTCCTTTTTCCTAATGGTATTAATTTTTTATTCATGCAAATTTCATCTAATTTCATATTTTACCTCATTAAAAATGTCTGTTTTAACTTTTAAAATCACCACCATCCATCCTTTGGCTAACTAATCATCTAGTCAATCAACTTATTCTTTTTATTTCATTGTCCATTTACAGTGGATGTTAAAGCCAGTATATATTCCCTAATGACATCCACTATGGGCTCTTGTTTTAGTAGCTTCTTATATTGTAGTCTGGACAGTAAGCATCTTTCCACACGTCATTTTTCCATGTAGAAATTAGGCCAAGCTCTTTTAAGTGATTATGGATTTTATTTTAGAAGTTTCACAGTGTTTCAGCCCTTAATGTATTCAGCACAATGTTATCTGTAAACAAGGACATTTGTATGACCTTTGTATGACATTTATAGGAGATTCATTTCTTGAATGCCAGATATTTCCATGATAATGACAAACACTTTTGATGGTCCTACTTCTGTCATAAAAGAATAATCTTTTAATCTCAATCGCAATTACACTTTTAAGGAATATATTAGTTTAACATATGCAGGTAGGCACTTTGTTGGAAGAGAGATTTTAAGGCAGCATTTTGCTGTACCAAATCAAATGGGTTTTGTGTTTTTGTTTTTTGTAGTCAACAAACAAGCTTAATAGGATCTTGTCTTTTCTGTGCCTTTCACTCAATTATATGACCATAAATATGTGGTTTACTTTAGACCATAGTTTGGGAAAGTTTGCCTCTTCTCATACCTTCATCAGGGTTTGTGGGATACATGTATATATTATTCTCATAAAAATTGTGCAGAGTTGTTAAAACTTATATTTGGGTCCATACTGTGTGGGATGGGTTGAGTGCAAGATCCCCTTCCCAATCCAATTAACTAATCAGAGACATTATCGGGTACAAAGAGAAAACATTTATTTAATCCCTGCAGGGAGAGATCTAGACAAACACCTGGGAACCACCCCAACTCCCACCATGTGCTCCTGGAACCTGACCTACTTCCGGCTTGTCCACGGTTTAAAAGCAAAAGACTCGAGCCTTCTCATTGGATAGACTATCAGTATGTAACCAACCTTGACCAATGATCACTAATGCTGGCTGCCTCCCACAGGTCATGTCACTTCCTGCAACTTCCTGTATCTCAGTTTCAAAGCTCATTCCTCCAGAGAATAAATAACCTCAAAGGTCTCAAAGTTCTGGGACTGATAAATACTTCATCCAATCAATCCTATTCAATACTATTGCTATTTTCTCATTCATCTTTTTTGAGTGGTAATGACACACAAGATTCCCTCTCGATCCCCAGAATACAAATCTCTCAAACACTTTCAGAATTGATATCCCAGTACTCTCAAAATGGTCACTTTCATCATGGAGCTCTTTTGTATATACTTGGTTTGCTCCATCTTCTCTTTTTGGCATTGTTTCTATTTTTTCATGTGGTCTATTGGAATGATATATAAGAACAAAAATGTGGTGACTTTCCTGTCATTAAAGGAAAAGACAATTTTTCATAAAAGTCTAGGCAAACCTCTTTTTTCTTTTGTTTATATGTCATCTATATGTTCATGAGATGATATATTTGGGTAACTGGTTTCTCACCAAGCTTATTGTAAACTTGTCCAGCAATAAAGTCTCTCCTCACTTCAATCCATCATCCACTTAACTGCCAAAGTGATTTTCCAAAGGAACAGAGCTGATTATGCCAATCCTTTAGTAATCCCTATTACTTATAGGATCAGATATAAAATTCTCTTGCCAGTTAAAATTCCTTCATAGCCTGGCTCTGTCTTTCCAATTTTCTTATACTTTATTACCCTCCACAAACCTGTGATCCAGCTGTACTGGCCTACTTGCTCTTCCTCAAACATACCTTAACTCCTGATTGTGCATTTTCATTGGTGCTCCAAATGCCTGGAATGTTTTCCTTTTTCACCTCCACCCATCTGTACCTTTGTGCTTCCTTTCCTGACTAACTAAAATTCCCACACCTTCTAAAAGAGGCCTTTTCTAAGGCTTCTCCTGCTAATACCTTCTCTAACACTTTTCCTTTATAAAAACGTAAACTGGGACTATGCCTTTGATTTATTTAGCATAATGCCTGATATTTAGAAAGCACTTAATGCTTATGTAATGCTGAAGAAACTGAGACAAGACAGAGATTAGGGTTTTTAATATTTTAATAGTGGAGAATTTGGACTAGCGAAGCCATACTAGCTATAGCCAGCCAGCTGGATTGGACTCTTGTCTCAAAGCATCCAGCATCTAGCAAATAATTCCAGAGACTTTTATAGAGCTCCAGCAATCAGGGAAACAAAGGCAAGGGAGTAGGGAAGAGCATTGGGTGAGTGGAAATTCCATGAAGGACCATAACTTTTTAATTCTGACAGGTTGGGGGGGGTCAAGAAGATGTCAAGCAGGAGACAGGAAGTCTGGGCCCAGGAGATAACCAAGTATTTGAGATAAGGCATCTGGAATTTTATGACTCTTTGGAATGCTAAAGGTGGCCAGAGCTCTGAAGCCCTAATTATCTCAGTACTAATATCCAGGAAAGGGGCGGGGGTTGCGACAGGGAAACTGAGGCATTACATGTATTGATTGATCATCCTCAATCTATAATCAATAAACACATACTATGTACTTATACTATGTATGGGAATACAAAGACAAAAGTGAAAGTCTTGTTCTTAAGGAGTTTACATTCTGCAAGGACACACATAGTGATAGTAAATTTTTTTTTTTGGAGAAAGCACTAATTGGGGAAATCAGAAAAGGCCACAAATAGGGGGTGATATTTAAACTAAGCTTTTAAAGAAACTAGACCTTGGTGTAAATAGATGGGACAGTGGATAGAGCACTGGGCTTGAAATTAGGAAGACTTCTCTTCCTGAGTTCGAATCTAGCCTCAGACACTTACTAGCTATGGGATCCAGAGCAGATAACTTAACTTCTTTGCCTCAATTTCCTCATCTCTAAAATAAAATGGAGAAGGAAATGATAAACCACTCTAGTATCTTTGTTAAGAAAACTGCAAATGCGGTCACAAAGAATAAGGCATGATTGAACTATAAGGATAAAAAGAGACTTTTAAGAGGTGCACTGAAGGCAATGCCTTCTAAAGCCAGGGGACAGATAAGTTGTGCAAAGGCACCAACTTAAGGGGAATGGAGCATAGTATCTGAAAAACAGCATAAAAAAGCTAGTTTGGATTGTACAGGGAATAATGTATGATTAATATGAAAAAGCAGATTGAAACCAGGTTATAAAAGACTTTAAATACCAAACCAAGAAATTTAAGATCTTAAGAAGCTACTAGAGTTACTGGGAAGTGACATGAACAGACCTATGCTTTAGGAAAATCATTTTGGTAGCTCAGCTTTGCCCAGGAGGATAGAAGTAGAGAGGAAGAGACTTAAGGGATTCAGTGGATAATTAGAAAACTATTTCAACACTTCAGGCAAGGGGTGAAGAGGACCATGAACAGGTCTGTTGGCTGTGTAAGTAGAAATAAGGAAGTGGATATGGAAAACATTGTCAAGGTAGAATGGACAGGATCTCGAAACTGTGTAGATCTGTAGAAGAAAAATAGAATAAGGAACTAAGAGAGACTTTGTTACAAATTTCAGGAAGATTTCAGCAGAAGTAGCAGAAGAAATAAAAAGTTTGGAACAGTAGACTTGGATTTAAATTTACTTCAGTAAGGTTTTCTGATGAGTTTATATTCAAAATTTGTATACCTGGCTACCATAATCTCTCCACTTGGCAGAGAGACCAGATGTTTGCATGCTGAGGTTGTTTCTGACTTTTTAGCTTTTTTGTTATGATAATTAATTTATATAAACTTTTTAAATAAAAAATATTTTTCAAATACATGTAAAGTTTTCAACATATATTTTTGTAAAACTTTGTTCTAAATTTTTCTCTTCCCCGCCTCCCCAAGTCAGAAAGCATAGATTAAACTTCTTTAGAAAATAGTGGTTTAGATCATTATCTCCTGCTTGGTTTGCTAATAAAATATGTATATGTTTATATACATATATTACAGTAAAATACATATTCCCCATGTGATTAAATAGTTCTTAGTACCATAAAACTATACATACTCCCTCCATACCTTTTGTAATATTGAGGAGCCATGAGTTCCAAGAGGGCTACAGTGCAATTAAAAAAAAAAAAAAAAAAAGTTTACAGCCTGTGCTTTATAGAAAGAATTCTGTTCATATATTTTTTTGGTGAAATAGGTGCTCTTGATCCAATCTGATGATTCTTCTTGGATAGTCCTCAGCTATCCATGAAACTCTTACTTGGCTCTGGAGATAACTGTGATTTAAACCAGGCATCACTCAAGCTAGTGATTACTGACTTTGAACAGTATCACTAGACCCTTATGCAGCTGATTATTATAGTTCTACTTTGTCCTATCCTATGTTGTAATTTTCCTGTTTGCAACACATTAAATTTCCTGTTACTTGACAGCACAGGACAAAACAAATTTTAGCTATTCCTTAATTTTTTTTTCATTTTTTTATTTGAAAAACAGAAAAGGAATGCAAAACAAAAGAGAAATTATCATGTGCCCAGTAGAACATCAGGGAGGATTCAAAATATTTAACAACAAATTATCAGATCAAGAAAGTATATATATAGACATACACGCACGCAGGCACACGCACGCACACACACACACACCTGATCCAATGCCTTTTCCACTGTATTATCCTACCTCATATTTTTGTTTGGTTTTTTATGCCCAAGTACTGCACTTCAGCACCTCTTCCAGGAGGGCTCAAAGTTGATGAAATGATTTTGAAGTGGGGAGAATTCTTGTTTTTCGTCAAAAAGATGAGGATGTTCGATGAAATGGCTGAGAATGTGATGGAAGGTATGAAGTGAAAAGGGACTGAAAATGAAGGAATCTGGGAATGAGGTTGAGAAGATGACAGGAATTTGGAGTAATGCCCTTGAGGAAGTAAGAGAGTGAGTGAGAGACTCCGAGTCGTACGAGTAAGGTTAGGGCTAAAGATGAAAAGGTTGGTGCCCAGGATGGTAAGCTGAGAATGAGGTAAGTGAGAGACTGGGAGGAGAGAAGGAAAGGTAAGGTCGAGGCCGAAAATAACGAGTTTTGCTGAGTAGAGCCTGAGAGCGAAACGTAGAGTGGAGCGCCGAAGAGGCACAGTGAGGGTGAGAATTAAGACTACAGAGCTGAGAACAGGTGTGAGGAACTAAGGAATGTAGAAGTGAGAGTGAGGGACCGGGGAAGCAATTACCACAGATGTAATTGAGTGTATACACAAAGGAGAAAACGAGAATCTCCCCCGGTCAGAGTGCCCCACATGGGGCGGGCGTCCTTTTGCTCTACCCCTCCTCCCCACTTTCCTTCCCCAAGCTTTACTATGATCACGAGTTCCATCGCAACGGCTCTGGAACAGTCAGGATCCCAGCCTCCCAGGCTGGGGGCGGCGCCTTCGCGGTGGATCAGCACCCAGACCATGAAAACTTCCCTAAGGGCCGCGCAACTTTTGGACTACAACCTTGCTCACCTGTCCTTTCATTCACACAAATGTATGTAGCAATAATGTAGGTGAGTCGGGCAAGGTTACCCCAAATGCAGGCTAGAAACCTGAGTTGTCCAGGCCCCAAGCCAGTTCCCCTGGCCCAACACAGACGTGCTAGTTAGCAGCAGCTCCCCAGGCGAAGTCTCTCCCGCCGCGAAAGTAAGCCGAGCTGCTGACGTAGACGGGACAGAGGAGGTGCCTGGAGAAAGCCCGCCCCCAAAGTCTGAGCGTTATGGGAAGTGCGGAGAGACTGGGCCTTGGGAGAGGGGGAGGAAAAGCTGGGCTATGGGAAAGGGAGGAGGAGCTGAGAGGGAAGAGAAGACTTCTATGGCGGAAAAGTGGAAGAGGGAAGAGAAGCAGATGAGGAAAGAGGAGAAGCAGAAAAGGAAAGAGAGAGGAGTCAGGAGAGTGGAGGGATTGTAAAAATAAATAAGAAGTGGTAGGCCTTTTCAAGCCCAGATGTCTCAAGGAGATGACTAATGTAGGGTCAAAGTGGTTATAAACACCCTAGGAAATAACAGGCATAGATTCTTAAAGGTGGAAGAAATTTTTGGAGTCATATACTTCAGACCCTCTTCACTTTACAGAGAAGGACTCTGATCTCTCCAGATAACTGATCTCTCCTTCCTTATTTGATTGAATGATCAGAGGATTGGGAATTAGAGAACCTGAATTCAAAACTGTGCTGTCTGGCCTTGTATCACAGTGGTAGCTGGGATTATGTTAGTCTTGCTTGTCCCAAAGTGAAGAATTAAAGTTTCCTTTTAATATAAAGACTTCTCTGGAAAAGGTGGAATTTTGCCATCCCTTGACATCTAGGTAAAGGTTGAATGATCACTTCTCAGAGATGTTATAGGCCAACTTCTTGGTCAGGTAGAGGTTGGACTGAAATTGTCAGCTTGTGATTTAATGGCTTTGGGCCCCAACTTCCTCATATGTCAATATGTCAATACATGTATTGAAATGATGGAGAGCAAAGGGAGGTTATCGGATTTAGAACTGTAAGGGACCTTAAGATTCATCAAGTTCAAACCCTTAATTTTACATATGAGGAAGTTGGGGCCTTTAGTCAATAAGAATTTATTAAAAACTATTTGTGAGGCACTAGGCTAAGCCCTGGAGATCTAAGTTGGTTGATTGTTGGTAGTGGTGCTCAAAGAAGAATAAAATGACATCACTATTTGGGGTTCAATTTGGATTCAAAGTATAGTGTTCCCATCTGTGCTGTTCAGACCAATATGAGTTTGGAAGGCTCTACCATGAGTTAGACACAAATAATTCATATGAACATTTAGAATGAAGAAGTCTCTAAACAATATATATCACATGTTTCTTTTGAGCTACAATTCTGCTTTGCTTATAAGATATAGCACTTCTTTGATGCAAATATGCCATACTGGGCAGTCCTATGCCAGTATCATGTTTCACAATCAGTTCCAAAATTCTCTGATGAGTACACTCTGAGAGTATACTTGGGTCTTCTTTTGACATCCATGTTAACACTTGGTTTGTGTGAGTTATCTGTAAAATAGTCTTTTAGGCAACATCACTTTGGCATTCAAATAATATGGCCAGCTCTTCGGAGTGTGTTCTCTGCACTAGAATTTGAATGTTTGACAGTTTAGCTTGAGAGAGGACTTCAATGTCCAGTACCTTATTTTGCCAGGGGATCTTCAGAATCATCAATCGGATGATTCAAATGGAAGTGATTCAATTTCTTGGCACTAGTAGATTGTCCACGTTTCATAAGCATACAACAATGAGGCCAGCCCAACAGCTTTGTAGAATTTCAGTTTGGTGGATAGCCTTAAACCTCTTCTCTCCCACACTATCCTCTGGAGCCTCCCAACTTTGAGTTAGCTCTGGAAAATGCGTGCGTCAACCTCATCATCTATGTGTACATCCTTGGAAAGAATGTGGCCAAAGTAAGTAAATTTGTCTACAGTATTGAAAATTTCTCCATTTGTGTAACCAATGCTTCTACATATTGTGTACTCCTGTTGTAGAGAATCTGTGTTTTCTCGGTGCTGATTGTTAGGCAAAAACTAGCACAAACAGCATATTTTGTTGCATCTCAGCTTCAGAGGCTGCGCTGAAGTCACAATCATCTGCAAAAGAAAATTCATGCACTTCCTCCACTTTAATTATGGCTTGTAGCTTTTTCAAGTTGAATAATTTACCATCAGTGTAATAGACCTTGATGCTGTTTTCACATTGAAGGCATCTGATAACATTGAAAATATCAAGCTATTAAAAACTGTTGGAGTGAGCACAAAGCCCTGCTTTACTCCATTGGTGACTTGGGAAAGTTCAAGGGCATTGTTCATTATCTAGAATTCAGGCAAGCATGCTATCATGAAATTAAAGTACAATACTGATGAACTCTGAGCAACTAAATTTTGTCATGATCTTCTCACAACTGACATCATCAAAAGCTTTGGTCAAATTGATGAAAATCATGCACAGACCTCTGATTCCTGGCATTTCTCCTGGCATTATCTGGTCCCAAACACCATTTTTACCATTCTTTGGCCCTTTCTGAAGCTACATCAGCTCTCAGGTAGATCTCCATCTTCCAGGTCAAAGATAAATATTAAGGAGAATGTTGACAAGAATTTTGGTAGCAATGACTAAGAGAAAGACTCTCCTTATCTCCCTCCCCCAATATTGTCACAGGATGACCTGTTTCCCTTTTCTTTATAGAAATGGACAATGACTCTTTGAACTCCCAGGTGATAACTTCTTGCCATATAATTCAGAAGACTTCAGTGGGCTTTTATA
The DNA here is from genome assembly GCF_048593235.1 of Sminthopsis crassicaudata. Classification (NCBI taxonomy): domain Eukaryota; kingdom Metazoa; phylum Chordata; class Mammalia; order Dasyuromorphia; family Dasyuridae; genus Sminthopsis; species Sminthopsis crassicaudata. Next base: position 286,776,286 of record NC_133620.1, read on the forward strand.
TGAGTAGTGAATCCTTTGCCTTATAAATCTTAGCACCAGCTACTTTACCATAGCAGAGGAATCTAATGATATTCATAACCTTTTCAGATCAGAAGTTCATCTAGCGACTGAATGACTTCAAGTAGAGTTATATAGTCAATGGTTACATAATTGATTGATGATAGTCTGTTGAGAATACCATGGGAATGTTTAGCCCATCTTTCTAGGATCATATCCTTATCACTAATTAATGTGGTTCCATTAGCACTGAATAGTTGAGATGCACCATAGATCTTTGGCCCATAAATAGCCTTCAGGGCATTATAAAAGTTCTTTGGATTGTTACTATTATTGTAAAACTGAATTTTATCTGCCTTAGTGAGCCAAGAATCCTGTATCTCTTTTAAATTTCTCTTGAACTTTATTTTTGATGATAGATGGGCTTTCTCATTTTTGGTTTTTTGTAAGCATTTTTCTTAGCAGCTTCTAAATTTACATTATTTTCATCAAATCAATATTGATGTTTGTGAATGTTCTGGCCAGATGAGTAAATGCAGTGCTATTCACAAAATCTCTGAAAACTGCCCATTCCTTTTCTGCTCCACTGTTGGTTAACTATTCATAGCTCAACTTTCCCTCCAATTTAGCAGGCAACTATTCGAGCTGGGACAAGTACTCTAATCTATTGACATTCAGTCTTTTGATAGTCAACTTGCCTTGGATTTATTGAATGGAAACATTTAGTTTAGGATAAATCTAGCACTCTTTACTACATATTGCCTATGTCATTATCAATATTCTTGTCTATCTCTTCTTACAATAACAGCCTATTAAATACCAATGTTTGTTGCAAGGATGCATCTATGAAGTTTTATTGCATTTGGTTAAATAAAGACAATGATAGTGATGACATGGCCATGAAACATACAAGTCTTTGGAAGTAAGTGACCATTGCTGTGGATGTTTCTGACTTTATTTCTTCCAAAAATTCCTACACATGTCTGATAGTCTGTGTTTACTCTGGCATTAAAGTCATCCAGAATTATAATCTTACTCTCTTTTGGCACATTGATGATGAGAGTCTCTATGCCTTCATAAAATTTTTCTTTGATCTCATCAGGGTTTAGTATGGCGGAAGCATATACGCTAATAATGGTGGAGTAGCACTTTCCTGCAAGTGCCAATCACATCATGAGCCTGTAATTCATTTCTCTTGATAGGAATACAAGCTTGTTGACTAGATTAGTTTTGATTGCAAAACCTATGCCACCTTCGAGGGGCTCCCCATCACTCTGGCAACTTCAGAAAAACATGTATCCAGCTCCATCTTTGGTAAGATGGGCTTCCTTTGCCAGTCTTGTTTCACTCACGTCTGCTATTTGGATGTAATACCTGGTTGAATTCTCTTATAACAAGAGCTGTTAGCCTTTCAGATCTACTGAATTTTATGTTGTTCATACACACTTCATGTGTTGATGGTAAGAAGAATCAACTTTACAAAAATTTTTGAACATTTTTTTTTGTTTTTCAGTCACAGCAGGGAAGAAGCCCTGAAAAGGCTCAGTAGTCCTCATATCTGATTACACCACGGGATAGTTGTAAAAGCAAAAAGAAAGACAGTTCTTTCCTTTCTTCTGTATGGGTGCTTTGCTGAGTTATAAATTTATAAGTGGAGAGAATGTTGAAGGAGCATATCGTCTAGCAATTTTGAGGATTAATATTCCTATTTTGCTTTTCTTTTATGAAATAAGTAAGGATTTAAGGTGTTTTTCAACTCAAAGAAAGAGTGTAATCCTATCCGATATTGTTATGTCCTTTTATTTTTTTGTCTTTAGAACAAAACAAATATCTATTTATCACAAAACATATAGTAGTTAGCAGATACTTTTGTAATGGCTGTAAGCACAGGTCCAAGTTAAGAAATCATTTCATTTTGCCTTGCTTTTCCGTATTTAAGTAGGACACAGGAAAGAGGAAGAAAAAGTTATCAAGGAAAAGATATGCTTGGGGGGAAGGGGAATACAGCAGCCTAAATTTAAATCCTAACTCTGTTCCTTGATGCCTGTGGGTTCCTGAGCAACTAACAGCCTCTTTGTACCTCAGTTTCCTCACCTCTAAAATGAGGGGATTGGACCTGATCTCAACAGTGCCTTTCAACTGTGTTTCTATGATCCTATAGTTTCACTCATTCCTATTCACTTATTCCTCCTACTGTCTACTATAATAAAAAGGCTAGAAAATTGTTTTGTATTTTAAATAGAAAAATTGTTTTTGTATCTTAGTTTTGTTTTTCTTTTTGACTTCAGATACCCTGAATATCCATTGTGATAAAAAAGTTGAGAGAAAAGAGATTGAGAATTTGGGAAGGAGATTGGCTATAATTAAAAAAAAAATCATTCTAGCTGTCTAGGATCCAAAGTAGATGTCATAGTGAATGGGGAAAGTGAGCTTATTGATTTTATTAAAGCTTATCAGCCAACAGGTAAACAACTTTAATATCTGCTGAAAGTTTCAGCTGAGAATTTAAGATGAATGGGCTTTAGGGACTAAAACATCCTCCAACTAATAAAAGTTGGTAACATTTATTAAAAATTTCCACATTTTCAGAACAACGTAAAACATAAGAATTATCTGACAACAATAGCTGTCACTTACATGGCTTTTTAAGGTTTCTAAAGCACTTGCAAACATCCCATCTAATCCTCATAAAACAAACAAACAAACAAAAAAACCCCAATGTATCAGTGTCCCAGTTTTCCCACATCCCCTCCAAAATTCATCATTATCTTTTCCTGTCATCTGAGATTGGCATTTTCACTTTACCAACTAGGGAATTGAGACTCTGAGATATTATTTGGCTTGTCCAAAGTCACATAGCTAATTTGCTTCTGTGATAATATTCAACCCAAGTTCTTGTTGATGTACTTTTTCCAGTAACAGTACCCCACATTGTCTGTAAAAGTATCATTAAGAATCTTATAGAAGGTTCTCTTAAACACTAACCATGTGCCAGTGATTGTGATTAATTCTAGCTGTCCAAAGAAAAAGCAAAAACAGTTCCAGTAATTTGGGATATTTTATTTACCACATTGACTTCAAGATAGATTAAAACCATGCTCTTTTTTTTTTTTTCTTTAACAGTTTATAAGCATGATAGGGCTTGTATGTGTGTTTGTGTTGGTATGAGATCTAGAGTCACTTTTATTTTAGGAAGCACAGCTAGATATAGTGTCTTCTATGTTAATTATTCTTCACAGACACACACACACACACACACACACACAATAGTGGGGTTTTTTCCAATTACATGTTTTCAACATTCATTTTTATAAGATGCTAAGTCTTAAGTGACTCCATCATTCTTAAGTATCAGTTGAATTTTATTTCCTGATTGCATTCAGTACCTTCTGCTTGCCCACTTTTGCTTTGAAACTCAGCTGCCATTTTTCTGGCCATTATTTCTCATCAGGAAAAGTATTAGAAACAAAATACAAAACATACAATACAATAGTTTCAGTTTCTTCATTTGAAAATTATCTGTTCAACACTGATACATTGTTGGTGGAATTGTGAATACATCCAGCCATTCTGGAGAGCAATTTGGAACTATGTTCAAAAAGTTATCAAACTGTGCATACCCTTTAACCCAGCAGCATTGCTACTGGTTTGTATTCCAAAGAGATCTTAAAGAAGGGAAAGGGACCTGTATGTGCAAGAATGTTTGTGGCAGCCCTCTTTGTGGTGGCCAGAAACTGGAAACTAGGTGGATACCCATCAATTGGAGAATGGCTGAATAAATTGTGGTATATGATTATTATGGAATATTATTGTTCTGTAAGAAATGACCAACAGGATGATTTCAGAAAGGCCTGGGGAGACTTACATGAACTGATGCTGAGTGAAATGAGCAGGACCAGGAGATCATTCAACAACGATACTGTATGATGATCAATTCTGATGGACGAGGCCCTCTCCAACAATGATATGAACCACATCAGTTCCAGTAGAGCAGTAATGAATTGAACCAGCTACACCCAGCGAAAGAACTCTGGGAGATGACTATGAACCACTACATAGAATTTCCAATCCCTCTTAATTTTGTCCACCTGCATTTTTTATTTCTTTCACAGGCTAAATGTACACTATTTCAAAGTCCGACTCTTTTTGTTAATCAAAACAACTGTTTGGTCATGTATACATATATTGTATTTAATTTATACTCTAACATATTTAACATGTATTGGTCGACCAGTGCGGGGGGGAAGGAGGGGAAAAATTGGAACAAAAGGTTTGGCAATTGTCAGTGTTGTAAAATTGCCCATGCAAATATCTGGTAAATAAAAACTATTATTAAAAAAAAAGAAAGAAAGAAAATTATCTGTTCATATCTTTAGACCATTTATCAATCGGAAATAAGATCAGAATTTTCAAAATGAAGTCTCTAGTATGAAAAAATGAACAATCAGAGTGAATATGGTAGAAGTTTTTTCTAATCATGAAGGCTATAAATAGGATAAACATAGACTTATTCATGTTTTTCTATTCTCCTGTAATTAAAAAACAGCTATTGAAGCTTTAAGCCCAGGGAAGGGCAAGAATTAGGAAGTGTTATCAGAGCTAAACCTTAAATGAAGGATTCTGAAAGGTAGAGATGAAAAGAGAGTTCATATCTGACATGGGGCTCAGCATATTCATAGAAATGGAGACGCAAGGTAAGATATTGAGTTGGATAGTCTAGTTTAGCTAGAAGAGCAAGTGAATGAAAAAGGGAGTAATATAAAATGTCTGGAAAGATTGTTTGAAGCCAGATTGTGAAAAACCTTAGCTACTCCACTGAGGAGTTGATAACTTATTTATGAATATATAGGAATCAGATAACTTAGGAAATGATGTATTCATAATAATGATAATAGTATATTCATAATAATGATTTATTAATAAATAGGAATCAGTCTCTGCCTTAGAAAAATTATTTTGGCAGTTAATATGGAGAAGGGAAAGAATGGAAAATAGGGAGCATCATGGCACTAATCCAGTAAAAGATAACATAGATTTGAATTGGTGTAATGATTATATGAATGGACAAAAGGTATATGCATATACTATGGAGGGAAATTTTTTTCAGTTTAAAAAAGTCCTCCCAGCTTTTGTCTCTATTTCTGTATAAAGGAGATGCTGATTGGACTTAATTTCTTGTGCATATATTCAGGAGGATTGGTGTGGCTAGAAAGAAGCATAATGAGTTCCCATCTTAAACAAAAAGGTAGCAAATTCTTCTATGATGTGAAAAGAGAAGTATACAATGAAGAATCTTTTCAAAAAGAGCATAGAAGAAAAGGAGCTTCTTCAGGAGATGTAGATATCAATATCACCACAATTAAACACAGAGTACAATTCCGGTGAGTGTAACTATTTAGTTATTATAAAACAAGGCCTTCACTGACTGTTGCCACTTACCCTAATACTTCTCTTTCCTAATTCCTGTATTTCTTGCATTGTATAATTTAGAACTTGTTATCTAATTATTTCATATATCTAATGTTTATTTCCCCAGCTAGATAGTAAAACCTTTTTAAAGGTAGGAATCATGCCTTAAAGTTATTTTCTAATATTAAAGTCTTAAAGTTACTTTGTAACCTACAGTACCTCTATAGTGGAATCATAGTATCTTAATAGTATTTTATTTTTCCAAATAGACATACAGTTTTCAACATTTATTTTTATAAGATTTTGTGTTCCAAATTTTTCTCCTTATCTCCCCTACCTCCTCCTCTCCAAGTCACCAAGCAATCTGATATATTTTACATTTGTACAATAATTTTAAACATGTTTCCATATTGGTCATGTTGTGAAAGAAAAATCAGAACAAAATGGAAAAAAATCACAAAAAAGAAAAGCAACCAAAAAAAAAGGTGAAAATAGTATGCATCAATCTGCATTCAGTCTCCATAGTTCTCTCTCTGGATATGTTTGGCATTTTCTATTCAAAGTCTATTGGAATTGTATTGATGAGAAGAGCTAAGTCTATCATAGTTGATGATATAATCCTGCTGCTATTGTATATGATGTTCTCCTGGTTCTGTTCACTTCACTCAGCATCAGCTCATGTAAGTCTGTCCAGGCTTTTCTGAAATCAATCTGCTTATCATTTCTTATAGAACAAAATGTTTTATTAAATTCATATCTATAACTTATTCAGCTATTCCCCAACTAATTTTCCAATTTCCATTCAAATTTCCAATTATTTGCCACTATAAAAAGAGCTGCCACAAACATTTTTGTACATGTGGGTTCTTTTCTCTCTTTTATCATCCCAATAGTGACACTATTGGATCAAAGAGTATGTAGGTACAGCTTTTTGTCCTTTGGGTATAGTTCCAAAATTGCTCTCTAGAACGCCTGGATCATTTCTTAACTCTACCAACAATGCATCAATGTTCCAGTTTTTCCACATCCCCTTCAACATTTATCCAATCTGAGAGGTATGGAATTGTCTTAATTTGTATTTCTCTAATCAATAATGATTTAGAGCATTGTTTCATATGACTAGAAATGGCTCTTAAATTCTTCTTCTGAAAATTGTTCATATTCTTTCACCATTTGTCAATGAAGAATGACTTGTAGAATCATAGTATCTTAAAAATTGGGACATCTCTCAGGGGCCATCTAGTCCAACCCACACCTGAACCCATACCCAAAGAATCCTTCTAATTATAATATATCTAATAAATGACCATCTAGTCCTTGATCTTCCTTAAGGAAAATCTATAACCTCTTAATGTCCATTCTACTTTTGCATAGCTCTGATTTTTAGGAATATATTCCTTTCATCATTTCTAAATTTGCCTCTCAGAAAGCCATTGCCCTCTGAAACTAAGAAGAATAAATCTAATATTTTTTTCACATGCCAATGCTATTTAGCCATATATTATATCCTTATGAAAATAATTTTTTGAACTAAGTATAAGACTTTGCATTTATCCCTGTTGAATTTCTTCTTTTTATATTTGACACAATATTCTGACCTAGCTTTTTGGAGTCTGACTTTCTTATTCACTCACTATATTAACTAGCTGTTTGAGCTTTGTATCACTTTAATTCATTAATAGAAATATTAAACAATGCATGGGCAAACACAAAACTCTGGCAAACCTTTTTAGAATTTAAATCAAACCATTTAGGAGTATTCCCTAATTTTGAATCCCCATAATTATATTATTGTTTTGCCTTAATTTTTCTATCCTTTTCCACAAGAATAACATAATACTTCATCAATTTTTTTGCTAAAATTTTCTAAAAATTATGGCACTCCTTATTTGAATAAGTCCAGTGATTCTGTCAAAAAATAAATAAGATTAGTTAGGGATGGCCTATTCTTGAGGAAGCCAGTCAGAATTCTTTTAATCAATTCACCTTTTTCCAGATATTCACTATTTTAATTCAACAACTATTCTTTAAGTATCAACTATGTTCCAAGTGATGTGTGTGTGAGGTATGTGGGATATAAAGACTAAAACAGAACAGACCCTTGCCTTCAAGCAGCATACAATAAATTTAACAATGAATTCTAGAGTTTTCTAGGAATTGATATCAAGCTCACTGACCTATAGTATTTCCCTCTTTTGAAAAGACACATTTGCCATTTTCCAGTCTTTCAGTACCTCTCCTTCCAACATTACTGATAGTGTGAATCAATGATCATTTCTGCCAGAGCAGATTCTCAGTAAATACATGATGATTAACTGATTGATCAGTTATTTTGTCTTTAATCAAAACATGGGATTCTTTCCTTCATGTAGACTGACCTCATTATGTTCTCTCAGTTCTGTTTATATTGATTTATCAGGTCCTCTTTATCCATCATGTCAAACCTCTAAAAGAATGATGGCAAAAGGAGAGCAATCATATATGAAAATGAACATGTTAATGTCCTCTCTATGAGAGTTGCACTGAGGGCTGTTTTTTCTTCTCTCAAACCTTGTTTACCCCAACCATTTCTCTCACTTTACATCACACAATGTTTTCTTTAATCCTTTGTGTCTGTCAAAAGACAGATGCTGTACAAGAGTTAATACTATATTTAATTTCATCTATTACAAATTAAATGTCTTTTCTTATGACTTTGCTGTAATTCCTATTTCTTTTTCTCATTATGTCATCATTTGTTCATAAACTGAAAATATTGTCACCTAAAATCTGAATTGCTTTTTCTTTCTTATTTCTACTTTTTAAAATATCTCCTTTCAAGAAAATAGACTTCCTGTTTATCTCCTAAATTCTTACCTATTCTACCGAAAACTTTCTTCTCTTTTTTATTTCCTCCTTCATTTTCTTCTTAATTGGCAGCCTCTCCTTTTCTCAACTGATTCTGTTTTCTAACATACATTTACTTCATTTGTGAAAAGACCTTTTCATTTATCTTCATGTATTTTCTCTGACATTCATACCCATACTATTTATTTCCTCTTGCTATATCTTCTTTCAAATCCAATCCTGAGCCTTGGGACTTTTGTTCATCCTCATTCCACTGTATGTTAGCTGATATCATTTTGCCATGCCTGGTACTATAGTCGGAATGCATATGAAAATAAATGAAAACTCGAGTTTGTAAATATGTAGCTTTTCTGATTTGTCATTTACTTTCTTGAGCTCTTTTTACTGTATACAAAGTAATGCCAATGTTCTGGGATAAACAGAGGTAAATGACTTTGCTATTCTTAGTAGCACAATGATCCACAATTACTCTAAAGAACTTGTGATGAAAAATCCTATCCATAATGAGAGAAGACAAATGCAAATTGAGTCATACTCTCTCTTTTTTAAACTATAATTTTCTTGAGGGTTATTTTTTATTGGGTGGAAGATCTGTTGTTTTTTTTTTTTTTTTCCACAATATAACTTTTATGGAAATGTTTTGTATAACTTCACAAGTGGTTTATTAATGGGGGCTGGGGAAGGGGATAATGGAGAGAATCTGAAACCCAAAATTTAAAAAAAAGTTAAAAAATTGTTTTAAATGTAATTGAGGAACATATTAAATATGATTTTAAATTATTTTAAAAATTTATTTGTGCCATTATCCCAAATTATAGCACAGGCAATGATGTATTAACTATATGTATTAGTGCTCTTCTTGTCTTCCTGTGTATTCCAAGTTTCTCAAATTTTAAGATTGTAATTTATCTATATTCTGCAAATTGTTTTCTAGAACAAAATGATTTTGTTCTAAATACCAGGTAAAGTGTTAAAATGTAAACTATTAAAGTGTAAAATATAAGCATGAAGGGCTAGGTAAAAATATTAATTGATCATATTGAAAGTAAATGGTAGTACCTCATCTGTTTCCTCATTAGTAGAGAGAAACAAAAGTTCAGCCTCTTCCATTAGACATCTCTTCTCTTTATACCTAAATATTATCATGGGAAGAAAGTAAAAGGGCTAAGTATTCTTTTCTTCATCTCGAACACCCAAATAGGCTTTCAAGTTCAAGACTCAAAAACTTTCATATAATTAAATTAATGCTCTCCACCAGCATGTTTAACACCAAACAAAATACAGATCTGATCTGCATTTAGGGATTAACAGTGCCCAATTCTTGAGTAGCTTGCACAACTGATATGTATAGGAAAGGGAGGGTGACATAGGGAAGACTATATGTCTTTTGAGTTCTAATTAGGACTATTCTGCTTCTTCATAGCTGCTCATGGAAGAGATTTAAGAAAGTCATTTTTGGCATCTTTCCCTTCCTAGAATGGATGTGTGTATATCAATTCAAGGACTGGCTTCTTGGAGATTTACTTGCTGGTTTAAATGTTGGCCTTGTACAGGTTCCCCAAGGTAAGGAAGTTGTGAAGTAGAGGCAGGAATCATTGGACTTAGAGTCTTGCCCTCTTTCATGGTAAGTAATGATTTGTGCTGGTTGAATAATAAGGAAAGTTAATTTATACATTTTACCATCATTCATTTGACTACTTGTTAATTTTCTAATTCTCTCTGACATGACTTTGGAAGACTCAATTCATTTGGGAATTATGAGAACCTTCCAAAAAAGTGCAAAATTTCCAAATAATGCTGAAATTTCTCCTTCTCCATTCTTCTAAGATTAGCCTAGATCAGAAGTAGGTATCATGTAACTCCTCCAAACTAAAAATATTCAGAAAGTTTAGGGATTTCTTAAAATAATCCCAAAGTATCTCATAGCTATTCTGAAGCCTTTGACACAAGTCTTTGGCCCAGAGTCATCCAGCTTACCCTTGTGCGGGACACAAAAGACCTCTACCAAAAAATGACTACTCAGAGTTCACTCAAAGTAGAAAGCAGAAAAGGTTTTTTATTATAACAACTCATGAGTGGCGAGGCAGTCTCACTGAGAGATAAAGTGACTTACAATAGGAGGGCTGCTCCCTAGAGAGTGTTCACAGTTTTTATACATTTCAGACAAAGAACCCAAAGATCCCACCCTCTATATGTTATGATTGGCCACATAAGTCTTTATTCCCTTATTTGGCTAGTAGAATGCAGTAAATAAAGTGATGATAGCTCCTCTGGCCACATATACTTTTAGTTCCTTCTTTGGACAATGGAATATAGTCTAGGCCTTATCTAAAATCACGTGACTCTGGAGAAGCTGAAACTAAGGCCTCCAGGCTTCAGCTAATCTAGCTAACAGTTACTGATTAATATATGCTTGAGCTATAAATTCTTCACCTCCACATACTCTTATATATCAGCTCAAATTGATCATTTTTGAAACATCCTCAATTATGGGAAAAGGGCTTTAATGCATTATCCTTTCAAAAATAAGTGAACTAGTATACCATGTATAGGTAGTAATAGAGTCAGTTCTTTATTACAACACTCAAGAATCACTTCTGTTGTCACTGATCCATTTTTGCACACAATTCTGGGAGACTATAAACCTCAGTATGGCCTCAATATCTGTTGTCAAAATGAGTCTAGTAAAATTTGGAAACACTGAGTTGATTGTTTTCAAAGACTATTTCCTCAATTATAAAGGAGCTTTAATCTGTGTCAGATTAGTCCCCATCTTGACCAAATTAAGTATTTGAAATTTTGAGGTAAGAAAAAGCCACATTAGTAAATTCTTACTTTAAAAATGCTAGCCTTATTTTTGTTTGTTTCACTTTTCAATGCCTCCTTGCAACCCAGTTTAATTTGGAAATAAACACTTCATCTGTCACAATAATGCAAAGTACCCCTGAGCAACAAGGACAAGTCTTTGAGTTTTTAAAGGTATCCTTACTGTGCTGCAGGTTATGGCCTGCATGTAAATTGTCTGTAGGAGGAGCTTATGATGTTAAATAAACAAATGGTGAAGAAAGTCAGAGACTTCAATACTTTGATAGATCTGTGATTAAACTCCCTCCAGTGATACAGGTTATAGCCATCCATCCATGCCTTTACATCTGCTGTGACTTGTTTAGGTTCTTGCATAAACCTTTGGGGAAAATAATAAATTTTCATCCAAAGCACTGTGATCTTCTAGATCTTCTGAAAATTGGGGGGTCTGGTGGAAGCATGTAGGTTGTCCCATCCATTGCTTCTTTTTCAAGGTCGCTAGCCTATTTCCCATTCTGACTGTACAGCTCTTTTGACATCTTTTACATTACTCTTAGTGCTTAGTATTCTTTTATAGCCAATTCACATTAACCTCTTGTATCTCCATTTTCCTTTGGGTGACCTGCAATTATAATTCTGCAAAAACCAGCATTTCATGATTTGTAGCCATATAGTATCATTGGAAGGATATTGGTGTTAAAAAATGGACCTTTGCTTAATAAAAAAACTTGGAATATTTTTAAAACTGCACAGTTTCACCAAAGCAATCTAGTTTGCTTATTTTCTCCCAATTCAGTTCTTTGCCAAGTACAATGTCATTCACAAGCTGGAATATTTGGAGGACCTCATGGTCTATAAGTAATACTTCCATATGGATTCTGTGCTAGATATCTTTCATATGTAACAAATACCTTGGGCAAGATAGGTCTTCCATTTGACAGTAATCATATGGTCATCAAACAAAGCTATATATACATGAATAATTTTAACATATGTAGGGAAAATTGCTGGATGGAGAAAAGAGATGCCTTGTTTGGTCCTATTCAAGGACCTCTCACCTAGATTATTATAGTTGCTTCTGGAATAATAGGAAGATTATTCTCTCTCATCTCCAATATGTCCTCTACCAAATAAAATATAAATCTAAGCATTTAACTCTAAAAAATATCATTAGTGATTTCCTATTATCTCTAAAATAAAATATAAAATCCTTGGCCTGACATTTACTGTTCTTTGTAATTTCAGTCTTTCTTCATAATATTTCCCATCACATACTCTGCATTCCAGTCAAACTGGCCTGCTAGTTGTTCTTTATACATTATATTCCATTTCCTACCTCAAACTATACCTTTGAAATGTTCTTGTAGGAATATAGATACCATAGTGAATTGTTCTGGAATTAGGAAGACCCAAATTCAAACCCAACTTGAGACACTTACTAGCTATATTACCCTGGATAAGACACTTAACCTCTTTCTGCCTTAATTTCCTTACCTGTAAAGTGAAGATAATAATAGTACTTATCTTTTAGGATTGTTGCAAGGATTAAATTAGATAATGTATATAAAGCACTTTGGAAAATTTAAAAGTAATTTGAATTCTTGAAGAGGAATCTTCCTGAATTCAGGTTCAGCACTCTATCCATTGCACTAATATTTTCTTAAATGTAGTGCTCAGAATTGAACTCAGTATTCCAGATTGCTCTGCCCAGAAAAAATGTCACCCTAACCTTTGACATTTTTCTTCTTGATTTGTTAAGGTTCTTGGTTTCTATATCACAGCACCCATTTCTATGTAACAGGTTTACATTTTTGCCCAAGGTACATTCCTAACTCTCTCCTTTACTTTTTTACCACACTCCAGAAACCTCTTCATTCTAGTTTAATCCATCCCTGGAATCTATGAACATTTTGGAAATACTTCTAGTCCTAGATTAACTAGTTTATCCCCAAATTTCCTTCTAAATCAAGACCATATCCCTAGTCAAGCTATACTCCTGACTCTCTCAAATTTTCTCTACTATTTCTCTGTCCAGTGGACCATCATCTTCAGATCTTCCCCTTCCTTCTATCCTACACCAAATTCTCTGTAGAATTAAAATCTTTTATCTCCACTCCTTGAAGACACCTCAGACAGTCCATAGTTCCAGGAAAGGATCATTACAAACTTATACCTAACAGGATGAAGGTCAAGATAAGAAAGTTGAAGGCAGGAGACAGCAAGGTGTGTGTGTGTGTAGGGGGACAATATTCAAATAGAGGGGGAATTGTTCCAGCAAGTATTTGAGATAAATGCTTTATGAGTTTTATGACTCAATGGTATTTCAGGGCCTCAATATTCAAATCCTTGAATTATCTTGGAGGGTCTCAGCAACATGATTTCGACCAATTCTATCTGGGAGTGGATAAGGCAAATAAGATTAGAAAAGATGCCAGGAGCTATGATGAGGGCAAGTCTCTCCCTGATAACCTAAGAGTTGTTAACAACATTCCTTGTTTAGTGCAGCACAGAGGCCTCTCTGTTGCAAGAATAGCATCAGCTAGGCAATCCAGTTTGAGAAGGATAATTCAATGTGTTAGGTCTGCAGTCAGTTGTGCACTTAACTAAGCATCTGCTTGTAGAGGAAGCAACAGTGATCAAGGCAGTTGTACCAGCCAATTCTAATCCTTCTAGGATTAGGCTGTCAGACAGATTCCAAGGGGGAAAGGTGAGACTTCAAATGGCTCCATCTGTTCCCACCTGGAAGATGACAAGCTAAAGAACACTGCTACTAGGATACAGAAAGGATCAGGATTACTGAGCAGAGTGTGGGAGTATGCACACTTAGACCCTCACCAAACCTTCACCTTTCAGGAGTCTGATACCAAACTGCAACATCCTTCAAGGATGCTGAAATATTAATTTAAGGAACTGGGGTTACAGGACTGGTGGAGTGAATCAGAAAGACTCATGGAAGCAGTCATAAGACAGGTGCCTGTACCTTAGAGATTTCCAAGGGTGATTTCTGGTTGTTTCCAGGAACAGATAAATTGAGAAAATGGTCCAAGAAACTGAGTCTGTCAGGGCAATTCCAACAGAATAAGGGGGTTCAAAGTTAAAGCAGAACCAGCAATCATAGTCCACCTGGGATTTAAAAACGAATGTACAAATAATAAACCAAGTAAGGAATAAAGACAAAAAAAGGACTGCTGGGAGGGCTTCCAATTTCAATTAGTGGATTAGGAAGGGCAGTAATGCCTGGGGCAAAGTGAACAGAAACTGGTGGCACTAGGGGTGGTATAGGCTGAACTCGATTAAGCAGGGTTAGGAGGTTGTGGGAACATTACCATGGTGGCCAGAGAGATACCTGTAACCGGCTGCCTGAAGTTAACTTTTGTCAAATCCACTTCCCACCTCTTCCCTGGTCCCTTATCCCTTTTATCCTCCCCTTTTGTTTTATCATCCAAGGGGGAGTAAATAGAGACTCCAATTGTCAAATAGCCATCCCACACAAAAGTCTTGAAAGTGAATCAAAGTTCCTATACATAACACACTAGTACAGTAGGGATTTTCTACCCTGGAATTTATCTAAATATCCCTCAAATAAATATATGTTCTGAAGGGAACATTGTGTTCATTTAGATAATGAAGATATATACTATAAGCATCCTTTACAGCAATAGTTATCCAAATTTTAACCGAATATTTCTCATCCTAAATAACATTGTAATAGGGGAACTAGTCGGGATTTGACAGTCATTTATCAACCAGTTCTAGTTTTCCCCAAATCATTGGAACTCAAAAGTCCATTAGGGACAGGGGCGACAGTTTCATCTTCTGAAATTGCTTCCTGCTGAGAATGAGTGCAGAACTGAAGCCTATTCCAGGGAGGGGGTGCTATGGTATGGTGTGCATCCAATGGGTTGATCTAGGTCCCAGAAGTAGGTCAATACAGCTGTAACTTGACCAAAATCTGGACCAAAAAACAAATCTAACAAACAAAGGTTAGAACAGTCTGAGACAAAAAGGCTGGTTCACAAGGAATGTTACAAGATGTGGAAAGGCCAATATAGATTGGACAACTTCCCATGTAAGGAAACATGTTTGTGTCACAGGACAGACACATTTTTTTTATTATAGCTTTTTATTTACAAGATATATGCATGGGTAATTTTTCAGCATTGACAATTGCAAAATCTTTTGTTCCAATTTTCCCCCTCCTTCCTCCCACCCCTTTCTCAAGATGGCAGGTAGACCAATACATGTTAAATATGTTAAAGTATATATTAAATACAATATATGTATACATGTCCATACATTTATTTTGCTGCACAAGAAGAATTGGACTTTGAAATAATGTACAATTAACCTGTGAAAGAAATCAAAAATTCAAGCAGATAAAAACAGAGGAATTGGAAATGCTATGTAGTGGTTCACACTCAGTTCCCAGAGTTCTTTCACTGTGTGTAGCTGGTTCTCTTCATTATTGAACAAATGGAATTGATTTGGTTCATCTCATTGTTGAAGAGAGTCACGTCCATCAGAATTCATCATCATATAATATTGTTGTTGAAGTATATAATGATCTCCTGGTTTTGCTCTTTTCACTCAGCATCAGTTCAGATAATTCTCTCCAGGCCTTTCAGAAATCATCCTGCTGGTCATTTCTTACAGAAAGGACAAATAAATGTTAAAGATGTGTCAGCTATAGACCCACTAAACAAAACAGTAGTTAGATCTCACAGACAATTGTGTCAATTATCCTTTCATCATTTTAGAAACCTTTAAGGACCTGAATACCTACAGACATAAATATCTAGTAACTGATAAATGACTAAGCTAAATACTTATTTGCCTAAGTATTTAGGATATAATAACTATTATAATTATATGTCAGATTAGAAACAGTGAAGTATTACATAATTGAATTGTATTAATGATTTCTATTGACTATTTTTTTGATTATAGAAATCATCTAGAGGAGGAAAAAGCAGGGACATGGCTACATCAGTCAAAACTAATGTTACAGCACATACATGACACAGGATAAAATAGCCTTAACTCAGTTTTACTTCAGGTAATTGTCCCAGTAACTTTCAGATAATGGAGCACTGGCTTGATTCTGATTCTATCAGATAGTCATACCTGAATTTAAAACTCCCAAATAATATCAGCTATAGTCCCAAGAGATTTTACTTCCAATAACAAATCTCATCAGTCAAAGCTTCAGATAAATTCTAAATAGGTATTTATTACAACAAACTTATATTGATAACAATAAGAGATTCATCCCAGAAAGTTTACAGCTTATCTTTCATATTTATATTTAAGTAGATGGTTTATAAGCTCAACATTACACAAATCATTTTGCTTTTAAAATGCCCATTACATTAAAAAATTCTAAATTGCATATTGTCCATAACAAAAACATATTCAAAGGGCCAAAGGCAAAAACTATTATTCTCAAAGTTCCTTTAGATAATGGGTACACTTTAAGATGACTCAATACAATCAATTAAAACTCAATACAGAATATAGAATATCTCAATCTCACATAAAGGAATCTTATCCATGTGATATTCTAACTAGATATCTCATTCAAACTGTCAATTGTTTCTACATATCAATATTTCTTGTCCCATATATGTAAAATCATCTCTTTTCTCCTTCCTTTAGTTTTCTTTTTCTTCAAAACTTTTAAAATTCACAATATAGTTAATAGCTAAATAACTCCATAAAGTTGATACACATATTCAAAAGAGCTGACAAAATTTTAAAGCATAACTTACAATGTTTACAAATTATCCAACATATGTTTTAGGAAGGTGACATACTTCATCTAATTAGGGGATATATTACCTCTTCAGGTAAATTATCAGGACTTTGTTTTTAACAACCTATTGTTAAACTGAATCAAATCAAATATAGTTTTTAAAAAATATATATATCTTTCAGTAGTAATGGTTCAATATTCAAACAAATTCCTAAGACCTTATACCCAGAATAAACAAAATTAGCATGCACAAGGCAATAGTAATTATCTCCCACAATTTCAGAATCACAATAACACTTTAAAAAACTAAACTTGCAAAATTCAATAGAATAAGCCATATATATATATATATATATATATATATATATCATACACACATATATATTTTAAACTGGTTCTCAGACGTTTGACTAAATAAGGAGGCTATTCTTTCCCCAGCATTTTTTTTCTCTTCAAAGCAATTGACATCAGCTTGTTTTGTTCTCTCTCTTACTTCCCCCCATTCAGAGCTGCAACTTGATTCAGATAAGGTTTTATTGCCTTTTTTTTTCTAACAGGTTTTCAAAAATACTACTTTTCTGCCAGATTTTAAAAGCTTTCTCTGTTCTTTTTTTCCAAATTAGTGCAAACAGGTTACAATTAAGTCCAATAAGAAGTTAATACTCATAAAGTATTTTTTTTTTTGTGCTAGGCACCTTTGCAATATTGAAAATGACCAATTGCCCATTCCTCAATTATTGTTCTTAAAACTTAACAGAACTCCTTAAATCAATGCAACAGACAGACAAGTCACAAACACTGACTGCACAGACATAACATTTAACAAATATGAACTAGGGACAAGTTACTGATATCTCAGGAGTTCCGTGAGGGGAGTTTTCAAGTCAACTATCTCTCCCTCCCAGAAATCCAGAATGAGCCTTTTCAAAGATTAACTGGGCTTCCAAATTCCAGTCTGGTGCATTTCCTGCCTTAACAGAAAGTGCCCAGATTTTTTTTTTTTTTTTTTTTTTTTTTTTTGCATTTTACACACAAAGATATCCAGAACCCAAATTTGTGCCCAAAGACACTCAGACCAAGTTGTGCTTAAAAAGCACCCAGATTTATGCTCAAAGGCACCCAGACCAAATTATGCTTTAAAAAGTACCCAGATTTGTGGCTGAAGACACCTAGATCAGATAGTGCTTAAAAAGCACCTAGATTTGTGCCCAAAGGCATCCAGACCAGATAGTGCCATATGGCATCCCATTGGCACTTGCCAGTGTTCTATGGCTTGTCAACACAACTTTTTCTGGGGACCACTAGCTAGCAATCAGACCAAACAGAAAACTTACCCTGCAGGGGTTTCAAACCAAGTTCTCCATTGTAGCCTAAATAAAGGTGTCTATGGTGAGTTTTTGCTGGGCTGGACCTAGTGTCTTTGTGGGGCTTCAAAAAGAAATCAAAAAGTAACTGGCTCCCCCAAAAGAATCCAGGAACAGCCAGCACAAGTCTCCCTGCCAAGACCTGCTGTTCTCCAATCTCTAATCTTGCTCTCAGATCTCATATCTCACAGGGGCCTCCAAATGTAATGCTGGAGAAACTGAGGCAAGACAGAGATTGGTTTTTAATATTTTAATGTGGAGAGTTTTAGAATAGCCAAGGCTAGCCAGCTGCATGGGACTCTTTTATCTCAAAGCATTCAGCAGTGAGCAACTACTGCAGGATACTTTTATAGGGCTCCAGCTATAGGGGAAACAAAGGTAGGGGAGAAAGGGTACTGGGGAGTAGACAAGCCATAGTTCAAGGAAAGGATCATAACTTAATCCTGACAGGATGAAGGTCAAGATAAGAAAGTCAACGGCAAGACACAGCAAGGTGGGGGACAATACTCAGAGGGGAAATTGTCCCAGCAAGCATTTGAGATAAAAACTTTGCATTTTATGGCCCGATGGTATTTCAGGGTCTCCAGTCCTAATGGCAAGGAACAAAAGAATGGGGCTATAATAATTTTATTCAGGGCATAAAAATTCAGGGAAATTGAAGCATTAAATAGTGATATAATATTTGTAAAAAACACTTAGCATAATGCTTAGCACACAGTGGACATCATATTATATGCTTATTTCTTCCCCCCTTTCTAATTTGTATTGATTTTGAACTTTCCTCTGACAGGAATCTAGTCTGATTATGTACAATCAGCTAATTTGAAAATGCACTATATTTTTGTTATTAAGATATTTAATTCTTTATGATGTTATTTGGTGCTTTTCATGTCTTTATTATTCAGTCATTCATTTGTGTCTGATTCTTTGTGATCCTGTGGACCATAACATGACAACATTATTCATGGTGTTTTCTTGATAACAGTACTAGAGTAGTTCGCCAATTCTTTCTTCAGTGGATTAAGGCAAACAGGATTAAGTGAATTATCCAGGATCACACAGGGAGTGTCTAAGGACAGATTTGAATTCAGGTCTTCCTGAATCTCAGTTCAGCACTCTTTATCCATTGAGCTACCTAGCTGCTTCTTTTTTTACATCTGTCAACATCTGTCACTTCCCAAATTGCTTCTTAAAGTATTAATGATACATAGGTGAGAATCTTCTGTGTAGTTTACATGGTTTTGGTCTCTTTAGTTTCTTAACCCTTAGCCAAATCTTCCAATTTGAATAGCCAATTTTGTAACTGATTTTTATTAGCATTTTATTTTTCCAAATACATGCAAAGGTAGTTTTCAGCATTCACTGTGACGACTGCCTTAGCACCCTGGATACCTTAGAATCAGCCAGAGTCAGGATAAGCAAAAAGTCTTTATTCTTGGTCTTTAGTAGAAGTGAAGTAGAAGTGAAGGGGATGGATGCATAGGATCTCCCGACCTCACCTCTTCACCTCTCACTCAAAGTGACTCTGGCTAGTCTCACTGAACCCCCTAGTCCCCCCACAATTCTCTGTATATACCAAACAATTAGACCAGCACAGGATAGTGGGAAGGGCCATTTTCAAAGCATATTCTTATAGAGTATTGTCCAATCAGTAATTAGCCTCAAGTGCTGGATTGTCCGACCTCAGTGCATTGACTCAAGAGTTTCAGCCCTTTACAATTCACCTTTGCCAAAGCTTGTGTTCCAAATTTTTCTCCCTCTCTTCCTCCCTCCCCCTCCAAGATAGCAAATAACACAACATAGGATAAATGCACAATTCTTCTAAACATATTTCCATATTTATCATGCTATACAATAAAAATAAGATCAAAAGGGGGGAAAACATAATAAAGTAAAAAAAAAAAGCAGACAGCAACAATAAAAAAGGTGAAAATACTATGCTTTGATCCAAATTCAGTCTCCATAGTTCTCTCTCTAATTTTCAATAACTTTGAAAGTAAATATCAATTAGATAAACATAAAGTGAAATCAAGAGTTAAATACATGTCCTGGCTAGTTTGGTCTAGCTTATGGAGAAGGCTAAAAAAAGAATTGTAGTGATGCAGTGGCCAAGAATTTTCTACATTAAAGATTAAACTTCAAGTGTTATACTCAAAGGGTAATGGAAATAGATGATGGCATACTTTTTTTCAATGACAAGATGTCTTTTGCAAAAGCCATTCAGTCATCCAAAGTACATTTTTGCCACCATAATCCAAACTATGTCTTACCAACACTTTTCTACCTATTTGCTATTGGCTCCCCTTTGCCAATCTGCTAGACCAAACAGACTCATTCTATAGGATATGACACAATATTCCAGGATACAGCTGCAATGTCTCAGTGTAAGAAACTAAACCCTCAGGACCATCAGATTGAGATGGGTTAGGGACTAGATAAAATCTTATGTATATTATATGGCTAAATATAGTATACCATACTATCTTACATGACAAGGGGATCAGCCAAAATACATTCTGAAAGGACCAGAAGTAAAACTATATGTCCTTTTTAGGGGACCTCTCATTTATTTGTCTCACTTCTTCCACCTACATGAAATCTAGTTAGTATCTGTCATGCCTCTAAGTTTTAGTATTAGTTTCCCACTAGTCATATAATGCTTCAAACATAGAAGATATAAATTAAAGGACACATTTAAATCTATTGAGTTGAGAATCATTTTATAATCTATGGAGGCACAATTTCTCCTATTCTAAGAGAACTGCATATAACTCAGAAAAATCATAGTTGCCAGTAGTCTAGCAAGGGGAGGTATACTTGGGTTTAGTCCTCAGTATTCATAGTTTGATATAATTTTGCTTTTTCCACTGTTCTGTTTCCCTGCCGGGTTTATTAATTCTGCTACAGAGAAAGCCTTTTCCTTGGTCCCTTCTGGTAACCTGTTTTTGGTCAGTTCTCTAAGACTACTGGGCCTTGGTCTTTGCTTATTCCCCGACCCCTTACCCCAACTTATTCTCACGAATGTTATTCTCTTTAGAAGAAAGCCCAGGTTCTCAACTATGCTATCCTGTGTCTACGACTTCTGCTTATCTCATTTCTTACCTTGACGCTCTTGACTGAGAACAAAACCCAGAAATGAAATAATTTAGAAGTTTATTAAGTCATTCACCAGAGGAGAGAATTGAAAAAGGTGTCTCAAATGTCTGTAAATTACACATTATATAGGATTCAAACAAAGAAACAAGGAAACAGTAACTAACTGACCAGCATAGAGGCAATTTCCATATAAGATACATGAGATCTATAGTGGGAGAAAACAGAATTACTCTTTGGAATTAACTGGTTTTCTGGTCAGAATAATCTAGGTCCTGAGATAAGCTTTACATAGATCTAATTTCTAAACAACAGGTGGTTTTTCAGCCACAATAGAACAATGCAATAAAATTTTCTCATATCCCTCTGAGAGTCTAATGTAAATTATGGCATCTATATTCAGCTTGTCTTTCCCTGGCCCATAGTATGTGCTGAATTCATTATCCATTTCTGGCTGAGATTGTCCAATTTAATACATAATTTTCTTTTCTTTTTCCTGAGGCTGGGGTTAAGTGACTTGCCCAGGGTCAACAGATAGGAAGTGTTGAGTGTCTGAGACCAGATTTGAACTTGGGTCCTCCTGAATTCAAGGCTGGTGCTCTATCCACTGCGCCACCTAGCTGCTCCAAATACATAATTTTCAGAAGATAGGTTAAAGGGTTGTTGTCCTTTTATACCTAAAGCAACTTATGCATAGTTTTAAAACTTTTCAGAGATAGCCAAATCTCCAAATTGTGGATGGGATAATGAGTCTTAGTATATGTGAGTCAGTAGCAGAAAAATATGATAGATAGTTCTGATAAGTCAACATTTTCTTGGTTTGACATTGTTCTTAGCTTCTCTGAACTGGAGGCAGAAAAAGCCAATAAAAGTGTGAAACAGTTGATCCAATACTTGAAGGCTTTTTCATTCCAGCAATCTCTAAAGAACACTAGAGAATTCAATCTGTACCTTACCTTCTGCTCAAGACATTTGTCAGCTTGCCCTTCCAGTTATGGTTTCTTCCAGCAAAGTATATACACAAGTGAGATTTTAGAGAGGTTTTGCCATGATGACATAGTTGTATACACATCTCTGATGATAATGATGATAATGATAGTAACTCATGTTTATATAGTTTCTTAAGGTTTGCAAAGCACTTTACATACATTGTCATATTTGAATCTTATGAGATCAGTAATAATGCTATTATTCCCATTTTATAAATGAAGAAACTGAGGCTCATAGGATATACCCATAAACATATAACTCTTAAGTCTAAGATGGAATATACACCCTATGGTGACCAGACTAGCACCCTAGGTACCTTGGAATCAGCCAGAATCAGGATAAGCAAAAGTCTTTAGCGGTAGAAATGAAAAGAGTGGAAGCATAGGATCTCTGCAACCTCACCTCATCGTCCTCTCACAGAAGTGACCCTGGCTAGTCTCACTGTACCTCCTAGTCCTTCCCACAATTCTCTGTATACACCAAATGATTGGGCCAGCACAGGATAGTGGGAAGGGCCATTTTCCAAGCATATTCTTGTAGAGTATTGTCAAATCAGTAATTAGCCTCAAGTGCTTGATTGTCCGACCTCAGTACATTGACTCAAGAGTTTCAGCCCTTCACATCTCCCGCTTTCTTTTGTTTTAGAACACAGGTGGTCATGCCATCCCTGACTTCTCAGGGAGGTGAGAACCCCCAAAAGGAGGTGATCATGCCCTCCCTGACTTCTCAGGAAAGGAGGTGAAAACACTGAAAAGGAGGTGATCACGCCCTCTGACATCTCAGGAAGGGAGATGAAAAGCACCAAAGGGAAGTGGGGGTTGCTAGTGAGTTTCTGGGCTGAGGTATTACACAAGCACATAGCAATAACACACAGGCTATTAGTGATGACTCCTCCATTGCCATTGTAGGCTCAATGTGGTGTAACAAACATGAATTGTAGATGCAAGTAGTGATATAACAAACAATGTGAATCAACATGGTGTTGTAAAAGATTTCCAGACGTTCTAGAAGAAGGTATATAAACAACAGTCACATATACACCTCCTTCAGCAGCCAAGAGATAGTCCAAAACCAATTTAATGTCCATTGCTTCACGTGTCAGGGAATCTAATGATCCCCACAAGTTTTTGAAGTCCTGCAACAATATGTGTTAGGGAATCCAATTATTCCTGCAGATTTTGAAGTCCTGCAAAAGTATTATCATTTCCCAGAGAATCCAATGATTCCTGAGGGTTTTCAAGTCCTACAACAGTCTTATCATGTCACAGAGAATCCAATGATTCCTGAAAGTTTAGAAGTTCTACAACAGTCTTATGTCTCAGAGAATCCAATGATTCCTGAGGATTTTGAAGTCCAACAATTTTTGATGTCCATGAGTCAAATGCCATAACTGCCAGGGTCTTTCAGTGGTGGGCACAATCAGCAATGGAACCACCTGATGTTTCTTGGGTCTTCTTCATTTCAAGGGTCTATTCCATCTCTCTCTGATGGACAAGGCAAATACGGCTCATTGGCGCCCATCTGATTCCTTCTCTATCTGTGGAGATACAAGCAAACCCTCTTCCCCAAGCAGTTAACCTATATGGTTCCTTCCATTTACCACTTTCTGGGTCTCTCCACATCACCTGGCGATTATCTAAAGATAGTGGAGGTGCTCGTACTGGATACAGGTTTATAAAACCTGTCTGCTGGAGCCAGTGCATCTTTGTCAAAAATCAAGAAGTTAATAGAGCTAGATTTAGAAATTCTCCAGGGTTACCTGTGGCTCTCCCTTTCTTTTGTTTTTGGAGGAGTGTCTTAATGTCTCTGTTTCTCCTCTCTACTATTGGCTGTCCTTATGGATTAAAAGGTATACCAGTGGTGTATAAAATCTTATACTGTGCACAAAAGTGTGCAAAATGTTTAGAAGTATATGCAGGTTTTTAGCATTTTCTGTTTTTATTGCTTATGGCACACCCATAATTGCAAATGCTTGTATAAGGAATTCAGTGACCACTTGGGCTGTGTCTTTTGCTGCTAGTATTGCAAAAGTGAATCCTGAAAAAGAGCCTATCATAACATGGATAAAAGATAGATGACCAAAAAATTTATAGTGGGTCACATCCATTTGCCAAATTTCATTGGGTCTCAAACCATAAGGGTTCTTCCCTGGAGGGAGCGTAGGAGCATGGAAAGGAATGCAAGCAGTACAGGCTTTTACTATGCTCCTAGTTTCCTCTCTTGTTATTCCAATTGTAAATGTAAAGCTCGAGCAGCCTGATGATATTTAAAATGAGATTCTTGGGCTTCTTGACATAAAGGTGTATTGGGCAACATGGTTAGAAGGCTATCTGGCTTTGAATTACCATCAAAAATAGGACCAGGAAGTCCACTATGAGAGTGAACATGCAAGATATAAATATTACCTGGATGCTTTCTCACTCACTCTTGAAGTTCCTTAAAGAGCTGATATATATTGGAGGCTACAAATTTTATTTGGGCTGTGGCAATTCTTTGTACTATACCTACTGAATAGGTCAAATCAGATATTATATTTATATCTCCTGGATAATAAGTAAGAGCTAGAATGATTGCATACAATTCATTCTGCTGAGTGGACTGAAAAGGAGTTCTGACTACTCTCTTTACAGTTAAGTCACAAGAGTATACAGTGCGAATATTATGTTTTGAGGCATCTGTAAAGATTGTTGATCGTTTAAGAGGAACTTTAGAAACCTTTTCTTCAAGAATCCATTGCCAATTATGTAATAATCTGGCTATCTTTAATGGAGACCCATGTGTAAAATTTGGAGCCATGGCTAATAAAATTTGCCACTCTGGGATGGTTTCACAGCCTACATTAATTTGCGTATTAGTATAAAAGGTATATATCTTGTCAGGTCTTATCCCAGATAATTGTACTGCTTGCTTAGTGGCCTTTAATAAATTGTAGCCACAAGTACTGGGTAAGGAGTAAGGCTTTGTTCTGGTTGTGCTGGAAGGTTCACCCACTCTATCACACTGTCTCCCTGATGAAAGACTGCTGTGGGTGCCTCTTGTGTAGCAAAAACTGATATTTCCAAGGGTTTTTGAGTGACTCTCTTTCAACCACATTGGATAAAGTCAGTTCAACTTCTCTTAAAGCCTCTTGAGCTTTTTTTGTAAGCTGGCATGGTGAGTTTAAAGCACTGTCTCTCCTTAAAATGTCATATAATGGTTGCAATTGGTAGGTAGTCAAATCTAACACTGGACGCATCCATTGGATATCTCCTATCAATTTCTGAAAGTCATTTAAGGTGTTTAGCTTCTCTTTTCTTAAGGAAAGTTTTTGTACTGTAAGCAACTTAGGGTATACTTCATATCCTAAATATTGAAAAGGAGCATGTCTTTGAATTTTTTTCTGGAGCTATGTGCAATTTGTAGTTCCTTAGTGTTTCCATGGTCTTTTGTAGACATGCTTCTAACATTTGTTCCTCAGGTGAACATTCCAATATATCATCCATGTAATGTAATAATATTACTTTTGGAAATGCTTTTCTTACTGGAGTAAGAGCAACCACAACATACATTTGGAACATAGTAGGGCTATTTTTTTTTCCCTGTGGCAGAACTGTCTTTTCATATCTTTTAAAAGGTTCAACTAAGTTAACGCTGGGCACTGAAAAGACAAATCTTTTTATATCCTCCTTATCTAGAGGGATAGAATAGAAAGAATCCTTAATGTCTATAACCCAAAGAGGCCATTCTCTAGGCAATTGAGTAGGAGATGGAAGTCCTAGCCGAGTTCCCATAGTTTCCATCTGTTCATTTACCTTTCTTAAATTAGTCAATATCCTCCATTTTCCAGATTTCTTTCTTACAACAAATACTGGGGAATTCCAAGGACTTAGAGAAAGTTGTAAGTGTCCTTGGTCACGTTGCTCCTATACTATACCTAATAAGGCCTGAATTTTATCGCTACCTAAGGGCCACTGTTCTATCCACACTGGTGTATCAGTTATCCATTGGATAGGAACAGGTTAAAGTGTTGGCAGGCCTTCAACAGCAGCCCTACCTAAAAACCTAAAGTACTCATTTTAAACCCTAATTGTTGTAAAATGTCTCTTCCCCACAGATTGATGGGGATTTTTTTCAACTACAAAAGGAGTAAAAACTCCTGTTTCACCTTCAAATATCCATCTCAAAGGGATAGCACTAACTTCAGCTGCTATTGATCCTCCTACTCCAGACATGTAGGTGTCTGCCTTAATCTTTGGCCAGTGACTGGGCCAGTTGGCATCTCTAATGACTGTATGATCTGCACCTGTTTCTACCAATCCTTCTAATGGTATGCCATTTACATAAATAGTGAGCATAAGATGGTCAGGTGTGAAAGCTGATATTTCTGTTCAGAATATTCCTGGATTTTATTGCTTGGTGTCAGAATCTGGGCAACTATCACCAGATTGCTTATCAGTAAACCTTATGCTACTACTTCTCCTGGTTGATAAGTTACACACTGTCTACCTGTATTAGTGGGATATTATCTATACATTCCCCAGTTTCCCACATCAGTGTATGGATGGACACTATTTTGTAAGTACACTCAGGAGGTGAAATGGTGAAGCCTATTGTGCCTGGAGGCAAGGGATTCATAGGCTGGAGAGGAACAGATTTCACCTCTCCAGGGTGTATCTTAGTTGTCCCAGCTGCATACAACTCTATTCTCCCCAATTGTAATCCTTTCTCCCATCAGGTTGCCTCCTAGCTGTTTGGTTGTATAATTCCTTTCTCCCATCAGATGGCTTTCTGGCTGATTGGTCATGTCTGGGTACTGAACTTCTAGGCACTCTCTTGGTATAGCATTGATTGCCATCATGCCCCAAGTATTTTTTGCCTTGGGTCCTTGAGCTGGGCCCCTCATCCCGTTTCCCTGAATCAGTCTACATTCTGATGCCCAATGGAGTCCTCTGTTGCATTTTGGACATGGGGTATTGGATCTTGTTCTCCCACCCTGTTTTCTCACTCTGTCTCTATGCCAACATTGAGTTTTCAGATGCCCTACTTTACCACGTTGAAAGCATTGACGAGTCTCTCTGGAAGTCCCTTGCCAAAAGGGACCCTGTCTTCCCATGTTTGGATCTTGGGAAGTGCATCATAGCCTGGCTATAAAAGGTATTTGTGCCCACTGTGGCATAGCATCTTATGATCTCCTCTAAAGGAGCATCCTAGTATAATCCTTCTACAAAGCTCATTAGCATTTTCTTTAGCAAGTGGTCTTATCCTAATTTCTGTTGCTGCATTTCCACCATTAATTTGTATGACAGCTGTCTGCAAACGTCCCACCAAATCAGCAAAGGGGTCATTTGGCCCTTCTGCTATTTTTGTGAAGGCCTCACCCTTGTTGTTTTTACTGGGGAGAAAAGTCCATGCTTTGATAGCAGCAGCAATTTGCTCATATGCTGCTATGGGGTAATTAATCTGTACTGAAATGTCTACACCTGTTAGTTGGTCATAGGTGATTGGAGGATTAACTCTACTATGACTATTTTGTTGGCCTTGTATCCTACAGAGCTCACTATATTCAGAAAGCTACAAGAAGTTTTGTCCAAGTTCTAAGCATGTCCTTGCTAAGGACTTCATAAGCCAAATTTTGTAATAACATATTGACATAAGCTGATGTAATCCCATAAAGAATGCAAGCCTCAGTCAGGTCTTTGAGGATGTCTATATCAAAAGGAGTATATCTTCTACTTTCTTGACCTGAAGAGTTAAACTGTTGAATTACAGGATACATTCCTATTTTCAAGTCAGCTAAATCCTGCCCTTCTTCTGTGGCTTTAAGTAGTGCCTTTTGCAATCTAATCATAGGAGGGGGTGATTGCTGGGGGGGAGGTGCTGGAGATATCACTGCCCCTCCCATTCCTCCTCCTCCCTCCATTCTGAAAGGTGGAGTTGATGGGGGCATGTCAAGAACCAGTTCTGGTTTAGGCGGGGTTGAAGCTGGACTGTGAGAGTGAGAATCACCATGCCCTTCATCCTCATTTAACTCCACATGCCCTCTAGTGATGTTGCTATTAATATGTTCATTGTCTTCCTCTTTTTCCTCATACTTCCTCATCTGGCTGTTCTTAAAACTTTTCTTTTTTCTATAACTTGCAGGATCCTTTAAGGCCAATTGCATTATGTTTTATATATATAGAATGTTTCCTTGGAAATTGAATGAGGATCTTTATCATCATAGTATTCACAAAGTTTTGTCCTACCAGCTTCCAATTATCTGGCCCTATTTCTTCTTCCTTTAAGAACCAAGGGGACATGCGCTCTAATGTACCCAAGAGTCTAGCAATCTGCAGCCATGTTATAATTAAGCCTTGTCCCTTGATCAACTTAAGCATGCTTTCTATAGTGCCCCCTTGGAGTGGGAGTGGTGGTGGAGCTGGGCCTGGGGGAGAATCTTTTCCTAATATCTGCCCCATTTCGGCTAGAAAAGGTTACTTACTAGTTTAACCCTTAGCAAAGTAAGTTCTCTGTCTATTAAATGCAATTATTATTATTAAAGGCAAGTCCCACGGGGCTTTTAAGTGAGTGCTTTTGCTTTTCTTCAGTAGGCACCTGCTACTCATTTAACAATTTTGGCCATAGTTAAACATTTCCTCATTAAACCCTCTCTCATGAAAATAACTGTCTGTAGGGTATCACTTTGGCTATACTGCTTATTTTAGATTCTATCCCATGGCGTGAGACCCATATCTCTGCTGGTGACAGGTCACTCACTGAGAAATGGGTAACTCACATCTCAGCAGAAGAGGCATAATTTCTATGATCAATAAGTCTAGCAGTCATTACTATGTCTTATTCACTGTGGATACAAATGCAAAATTTACATTCTCTGTCCTCAGAGATCTTAATTAAAAGAAGAACTTTGTTTTACTTAGCAATTCTTTGCCAAGAGTAGGAGACTGGGAGACAATTCTAGGCCTCTCCTTACCTCACTGTGATATTTGGCAAATACCCTCAATGACAGAAAGAGAAGAGAAAGATCCAACTTGTTTTGTATGTGCCTTTTTCTTTTTATTTATTTATTTAATTATATCCCTTGTACTCCCTTCCGTTCCGAATTTTCCCCTCCTTCCCTCCATCCCCTCCCCTAGATGGCAGGCATTCCCATACATATTAAATATGTTATAGTATATCCTAGGTACAATATATATGTGCAGAACCGAATTTTTTTGTTGTTGTTGTTGTTGCAAAGGAAGAATTGGATTCAGAAGGTAAAAATTACCTGGGGAGAAAAACAAAAAATGCTAACAGTTTACACTCATTTCCCAGTGTTCCTTTTCTGGGTATAGCTGATTCTGTCCATCATTGATCAATTGGAATTGGAATTGTATTAGCTCTTCTCTATGTTGAAGATATCCACTTCCATCAGAATACATCCTCATACTTGTTGAAGTGTATAATGATCTCCTAATTCTGCTCGTTCACTCACCATCATTTGATGTAAGTCTCTCCAAGCCTCTCTGTATTCATCTATAACATAATCCATAACATTCATATACCATAATTTACCCAACCATTCTCCAATTGATGGGGATCTGTTCATTTTCCTACCACTACAAAAGCCACTACAAAAAGGGCTGCTGCAAACATTTTGGCTGTATGTGCCTTTTTCAAGGAAAAAGGGCCTGTACCTAGGAAGAATAGTTTTTTGAAGACCCTGCTATCCATGTAAGTCCAGAGACAAATTGGCATGTCCTTATAATTAGAAGAAAAATATTAAGAATATGAATAGCAAGCATTTATATAGTACTTTAAGGTCTGCTGAGGGCTTTACAAATGTTATCTTATTTGATCTCATAACAAATCTGGGAGGTAGGTATGATATTATTATATCCATATTACAGATTAGGAATCTGAGACAGGTTAAATGTGTTGCTCAGTCATACAACTAATGTCTGAGACAAAATTTGAACTCAGGACTTCTGGACTCCAGATGCTCTATTGTTAAGAGAGTAGGTCAACAATATTATCCAGAAACATCGATGAAAGAACTGAAAACTAAAACAATAAGCAAAGGAAGTAAAAACAAAGCAAGTTAAGAAAAGGGATTGGTCCAATTGATACACTATGACATATTTAATATGCATGGAAATGCCTGCCATCTAGGGGAGGGGGTGGAGGGAAGGAGGGGAAAATTAGGAACAGAGGGGAATACAAGGGATAATGTAAAAAATTACCTATGCATATGTACTGTCAAAAATGTTATAATTATAAAATTAATAAAAATAAAATAAAATAAAATAATTGTATACAACAACAACAAAAAAAAAAAAAAAGAAAAGGGATTGGTAAACAGCTTATCAAAATTTGTCACATTTCCTAATTTGGAAACAATCTGTGATCTTTTAATCTTTTTTTTTTTTTAATAAAGCTTTGTATTTTCAAAATACATGGATAGTTTTCAACATTCACCCTTGCAAAACTATGTATAACAAATTTTTTTCTTCCCTTCCCCTTACTCCCTCCTTTAGATAGCAAGTAATTAAATATATTTTAAACATGCAATTTTTCTAATCATATTTCCACAATTACCATGCTACACAAGAAAAAATCAGATCATAGGCAGAAAGCATGAGATTACAAATAAATTAGAAAAATATAGGATAGTTTACCTCTCAGACCTGTGGAGGAGGAAAGAATTTGGGACCAACAAAGAACTAGAGATCATTATTGATCACAAAATAGAAAAATTTAATTATATCAAGTTAAAAAGTTTTTGTACAAACAAAACTAATGCAGACAAGATTAGAATGGAAGCAATAAACTGGGAAAACATTTTTATAGTCAAAGATTCTGATAAAGGCCTCATTTCCAAAATATAGAATTGACTCTAATATATAAGATTTCAAGCCATTCTCCAATTGATAAATGGTCAAAGAATATGAACAGACAATTTTCAGATGAAGAAATGGACACTATTTTTAGTCATATGAAAAGATGTTCCAAATCATTATTGATCAGAGAAATGCAAATTAAGACAACACTGAGATACCACTACACACCTCTCAGATTGGCTAAGATGACAAGAAAATATAATGATGAATATTGGAGGGGACATGGGAAAATTGGGACACTGATGCATTGTTGGTAGAGTTGTGAATGGATCCAACCATTCTGGAGAGCAATTTGGAGCTATGCCCAAAAAGTTATCAAACAGTGCATACCCTTTGATCTAGCACTGTTACTACTGGGCTAATATCCCAAAGAGATATTAAAGAAGGGAAAGGGATATATATGTGCAAAAATGTTTGTGGCAACCCTTTTTGTAGTGTATAAAACTAGAAATTGAATGGATGCCCATCAATTGGAGAATGTTTGGGTAAATTATGGTATATGAATGTTATGGAATATTATTATTCTGTAAGAAATGACCAGCAGGATGAATTACAGAGAGGCTTGGAGAGACTTACATGAACTGATGCTAAGTGAAATGAGCAGAACCAGGAGATCATTATACACTTCAACAACAATACTATCTGAAGATCAATTATGATGGAAGTGGCTATCTTCGGCAATGAGAGGATCCAATTCATTTGATCAGTAATGAACAGAACCAGCTATACCCAGCGAAAGAATACTGGGAAATGAATGTGGACCACAATATAACATTTTACACTCTTTCTGTTGTTGTTTGCTT
This sequence comes from Sminthopsis crassicaudata, assembly GCF_048593235.1. Classification (NCBI taxonomy): domain Eukaryota; kingdom Metazoa; phylum Chordata; class Mammalia; order Dasyuromorphia; family Dasyuridae; genus Sminthopsis; species Sminthopsis crassicaudata. The sequence continues at coordinate 286,808,201 of NC_133620.1, forward strand.
GCATTTTTGTTTTTCTTCCCAGGTTATTTTTTACCTTTCTAAATCCAATTTTTCTTGTGCAACAAGCGAATTGTATAAATATGTACACATATATTGTATTTAAGATATACTTTAATATGGTTAACATGTAGGAGACTATATGCCATCTAGGGGAAGGGGTGGAGGAAAGGAAGGGAAAAGTTGGAAAAAAAGTGTTTACAAGGGTCATTGTTAAGAAATTACCCATGCATAAGTTCTGTCAATAAAAAGTTATAATAATAATAATTAAAAATATAAAATTAAATTAAAAATAAAAATTTTAAAAACACTAAGCAAAGATCTATAGTTATATAATAGATATGTTTTACTAAAGTTTTATACTTCCTTTCTTAAAAGTGATTGAAGAATAGGAAGATGAAGGTGTATAGGTCCAATATAAATATGAAGCTTTTAAAAAAATCTATAATTGCCATAACTAATTCATTTTTTTTTCATCTTTGCCTTTTCCCTATGTTATTTAGCAGGTTTTATGAAATATCTGTACACATAAAAACATACACAATCACCAAGCTTTACATATATATCACTATCATTTTAAAATACTGTACATAATTTTACATAAAGTTACTTTTATGAAATTAGCTATATTTAGTCACTTAAAACATTGTATTTCTACTTTTCAGGTTTGATACTTGCTGTGCTAATAAGGATGTTGATCCCACCCCTCAATATTTCCTATTCTTCTTTCTGTTGCTCAATGATATATATCATTTTTGGAACATCTCATCATGTATCTATTGGTGAGTTCAAAGACAAAGGAAAGGGGACTTTTATTATTAACCCAGTCAGGTATATTTATAGCTAAAGAAGCCTATTAAACCTATATTTCTCTCTTAAAAATTGAATAATTAAAAACAAGAACATGTAACCACATTGAATATGCATATTTACTTCTGCTGTAACATTTTGACTCTGGTTTCTTAATAGGCAACTTTAGAGAGAAGGTTAGTTTTTTCTTTTTCTTTTTTCATTTTAATAGCATTTTATTTTTCCAAATATATGCAAAGATAGTTTTCAACATTCACCTTTTTGTGTTCCAAATTTTTCTCTCGTCTCCCTTTTCTTCCCTCCCCAAGATAGCAAGCAATCTGATATAAGTTAAACATGTGCAGTTCTAAACATATTTCCATATTCATTATGCTGTGCAAAAAAAAAAAAAAATCAAGTCAAAAGGGGAAAAAAACTAAGAAAACAATAATGTTTCAACAATATTAAAAATGTGAAAATACTATGCTTTGATCCACATTCAGTCGGCACATTCTCTCTCTGGATGTGGATGGCACCCTCCATTACAAGTCTTTTGGAATTGCCTTTAATCACTTCTTGAAAAGAGCCAAGTCCATCATAGTTGATTATCACGTGATCTTATTGCTATGTACAGTGTTCTCTTCTGCTCACTTCACTTAGCTATCATTTCTTATAGAACAATAATACTCCCCTACATTCATATACAATAACTTATTTAGCCATTCCCCAAATGATGGGCATCCACTCAATTTCCAGTTCCTTGCACTATAAAAAAAAGCTGCTACATTTTTGCACATTTGGATCTTTCCCCTTTTTTATGATTTCTTTGGGATACAAACAGTAGAGATACTGCTGCATCAAAGAGTATGCCCAGTTTCATAACTCTTTGGGCATAGTTTCAATTGTTCTCCAGAATGGTTGGATTCGTTCACAACTCCACCAACAATGTATTAGTGTCCCACTTTTCCCACATCCCCTCCAACATTCATCATTATTTGTTCCCTGTCATCTTAGACAATCTGACAGGTGTGTAGTGGTATCTCAGAGTTGTCTTAATTTGCATTTCTCTGATCAATAATGATTTTATTTTAGAAATAGGGCCTTTACTAGAAACACTGGTTGAAAAAAAATTTTGCTCAGCTTTCTGCTTTAGAGGCAAGGTTTACATTTGCTCGGTTGTTTCTCCTAGGCTACCTGGCTAAAAGAACTGGTTTTTTGGTGGGAGAGGAAAGGAAACAGAATCTGATTTACTCACATAAAATGTATAGAAATTTATAGTTAGGTGAAGAGATATTTACATTTTTAAATTTAGTTTCAATGGTTTCTATTGATCACAGGTTCACATGGCTAATATGATTTGCTTTATGTTAATATTTTTTCACTACCTCTTTTCTTTCTCATTTTCCTAAAGAACACATATAGTGGCTGAGCTCTCTCGATCAATCAATGTGTCTGTATGTATTTCTGTACATACACATGCATACACACACACACATACATACATGCCCCTTTGGATTTATTGTAATTTAACAATATGGCTTCTGGGAAATAGCCATAGTACATATGAAAACAATACTTTTCCCTCACTTCTACCTCTTACTTCCAATTTTAGAATTAAAACCTACCAGACAGCAAAAAGAACTTCTTCAGGTTATAGATATTGGTTATTTATTCTACCTGTTTTTAATGTTTCTCACTCTACCTTGTCTCCAGAGAATGGGACAAATTCACCTTCTAGCCTAACCATTCTGTTTATTTCACAGGAAATTTCTTCCTTGTAAGTGCATTGATGGCAAATGTCTTAAATAAAATAATGTTCAATTCTGGTCACCTCCTGATGGGAACTTTTATCAGGGGTGACTTTGAAGATCCAGCATACTCCCTGGATTATGAGAAGGCTCTCAGTGTCATGCAAGCTGTAACCTTTCTGACTGGGATTATTCAGGTATTTGTGTCCTGTATTCCCTAGTTCTCCTCAAGGAAAAACCAAGTTGTTAAAAAAAACTACCCTTTTCTGTATTATTCTTTTCATGCATTGTGCAATGTTTGCTAAAACTCTAGTAATTTCTTTTTGAGTAGATGTACATTTGGGGGATCCTGAGATATATGGAAGAATTATTGCCAGTTCAGCAAATATCAAATAAATATCTACTGTATATAGAGTATTATGCTAGGATTGGGATTTAGAAGGAGAATGATAAAAAGTTGAGATAATGTATGATTCCTGACTCTGAAGCAAAAGAGGGATATGGCACACACAAAAATAATCATGGTATATGTTAAGTGCTGTATGAAGTCTTGGGGAAAAGGTCATTACTGAGTGGAAGATAGAGATATTTAAGTTAAGTCTTAAAGGTTAGATTGAAGGTAAGGAAGGGCATTCTAGGCATAAGGAATTGAATGAACACATATGCAGTCTGGGTTATTTATGGAGATCAGTGACCCATCAGTTTGTTTGGAATCCATCCATCCATCCATCCATCCATCCGTTTGTTGTGATCCATACTCAGAGATAAAACTGAAATTATAGATATTGTCATTTATGAAGGGATTTTAATGCCAGATTAAGGAATTTTAGCTTTATTTAAGAGGTAGATGGAAGCCGCTTCAAGTTTTGAGTAACAGAGTTATATATCTAGCTCTACACAGTGATAACTACTCTTGACAGAATCATTTAGTGGGATATTGAATGGAGGGGAGGAGGGTGCAGATTGGTTGTAGGGCTACTATCCAAACAAGAACAAATAAACGTAGAGGAAGCATGACCATTTCTTCATGAAAACAATCCATGCTAAAATTTAGTATGACTTATAAAGAAGTTCTCATTCTAGTCCCATATTTTTCAATCCTTTATAGTTACAGAAGGGAATATAAACATTAGAAAAGAGCACCATTGTGTGACCCGGGGCAAGTCACTTAATCCCAATTGCCTCAGAAAAAAAAAAAAAGAGCACAGAGAGGCAGTCCTCTGAGTCTCTTTTTCATCATTCAATCTCTGGGGAAAACATTTTGCTTTATCTTACAATACTTAAGGAGTAGCAATACTTAACATGAATGGGAAAACCCATTATATTTTTGGCTAGGTCTTAATAAATTCATAAGGTTCCCCCCCCCCCTTGTGGCAGATCCTCAGCTAAAAAACACTAATACCAATATTCATTTTAAAGCATTCATTTATTCTAAAGCATTCTAAATGATAATATTATTTTACACACAGATGCCAAGTTCATTCCTTAGGAACATCTTTAATTAAAAGTGTAAAATAATAGACCAAGCACAGAGGGTAAAGTGCTTGTGTTGCAATAGTTAATGACAAAAACATGACTCAACTTGCCATATCTCAGCCAAGGCACCAGGTGGTGCTCCAAACCTCATGCTGCAAATTTTAAATAACCACTTATGTGTGCAGTTATTGTCAGTGCTCAGTCCTGAACCATTTTAGTCCTGTTCATTTATGAATGGAATCTAATTGGTGTGCCTCCCCATCAAGCTTATCTTTTAGTGCCTGCCCACATTTCTATTTAAGGATACGACTGAGTGCATCATAGTTCACAACTAGTTTGGCTCATCTTCTGAACTTTATCTCTCATTGTCAACACAGAGATAAGTATTTCTTTTTTTTTTTTTTTAATTAAAGCTTTTTATTTTCAAAATTATATATGCATAATTTTCAATATTCACTCTTACAAAAACTTGTGTTTTAGATTTTTTCCCTCCCTTCCCCCCCACTCCCTTCCCTAGATGGCAATTAATCCAATATTTGTTAAACAAGTGCAATTCTTCTATACATATTTCCACAACTATGCTACATAAGAAAAATCATATTAAAAGGGGGGAAAATGAGAAAGAAAACAAAATGCAAGCAAACAACAAAAAGAATGAAAATACTATATTGTGATCCATACTCAGTTCCCACAGTCTTTTCTCTGACTGCACATGGCTCTCCAACAGAACTGGCCTTAATTATCACATTGTTGAAGAGAACTATGTCCATCAGAATTGATCATGGTATAATCTTGCTTGTAAATATAAGCTAAAGCTTATAAATAAGCTTCTCCAACCTCTCTGAAATCATCCTGCTGGTCATTTCTTATAAAACAATAATATTCCTAACATTTATATACCATAACTTATTTAGCCATTCTCCAATTGATGGGCATCCATTCAATTTCCAGTTTCTTGCCACCACAAAAAGGGCTGCCACAAACATTTTTGCCCATGTGGGTCCTTTTCCCTTCTTTAAGATCTCTTTGGGATACAGGCCCAGTACTTCTGGATCAAAGTATATGCACATTTTGATAGTCCTTTGGAAATAGTTCCAAATTTCTCTCCAGAATGGTTGAATCAATTCACAATTCCACCAACAATTGTATTAGTGTTCCCCAGTTTTCCCACATCCCCTCCAACATTCGTCAGAAATAAGTTCTAAAATCCTTCACCAAACTTTGTTTGGTCTCATAGTCTATAGACAGGAGTAAAGGGAAAGAAACAATCATCTTACTGATGTTCCAGCTTTTCCTGTTCTCTCTAACCCTAACCTCTCTTATATAGGAGAGTAGCATTCTTACTATTACCAGTTCAGTGCTGTGTAATCCTATCCCTTTCTCATAAGTGCTTTTATTTTAACTTCAAGGAGAGTGGCTGTAACAAGCTTATGTCAGGATTCTTCTATTTCCAGTATCTTCTGACTTCTCTGGTATCTTGACTCCAAAGCATGGCAAATGCTTTTTTAAAATACCCTACTTTCTGGGTAACATTAGAACCTCAGGCAATTTAACTTTTGTTAAACAACCAGAGATGCAAAAAATTATGGGGGGGCAAGGAGAGGGGAGGGAAGGGACTAATATTGCTCCTGCCACAGTTTGCATAAACATTTATTGAGCACTATTGCTTGCAGACCACTGTACTGAATGTCATGGGGGACACTTCAAAATGAGAAGACAGATTGAATTATAGTATGGTTAGTCACACAAAGTCAAAGTCAGTGAAAAATCTGCACTATATGAAAAGTTAATTCTCTGGGACTCAGTTTCTTTTTTTTATTATTCTTTTTTTCTTTATTAAAACTTTTTATTTTTTAGAACATATGCATGGATAATTCTTCAACATTAATCCTTGCAAAACCTTGTGTTCCAATTTCCCCCCTTTTTTTACTCCCCTAGAGGGTAGGTAGTCTAATATATATTAAACATGGTAGAAATATATGTTAAATCCAATATATGCATACATATTTACACAATTATCTTGCCACACAAGAAAAATCAAATCAAACCAGAAAAAAATTAAGAAAGAAAAAAAATGCAAGCAAGCAATGAAAAGAATGAAAATGCTACGTTGTGAACCACACTCAGTTCCCACAATCTTCTCTCTGGGTGTAGATGGCTCTCTTTATCACAGGACCATTGGAACTGGTCATCTTATTGTTAAAGAGAGCCATGTCCATCAGAATTGAATTGATCATCATATAATCTTATTGTTGCTGTGTACAATGATCTCCTGGTTCTGTTCATTTCACTTAACATCAGTTCATGTAAGTCTCTTCAGGCCTTTCTGAAATCATTCTGCTGATTATTTCTTACAGAACAACAATATTCTATAACATTGTTATGCCATAACTTTTTCAGCCATTCTCCAACTGATGGCATCTACTCAGTTTCCCGTTTCTTGCCACTACAAAAAGGGCTGCCACAAACATTTTTGCATATGTTGGTGACACTCAGTTTCTTAAGTAATTGGGACTCTACCCTTGTACATATCCCTTCTCAGAATATTACTTTTTTTTTTTTTTTCCCCTGAGGCTGGGGTTAAGTGACTTGTCCAGGGTGGGTCACACAGCTAGGAAGTGTTAAGTGTCTGAGATCAGATTTGAACTCAGGTCCTCCTGAATTCAAGGCTGGTGCTCTATCCACTGTGCCACCTAGCTGCCCCAGAATATTACTTTTATTTTTAATTTTTTTAAATTAATTTATTTTTTTCAGAATATTACTTTTAAGCACTGGTGTAACTTTTAGGGAAATTCATCTCCACATTTCTGTTTGATTTGTAATTTCAGAAATGATAGTTTTTTGGAGCTATTTGTGGTTAGTCTCATGTATTTTAATAAAAAAGGAACTTGATCATTTTTATTTAGTCAAAATGCTTGGAGATTTTAGCAAGATTCCAGTGTTTTAGATAAGCTCCTTTTTCAATAATTGTAACTTCAGCCCCTCAAAGAGAGTTTTCATTTTTCTAGGATTTCATAGAAAAGGGGCTTCAGAAAGATAATTGTTATCATGAGAGTCATAAATTTTCCATCTCAGTACTTTGAAAAAAAAATCACAGGAAAATTAATGTGAAAAGTCTTGCTGTGGGTCAAAATGGCTTGTTATTATAGTTATCAACACAGGCTGGGTATTGCCCCATTCTGTTATTTACTATTGTGTAATCATAAACTCTCTGGGACCCCATTTCCACATTATATAATGAGAAAGTTGTTATTGAATAGGGTTTTTTAGCCTTTTTTTTTTTTTTTTTTTTTTTTTTTGTCCTGGACTCCTTTGGTACTCTGGTGAAATTGATGTGGTTATTCCTAGCAAGGGAACCAAATGATTCAGTTAGGGGTAGTGCAGAGAGTAGTGGGATCTCTTCTTTGGTCCACACAGGTCCAACATGAAAGAATCCATGAACCTGAAATACTAGACTGGCAAAAAGGAAGTTTATTGTTGGCACTACAGAAACCAGCTTTTGCTAAGAAGACTCACTTCTAGTGACAAAGTCCTGGCAGAGGAATAAAGGTCCTAGCAGAGAAATCCTGTCAGAGAGATAAGCAGAAGTGTTAACACTGAGAAGAGAATGTATTCTCAGTGGGCAGAAGTCCTGACAGGCAGCTATGCTAAGGAGAGAGGTTCCTTGACAAGTCATGGTCCTGCTTTTGGACTTTTGCAAAGAAATGAGCCCAAAATTTCCCTTTTAAATAGGAAATCTGAGACTGAAGTTTATCAATTGAATGAAATTACTTCAATGTTGTCACTGCCCCCAGGCCTAGATTCCCAGTTAAATGAGAACACTTAAGTGTCTGGACTAATTTTCAGCCCAATAGAGGTTGCAGCCAGCTACTCAATAGAAATATCAGGTCCAGATCTCCAGCTAAATGAGATCACTTAAGTTTGTGCTAAGTAGGGAAGGGTCCAAAACTAATCTTAATGAAACCACTTAACTGCCCCAAAGGGAGGGTACCTGTCAAGAGAGTTTCAGGGCTCACCCCAAAATCGAGGACAGTTTCAAGGTTCCCCCATCAAAATCTATGACTCTTCTCAGCATAATGTTTTAGAATGCATAAAATAAAATCTGCAAGATTTCTAAAGAAAACCAATTATATTGAAATAGAAAAAAAATTTTTTTGAAGTTCATGGAACCTTTGCTCTAGATAATCTTTAAGATCTTTTCTAACTCAGCTCTAAATCCTACAATCTATTTATTTTTATGAAGAAGAGAGATTACTAGATGGAAAGAACAAATTAAACAATAAAAATTTGTTGAACACTTACTATACATAAAGCATTATGCTAAACCTTAAAAACTCAACTAAAAAATAAATGTAACTCCTAATCTCAAGCAGCTCAAATTCTATGAGAGACAATTCACAGAGGAGATTTCAGTTACAAGACAGAAAGATCTTATGGTCCTTAGCAAGGGCAGAATACCTTTTTTAATGTCATTTATAATGTCATTAATATCATTTAATGTCACAGAAAAAATTTTCAGTTTTAAATGTTGAACCATGTGACAGTGATAAAGACTTTGGTGTTAAAAATATTGGAGGGAGGGTGGGTAGTGAAGAAAGGATCTTCAGTAGTTACTGCTACTGAGGAGGCATCTCTTGAGATCAATCAAGAGAATCTCTTGATTCTCTGAATGATAACTTGAGGAGCTGGGCTGAAAGTTGGCCTAGCAACTGGGGGGAATCTGCTGTTCTCTGGGCTTGGTTTTAGGGTCTTAGGTTGTATATTAGAGTTGGGGGAGATGATGGTTGATGTAGTGACAGTAATTTGATTTATATAGCACAGGCCACATCCTGTCTCTTCTACCTTGCTTCTTCAGCTGTACTAGTTTGTCTGCTTTGTAGGTAGCAGTTGGTCTGTAATAGGTAAAAACTTTTTGGTTGATGGTTGCTGATTTGGAAGCAAAGTTAGTAGAATAAGCTACTATTCCAGAGATTTTAGGCTTACATTAAAGAATAATGTATCCTCATAGTGAAGTAAGGGATAAGTTGTGGAAGGCAATCAAATAAACCACAGGTGCCACTCTGTGGTGTGTGCATAAAAAGGTTATTGCTATTAAGATTATTGCTTGAGAAAAAGGAAGGAGATGTCGCTATTCAGCTTTTTAAGAAGTATAACTTCAAGGAGAGTGGTTGTAACAAGCTTATAAATCAGGACTTTAACTCTCTGTGTTTCCTTCTTTTTCTCTTTCTTTTCTCTCATCTCTTTTCTTTCTTCACCTTTTTTTTTCCTACTTCCTTTTCTTTTCTTCCCCTTTCTAGAATTCCTTCCTGAAAAGAAGAAAATACATTACTTAAATATCTAAATAGTAATTTAAGTACAAGTGACAAAATTGGGAATATTGGAGCCCTTTCATTCTGGGAAAGATATTAAAAGAACCTTTCAGAGTTAGAACTTTAGACTGTTTTGGAAGAATCTGTATTATTTGGTACCTGATTACTATTGATTGATTGATAGATTTTCCCAATTTAGTGGTATGCTTCCCAGTAATTCCTTATATCACAATTATCTTTCATTTTCTCTTTCAATCCCAATGTCTTACAGCTGCTGATTGGATTGCTAAGATTGGATTTTGTCACTAAGTACCTGCCTGACACCTTAATTAATGCCTATTTGGCAGCCACTGCACTGCATGTCATGATGTCCCAAATGTGCTTCATCTTTGGGATTATGGTTCGTTTCCACTGTGGTGTTATCTCCTTCTTTTATGTGAGTAGTTACAAACCTTGCTTGGAGGTAACTGCTTCCTCAGAGATGGGTAGAAATACTTTGATTATGAACTTCTTTTTCCTAGAAATAATCTGAATTGAAAAGACCCAAACCATACTGACTGTATACAATCATTTTCTTTTCATGTAACAAAGGGTCTCAACTTCTATATTTGGGTTTAGTTAATTGCAGCAGAATCAAACTACTATTTGAATTAACTGTCTCCAATCTAGTGTCTCACTATAGCATGCCTTACATTGAAACTTAAAATCAGATAAAAGCCTCTACAGTTGTTTTCTCTTGTCCTTATTTTTAAAAAATTTCTAAAAGCCACATCTATATAACATGCCTAAATTATCAATCTGCTCAAAAAGCATATATTTGAGGCTCTGTCCAAATTTCCAATATTATTGTTTTAAATTTTATTTTAAATTTATATTGTGCCTTTCCTCTGGAGAATTCAGTTTAAAAAAGGAAAAACTAAGCCATTCATGAATGCTAGAAATGTGTAGCAGTCAACCTAGATAATTATATGAACTGAAGATCATTGAAAAAATGATAGTATGAACTGATTAAATAGAATCCTGGTACTTTGTGCCAAAATAAGCAAAGCAAAAGCAATACAGAGAAAGATCCCTTTTCTTACTTAAGAAATTCTGCTTTTGTCCTTAACATATTTTATGGTTCTTTCAGAGGGCTCACACACACTCTCTGCTAGTCCTATATCTCTAGAACTTTTGTAGCTTTGGTTGATAAAGTTAGGACACATTAAAAAGAAGACTATTATGTCCCCACTTAAATTCTGTGATTGTTTTTCTTTTCAGAATCTAGTTAACTACTGTATAGCTCTCCCAAGAGCCAATTCTACTAGCATCCTGCTGTTTCTGATTTGTATGGTGGCTTTAAGAGTCAACAAATGTATCAAGATCTCTTTCAAACGATATCCCATTGAATTTCCCATGGAATTTGTACTGGTAGGTACTGTCCTGTTAGTAATTCAGATGATTATATAAAGTTTGGTGCTATTTGAGGCCTATTTCCTTTCCAGTGATCCCTGGAATTAACTTTTTTCATCGGCCTACTAATGATTAGAGTTATTGCATTTCCAGTTGCTCTATTAGTGAACAGCTCTGGGGTACTGAGTAAAAAAAAGTCACTAAGGAAGAAAAGGGAGTGTGGTGCCAAGCTGACAGAATAAGGCAAGAATTTGCTTGAACTCTCCCAAATATGCCTCTAAACAACTCTAAAATAATTCCTTAAAATAAATTCTAGAGTGATAGAACAAAATAAAAGACAGGATGGTATACAATTGTCCAGCCCAAGACAAACTGAAAAGTCAATAGGAAAGTCTTTCTCAAATAAAAGGGGGAGCATAGTCCAGTGCAGGCAGCATCTAGGCAAACCAGCAGGAGGTCTCAAGTCCCAGCAAGATAATGGAGAAGCCCTAGAGCAGCAAGCCAGGAGTCAGGGCCGAGATCCCTGGGGCCAGAAGTTTAGGACAATGCCCTTGACCCTAGGAGCAGAGTCCAACTTTAAAAGTCACAAAAATAGGCTGAGAAAAAGAACAACAACAACAAAAATAACCTGACCATAGAAAGCTATTCTGGAGACAGAAAAGAGTAAAACACAGACTCAGAAAAGGACAACAATGCCTACATGTGAAGCCTCAAAGAAAAATGTGAATTGGTCTCGGATCCAAAAAGAATTCCTAGAAGACCTCAAAAAACCTCAAAAAGGATTTTAAAAATCAAATAAGAGAGGTAGAAGAAAAGAAATTAGAGTGATATAAGATAATCATGAAAAAAGAGTCAGTAGCTTAGTAAAGGAAGCATAAAAATGGGAGGAGGGAAGATACACAAAAATTCACTAAAGAAAACAACTCCTTAATAAAAAAGTAGAATTGACCTAATGGAAAAGAAGGCACAGAAATCCACTGAAGAAAATAATTACTTAAAAAGTAGGATTGGGCAAGTGGAAGCCAATGATTCCATGAGATATTAATAATAAGATAAAATCAAAAGAATGAAAAAACAAAAAAACAAAAATGTGAAACATCTCATTAGAAAAATCTCTGCCCCGGAAAAGAGAGATAATTTAAGAATTTACTAGAAATTGTAGCTATAACAATAAGAGAAGAAAAAGAAGTTGAAGGAATTGGAATAAACAACGAGAAAACACTTCACTTCACCTTGACATGGTATATTTAGAGAATCAATTAAAAAAATAGTTGAAATCATGAACAGCTTTAGCAAAGTTGCAAGATATAAAATAAACCCACCTAAATCATTTCTATATTTTAAATATTTCTATTAAACATTAAAACATTTCTATGTTTTACCAATGATGTCTAGTAACAAGAGAAAGAAATTCCATTTAAAATTACTAAACAATACAAAATATTTGGGAGTCTTAACTACTAAGGCAAATCCAGGAACCATATGAATATGATTATAAGACACTTTAAACATAAAGTCAGATCTAAACAATTGGGAAAACATTAGTTGCTCATGGTTAGGCTGAGCCAATATAAGAAAAATGATAATTCTACCTAAATTAATTTACTTGAAAATTCAGTATCATATCAATCAAACTACCAATAATTATTTTACAAGGTTAGAAAAAATATTAAAATACATTTGGAAGAACAAAGGATCCAGAATATCGACAGAATCAAATGAAAAAATGTGAAGGAAGGTGGCCTAGCTGTACCAAATTTCAAACTATTATAAACAATCTCTGGCCTAAAAAATAAGAGTGATAGATCAGTGGAATACGTACATAAGAAACAGTAATAAATAACTATACTAATGTAGTGATTGATAAAGTTCCAAGCTTTTGAGATGAGATAATTTACTATTTGACAAAAACTTCTAGGAAAATGGAATACAATATGACAAAAATTAAGTATAGACTAGCACATCACACTATATACCAAATTAAGTTCAAAATGGCAAATGATTTAGACATAATAGGTAAGATAAAAACAAATTAGGGGAACAAGGTATAGCTTACTTGTCAAATCTATGAAGAAGGGAAGAATTTATGAAAAAAAATGAAGAGCATTACAAGATATAAAATTGATAATTATAATTATTTTTTAAAAAGGTTTTGCACAAACAAAACCAATGCAGGTAAGGTTAGAAGGAAAGCAGAAAACTAGGAAACAATTTTCATTGCAGTATTTCATATAAAGGCCTTGCTTTTCAAATATACAGAGAACTGAATCAGATTTATAAGAATTTCAATCATTTTCCAATTGACAAAGTCAAGAGATATAAACAGGCAGTAGAAATGAAAGTTCTCCGTAGTAATATGAAAAAATTCTCTAAATCATTACTGATTTAAAAAGTCCAAATTAAACAACCCTGAAAACCACCTTATACCTATCAAATTGGATAATATGATAGAATAGGAAAATGATAAATATTGAATAATTGTGGTGAGTAGTGAGAATGATCGTCCTTGCTTTACCTCTGCTCTTATTGGCAAGATATCTAGCTTAGTCCCATTAGAGATAATGCTGCTGGTGGTTTTTGATAGATATTACTTATTATTTCAAGGTAAGTTCCATTTATTCTTATGCTCTCTAGTGTTTTTTAAAATAGAAATGACTAATGTCCCATGATGTGGAAAAGTTAGGATACTAATGCACTGATATCAGAGTTTTGAACTTATCTAACCATTCTAGAGAGCATATGCCCAAAGGACTATAAAACTGTGTAGACTCTTTGATCTAATAATACCACTACTATATGTCTGTATCTCAAAGAGAATTTTTTTTTAAAAAGGAAAAGGACACGTATGCACAAAAATAAAGGAATTTAGTAACAGCAATATTGTATGATGAAGAATGTCAAGTTACTTAGTGATTCTCTTTAATACAATAATCCAAAACAATTCTAGATTTTTTTACTTTATTTCAAATTTATTCATTTATTTTTTGGCCTGTGTCTTCTTTCACAACATGACTACTATAAAAATGTTTTGCATGATTGTGTATGTATAATGTATATCAAACTGTTTACCATCTCAAGGAGGGCTTTGGGGGTGGGGAGAGGGAGAGAACTCAAAAAATTTTTAAATGAAATTGTCTTTAAGGGCATTTAGGAAAAATATAAACAAAGAAGAAGAGCTCAAAGGAGGGTAAAAAAAAAAAAAACCAGAAAGATGCACACTGTGATAAACTTTAAAGATAAAATGTATAATAATTCTTGACCTTTGTATAAAATTAGTACTTTTAACTTAGATTATATCCTATCTGTTAACTCATTTGGTCCTTGTAATACCTGTAAAGTAAAAAAGAAAGTAATATTATCACTGTTTTTTAGATTAAGAAATTGAGGCCCAACAATTTGACTAGGTTTACATAGCCAGCAAGTAAAAAATTCTGACTACCTGTTCCACTTTTTTCCCATCTATCTTTCAATCTCCTTGGAAAATCCAACTGTGATTCTTGGCAAATAAGCTGATAGTGTTGGAATTATTCTAATGTTGTTTATTCTATGTAAAATACCATGAGGGCTGACTCAAAAGTTATGGTGCTTAGAAATCCATTTCATGTTTTTCCATGTATTTGGGTATGATAAAGCCAAGTATAAAGAATTCAAGAAGTGGTCTAGAGCTATTCATCTAATTTGATCTATAGACTTTCCCTCTGCTTTGTTGCATTGTCATCATTAGCATCAATCCATAGTATGCCACAAACCAACTCTCATCTTACTCAGATTTGGTCTAATTTTTGGAGCTAATCCTAGGAAAGAAGCCTACGGGTAAGGAAGTAAAAACATTCTTCATGTGTACTACAGAACTTAGATATTGGCTTCTTCTTTCTATGATTCTACTTTAATGAGTGTAAGCGGTAACAGTTACCAGAATGTTCAATTCTTTTCCTATCAGGTAATTTCTAGAAGAAAGGATTGATGTTTCCAGAGAGAAATAAACATGAAAAACAATTCAGTTGATTGAGAACTTTCTAGACTATAAAAGATTAATTGTGATTGTGATTCTTATTAATATCAGAAGCTATGAAAAACCTTATTTTTACTGTGGCCACATGCTAAGATGAATTTTCAAGTTCATAAATCCTGAGAATTCAAGTCAACTTCTCTCTCAAATCACTGCAGTGTCTTGAGTTTGGAGAGCTTGAAAAAAAAAAAAAAAAAAAAGCCAACCCATTTATTGTTCTTGTTAACCAAATAGAGTCTTAAAAAGTGGTTCATTTTATTCTGGCCCTAATGCTGAAGAGGTCAGGGAAGGTAGTATGGGTTCTTTGACTTTTTTTTATTAATTTTTTTGCTATATAATATAGAGCAAAATTCTTTTAAAAAATAAGACAAATGTGGTTCTGATGCCCAAACTAGGGAAAGAGAAAACAAGAGATAGAGAATCAGAGAGCAATTTTCCTAATGTGAGATATGACCTCCAGTGAAGTTTCCTCAGTGACTACACTCTTAATAAATAGTTAAGTTTTACAATTCAAGATGAGGTAAATGCAAAAAAGGAATTATATTAGCCCCCTCTCAACTGGATTTCTTTCTTGTTACTGGCCCTTTATGTTTGCAGGTGTTCACACTGGCAGAGGCTTTTAAACCCCTGCCCTGTTGTAAGCAAAGCATAGGCCTAAAATGGTTATACTTGCTTCCCCTCTCTTTTTTTTTCCCCTTAAATCTAGATTGTTTCCTTCACTATCATCGCAAACAAGATCCACATGAACACTGAAACCAGCAAGCACATTGTTGATATGATTCCTTATAGGTGAGTAATTTCTTATTGCCAGATTGTTCATCCAACTGTCCCTCCCACTTCTTCTCAATTTCAGGATAATCCGATAAACTCATTTGGCAATTTCAGGCAATAGCAGAGCGAGAAATTTGATTACTTTGATTAACATCAGAATAGTCATCTTCTGGAAAATGCAGGACAGGATATATGATGAAATTGTTCATTAATTGCTTTAATTGTCAAGGAGCATTTATTTTAAAGTACCTGCTCTGTGTCAGGCACTCTATTAAGAACCAGGGATATAAATATAAAGAATGAAACAATCTCTTAAGGAATTTATGTTCTTACTTCCCTGAGCAATAAAATGTATCTGTTTAATGTGAAAGAATGATTTGTAAACTTAGTTGTGTCAACATCTCAGATCTAGAAAAGGTTCTGACTTACATAACTAATAACTTGACAAAACAAGCAGAGTCCAACTTATAGAGTTCAAATCTCTTTCTATTCCAGCCAATCCTTCATTCAGCTATTAAAGTGATTTCCTTAAAGTCAGGTCTGATCATATCCCCTCCTACTCAATAAATTTTAATGACTTCATATTACCTCTAGGATCAAATCTAAATGTCTACCTTTGGTTTTAAAGCCCTTTGCAACTGGCCCTATCTTGTCTTTCCAGGCTTCTTAAACTTTTCTGCTCTCAATATAATCTAATCCAGCAACACTAGCCTTATTATTCATTCTCATCCTGATTTTTCAGACTTCCTGCAAAATCCTAACTCTCTTTGCTCCATATATATATATGTATATATATATATATACATTCTAATTTTAAATAGAATTGGTAGGGATTAGCAAAGTCTCTTTGTGTTATTCTAAAAGTGTACTCCCCAAAGAAGCACATTGTGGACAAAAAGCAGGAGCAAAGTATAGATCATCTACATTTTGGATTATCATTTTATTACTAATGGAAAAAATTTCACATTTATTGAGTAGTATTACTAGACAGCCTTGGATGACTTCACATCTAAATGAAGGAATCAAATAAAAAGCACAGAAGATGGTTCTATGGTTGCTACAATAACTACTGCTACTTTCTAGTTCATAAGGTATTTTTACTTACATTATTTCATTTGAACATCACACTAACCTGTGTGTGAAAGAAAGCTATGTAAATAGACCTGGATGTAGAATCAGAAAGTCTGGATTTGAATTCCAGTTTTGTGGTTGTATTGTTTATCTAAGTTTCTTCAGTTTCTTTAACTGTAAAATAAGAGGGTTTGACTTTGATGATCTCTTGGTAGGGGATATGATAAATGTCTTTATATATTTGAACCAGTATTTTGTGTTATTGTTGTTATTTATATGATTATCTTGGTGTTAATATTTAAAATTTTTGTATCAATATTCATTAGTGTGTGGTGAGAACACTTAGTACTTCCTTTAAAGAGAGCATGTAAAATTACCCCATAAGAGAGCATGTAAGGATATATCCCTGGAAAGAGCATATTGGGCCATCACCTGCTATGCTCCAGTTACCAAAAAATAAGGTTATTATGCTTGAATCCACCAGAATAAAAAATTCAAATCAGAAAAGGTCTTTATTTTTTCTCATGAGAAAGGGCATAGGCTCTATCATCCAAACAGCCAAAGCCAAGGAGTGTGCCAAAGCTTTTATTCTTCAGCAGAGTCCACGCTTTTCCCTTGCTAGTCTCATCTTACTATTTGGATGAGAGCTCACAATCTTTGCAAGGCAAAATCAATCCTTGATTATCCTAATTATTCATAGTATCTGATAACCTATCAGAACACTGTTTAATACAATTCCTTATTATACATTTCCTTTCACCAAATTTAGAATCACCCAATTGAGAGGGGGCTAATATTAAAGGGGGAGGGAAACTTCCCTTTACTGAAGTTGTCCCTTTAAGAAACTGTATTTCCTTTTAACCTGTGATCCCTTTTGGAGTCTTAGCCCCTCCTGGGGAAGGCATATCCCCCTTCCCCCAGACACGTTATCTTTTGGGAATGCTAAAGCCTTTGATTCAATTAGAAATCCTGGTCAGATAGCACCCCTTTGAAGTGTTGTTAATTCCAATAGGAGATCTGGGCTGGAAACTGATAAGCATCTAAACCTGGTAACCTTGGCTCCTAAAGCTTCAAGACTCCTTAAAAGGGCAGTTTCTGGGTTCACTCTTTGCAGAGGCCTAAGCAATTTGCTAGGACCCTGCCTGCTGAGAAGGCATTTTTTTCTCAGTACAAGAATCCATTTCCCCAATAGGACTTTGCCACTATAGAAGTCAGTCTCTTAGCAAACTGGTTTCTATGCAACAATGAACTTTCATTTTTGGAATTAATAATTCGGGTTAAGTGAATTCTTTCACTTTAAACCTGCAGCAGGCCAAAAGGAGATTTTTAACAATTGTCTTATTGCCACTGACCTCATCACCACCGGGAATCAAGGGAATACTAACCTCATCAATATAATTCCTCTTATGCATTTACCTCATTTTGAGTTGTAAAACTGAAGTTTTTTTGGTTTTAGTTTTAGTTACATAAGTGTACTACTGAGGAAACTTCACTAGAGGTCACGTCTCTCACATTAGGAAAATTGTTCTTTGATTTTCTATTTCTTGTTTCCTCCCTCCTTAGTTTAAGCATCAAGACTATATTTGTCTTATTTTTAAAAAAAAATTTTTGTGGAATGCCTCCTTCCTTAATTACTGAGGATAATTTTTATCACTTAGATTCAAATTATTCTTTAAATATCTGATAAAGTTTAGTTATAAGTTCTTAATTATGACTAGCAAATAATTAATAAAAATGAGGTCAGGGGCATTTTCCAAAGCCCAAAACTAGTGGTTTATTTGTGTTATATTCAGTCTTCTTTGATGAGTTTATTTTAAATCTCTATTAGTTAATTCAGATATCTTATATTTTTATGAATAATGATCCATATCAAGTAGTTCAATATCTTCAGTAGATGAGAAAAACTCATTACAAGAAAATTGATGTGAATTGCTCAAGGGAGATCTTTGATTCTGATTCTTAAAATGTTTTGTTGACAGAATTTCTCATGTTTTGCATGTGTTTTTTCCAGTCACTTCTTTGCTGCTATTTGATCAAATCCAGGGTATTGAGACTTATCTCTAGAGCTAAGCTTCTAGGACATATTCTTAGAAGTATTCATCTAGGCCTAGTGAGTAACCCTCTGGTCATGAATATTGTTCTATTTAGAATGATTCTGACAATATACATATGGAGTCCGTTATTGGGCACATACTGGAAACCTTTTCAGCTTCTTGACCTGTCAGAGCCATGGTCAATTGACATTGCCTTTAACAATCCATCATCACCTCCATGTCTCATTGGAGAAACATTGTAGTGGGAACAAGAAAGAAAATTTGAACAGATTTTAAAAAGTTAGGATGCACATCTGTTCTGCAAAATTTAACTCAGAAAAAGAAATTAGTGTGAAAAGATAACTGCATACATCTTAATCATCTCTTTATGAAATAAAGTGCAATCAGTTCATTATGTCTGCCCCACTGGTCAAAGTGGAAATATTACTGGTTCTAATACAAAAATAGAATATTTTATGCCTATTAAAATGAATTGTTACTTTAGTCTCCTTTCTCACAGTTGAAAGATTACCTATGAAGGAGATATTTGAACAACATAGATTTCCATTCTGAATAGTAAGAATGAGGATACTAAAGAAATTAAAACCCATTTTTTCTTTTCTTCATCATCTAAACCAGTGGTCCTCAAACTTTTTAAATAGGGGGTCAGTTCACTGTGCCTCAGACTGTTGGAGGGCCAGACTATAGTAAAAACAAAAACTATGAACAAATTCCTATGCACGCTGCATATATCTTATTTTGAAGTGAAGAAACAAAATGGGAACAAATACAATATTTAAAATGAAGTAAAGTTAAATGAACCAACTTAACAGTATTTCAATGGGAACTATGGACCTGGGAAGTCACCTCACCTCGGTATCGCCTCACATTCTGTCTCGGCCACCTCAACCCAGTGCCGGAAGTGTGCGTTGCTAACGCGAGTTTAGGTAGAACCTCACTTCCAGTCTGATTTTGCCATAACCCAGCAGGCCTCATAAATGTCCTCAGCAGGCCACATCTGGTCCGTGGGCCGTAGTTTGAGGACCCCTGATCTAGGGTATCCTGTAAGAGAAAATACTTACTCTGGCCTCTTTTCTCCCTTTTTGTATTATTTGTATTATGATTTTTGTGGCCAAGATCAAAAGAAATTTTTCAAGTGTAATGCTAATCAGGGACACTATTTGTACTTTGTAACAAGAATGTGCCCATTGCTGACTCCAAGAAGCTCATTTGCATATGAAAGGACAAGGAAACTCAGCTGAGGGTTGGCAGAGATAAAGAACTTTGCCCCTCTTCTCCATCAACAATGATATCTTATAGCAGAAACATACAACTATAGGAGACATGCACTTGCATTGTAACCTGAGAAAGAATGTATTTGTAGAATCCAGCTTGAAAGTTGTCAAGTTATCAAGGTATTGAGGGTCCACTACCTAGAACTGAGATCTTGCTCAAAAAGATGGTGTGTAGAACAGTAACTCTTAGCCAAATTAAAATCAGAGACTCTCGAGGTAAAAAGCAAAAAAAAAAAAAAGATTTATTACTATCTTGCCAGAAAGGGTAACTCCTAACAGAGAAGGTGTCATTAGAGAAGTGCAAACTGAAAACTGAAAAACACAAGGTTATATAGACCCTAACCAGCCTCCATTTCCCTTCTGAACTCTTATTTACTGGGGAGTTCTAATTAATCCAGAGTCCAGAAACAAAAAATACTAGTCAATAATACACTTTTTACTGTATTAGGTACTTAAATGTTAATGAGGGAGAGACAGGAGTGAAATGTTTGTTTAAGATAATTGAACAGCTTTTAGCTCAATTTGTTATTGAAAAATCTCAAGTCACAATTGGGGCATAGGTAAAGGCCACATTCTTATGAGAGAGCATCACTCATTATATAGCATTCAATCCCTCCTCTTATTTATTAACCTTTGAAGATCTCTCACATCATTCTTTATGTATTTCCTCAACCATCCCCTTCTTAGTCTCCAATCCCTCTGGATCTGGTTTGTCCTTTTTCTCTGCTACGGTCTATTCTCCATCTTTTTAATACTAAAGGTCTTAACGGGCCCTCCCTTTCCCAGTTGTTAAATATTTGCCATCCTGATCAGTGATGTTTGTACTACCCTTGTGATAAACTGTATCACATAGAGGAGGAAAGACAGGGAATAGTATGACTCCACTTTCTATCAGCAGGAACCAAAGAATCTGTTTTCACCAGCTGCCTCCAGACCAACACCAACAAGAGATATTAAATTGTGAGGACAAGTCTAGAATGGGACATGGGTCAATTTTCTGGTATCTTTGGCAATTTCCTTCACCACCTGTCCATTATTTTCAATTTTCACACAGCAATTAATCACAGCAAGTGGATAGATTTAATTTCCCATAAACTCTACCTTCTTTAGCCAACAAGTAGTCTCATGCCAATCTATGCTGGTTGCTTCTCTAATATTAATGGCCTGATCTGCTAATAAATCCAGTTCCTTTGTCAACTGATTAGTAATTATTTCAATAATGGCCTGGAGTCTAATGAGCCTATTCAGCATACAAATTGGAGTTCATCTGGGGCCATCTATCACTCCAACCATTTGTGTCCCCAGTAATTAGAATAGGTAGAGTAGGTAACTCTTCACACAAAAAAAAGATACCTATCAGGAAAGTCAGCAGTAACAGAAAAGATAAAAGAAACAAAAAATATGTATCTAGCAACAGATAGCCAAATACTCACCTACTTAATTAGGATATAAGGACCACATATTTTCAGATAGGAAAGTGCAAGATCTGACTCCTCTTTTCACACATGTGCCATGGTCATATTTATTCCCTATGTTTGTGCTACTTCATGAATTCTTTCCACTTGTCTGGGACAGGAAGGGTGCAAGACTCTCTTTCCCAAATTAACTAATCAGAGATATTTTCAGGTACAAATATAAAGCACTTATTTAATCCTTGCAGATAGAGGCCCAGTCACACCTGGCAGCCATCCTGACTTCCGCCATGTACTCCTGGAACCTGGCAAGCTTCAGGCTTGTCCAGGGTTTAAAAGCAATATTCGAGCCTTCTCAATGGATAGACTAAAAGGATATAACCATCCTTGACCAATGGTCATCAATGTTGGCTGCCTTCCACAGGTCACTTCCTGCAACTTCTTGTATCCCAGGGTTTAACATTCATCCCTCCAGAGATCATATGACTTCCCTAAAGTCCCAGCTCTGGGAATAGGGATTATGTGACTCAATACTGAGAAATACTTCATCTACTCAGTCCCATTTATACTGATTTTGGACATATTTGTACTCTAGGTTTATAGAGATGTTTTATTTCTTACTATGCCATTTCAGTAAGTGTCTTTGCTTTGAGATAATTGTATTCTCTAGTTAAATAAAGATTGGGGCCTATGAATGTTAGTTCTAGGAGTGCAGACTAATAGAATACCTTAAATCTGGGATAGTAGTCCTCTGGGGAACCTAACCTACAAGTACTTACTGGAAAGTCCTTCAGAAGGATGCTATATAAAATATATCTATTTTACTAAGACTGAATTTTTTTCTATGTCTTAGGTATACAACTCTACAAAGTTAAATGTACTTGAACTTGCTGAAAGTATAATTCAAGAGTATTAAATAGACATTTGCATTTTTTTTAATGAAACTGTTTCCAAGACATTTAAAAGATTTATTTTCAACTATTAGCAGTTCACAGAAGTAAAAACTATGACAATTTAGACGTAAAGTTTTACTTCAAGTTTGAACCATAAGAACAATATCCCATGTTATTAAAAATCATCATTTAGAGATGAAACAAATCAGCTCCAATAGAACAATAGTGAATTGAACCAGCTACACCCAGCGAAAGAACTTAAGGAAATGAATGTGAACCACTACATAGAATTCTCAATCCCTCTATTTTTGTCCACCTACATTTTTGATTTCCTTCACAGGTAAATTGTACACTATTTCAAAGTCCGATTCTTTTTGTGCAGCAGAATAATTGTATGGACATCTATCTATCTATAGTATTTAACATATACTTTAACATATTTAACATGTATTGCTCTACCTGCCATCTGGGGGAGTGGGTGGGGGAAGGAGGGGAAAAACTGGTACAAAAGGTTTTGCAATTGTCAATGCTGAAAAATTACCCATGCATATATCTGGTAAATAAAAAGCTATCATAAAAAATAAAAATTTAAAAAATCATCATTTAGTAGCCTAATGGCAAAATTCCGTTTATGGAAATAACATTGTCCATTGAGGCACAGTTCATCTATTTGCTGTTCAAAAATTCCCCTAGATGAGATCCTCTCATCTAGCTTTGGAAACTCAATGATAATTATCACTAAGACCAACTGTGTATTTATAAAATATTCTTTATTGAAAATGACCAGTCTTGGACAATGTAGAAATTTATTTTGCCTGGCTATGCATATCTGTTAGGAGAGGTTTTTGTTTCTGTTTTTGTTTTTTCTCTAATGGGAGAGGGAAATGTAAAGAGTTCAAAAAGAAATAAAATAAATCCTTAAGTGAAAAAAATTTAAAATTTAATAAATTTAATTATATCTCTTAGAAAATCTTAGTGTTCTTTATGTTTGTAGCATCACATTTTATGACTACTATTTCATTTTTAACTTTGCTAAATCCTTGTAGAGATTGTTACCCTAAATTTATAAAAAGCCCCAAAGAAAAAAAGTTACTTTCTCTAGAGTGAGAAGAAAAGCTGAAACTATATTTTGGATTTTCTCATTCCCATCTTTATATCATCCTCCTTCTAGATCAAACTACTAGGATGCTGAGAAATCAATGATGGATGTCTTCAGGGTCATCTATTTTCCACTAATGAAACTGTATTTGAAACCCAACTTTCTTACTTCCAATTCTTTTTTCTTTTGGCAGCTTCTTATATCCTGAACCAGCTGAGCTGAAGCTTTTGCACATGATTGTTTGTCATGCTCTCTCCTTGTCCATGGTGAGCTACATTCTGCTCATCTTTATAGGCAAGAAGATTGCTTCCTTGCATAACTACAATATCAATCCTAACCAGGTAAGAGCATAGGCTCATCTCTACCAATGCTTGGCTCATAAATCCTTGGCTTCTTTTCGGATCTTGCCATTGTGAAAATCTGATTGTTCTTTTTTAGAGAATATTCTTAGTCAACAATTCACTTCTGGATCCCTAATGCCTAGGGGACATTTGTCTCTGCTATCTATGGAGACAATATGAATTGTTTAGAAAATACCTTAATGTTATAACTAAAGCATTTTTGAAGAGCAAGGAACTACTTTCTTGTGAAGTTATTTGGATATTATTTCCCTTATAGATGTGGTCTCATAAACCAGGTGTATTTATAGTGTATAAAATAAAGCTTAAACTCTTTTCCTTCTATTTTTCTTCTTACCCCTCAGTCTTTTTTTAAAAATTCAACAGGGGCAGCTAGGTGGTGTAGTGGATAGAGCACTAGCCCTGAAGTCAGGAGGACCTGAGTTCATATCTGGCCTCAAACAATTAACACTTCCTGACTGTGTGACCCTGGACAAGTCACTTTTAAAGTTGCCTCAGCAAAACCCCAATTGCCTCAGCAAAAAATAACAAAATAAAAAGCAGAAAAGAAAAACAAAACAGAATAGAACATTGTCAAATGCTCACTAGAACATGAGAGGATTCAAAATATATAACAATAAATTATTGTAATGCCAGAGAAACTGAGGCGAGATAGAGATTAGAGAATTATAATTATTTAATTTATTGGAGAGTAAGTCAATTGACTGGATTGGATTCTCATCTCCAAGTATCCAGTATCAAATGTGGGGTATAGAGATTCTTTATAGGGAGTCAGAAACAATGACAGAATGGGGAGTGGGTGAGGAATGGGGAGGCACCAGAGATGGGAAGATTATCTGATATCCTGATAGGGAAAGTTATCTAATAGATTGGGATGGGGAGCAGCATCTGATATTCTAAAATATAAGATCTTTTATCCTTATTATTCTGATGATCAAGAGGGAAGAATGGTATGATAGCCTGAAGTTTGGGGCAGAATGACTGAAGTAGGGCAGTTCAAGGAGACTTGTGGCATTACATTATCAATTCAAGAAAGGTTATATAATAGTGGAAGAAATTATATTCATGAATATCTATCCTTTTTTTTTTTTTTTTGCTTGTAGGCTATTTTTTTGTTCTCTGCTGTGCACTTTTTAAAACTTTATTCTTTTTTTTCTCTTTCATTCCTACCACTTTCCCCAAGCAGGCTTATAGTTAAGCTCAGGTATATGTTATATACATATATAGATATATACATATACATGTACACATCCACACAGCCATGCACCCCTCCTAAACATACACATACACATACAGATATATCTATCTGTGTATATATATATATATATATATATATATATGTATATATATATATATGTATACACACACACTCATACCTATCCAGAGACCCACTCACACATACATATCTATACACACACATACATACATATCTATACATACACATACATATATTCACACATCCACCACATGCAAACATACATCCAGTACATTATCAGTATGGCTGACATATAACGCACATTTCTCCCTTAATTGAACCTTTTAAGTTTGATTTTTTTATTTCCTATCCCTGCTAACTCTTTTGCTATAATTCTGCTCCTTAACTTGCCTTCCTATTATTTAACCTCTCCCTACATGGATTCTTCCCCTGTCTTCTTTCCCTACCCTTTACTTCTCTCTTCACCTATTCCTCACCCTTCTTATTTCTTTATATGTTTTGGAGAGTGCAATACCCTTCTCAGTAGCGTTACCTATTAACCCATTCCCAATATGAGTAGATTTTCAGAACTAAGAGCCCTCCTCTATGCCTCTCTGCTGTTCTTCCTCTGCTCCTCATTTGTATAAAATAGTATTTCTATTTTTTTTTATCATAACTTTTTATTTACAAAATATATGCATGGGTACTTTTTTCAACTTTGACCCTTGTAAAACATTCTGTTCCAATTTTCTCTTCCTTCCCCCCCAAGCAGATTAGTCCAATACATGTTAAATATGTTAAAGTATATGTTAAATACAATATATGTGTGTATGTATATATATATACATACACACACATATTCAATTGCTGCACAAGAAAAATCAGATTTAGAAAGAAGATAAAAATAATCTGAGAAGGAAAACAAAAATGCAAGCGGACAATAACAAAAAGAGTGAAAATGCTATGTTGTGATCTACACTCATTTCCCATAGTTCTTTTGCTGGGTGTACCTGGTTCTCTTCATTACTGAACAATTGGAACTGATTTGATTCATCTCATTGTTGAAGAGAGCCATGTCCATCAGAATTGATCATCATGTATTATAACATAGTATTTTTACCTTTTTTTTAGGTTTTGCTTTTTTTAGAGCCTACTCTAATTCTCCCCTTGTCTTTCTTTTGAGCTACCCAATTGCTAATGTCAATATTAGACATACATAAACATGAACATGACATAAATATGAACATGAAATTGATCTTTGATATTAGCTCTTATATGTTAAATTTTCTATTGAATTCGAGTTTGATTGAAAGAAAGTCCTGAAAATCTGCAAGTTTGTTGAATGAACATTCTTTTTCATTCTTGATCTTTCACCAATCTCTGTTCACTTTGTGGTTCAAATTTGTTCTGTTTGTGGGGGAAATATGGAGATCTTGAAATTTACTGACCTATTTGGCCATCTTCCAGAATCCTCCTCCCTCAGTCATTAGAAGGCAGGTGTACTCTTCTAAATAAGAACTAAGAATAATGGCTTGTATAACCAAAGGTACTCAGAGTTTGGAGATAATGGATGGGACTAAAATATTTACAATTGTTTTACAGGAATTGGTAGCCATTGGCCTGTGCAATCTTGTCAGCTCATTTTTCAAATCTTTTGTGTTCACTTCTGCTATTGCCAGAACTGTTATCCAAGAAAAATCAGGTGGGAGGCAACAGGTAAGTAAATAGTTTTAGGTTTTTTTGTTGTTGTTATTTTGTGATTCTTAGGCTCAAGCTAGCTTACAATGTAATATTGTAAATTTTACATTGGTTAGAAGTCTGGAGAAGGAGGAAATGGTATCACTATAGTATGTAAAAGGCAGCTCAAGGGAAAACATGTAGAATCATAGATCATATCTTGATACAATAAAAGTGTCTACATAATAGAAAAAGACTTCCAAATAAAAGCAAGGGTCACTTTTTTTTTAATACAATACTTAATATAGTGATTTCCTTTGTAATAGTAATTTTGGGAGGGACAGCATAATTTTCAACTTTGGTATCAGGAAGACCTTGTCTTAAGTCTTGTATCTGACATATAAGTAGCTTTGTGAATGTGAGCAAATTCTTTAACTCTCATTGCCCCAGGCAACTCTCTTCCAGCATGGAATGGATAATGTCACAACATAGATGATATGAAATTAAGATTTTTGTGATATCACATTTGAAATATGTGATAATGCTGTGGGTTGTGGTCCCTTTAAGACTAGTCCTTTCAGATTGATTTATTTTGGGGTTTAGAAGTAAAGTTAAAGTCTAATTAGAAAAAGGTGAAGGTAGAGATAAAAGGGCACTGGAAATAGGATTCCAGTGGACAGAGAGTCTTTGGTGCCAGGGATGGTGCTGACATGTTTAGACCCTCTGCAAAGAGAGAGCTCTAGCTTGGCTCTTTTATATATATTATATATATATATATATATAAATATATATATTATATATATATATATAATATATATATATATATATATATAAATTTATTATATATATATATATTATATATATAATATATATTATATATATATATATACACACACACATACATATATACATTTGTGTATATATAAAATGAGTATCCAATTATTTGCCTTTTCATTAGGTGGGGAGATGACTGGAGGGGAGGAGAGAATTTTTAACTTAAAACCAAAAGAAAGTTAAAAAATAATAATAAAAAGATAAGTTACAGAAGAGTTGGTAGTCAAACCTCAGTCAAGAGAGTATTCACACTGGGTGTTCCTTAGAGATCTGGTGTCTGAACCATCAAAAAGAATAAATATAACAATAAATGTGAATTCCTTGAATTTGGTTAAAATAGAATTTTCCCAGCACTATACAAAACTGTTTATACTATTTAGATACATTTGTTGAAAATACATATTGGGGTCATTATTGAAGACATCAATCTGATAACATGTCACTATCCCACTTTGCTGGAAAAGACTTAAGACTTCATGGAACAATTAGAATTCCAAACAGTCTTCAATTTATGAACATGTTGTACTCTCTAACTTTTTTTGCTTCTCCAAAAGAATTTTCCCATAGAATTAATAGTATAAAAGATGACTCCCAGTCTGCCTTTCAAAAGGATGTTTAAACTGTAATAGACAGTAAAAGATAATTTCAACTACACTAAGCTATCATTTTTCACATAGTTTATCTGGAAAAATTCATTTTAGGAGATATTTTGGTACAGATTCGGATCCTGTTTCATTTCTTAACATAAGGGCTTCTCAGGCAAGGAGCTAGGCAGGCAGTCTGTCTCATGGTAAATGGGGTGGATAGATATTCTTGGGTATCAGCAACATAGAAAATCTAGGTGTGTGAGAGAAGTTATCTCCATATTAAGAAAGAATAAGGTAATTCTCAAGATCTTTCACTTCCCACTTGTTTTAAATAGGGAGAAAATTGGTAGGTAGAATCACCAGAGGTAGATTTCTTTTTCTCTGCACCTTAAAAAAATACAGATCCTTTGTGAGTCAAGGACTGCCTGCATATAAATAATAAGTGAAAAGAAAGAAGTTTGGTTGAATAGCAGACAGCAATCTCTTTTAGCAGATCCTTTGTGAGTCAAGGACTGCCTGCATATAAATAATGTGAAAAGAAAGAAATTTGGTTGAATAGCAGACAGCAATCTCTTTTAGCAAATGCAATGTCTTGTATGCAACTTTGGAAATAAAAGAAAAGATTTAGGATAAGACCTAAGGATGACAATTCAAGAGATTTGTTTCTAAGTGATTTTTAAAAATATCTTTCATTCTTTTAACATACATTGATTAAATTATGGCATTTTAGTATGCTATATGTATATATGTGTATCATTTTATTATACATATTATGTGTATATGTATTTGTTTATTATACATATGATAATTCATCATATTTGTTATAATAGGGCCCCTGAAGTCTATTAGAACACTGGCTTTGGACCCACATGCTTCTTTTATCAGGATGCACTGTAGGTGTTTTTGAAGGCTAATTATAGAAATCACAACCAAAGCAAGGAAATTAGAATGGTCAGTAAGGAAATTATTTGGATCTTTTAAAAATAGGGAGTATTTAAATTAAATTAAATCATTTTAATTAATTTAATTTTTATTGAATTAATAATAATAAATAAATACAATTTATAATATATATTACATTTTAAATAAATTACTACTAAATTAAAATCAATTCATTTAATTAAATTTAATAATTTAATGTAATTTAAATTACATTAAATTAAAATAGGGAGTATTAAAATAGGGAAACAAAATTGGGAAGGAATGTAGGCAGTCATTTAGCATATTTAGAGAATAGCAAATGTCTGCGGACATAAAGATTCATGGGTTTGGAAAATATGATTTGTGAGGCTATATTCATTATTCATAGCACAAACATTCTTCAAGTACCCATTCTGTACCTGGACTTATGTGCCATGGGTTATTGGTGAAATGAGTTCATATCTAGTCTGTGGTACATGGTTATGCGTAAATCTCTTAGGGCAAAGTATTGTAATTCACTGACCCTCCGGGGAAAAAATCAAAATGAATGGGCTGAGGGCTGGGTACTTCCTGGTCATTTCTTTCTTCAATCTGCTCTTTCTGCTCAGTTTGCAGCTCTGGTAGGTGCCGGTATAACGTTGCTAGTGATGCTGAAGATGGGTCATTATTTCTATGCACTGCCTAATGTAAGTGAGAGGGCAGCAGAATCAAACAAGTACTTAAACCAGTATGATAAACTCTCACAATTGCATCTGTATTGGACATTTCCCAAAAGGTAATGCTTTGTAACTTGTGCTTCTGTGGACACAGCATTTAGTCTCACTTGTCTTCTCTAATATTCCAACATGGGTTAATATTTTATTTTATTTTATTTATTTATTTTTAATTTTTTTTTTGAGGCTGGGGTTAAGTGACTTGCCCAGGGTCACACACTAGGAAGTGTTAAGTGTCTGAGACCAGATTTGAACTTGGGTCCTCCTGAATTCAAGGCTGGTGCTCTATCCACTGCACCACCCAGCTACCCCCTAGGGTTAATATTTTAAATAGAAGTTACAAATTATGAATCAGTCAGCCAAAAAACATTTATTGAACAATTACTGTGTGTCAGGCGCTATACTAAACACTAGGAATACAAATACAAGCAAAAAGAAACAGCTTCTGCCTTCCAAGAACATACATTCAAATGAGGGGGAAACAATATCCAAATGTCATCAGAATGTCTAGGAAACTTCATAGGATTGTGCCACGGAGTGGACATCGTCAGGAAAAGTTTTTTTACTAGATACATAGAGGAGAGCCAGAAAACAGAGTCTTGCTCCAGCCAAAATTATATAGCCTGTCTTATAGGGAACACAAATATACAATTTAAAAAACTATGAATTTAAAATACTTTAAGCATCAGAAATTTACATGTAAGTAAGAACATAACTGGGCAATTCCCTAAGATGATTATGATGTGAACTCTCTTAGTACTGATGAGGTAATAGGGAACCTCAAAATGATGAGGTAACTTGAACCAAATCATGAGGTAAATACCTAATAATGAGGTATATACCTCAATAGGATTAAGTGAAGGCTAGTGGCAGGATTCTTGGTACAGGAAGTCACATGGAGCTCCCCTGCAACCCCCTTAGGATTTGGTGCAAGGATACAAAGTTAAATCAGGTCTGGTGGTGGCGAGAGTCCCCTGTAAATGAATTTACAGGCCCGAAAACCTAGATGGGTAAAAAGATGTTTATTGCCAGGTTTGGAAGCAAGGTTAGGGTCTGGTTAGTAAAAGGCATTAGATAGAGGAAGATATACGCAGAAAGTGGCGGGAACAGAGAATCTCTGATGCAAGCATCTTAACTGGCATCTTTCAAATCTCTGAACCAAAGATGATTCTAGCTTTGCTCTTTTTATCTGCTTGAAGAAGTCATGGGCGGAACTCAGGTTAATTCCTTGAAGGCCAGATTTTTGGCGGGCTTTATCCAAGCCAGCTCAGATGCGGTGGGGGGAGGGGAGGGCTGGGTACAGCCCAAACTGGCTTTGACCAGATCTTGTATCAAAGAGGGCTGAAAACCCAAACCAATTGGGGGCTGGGTACAGCCCAAACTGGCTCAGATACGGATCTTTTCCCTTAGGAATATCTTGTCCCAAAGGTAGGTCAGACAAGGAATCTTAAAGGGGCTACGCCCGCTACAGTATTAACAGGTTTAGAGATTATTCATAAATCCATAAACTTTAGGATTCCTCATGCTGCTATGTAGAGCTGTCTGATAATGGGCTATAAAATAGTTCTCAGTATCTTTAAACTATTAAAAATTATTGAGAATCTGTCCAAATAATTTTTGTTTATATTTATATATATTTGCCATGTTAGAAATAAAAACTAAATTTGAATTTGTAGAGTCTCTGAAAGGGTTTCAGAAAACCCCAGGATTCTCTGAGATACCCTAGGATACTTTGAGAGCCAGTGGACTAAAGCACAAGACAAAGACAGGAAATGAAAATTGAATTATAATTTTGTGTCCAACCCTAATGTTATCTTGGCTGACCTCCTGGTGAATCAATTGATAACCACAACCGCTATCTAGTTCACATAATAACACTTAAGAATCACTGAGTTTCACAGTATGTAAAGATTTCAAGGCTAATCAAGATTGACTTCCATACAGGGTATGAATTCCATTTAGAAGATTATAAATAAATAGTCATCTAGTTTCCAGTAAAAAGGCCTATGAAGCAAACCATTCCATTTTGAATGGCTCTATTTGTGAGGAAGTTTTCTCTTCCTGTTAATTCTGCCTATTGATTTTACACAAATCTTAATTCCTTTTCCATATAAATGTCCTTCATTTATTCAAACTTAGTGATCATATCTGTCCCTCTTCTTCCTTGCTTTCTCCCCATCCAATCTTTTCTTCTGTAGGCTAAATCCTTCCCCTGACCAAAACCCCTACTCATGTCTTCCATATCCTACAAACCTGAAGTAGGTTTTTAATTCAAGTATAGGACTTGGGATCAAGATTCTTTCTGTTGGTATACAGGAGAGCTATTGGAATACATGGGGGCCACCTGACAATGGCTGCTGGAAATCCAACCCAGACCTGCAGAATGTATCTCCTCTTGTGAGAGGGTGACACAAGGAGATTGAGAGGCAGTTGCTGTTCTCTGATCTCTCTGACTGAGAGTCTGTTGCATTGTCTGACCCCTCTCCTCTTCCCCCAGCCTCCAATTTATTTCATTCCCAGTCTGTAACACCTGTGTCAGCAAAGGCTGCTCTCTAACTCCTTCGGATGTTGTGATTCACAGCTCTGGAGGCTCTCAGAGAATTTACCTGTCCCTTAAATCTTCCTACTAATGTATTCGCTATTCCTTCAAGAACTGTTATTTGTAAATTTGATAAGCATACTGTTAGGGGCAGCTAGGTGGCGCAGTGGATAGAGCACCAGCCCTGAATTCAGGAGGACCTGAGTTCAAATCTAGTCTCAGACACTTAACACTTCCTAGCTGTGTGACCCTGGGCAAGTCACTTAATCCCAGCCTCAGGAAAAAAGAAAAAAAAAAATGGATAAGCATACTGTCTAAGTTTTCACCTAATTAATTGATAAACATTTGAATAGTTCTGGAAATCTCCTTTACAGACCAATCTATAGGTGACATTAATTCAACATTTATAATTAACAAAACCATTTCACAGCTACATAACTGTACTATTATCCAGGCTTCATTACTCCATCTTTTTTTCCAGGAGACTAACAGGAGAGATTTCTGTCAAATGTTTTGTTGAAATCTAAATATAATATGCCTCCTACATAATTTCCTGATCAATATGTCATAATAGAAAGATCCCTGGCTATAAAATCAGAGAACTTTGATTTAAATCCTGCCTCTGATGCTTTTTTCCCTTTATGACCATGGGCAAGTCACTTTGCCTGTCTCTGCCTCAGTTTCCTCATTCATAAAATAAGGAGGATGGAATAGATGGGCTTTGAATCCCCTTTTAGTACTAATGCTTTGAAATCTATATAAACCCTCTCAGAAAAGGAAATTAGCCTGTTATAACTTCACAGAATCAGAATTTCAGTTTTAAGTGATCTCAGAGGTTGAATAATTCAACTTATATCTGTACAAAAATTTCTTGTTCTTAATGAACAATGATTTGGTTTTAATATATCCATTTCAGCACTTTTCTAAATGCTCACAAATGATCCATTCTAAAATTTTTTGGGGGATTGATGGTTATGATGTGCATAACTTATTATCATATGCATAGTTTAATAATACCTATGATAATATAATATTTATTATTAGTAGTAGTAGTAGTTCTAGAATTGTACCAGGGATTGACACAGGTTTACAGGTATCCATCTAAATTATGCATCCTTTCCCCCAATATGAAAACTGGAACAATATTTGTCCACCTAGTCTTACAACACCTCTCCTACTTTTTACAATTTTAAAAGATTATCATGAGCAACTCAGTGATTGTTGGTTTCTCTCACTACTCTGGTAATAGCCATAATACCCCTCGGTACCACTCAGTACCCAGAATATCTGGACAAAGAGATTTGAGCTCATTGAGAGCCCACTGCCTCACTTAAGTCTGGTTTCAATTTCTTGTTAACTACCTTCATTCTTTTTCAAGACTTTTTTTTCAAATCCTTTTTTTATTAAAGTTTTTATTTTCAAAATAAATGCATGAGTAATTTTTCAACACTGACTGAAGATCATTATTCTTCATAGAGAAAAACTGAAGCAAAATAAGAGATGAATGTTTCTACCATCTCTCTTTTATCTATTAGTATTCCCCTATATCATAAGAAGGAATCTTATCCCTTCCTTGATTTTTTTTCTTACCCCTAATAGAGTTAAAAATGTATGATAAGGCTCATAGAAATGACCCCATTTACTTCATTTATAGTTTTATGTGTGAATATGTGTATATACATATATTTTTATAGCTATAATTCCTTGGTTGCACACTGAAGTAACAGTTCCCAAACTGGTAGTGAATGTTAGCAGTACGTCTTCAAATTATAACTAAACAAAGCTGAATTAGCCAGTTCTAGGTGATGAAATGCACATTAGAATGGGATAAAAAAGCATTCTTTGCTGTCTGTGACCTATTGTAACCAAAAGACATGTATGTTTTCCTGTTTGAGACATTTTTGTTTCATGTTAATAAAAGTTAAGGTGAAAATGAACTCATCCTTAACACTGTTTATCTCCAAAATCCTCAAGTCATCTTCACAATTCAATTTCTGTCACAAACTTTGGTACCAACCCTTTTAGTTTCTATGCAATATGGGATAAATCGGCAATTTAATTTTGAACAAGCACTTGTTCAGATTTATTGAGGTACACTGCTATAAAAAATTTCTTGGTAATGTTGATGTTAAACACAGAATACTATCCCCTTTATAAAATCACCATACTATATCAAACTTTCACTGTGTCTAGTTGCTATGTTTTGATTTAAGGGATATAATTTGGCTTTTGGTATATTTGAATTAATGTAATATCAGGTTACATTGAGATTCTACTGTGTTAAATTCAATGCTGACTATACTTGGCCCCTAGGAAGACTATGGGCATTATAGAGCCAGCAGGCATTTGCTATGTGCCAGACACCATGCCAAGATGCCCTAATAGAAGAGCATAGCCAGCAACATGTCCTATTATTAAGAGGATCAGTGAAGATCCCAGGCCAAATTCTCTAAAGAATGTTCTGCCTTCTTTATTAATAGATAAAGCTGGTTTTCATTCTTTCTGTAGTTGTTTGCTTATATTTTGTTTTCTTCCTCAGGTTTTTTTTTCCTTCTTGATCTGATTTTTCTTGTGAAGCAAGATAACTATATAAATATGTATACATATATTGGATTTAACATATTTACCATGACTACCTGCCATCTAGCAGAGGGGATGGAGGAAAGGAGGGGAAAATTTGGAACAGAAGGCTTTGCCAGCGTCAGTGTTGAAAAATTATCCATGCATATGTTTTGTAAATAAAAAGTTTTAATAAAAAAATATAAAGCTGGAAGGTTTCTGTTGGAAAGGAAGATGAGGTTATTTTTGATAAGTGTGTGTGTGTGTATGTGTGTGTGTGTATTTGTGTTCTGTTTTTTAGTGATAGTTACCTATCCTTTATACCTGGTCAATTTGAGAGCTAGCTGTTGAAGGTAATAAAATTGACTCTTGTTTCCAGGCTAAGTGTGCAGGAGAGATGAAACTGGGAAAAAAACAAAAGAAACTTTAAATCAACCTAGGGATATTATAAAGATAAAAAAAATTTTCTTAAAATAAATGCTTTGTTCTGCTCTTAAATATTGATGATATTTTGTGATCATTTAATTATAATACAAGAGGAATTGAAATTACAGCTTTCTGTGAATGCAATTTGTCATTTCATCGAAGGGATTGTCCCTAGAGAATGTAGTTAAGCTAGAGCTAAGAAATACAAGGACTATCTAAACACTCAGTGAACGTATTCTTTAAAGTTCAGATCTTAATATTTCATTCTCTTCTTGCAAGTTTCTATGTGGGTAATCTAGGGCTTCACCACTGAAGGAGAAGCAAACCGAGTAGAATTTCTCTTCTTTCCAACAGGCTGTACTGGCTGGTATTGTTCTGAGTAACGTCTTGCCCTTCCTTTCAACCATCATGGACCTTCCTGAACTGTGGAAACAGAACCAATATGATTTTGTAAGTGTCCAAGCATTGGTGTAGAAAGGGCAGTGCAGATAAAAGGTTAAAAGGTATGTTAAACAATAAGAATAAGGAAAAGAGAGTAAACAAAAGACACAAATACTCATTTTAAAGAGGATTATAAAATAATATTAAATTATAAAAAATAATAGAGTGGTGCAGTGGTGGGAGAAAAGGAAGAGCAAAGCCTCACAAAATTGATTTGTGTAATCTTGCTTGAGCTCTCACTACAATATATAAAACTAAATGTGAATTTAAAATTAAGGTAGCTGTCTTCAAATCCAACATAAAGGGTGTAATACACACAACTTGAATGGATACTCAGACTTAATTAGTGTAACCACATTCTGGGATAGATAAAACATGCTTCCCACAGAACCTGGGTTGTTGAAGTGAGGTTAGGAGTCACTAACAGGTCATTTGCTTGGTGCACTCTGCCCTCACTTCAACCCTCATTAGAATCCAGGCTGCAGTTCCAGAGGTTACAGAAGTTGGGTACAAGTCTAGGATGTCTCCAACAATTGTGAGAAATAGCATTGAATTTAAAAATCAAATGACCAGAGTTCAAAACTTAATTCTTACTATTGATCTATCTATATGACTTTGAGGAAGCCTTGTGAATTCTCTGGGCCTCAGTTTCTGCTCTTTTAACTAAGGATATTTAACTGGATGATCTTTTCCTGCTTTAAATCTTACAAGTCTATATGTGCTATCTACCTCACAAGGTGGACCTAGGGAAAGTGCTGTCCAGAACTTGAAGGGCTATATAAATTGTCCGAAGAGAATATATACTTATTATATCTTAGAATTAGAAAGGTCTTTGAAGGACAATCCAACTCCCTTCATTTATAGTTAAGAACACTAAACCCAAAAGAGTCAAGTAATTTGACCAAGTTCTCACAGTTAGTTAATGGGAGAGCAGTGATTTTAGCCCAGATCTTCTGACAATAAATGAATGTTTCCATGTTCCATACTGTGCTGCCTGAGTTATTTCCTTTTCATCAAGAAGGAATAGAAGAGGAAAGAAAGTAGGAGAAAAGAGAATAAGAGAAATGGAGTAAAACATAATCACACTCAGTATTTATAGCAAGTTATCTTCTAGCACAAAAAGAATTATTTGCAAAAGCAATGACAAAATAGAAATTTCAAATTGTTTTGATCTGGATCTGCGATTTCACTGTTGTTGGAAACTCCCTGGTTGAAAACTTCTTTTAATGATTCTAAAGAGCAGTTCCAGTATTTCATTTTCTTGATGACCTGGAGGCACTGAGAGGAATGTCTTCAATCACATCATGATATGAGCCCATGTCTTCTGGACTTCAAGGACTCCTGGCCTTCATAGGAAACTTAGCATAGTGGAGAGATCAATAGATGAGTCAGGGGACCAGATTTTAGTCCTGGTTCTGTCACTTATGAGCCCTGTAACCTTAGGCTAGTAAATAAATTTATCTCTGTGGCCTAAAGTAATATAAAGAAGCTACTCTCTTATTCTCTCTTTTTTCCTTCCACTTTCTTTTCTCTATGGACATCAAAGGTAGGTCCAGTTTCAGCTCTCCAAGTCTAAAAGATAAGGTGGAAGGTGGTGTAGGTGATTATTTGTGTCATATTTTCCTCATGGTCTTCCTTTTCTCCAAGGTGATTTGGATAGTGACATTTCTGTCGGTGATCTGCTTGGGACTGGATATTGGGCTGCTTATTTCAGTAGTATTCACCTTCTTCATCACCACTGTCCAGTCACACAGGTACTTTGTCTCAGTGAGCAAGAAGTTAGACAAGATAGGCAGTTGCCAAGGGCACAGCACACAGCAGGGCATAACAAGGGATACCTTTTAATAGCACTTTTAAAAAGAGTACATATGTTTAATGCCAGAGAAATCTGCTGTCTATGACATTTATTTTTTTATTTTGTCACGTCAAGTCTTCTTTGTTACTAGGAAGGCCTTGAAGCATCTCTTGGAAAACGAAACTACTTCCAAGGTCCAGGACAATGAGAGAAACCAACTCTAGAAATTCATTTTGTCCTTTAAATGTTGACTAGTAACAATCTAACGACATAAACACTAAAGTAAATTATGTCTTCTTGAACTTAATATTTTTAATGCAATACAAAAGCCTGCAGAGTTGAGTGTGGCATAGGGAGTACAAATTATGTTCTCTAACAATTCTAGAGCATTGCCTTTGTTTAAAAAAATCTGCACTTTTATGCTATAAATATACATTGACTATTGAGGGGTGTAAATGAATCAAGAAGGCAAGCATCATTTAAAACTTTGAGTCTAATGTGTATTTAGTATCACTGACTATCACCATCACTGGAAGCAAAACAAAGTGAGATATGTATTTATGATTATCATATTATAAAAAGCATTTCTATTCATAGATGATTTCTATTGGTGCTAAGAAATTTTAAATGGATGAAATATTTTCCTGCATATTTGTCACTCTTAAAATCATTTATAAAAATAAAGGAAAATAATATTGTCCCTTTTATACAATTAAATAATCATACCGATCTTTAAATGCTGTGAAATACCTGCTTTTGAGTACCTAAAAAAAAAAAGACATTCAGATTGGTATAGAAATGGTAGAAATGGTTAACTAGAGACTTGAATAATGTCACTTTTTTTAAAAAGTCCATTTGCAATACACAGACTTCAAAATGAATCAACACTATGAAAGTAGTTCTAAAATTCAAAAATCTTTCTATAATTAAAAATAATGATAGTCAACAGGTATTCCTTAAAAGGCAAAAATCTTAATGTTCCATTATACTTAGATAATTTTTCATTATGAACAAATGTAATCAAATTAAAAATTAACTTTTAGAATATGTAAAGATACCAATTTCTTCAAAAAAAATTGGTTCTGCTTATTTCATTTTGAATCAGTTCATGTAAGTCTTCCTAGGTTTATTAGATAGATAGATATTTATATATAGATATTTACAAGTGATCATCCATTTTTCTTAAATTCTCAGCTCTCTCAGCATATAATTATATAGTTGATTCTTTTTATTTTTTCTCTCTTTCTTGTCCTTTGTATCATTATTATCTAGTATAGAACTTGAACTTATTAAGTTGAATGAAATCACTAAGTAGAAAATCACTGAATAAATGATGGCATATCTAGGACTACTATAGGACTACTACAAAGCAAAGGTCTATTTTATATTGTTATCTATTTCATATGTTTTTAACCAAAACAATTCCTCATATAGTAGACAACATTCTGGGCCTGATTATCTTAACTCTGAACTGGGTTGTTCCTCAGACAATAGTCAGATTTGCTGTCAGGTCCTTTTGACCTTGTAGGACCCCATTTGCACTTGTGTCCCATTGGCTTAGCCTCTGAGAATCTTTCATGCCACGATGAGGCATTTAAACAGTTTTTGTAGTAGAATACAATCTTTTTAAAATTCAATTTTGTTTTTAGTTTGAATTTTCTCCTCCTCCTCTTCCTCTTCCTCCCCCTGTAACCTCACAATGAGAAGGCAAGAAAAATAGCAAAATATGTTACAGATGGAAGGAAAGAAACAAAAAAGTAAAAAATATGCTTCCCTACTTCATTAGCTTAACATTTGGAGATGGATAACATGTTTGCTCATGAGTCCTTACTATAAACACAACACTAAAAAAATTATGTATATAGAAATCATCAGTACACACATTCAGCACACACACATCGTACAAGCAAACTTCTATTGCTTAGGTTATCTAGGAAAAAAATCAAATGCTTACATTCATTTTATTTTTGCTGCTTTACTGATGTTCTTTTAAATGTACTTTTCATTTTTAATGACTCATCTCTCTCCCTCTGCCCCAAACATTCCATTGGTACCCATTCCAATAGAACTCCACAAAGATATTAAGCCAAAAAATCAATACAATAGCCATATATGAAAATAATCTGCCTCATTACACAATTCTGATGATGCTTAGTTTTTACTTTTCTGAAGTTAAATTAATCATTGCATTGCTGTTGTCTACAGGTGTAGTTATCATTGTGTATTGTGTATAACATGTTTTTCCTGGCTTACTCTGCATCAGTTTATATTTTTCTTTACAAATTTCTTTGAATGTTTATTCATCATTTCTTATGGCAAAATAATATTCTATTATTTTCACCTAGCACAATTTGCCATTCCCCAATTAATGGGTATGCACTTTTAATTTTGTATAATTAAGTAATCTATTTAACTTTTATGATCAACTCTTATTTCTTACTTAGCTAAGAATCCTCTTCCTAACTATATCTATAATTTGAATTTTATATTTAGATCATATATCCATCTCTGTACCAGAAAAAAGCAGCCAAAAGAACATTAAAACAACCTGTTCACTGCCTACTTCTTATTTTTATAAAATTTTTATGAGAATCATCTTAATGTATTTAATGTATAGATTGAAGGCATATTCAGTGAAGGTATTAGTAGGGAACAAGCAGACTTTCATAAGCAGTATTCCACAGGTGACAATATTTTTATGAAGACATAATTGATGGAAAGATATAGAGAATGCAGAATCCCTCTATATGAGGTAAACCATACAAATTTTAAAAATATATTTTTAATTAATTTTTTAATTAATTTTTATAATTATAACATTTTCTTTGACAATACATATTCATAGGTAATTTTTTTTACAACATTATCCCTTGTACTCCCTTCTGTTCCAAATTTTTCCCCTCCTTCCCTCCACCCCCTCCCCTAGATGGCAGGCATTCCCATACATATTAAGTATCTTATAATATATCCTAGGTACAATATATATGTGCAGAACTGAATTTTCTTGTTGTTGTTGTTGCAAAGGAAGGATTGTATTTGAAAGCTAAAAATAATCTGGGAAGAAAAACAAAACAAAACAGTGCTCACAGTTTATATTCATTTCCCAGAGTTCCTTTTCTGGATGTAGCTGATTCTGTCCATCATTGATCAATTGGAATTGGATTAGCTCTTCTCTATGTTGAAGATATCCACTTCCATCAGAATACATCCTCATATAGTATCATTGTTGAAGTGTATAATGATCTCCTGGTTCTGCTCGTTTCACTTCGCATCAGTTGATGTAAGTCTCTCCAAGCCTCTCTGTATTCCTCCTGTTGTAGACCATACAAATTAACAAGAAAGTTGGGTCCAGGATTAAACAAAAGGACAAAAGGCTGAATTGTTCTCAAGAATTGAAAAATTTCTTTAAAGTTGCCAAATTTCTCCAAATCATAAAGGTCTATCTTATAAATATCAATATTCTACCAATGTTATATGGCTGTGAGGCATGAAATAGAGTAGTCCCTGGAGAACTGAAAATAAGTATATCATAAAAGCAAGAGGGAGACACATCATAGCTGTAAGCAGGCTAAAGACTTTTGAAGACAAGAATAAAGGATGTCATCAGTAAAACATATGACTGAGAAAGAAGACTAACTGATCATATGGTGAGGATGAGACATAATAAGCAGATAGCCCAAGTATTCCACTGGTCCTTGTAATGTTAGTAGAAAGTCCCTTGGCATATTGAATGGCTATGCCCCTTGCATTCAAGTAATCAAAATTAGCACAGTTTCATTTAGCTATCTAGACAGATTGAGAAAAGTGAAAAACATTATTTAAAAGAATTAACAGTCCTAACAGACTACTCTTCCTCTTAGGAAGGTGAGAAGGAATAGAGGGCATGGATGTTTTTACTTTTGGCCCCACCCTTTAGAGGCAGCTTAGGGAAAGGTAGTAGATGATGTAGTAAATGATAAATTAGGAGAATATGGGAGAAAGAGTGCGAGGAAGGTTGCTGAATCTTTTAAATCTCACTAAAAACCCCACTTTGATCCCTCAAACTAGTTCTGGCATATCTCGTAATGTCTGTTCCTGGTTTCTAAGGTTCCTCTCCCTTCTCACTATCATAAAAATGAGTGACTTATTGTTTGGCAATTATTGACATTCTTTTTAAAAAAAAAATTAACATGACAAATATCAACAAACCTAAATAACTATATATGAAGAAAATCTTACATGAAACTGAATCTCTATATAGCTTTTTAAAAATATATTTTAATAATTTAACATAGTATTACCGATACTACTCTCCTTGTTTATGTGCCCTTCTGAACTTTATTTGTCCTGTGAGTTTTAAATCATTCATTGATGCTCTTTCATTTCTTTTTGCAGCATCACTTTACCCCTAAAACTCTTCCTCCTCTCCACCAAACTTCTCTCCCATGACAAATAAGTAGAGTCAAGTAAAATATATTCTCATGCACTAGTCTGAATATATATGACTCATTCTATAACTATATTTGCACCTACACCTAAGCCAAGAAGGAAGAAATATAATTAATTATCAAATCTTCTAGAATCATGATTGATCATTACATTGATCAGAATCCTTATCTTTCAGAGATGTTTTCCTTTATACTATTGTAATCACGTAACCTATTCTTTTGGTTCTCTTTGATTTATTCTGTATAAGTTTGTACAAATTATCCCAAGCTTTTAGAGTCTATTTTAGAATCTATTTCTTCCATCATTTCTTAGAGCACAATAATATGTTACATTCATATACCATATTTTGTTTAGCTGTTCTGCAATCATTATTACTCAATTTGTTTCCAATTCTTAATAAGCCCAGTAATAGTGCTGCTGAATCAAAGGGTATGCACAGTTTGATAACTTTTGGGGCATAGTTCCAAATTGCTCTCCAAAATGGTTGGATTCGTTCACAGTTCCACCAACAATGCATCAATGTCCCAGTTTTCCCACATCCCCTCCAACATTCTTCATTACCTTTCCCTGTCATTCTAGCCAATCTGACAGGTGTGTAGTGGTATCTCAGAGTTGTCTTAATTTGCATTTCTCTGATTAATAATGACTTGGAGCATCTTTTCATATAGCTAGAAATAGTTTAA
This sequence comes from Sminthopsis crassicaudata, assembly GCF_048593235.1. Lineage (NCBI taxonomy): Eukaryota > Metazoa > Chordata > Mammalia > Dasyuromorphia > Dasyuridae > Sminthopsis > Sminthopsis crassicaudata. The sequence continues at coordinate 286,850,652 of NC_133620.1, forward strand.
ATTTCTTCATCTGAGAATTGTCCTTTGACCATTTATCAACTGGAGAATGGCTTAATTTCTTATAAATTAGAGTCAATTCTTTATATATTTTGGAAATGAGGCCTTTATCGGAACCTTTGACTGTAAAAATGTTTTCCCAGTTTATTATTTCCCTTCTGATCTTATCTGCATTAGTTTTGTTTGTACAAAAACTTTTCAATTTGATATAATCAAAGTTTTCTATTTTGTGATCAATAATGATCTCTAGTTCTTCTTTGGACATAAATTCATCCTCTTCCACAGGTCTGAAAGGTAAACTATCCTATGTTCCTCTAATTTATTTATAATCTCATTCTTTATGCCTAGGTCATGAAACGATTTTGACCTGATTTTGGTGTACGGTGTTAAGTGTAAGTCGATGTAGACTTGGTTCTTTTCAAAAATACAATGATTGGTGATGAAAAGAACCCTCCACATCCAAAAAGAGAACTATGAATAAATTGAAACATAATATTTTCAATTTTTTGTTTGCTTGCTTTTTCTTATTTTCCTTTTTGATTTGATTTTTCTTGTACAACATGACAAATATGGTAATATGTTTTAAATGATTGCACATATTTAACCCATATCAGAATGCTTCCTCTTAGGGAGGGGGAGTAATAGAGGAAGGGAGAATAATTTGAAACACAAAGTCTTACAAAAATGAAAGTTGAAAATTAACTTTACTTTATTTATTAAAATTAAATTTAATTAAATTAATTAAAATTAAAATTAAATTTACTTTATTTAGGAAAATAAAATACTATTGAGGGGGAAAATGTATTGCATTAAAAATAGCCAGTAGAAAGAGTGCTGGACTTGGAATTCAGAAGACATGTCCCAGTCACTGGTAGCTCTGTGACTGAGCAAACTCTTAATATTTCTGAGTGGTTTCCTCTTCTGTACAATGGGAACAATAATAGTTCTTATCTCCCAGCATTGTAACAATCCAAATAAATAATATATATGTAAAAGGCTTTGCAAATCATAAACATTTATGTAAATGTTAGCTATTATGTAACATAGAGCTTGATACTTTGAAATTTTCTTTAGAAGAAGAGAGCTTTAAGTATCAAGTACAAAATGTCCTCTATAGAATTAGTAACCATTTTTACTAATAAAAGCTCTGGGGCTGTTATCCAACAATAGAAATAATGTTACATTTTTTGAAAATTTTTTGGCTGTTACTGTTATGCTATGTGAAAGGAACTTCAGCAGATAAAAATAATGAAATAAAAAACAAAAAAAAAATCATTTAAGACTCCTCTGGAACATGAGATTGCCTCACAATTCAAAATGTGCTTTCTATTCAATACAAACTAACTTTGCAACCATTAAACATTAATATATTATTATTTTAAAATTTGATATCATATCTATATTTAAGTAACCATAATTTGTGAAGTTAGTACTTAAAAAAAAAACCCTAACATTAAACAGAAGTAAAATTGTATTTATACTTAGACACATGGAGGAAAGAGGGAACAATTTTCAAGCTTTTCCTAGAGTGACAAATGTCTCTCAAATCAAATCAAAGAAACTGCCTCTAAAGAAATGTGACATTTCATTTCAGAACCAGCATTCTTGTCCTAGGACAGATCCCGAACACCAACATTTACAGAAGCTTTACTGACTACCGAGAGGTAAGAAGCCAAATCAATAATCTTAACCTCCTCACTTTTGAGGAACTTTTGGCTTGCTTTTTCTGGAAATTTATACAATATTGTGACAAGTTTAAAAAATAACAAAAGGAAAAGAAAGAGACAAAGAAAGAGAAAGGGGAGTATCCCTAAATTAATGCAATCATTTAAAACTAAATAATAGAGAAATTAAGAAAAAGAAGTGAGTAAGAAAGAATAAAAGAAAAAATGAGAATGGAAAAGAAGAAAAAAGAAAAGAAGAATGGAAGGATGAAAGGGGGCCAAGAAAACAGACAAAAGAAAGGAAGAGAAGTTTTAGTGGTTCATAATAAAATCAGGAGTATGCTAAAAATTTGAGCAAATTGGTTATTTTTATTAAATGTTATACAAAATTGTGTTTTTATCTACTAGCTCTAAAATACTGTAAATTTATATCAAAAGAGTAGAACTGTTTAGAATCTCATCACAAACTTTAGCTTTTACCTATGATGGAGAAAATAATAAAAATTTCTCAGGGCTAAAGTTTGTGTTCTTGTATATCATAAAGGAGCTAAGAAATTTCCTCAGCTTATGGTTTTGTCTTCCAGGCTGTGTACATTCCAGGAGTGAAAATTTTTCAGTTCTGCACTGCCATCACTTTTGTAAATGTTGAGGAAATCAAGCAGGTGCTGTTAAAAGAGGTAATTAAATCTCTTTCCCCACCTACCTATCTCTATATCTTCCCATTTCTCTCCACCATCTTGCCTTCCCTTTCAGTTTGATATTCTTCTCATCTTTTTCAGGTAGATCTGAAAGCTGTGCCTCTTACTGATGAAGACTTGAGAAGTCTGTTCATTGACAACAGGTCTGAAATAGGTGAAGTCCCTTTTAAGTGTGCCTGCAACTGTGATGAACCGGAGCCACCCCCCAGGGTTAGATACTTTTCTCCTTTTCTTTTCTTTTCATTTAACTAAGAATTGCATTAGTAGTTTCTCAAGAATCCTAGAATCCTCATTTGCTTGGGGATTGGATATATAATTTGATGTTGAGTAAGGGACCTTGAGTAATGTACTTAGATGAATTTTGGAGAATTAGAAGGTAAGGTTTTTCCATATATGTGAAGACATAGACATTTCAGATCTGAAGCTGGCTCTCCTTGGATTTACAGGTACCTGAAAGTGGGCAAGATTTTTCTGGAACAGGTGAGTGTACTATATCACATGTTAATATGTGACCAAACTGAACAGATTTTCCTAAGGCAATCAGATGTTTTACTTAACCAAAGAACATAAATGTGCTTTCAACAAACATAAATGATTGTCAGTAAAAAATTTCTGTGGTTAGATATCTGCTCTCCAGTCCTTTCTCTGCCCAACTTAAAGAGCCAAGAATTTTAACACATGAAGTAGTGAATAAACAATATAAATCAGTATATAATTAGAACTGAATTATATATTATGGCTATAACATAGGATTTCAGAAAAGGGTAAAATTATTATGAGCTAGAATTAGTCAGAAAATACTTCATGGAGGTGACTGGACTGAATCTTGATCTTGAAGATGAGATAATAATTACATAGGTGAAAGAGTAAGAATGTCCTTTCATTGAGGAGAATAGCATGAACAAATGCCCAAAGGTAGATCTAAGAATGGTGTGTTTCTGAGACAGGGAGGAATTTGGTATGACAGAAGTAGAAAGTTCATTTCAGGAAGCAGTAAGAAATAAAGTGCAAGCTTCATTATAGAAGTCCTTTAAAAAGATGGAAGAGTTTCAACTTGATATGGTAGGCAATAATAATAATGACTAGTATTTATGTACCACTTTAATGTCTGCTAGCACTTCATCTTTATTTTCCCATTTGATCCTCAACTGTCAGTTGGTATTATTATTCCCATTTTACAGATAAGGAAACTGAGACTTAGAGAGAATAAGTACCTTGCCCAGGGTCACACAATAGGTTAATTGTATGATGTAGGCTTGAACTCAGGTTTTCCTGACTGTAAGAACAATACTCTTAGCTATTATTCTATCTAGGTACCTCTATAGAGTTATTGCTAATTTCTTAGCAATCTTTGATCATATTTGGAATACCCTTTCCCTTCTCAATTGGGTAAATTTATTTACCTTCCCTAAAGCTCTTTTCAAGTCCTACCCCTTCCATCAAACCATCCTTGACCACACCAAGTCTCACAGATCACTTTCTACTCAGAGGCTCTATAACATTTGTTACCTGTACCACTCACTTCTTACCCAGTATACATTATTTTATTTTTTAGTTTATATTTCTAGGTTTGTGTCTCATCTCCCTTAATTAGAATAAAAGCTCCTCAAGGATAGTGACAGTCTTATAATTCTTTTGTGTCCTCAATGACTAACACACTCAATAATAATTTTTATCAATACCAGTAATTGAAATGAATAATAATGTTTAATGAAAATTGTGTTTGATGAAAGGCAGAGATATAATTATACTGAATAGATTGAAGCTACGAAAACACTTTGTTAGGAGATTGCAACAACAGCAAGCAGGAAAGAATGTAGGCACTTGAACTGAGATTGGTCAGTGGAAGTAAAAAAATTAAGATAATGAATGCCATTTTTGAGGAAAAATTGATAATGATTTATTGTGATTATAGATTTAGAGCTAGAAGAGACTTTAGAGACCATCAAATCTAACCCCCTTTATATGAGAATATTGAGTCACAGAAAGATTAAGTGAATGGCCAGGGAGGTAAAGTACACTGTAAGAGGTTCTCTCTTGACTAGATGACTGAATGTTGTTTTCTTGAATTTAGTTAACTCTAATTTAGTTATACACAATCAAAGGTTACACTTTTCTATACATAGAGGGGGTTACACTTTTCTATACATAGAGGGAAGTTGGAAGAGGGGGCCTTTTAGAAGGCGGAATGGATAGGTTCAATTTTGCATATGTTGAAATTGAGATAATCATGGGACATATGCAAGCCAACAGGGTGCATTGGAAAAAACCCTGAATTTGGATTCAAAGGAAATCACAGATGTACTACTTAATTCTTATGGAAAGCTCACTTAATATTTCTGGAGCCCTGTTTCTTCATTTATAATGTAAAGGTTTTGAATGAGATGTCTTTTGAGGTTCCTCCAACTCCTAAATCTATAATCCTATAAATAGACATATTTAATATATAATCTAGGAAGATTTTCTGAAGGAAGAAAGGTTTGAGAATAGCTTAAAATAAAAGAAGGGTGATGAATTGATCTGTCAGCCAACTTCTTTGCTCCAGGTCTGAGTTCAGTTTCTGACTCTTTCACATTTTCCTTTACTCTTGTCCCAGATTGCTTACACGGATCACCTTGAAAACAGGTCTGAAAGTGATATATCCTCCATTGACGTGTTCCACTGCTCACGATTTGAAGGTCCCCTTATGAGTCGTAGTATGTCTGAAGAGCAAATGGTTTGCATGATGGGCCATGGCAATTTAAGAAACCTAAATTCAAAGAATGAAGAAGTAGACAAAGTCTGGGTTCCTAGCCATACCACAATAAATAGTTCTGGAGTTCAGCTGTTAACAGCTTCACCTTCAAACAATGAACATATTGAAAGTCATCATAGGAGCAAACATGATCCTGGAAAGCATAGTTCTGATGTATCTTTCATATCAACTGTCCACACTATCATCCTGGATTTCACTATGGTGAATTTTATAGATGTAAAGGCTACACAAGTAATAAGACAGGTAAGTAATTCATAAAGAGGCTTTAGCAAGAGTCTCATTCATTATTTGCTCTTAACCTGAGACTTCTGCTATCTTTGCTAGTCATTTATTTCCTATTATTAGATTGCTATTTTTTCCAAGTTCAATCAAAATACAAAGAAACAAGCGTATAACTCCTTGATAAATTGAACTGATGTATCAACTTGGCTTTTATGTATTCATAATCACTGATACTTTTTTAGAACTAGATTTTTCTACATAAAATTATAATTCTCTAGAAAAGCCATGTTTTGGCCAATCTTGATTATGAAAAGCAGAAAACACTAATGACTTTTACACTTGAGTTTTTGGAGATAAGAATTAATTTCTTTTTTTTTTAAGTTATCTTTTTATTTTATAATTATCACTTTTTTTAACTGCAAAGTTCATGGGTAATTTTTTTAAATAGTTTTTATTTACCAGATATATGCATGGGTAATTTTACAATATTGACAATTGCCAAACCTTTTGTTCTAATTTTTCCTCTCCTCCCCCTCCCCCAGATGGCAGGTTGACCAATACATGTTAAATATGTTAAAGTATAAATTAAATACAATATATGTATACATGTCCAAACAGTTGTTTTGCTGTATAAAAAGAATCAGACTTTGAAATAGTGTACAATTAGCCTGTGAAGGAAATCCAAAATGCAGGCAGACAAAAATAGAGGGATTGGAAATTCTATGTAGTGGTTCATAGTCATCTCCCAGAGTTCTTTGACTGGGTGTATCTGGTTCAGTTCATTATTACTCAATTGGAATTGATTTGGTTCATCTCATTGTTGAAGAGAGCCACATCCATCAGAATTGATCATTATATAGAATTGTTATTGAAGTATGTTATTGAAGTCCTGCTCATTTCACTCAGCATCAGTTCATGTAAGTCTCTCCAGGCCTTTCTGAAATCATCCTGTTGGTCATTTCTTACCGAACAATAATATTCCATAATATTCATATACCACAATTTATTCAGCATTAATTTCTTTTTTTAAAAAGACTGAGTCACTTTATCTTGACTATATTGGAAGTACAAGGGCTACTCATTGGGACTCAGCATTGGAATTTGAATTTGCTCTATTTCTAGCTTGAGCTAGTTCACCCCTTCTTAGGCAACCTAAGAAATTTCCCCTAAACCACCACTTCTACTTCTGAGAGTTCACTATAATAATGCTGAAGTTAGGGGCAGACACTGAGTAAGCATAGCTCTCTCAGATTCTGGAGCGCAAAAGATCTATCAGTCTCCTCTCCTCTCCTCTCTGGAATCACAAGTATGCACCATCATACCTAACTGTTTTGTTTATAAGTAGATTAATAGAAAAGCAAGTTTTACCGAGTTCCTAATTTGTTGTAGGAAAGATTAAAATAAGATAATTTAAAATAAATAGAAAGCCTTGTTCGCAACCTCCAGATCTTATAAATGGAGAAACAAAACATTCACCCATGGAACAATTTATGATCACTAATAAGACAACATATAGAATTATAAAACTGACAGCTGGATATCATCTGATCTAACTTCATTTTATAACTAAACTGAATCTCAGAAGGGAAATGAATTGTTGTTATCCATATGATAGTGACAGAGCTGGAAGTAAGTACCAGCTCTCCTGAATTCTGATCTAGTGTTTCTCCTGTTATCTCCTGTTATCCTGTACTTACTCTTAAGTAGTACAAATTTCCTAACAAATTGATGTAAATACTTAGAAACTAAAGATGTTAATAATGTAAAGGAGTAATCAACTGAGGGTAGTATGTGTCAGGGAAATCTCCCTAAAGAACAAAGTTTTGAGGCACATTTTAAAAGGAGAAATAAATATGAACTTTTTTGTGTGTATATGTGCACATGTATAGACAATGGCATCCATTAAGGATGTAGAATCAGAAAATAAATGAATTGGGTGTAGATAAGTTTTATTAAAGTAAAAGGTAAGTAATAGGGGAAATTAGTGAGGTTAGTGAGACATTGATCTTAGAAGAGTGAAGGAAAGAAGGCTATACTAAGGAGGATTTAACATTGAAAGCTGCTTGCCACCTCTGACAGTGTTCAATTCAACAAACATTTATTGTATTTATTATGCCGTGTTCTAGATATTAGGAATACTAATACAAAAATTAAGCAATCCCTGCTTTTGCGGAGCTTACATTTTATCAAGGGTTGTGATACATACACAAATAAATAAATGAGAATGAATTTGAAGTGCACTAACTACGTGGAAAATCAGAAAATTATCCATGGAGGATATGGCACCTAAACTGAACCTTAAAGAAAGAAAAGGATTCAGAGATGTAAGAAATGAGTAAAGGAGTACATTCCAGATTCAGCAAATGACTCAGGTAGATGTACAGAGGTGACAAATGGATTATAGAATTCAGGGAAAGATAGGGGTTCAGTTTAACTGAACTGTACATTGCAATGAAGGGAGTAATGAGATATGTCATGCCAAGAATTTTGTTTTTATTCTTAGAAATAGGAAATTATTAAAGGGTTTTTTAATTGGACACGTACAATAGGAAGATTATTTTGGTTGCCATAGGAAGAATTAGAAAGGAGAGGGATGGGAAATAACAGACCAATTAGAAAGCTACTATATTACAATAAACCACTTAAGAGATGATGAGGTTCTGGACTAGGATAAAGACCATATGCATAGAGAAAAGGGGATCTAGAGATGTAAAACATCCCATGAACATATAATTGACAAAGGGTGACAGCTGAATGGATATGATTGAGTGAGGTAAAGGAAAGAATTAAGGAATACTTTGAGGTTATGAAAGTGAATACCTGGAAGTATGATGATGCACTCCATAAAAAGAAAGAATTTGGGAGAAGACAAAGGAAGTAATAAGTTTAAAGTGTCAGGTGGTATCTTTAGTCAGTGAAAAATCATTGTTGTTGATAATGAAGAACTAGAATCCAAGAGAGATTAGGGATGGATATATAGATTTGAGACTCATTTCTGTTAACCAACTCTTCTAAACTTTTCTAATTCTGTCCAGCTTTCCATACCCTTTTTTTTTCATCTACAAGTTCCAATTATCTGCTTGCTCCTTTGATATTATTTTAACTGCACTTTTTCCCCATTTGAAATCTTTTCTACAGAGATATCCTGTGGAAAGGGAGAAAAAGATTTCCAACTTTTTCCCTTTGATGTCCCTGAAATAAGCCACAAAACCCTTCTCTAGGCTTTTAAAATAGTATTGATTTATTATCTGAAAATACACAGAAACAGGTAGAGATTTAATATACTAAACAAAATGATAAAGTTATAAAATTATAGTAATTGACAATTCTGGATTTTAATGCATTGAAAATGGAGTGGGTTGTTTCATGGTCTCTTTCATTTTTTATTATATCATCTTTTAAATTTTTTTACCCTAAGAATACATACTTCTTAAAAGAGGAAATCAAAAGTCCAATCATGAAAAAGCTTTATAGAATGCAGATTTCTTATCCTAGGTAACTAAAATATAGCCACAAATCAGTTCAACTGGCACTCTTTTTCTGTCTTAATAAGCTTTTTATCTGAGTTAGTTGCCAGATCAAGTCTCCTTGGTAACCAGCCTGAGATTCAAGTTAACACCAGTGATAGTCTAGAGGGATTCTCTCAGCCTGCCTTCCAATCATCCCTTTATGTCTTCTATATCACTTTTCTGATCCAAAGCTAAGCTATTTTATGACTCAGTAGTGTTTCCTTGATCTATGGTTTCTTAGGCAATGAAGGCATTTTCTTGTATGGTTCCAAAGATTTCTCTGTAGGCTTTTGCTGACTTTCACTTCAAAACTTGTAGTCAACTCTTTTTCTGTCTGTCTTTGTTGGCTTGAAATATACTCAGTAGCCGTATCCCTTGAGTGAACCTTAACTTCTTTTTATCTATTGTTTTAGGCTGACATCTGAATCTAATCCCTCTAGTGGCTAAGATGTTGCTAAAATTATCCCTGGAATGCATATTATTATATATGCTCATACAATCTTAAACTTAAATGAAGAAATCAAGTCCCAGAGTGATCAAGTCTACTCAAATCAACAAACATTAAATGCCTACTATGTTATGTACTGTGCTGAGTTCTAGGGATATAAAGACAAAAAGTCTGTGCCCTTTAGGAGCTCACATTATAATGGGGGTGACAAAAAATATACATATATACACATATATGTGTGTGTATATACATATATATATATATATGATATATGCAAGACAAGTTGAAGATAATCTCGGGAGAAGGAACTAAGATTAACCAAGATTAGGAAATACTTCTTGCAAAAAGTAAAATTTTAGCTAAGACTTAAAAGAAACCAGGGAAGACAAGAGGCAGAGATGAAGATAAAGAGTATACTAAACATATAAGACAGCCAATGAAAATACTTAGAGTTAGAACATGGATTGTTGTATGTGAGGAATCATAAGGAAGCTAAAGGTACTAGATTGTACATGGAAGGGAGTAAGGTATAAGGACTCTGGAAAGGTAAGAAGGGAACAGGTTATGAAGGACTTTAAAAGCCAAATAAAGGATATTATTATATATGATCCTGAAGGGCATGAAAAGCTTTGGAATTTAGTAGTACAATAAATAACATGGTCAGGCCTGTGTATTTAGGAAAATCACTTTGATAGCTGAATGAAGGAGAGACTTGAAATGGGGAAGACAAGGAGAAGACTATTGCAATAGTCCTGGTTGGAGTAATAAAAACCTGAACCAAGAGAAGGAAGGGGTGCATATGAGAGATGTGAAGGGAAAATTGGCAGGGTTTAATAACAAATTGGGTATGGGGAGAATGTAGATTGTAAACCTGGTGACTTGGGAAAATGGTGATCCTTTAATATTAATATGGAAGTTAGGAAGAGGGGATGGTTTAAGGATGGAGAGGAAACGATAACAAATTCAGTTTTGGATATGTTAAGTTTATAATGTCTTTGAGACATTGACAGTCAACAGAATGAATACAAATGTCAGACTAGTGTTATCTAGCTTAGATATGAGTTGAAGGTGAGAAAAGATAACAATAAAAAAGAGTTTTCTAAAAGTAATATTGGGGAAAAAAGAAAGCTCAAAAGAGAGAAAGTACTATTGCTTAGGATAGAGAGAACAATAATGACAAAAGAAAGAGTCAGAGCTGCTTAATTTTTTTGCTTCTGTTTTCTCTGCCAAGGAGAATATTGTTTTGGAGGTAGGAAAGAACATAAAGTTAATAAGAAATTGATACATAGAAAGAAAGAAAATATCTAGCTAATCTTAATGAGTTCAAGTTACCTATGCCAGATAAACTTCATCCTCCAGTACTGAACCCTAAATTTGATGATCTTAGAAAGATCATGGATCATAGGAATTGTATTAAAGGCCTGGAAAAGGGCAAATATTCAAAATTTTTTAAAAGGAAAGAGACTGGAATTTATATAGTCCAAAGAGTTTATCTTTAGTCCCTTTCATAACAAATAGAAACAGAAACTGTGGTTTTATTGGGAGTTTCATAAAGGAAACTCCCAGATGAAAAACCTTCCTCTACTAATGCAAGTCAGCATCATCTTTGCACTAAGAAATTAAAGAACTTGCTGAAGGGGATACAAAGCCAGAATGGGACAAAAGGGTGTCCTGAATCCAGGTCTTCTTGGCTTTGAGGCCACCCTTCATCCACTACTCTAATGCTGCCTCTCTGGAATGTAGCATTGAAAGAATGATAAGTGAATACCTAGAAAAGAAAGTAGTAATCCAAAAGGGTTAGCATGGCTTCACTGAACAGTTTATGCCAAGCTGGCTATTAATGTTTTTGACAGTTACTAAGCTGGAGTAACAGAGGACTGCCAGTCTAGCTAGATTTTAGTAATTCGGTTCATCATGAATTTATTAAGGAAAGAAACAAGTATTTATTATGTATCTAGTATGTATTAGACACTTTGCTCAGTACTTTACAAATATTATATTATTTGACCCTAGGAAATAGGTATTATTCTTATCCTCATTTTGCATTAAGGAGAGCTAGTATATGTCTAAAGTCATAGTTAAACTTGGGTCTTCTGACTCCTGATCCAGTGTTCTCTCCACTATTCCACATAGTTGCCTAGGTGCAGGGGATACAAAAAAATAAAATAGGCCCTGTGCTCAAAAGCCTTACATTTTACTGAAGAGAAGCAACAGATACAGAGGTAGGTAGATACAAAATATATACTAAGTAAAAAGAGATAGAGACAGTGACTGGATGAGTGATTGATTCAAGGAAGTCCCAGATTTTAATGCTGTTGCTCTTCAAATCATACTCTTATAAAACATTATAAGGTTATAGAACTTGATCAGGGCTATATAGTTAGTATGTATCAGAGGTAGGATTTAACTCTGGAGGTCTTAGTGCAAAGGCCAGTCTTCTATCCTCTCTGACAGGCTAATTGAACTACAATGCAGATTATTGACAGGCCCATATCAACTCCACCTTCAGGGGTGGAGGAAGAAATAGGAGGGGAAGAGGCAGAAACACAAACAGAATCGCCTGTGAAGCAGCCTATGACAAGGTTAGAAAAAGCATTAAGTAAGGCTAAGAGAGAAGGACAGGATATAAGTGATTTTATATATGCATAATCTGTGATTGAAGGAATTGACTCTGTAGGTCAAAAAAGGAGAAAATATACACCTTTAGATTTGAATAAAATTAAAGATTTGAAAAAAGGTTGTGTCCTTTATGGGGCTACATCAGCTTATGTTAAAATGTTACTAGATGGTTTGTCTTATGAAGTCCTAACCCCAAATGATTGGAAATCCATAGCAAGGACATGTCTAGAACCTGGACAAAACTTATTGTGGCTTGCGGAGTTTCATGAATTATGTAAAATCCAAGTTAGATGCAATATAGAAACAGGATTTAACACACAATTCACTTTTGAGCACTTAGCTGGTGAAGGTCAATATGGAGAGAATTCAGAACAGATTAATTACCCCATGACAGTGTATGAGCAAATTGCTAAGGCTGTGTTTGGGGTTTCCTCCCCAGACAGAAAAATCGGGGAGAGGCTTTCACTAAAATAGAGCAAGGTCCCAATGAACCTTTTGTGGATTTTGTGAGACGTCTGCAAACTACTGTCAAAAGAACTATTGGAGAAAATGCAGCTATAGAAATAATGACCAGACATTGGGCTAAGGAAAATGCCAATGAGATTTGAAAAATAATTATATGGGGATTAGACAAAGATACTCCTTTAGAGGAGTTCATAAGACGAAGTGCTACAGTGGGAACAAATGCTTTTTACACCCGGACTATGATGAACATGGAAAGACAGGGTCCCTCTTGGCAAATAACTTCTGGAGAAATTTGTCGATGTTTCCAATGTGGAAAAATTGGACATCTAAGAGCTCTGTAGATATGGAGATAGAGTGAGAAGATAAGATGAGAGAAGACCTAAAACACCATATCCAAAATGTCACAAGGGTCTCCACTGGCCTCCGAATGTAGATTGATCTAGGGAAATGAGAGGCAAGGCCCAGCTTCAGCCCCCGAAGTGGGGTATGATGGCAGCCGAGGTTACATCCAGAGAAATTTAAGACATGATCGATCAGCCAAAAGGCAATCAGATGGAAGAAAGGGATTGAAATTAGGAAAAATAGAGTTGTATGTAGTAGAGACTACTGAGATACTACCTGGAGAAGTGAAATCTGTTCCTATTCAGCCTATGGATCTTTTGCCTCCAGGCACAGTAGGCTTGACCATTTCACTTTCTGAGAGTGCTTACAAAACAGTGTTCATCCATACACTGATGTGGGAAACTGGAGAACGTGTAGCTAATATCCCAGTCACTAACAACGTGTGATTTATCAACCAGGAGAAGTAGTAGCATCAGGCTTATTGTTATGTACCCCTAATAAGCAACCTGGTGATAGTCGCCTAGATTCTGACTCTGAACAAAATCCAGGAATATATTGGACAGCAGCTGTGACAGCTGACTGACCTATGCTTACTATTTATATAAATGGAATGCCATTTGAAGGATTGGTAGACACGGGTGCAGATCGTACAGTTATTAGAGATGTCAATTGGCTCAGTCACTGGCCAAAGATTAAGGCAGACACATGTCTGGGGTAGGAGGATCAATAGCAGCAGAAGTTAGTGCTATGCCTTTGAGATGGACATTTGAAGGTGAAACAGGAGTTTTTACTCCTTTTGTGGTTGAAAAAATCCCCATCAATCTGTGGGGAAGAGACATTTTACAGCAGATAGGATTACAAATAAGCACTTCGGCTTTTTAGGCAGGGCTGCTGTTGAAGACCTACCTGCACTTGCACCAGTTCCTATTCAGTAGAAGACTGATTGACCAGTGTGGGTAGACCAGTGTCCCTTAACAAGTGATAAAATTCAGGTCTTATTAGTTATAGTGCAAGAATAACTTGACCAAGGACACTTGCGGCCGTCTCTAAGTCCTTGGAATTCCCCAGTATTTGTGGTGAAAAAGAAATCTGGGAAATGGAGGATGTTAACTGATCTAAGAAGAGTAAAGGAACAGATGGAAACTGTAGGAACTCTTCAGCTTGGACTTCCATCTCCTACTCAGTTGCCAACAGAATGGCCTCTTTAGGTTATAGACATTAAGGATTGTTTCTGTTCTATCCCTCTAGATAAGGAGGATATGAAAAGATTTGCTTTTTCAGTGCCTAGTGTTAATTTGGCTGAGCCTTATAAAAGATATGAATGGACAGTTTTGCCACAGGGAATGAAAAACAGCCCTACTATATGCCAGATGTATGTTGCTGCTGCTCTTGCTCCAGTAAGAAAAGCATTTCCAAAAGTAATATTGTTATATTATATGGATCATATTTTGGGATGTGCACCTGAGGAACAAATGTTAGAAGCATGTCTACAAAAGACCATGGAAACACTAAAGTACTACAAACTGCATATAGCTACAGAAAAAATTCAAAGACGTGCTCCTTTTCAATATTTAGGATATGAAGTATAACCTAAGACACTCACAGTACAACAGCTTTCTTTAAGAACAGAGTTGAACACCTTAAATGATTTCCAAAAATTAATAGGAGATATCCAATGGATGCGTCCAGTGTTAGGCTTAACTACCAATCAACTGCAACCTCTATATGACATTTTAAGGGGAGACAGTGCTTTAAATTCACCATGCCAGCTTACAAAAGAAACACAAGAGACTTTGAGAGAAGTTGAACTGGCTTTATCCAATGTGGTTGAAAGAGTCACTCAAAAAACCCTTGGAAATATCAGTTTTGCTACAAAAGAGGCACCCACAGCAGTTCTTCATCAAGGAGACAGTGTGATAGAGTGGGTGAACCTCCCAGCACAACCAGAACAAAGATTTACTCCTTACCCAGTGCTTGTGGCTAGAATTTTATTAAAGGCTATTAAGAGAGTAGTACAATTATCTGGGTTAAGTCCTGAAAAAATGTACACATTCTATACTAATGCACAAATTAATGTATGCTGTGAGACCATCCCAGAATGGCAAATTTTATTGGCCACAGCTCCAAATTTTGCATATGGGTCTCCATTAAAGATAACCCGGCTACAATATAATTGGCGATAGATTTTTGAAGAAAAGGTTTCTAAGATTCCTCTTAAATCTTTACAGATGCCTCCAAAGAAAATATTTGTGCTATATACTCTCATGATTTAATCATAAAGAGAGCAGTCAGGACTCCTTTTCAGTCTACTCAGCAGAATGAATTATTTGCTATCATGCTAGCTCGCTCTTATTACCAAGGAGACGTAAATATAATTACTGATTCAGCCTATTCAGTAGGTATAGTACAAAGAATTGCCACAGCCCAAATAAAATTTGCAGCCTCTAATATTTATCAGCTCTTTAAGGAACTTCAAGAGCAAGTGAGAAAGCATCCAGGCAAGATTTTTTTCTTGCATGTCCACTCACATAGTGGACTTCCAGGTCCTATTTTTGATGGAAATTCAAAGGCAGATAGCCTTTTAACTATGTTAGCCAGTACTCCTTTATTTCAGGAAGCACAAGAATCTCATTCTAAATATCATCAGGCTGCTTGAGCTTTACGTTTACAATTTAGAATAACAAGAGAGGAAGCTAGGAGCATAGTAAAAAACTGTACAGCTTGCCTTCCTTTCCACGCTCCTACACTCCCTCCAGGGAAGAACCCTCATGGTTTGAAACCCAATGAAATCTGGCAAATGAATGTGACCCACTATAAATCTTTTGGTCTTCTATCTTTTATCCACTTGGTGGTAGATAACCTTTTCAGGATTCACTTTTGCAGTGCCAACAGCAAAAGAGACAGCCCGAGTGGTCACTGAATTCCTTATCCAAGCATTTGCAATTATGGGTGTGCCACAAGAAATAAAAACAGATGATGGATCTGAATATTCTTCTAAACATTTTGCACACTTTTGTGTGCAGTATAAGATTTTACACACCACTGGCATACCTTTTAATCCACAAGGTCAGGCAATAGTAGAAGAAGCAGAGACATTAAGACACTCCTCCAAAAACAAAAGAAAGGGGGTACCACAGGTAACCCTAGAGAACTTCTAAATTTAGTTCTCATTAATTTTCTAATTTTTGACAAAGATGTACTGGCTCCAGCAGACAGGTTTTATAACACACCAGAAGGGCAGTGTCCAGTAAGAGCAGCTCCACTGTTCTTAGATAATCTCCAGGTGATGTGGAGAGACCCAGAAAGTGGTGAATGGAAGGGACCAGATAGGTTGACTGCTTGGGGGAGAGGGTTTGCTTATATTTCTTCAGATGGAGAAGGAATCAGATGGGTGCCAACAAGTCATATTCGCCTTGTCCATCAGAGAGAGACAGAAAAAGAGAAAGATCTCAAAACAAAGGAGAAAATCTAAGAAACATCTGTAACTGAAAGAGCATGGCTAATAAGACTGTTAAAAAAACTTTAAAACCAGCAGGAATCATTGGATTTCATAACACAAGATGAGACTAATGGACAATGGACTTATGGACATTTATAAATTCTCAATTTATGATTATTTGATCATGTTATTTGTTACATACTTCTAGCATGTATTATGTTACTATGTGTTTATGTAATTTATGTAATTATGTGTAATACCTTCCATACTGATGGATTTATGTTTCAAGGTCATGATCACCCTATGTTCTAAATCAAAAGAAAGGGGGAGATGTTAGGTTCTTACTAAGTGCTAAGTCGGTACTTAACAATTCTCTAGTTCACACCTTTGGTTCCAGCCTTTAAGGGGAGTTTACCCCTTTGAACTTCTGAGGAGGAGTTTACATATGAAAAGGAGTTTACACAACTTTTAAAAGAAGCAAGTTCATTGATTGAAGTAATTTTCCCACAAGCCCTTGAGTTCTCACACGCCCATTCTCTAGGAGGATAAAAGAAGACAACATTGAGCCTAGAGTGAGTCTACTCTAGGACAGAGTTGGGACAGCTCTCTGGAAGAAGAAGAGTCTACTCTAGGACAGAGTTGGGACGTCTCTCTGGAGGAAGAAGAGTCTAGTCTGGGATTGAGTTGGGACAGCAGATCTCCTCACAGAGAGTGATCGGCAATTTCTGGAGACAACAGAACGTTACAGTGGAGAATCTTTTTTTCTGCCAAGAGCCACTTGGCATACCATTTTTAGAACTCAAACAATGGGAAGTTGTTCCTAGCTTTCAGTTCATCATCACCTCTGGTTGCCTTAGCAAATGATTTTGTGGACTGAAGACTGGACATTGCCCAGCTCTGCTCTATGACCAAGTAAATGCAAAACAATTTTAGGCACCAGGGAGAGAATCCTAAAATACTTGTTAGACTTTAAAAAAAAAAAACTTATATAAGAAATATCACTTGAACTGAGCTTTGAAGGGAGCTGAGAATTCCAAGAAATTAAAGTGAGCAGGGAAAACATTCCAGCAGCAGAGGACAAACAACCTGTGTAAAGACCAAAGGGCAGGTGATGGAATGTTCTGTTGGTTGATTGTTGTCCTTTATTCTCAAAGACCACCAAAATGACATCACTATGTTGGAGTGTGTGTGACTAGCTAATCTAATCAATATATACCTAGAATGCTCTACCACAGATCAGACACAGTCCACATGAACATTTGGAATAAAGAAGTTTGTATATCTCACATTTTTCTTGGGCTACAATTCTGCTTCAATCATAGAGTATAGTGCCTTCTTTGATGTGGACATACCACGCTGAATGGTCATTTGCCAGCATCTCCCATGTCACACAGTCAGTTCCAAAATTCTTCAAAGACATTGTGTGAGTGTGTTCTTGTATCATTTCTTCTGACCTCCATGTGAGTGCCTACTTTGTCTGAGTTCTCTGTAAAATAGTCTTTTAGGCAAATGTACTTTTACTTTTCAAGCAACATGGCTAGACAATCCAAGGTGCATGTTCTGTTTTAGAGTTTGAATGCTTGGCAGTTTAGCTCAAGAGAAGATCTCACCTTGACAGGTGATCTTCAGAGTCTTCCTAAAATGACTCAAAAGGAAACAATTCAGTTTCCTAGCATGGAGATTTCACAGCTATACAACAAAGAGATCAACACAGTGGTTCTGTGGACTTTCAGTTTGCTAAGCAGCTCAATAATTCTTCTCTCCCACACTTTATTTTGGGGTCTTCCACACAGAGAGCCATCTCTGGGAATATGTATGTCAACTTCATCAATGTGTATATTCCTGAAAAGTATACTGCAAAAGTAAGTAAACATATTCAAATTTCTCCATATGCTGGAACCAGTGGTGTAATGCTGGCTGGGAGAGAACCTGTGTTTTCTTGGTGTTAATTATTAGGCCAAAATTATCATAAGCAGCAAAGAATTGATCCATACTTTGTTGTATCTCAGCTCAGAGGCTGCATCAAATGCACAGTCAAGTGTACTTTAGGGGTTATAGCTGAGCTTGATGTTGTTTTTGTCCTCCTTGGAGGCATCTGACAAATATTGCTGAAAACATCAGGCTAAAAAGTGTGAGAATAAGCACTTCACTGGTGACTGGGAAATCCTGAGAGAATTCTCTATTATCTGGCTTCCATGGAAGAATGCCATCATTGGCTTATAATATTGTTTGAATAATCAAATTTTGCCGTGATCTTCCACAAGTTCTCACAACCGATAATATCATAGGCCTTAGTCATATTGATAAATGTTGTCTACAGACCTTTGTTCTGTTCCTGGTATTTTTCCTGGGTTTGTCCAGCAGGAAACACCTTATTGAACATTCTTCAGCCCTTTCTGTAATACACATTATGTCTCAGTTAGACACCATTTTCCAGGTGAAGGACCAGACTCTGCCATTAATTTTGCCAGCAATAACTTAAGAAACTGATGTCTCCCCCCTCCTCTGTAATTGTCATAGGAAAATCTATTTCTTTTACTTTTATAGAAATGGATTTGAGTAGAATAACTTTCTCTTGCCATATAACCCAGAAAATTTTGTCAATCTTTGTATGAACAATTGACCATCCCACTCCCACCTTATTCATCTCAATTGAAGGAGAATTGGCACCAGGTGCTTTACCACACAAAAGAAGCCTAATGGCATTCAAGACCCCTACATGTTAAATAGGTTAAAATATAAATTAAATACAATCTATGCATACATATCCAAACAGTTTTTCTGCTGTACAAGAGGAATCTGCTTTAGAAACAGTGTAAAATTAACCTGTGGAGGAAATAAAAAATGCAGGGGAACAAAAATAGAGGCTCATTCCCCCCCCAAAAAAAAAGTTCTTGTTTCTACCACCTGAAATATATGGTCAGTGGTTTCAGCACTGATTAATAAGTGTCTATTGAGAACACTATAGAAATGTGCAAACCATCTCTCTAGGATCATGTCATAATCATTAATCATTGTAGTTCCATTGGCACTGAGTAGTTGAGATGTACCATAAATCTTTGGTTCCAAAATAGCCTTCATATTTGACCTTCATCTTTGGATTGTTACTATTACTGTAAAACTGAATTTCATCTGCCTTCTTAATGAATCAAGAATTCTGCATCTCTCTCAGCTTCTGCTGAACTTTTTGATGGACTAAAATTCTACCTTCTTAGAGATGAAGGGACTATTCAGCTGATAAACTTTGTAGAGTAATCAATTTTCATTTAGGAGCTTCTGAATTTCTCCATCAATTTTGTCAACCCTATTTTGATGTTTGTGAATGTTCTAGCCCAGATGAGTAAGTGTAGTGCTGTACACCAAATTGCTAAATGCTGTCGACTCCTTTTCAGCTCTACTATTGTCAACCATGTGTTGCTTCAGTTTTTCTTCCAAGTAAGCAATAAATTGTTCCAATTCAGAGAATTATTTTAGTCTGTTAACATTCAATCTTCAAGTATTGCCTTGGGGCTGCAGCAGATTTAGAAAGGATAAGTTCAGGACTCTATGCCACAAATTACCTTTGTGACTAATGACATAGTCTAGTAAATGGCAACTTTTGCTGCAAGGGTGCAGCCATGAAATTTATTGTATTTTATTGTGTTTATGAAAGTGGAAGATAGTAGTGGTGATAAGAAAGTCATGAGATGCACAAGTAGTAAGTGACTGTTGCTATTTCTCCTAAGAAATCCCTGCCATGTTTTTTGGTCTGTGTCTATTCTTGCATTAAAATCACCCAGAATTATAACCTTGTCCTTTTTCACACTGATGATGAGAGTTTCCAGTTCTTTATAATTGTTTTTACTTTGATCTCATCAAGGTTCAACATGGTGGTAGCATGAGCAGTGCTGGCACTTTCCTGCAAGTGGCAATTATTGTTTTTCTTTTTGGATGAAATAGCTCTTTAGTAAGAATTCCACTCATTTGGGATGTATCAAATTACACATATTCTGCGATTATTCATCAGTTACAGTAAGAATCACAATTCTACTATTCTTGTTAATTGCACCTTCAGTTTGCAAGAATTGGCTTAAAATCAAGTTCTCAGTACTCATATAGTTCTAAGTGTTTAAGTTATTTCTTTTGCAAGAATCAAAGTAAATGGCAATTATACTTCTCGTAACACAGTTTATGTTGCTGTCTAGCATAAGCATTTTTATACAATAAAACCAGAAATTCTATTACCTACTAAATGAACCATAAAATTAACAGACCATTTAAGTCACTTATCAATTCCATTGTGTCAAATGGGGGGAAAATGCAATAGCAATGTGAATGATCTTCACATATATTAGGCAGGGAAAAAAAGAACAGAATATTGATGCTAATCATTTAAACATTAGAACAAATGCAGAACCTTTGAGAGAATAAATAAGATTTTGTGACTACTTCTAGGAAGCCATAAAAACACAAAGCAATGTCATGTTGTATCATTGTGACTTAATGATAACTAGCCATAAATGGGATTAGCAAGGAGAAAAACTTCTAAAATGATTTTTTTCTTTCAAAAACTACCAAACCATTTGTAAGCCAGTGAAGGTGATGAGAATTAGATAAGGAGTATCTAAATGAAATTAGGTTTAATTGAGGTCTAGTGGCAGGTCCGGGGTACAGGGAGTCAAATAGAGCTCTCCTGCAACCCCTTTGGATTTGGCGCAAGGATACAGAGTTAAATGAGGTCTAGTAATGGTGTAAGAGTCCTCTGCAAAGGAATTTACAGACCCAAAAATCTAGATTAATAAAAGAGGTTTATTGTGGGGTTTGGAAGTAAGGTTAGAAGGTAGAAAGACACCAGGGCCAGGGCTGGCACCAGTGGGCAGGAACCTTTAACATGGCCAGCATAAGGATGCCATGTTTGGGACTCCTGCAAAAAGTGGACTACAGGGTTCCCTTTTTATCTGAAGGGCTCCTGGGTGAAGTCCCAGGTTGGCTCCTGGCTGGGTCTCAGCCAGAGTTAGAATTTGAATAGAATTCAATGGGTTTTTAGATAAGGAACTGTTTGTGCTTGGGATAGGGATTGGGAAACCTGAGTAGATCATTAGAATGGGGGCTGGGACAGCCCAAGTTAGCTCAAATCCAATGAGGGCTGGGAGAGCCCAGATATCTCCCATGGGGGTTGGGAATTAGAAAGGAATCTTAACCCACATCAAAGGTATTAGATGTGGTTATTATCTTTGGAAATCAAGTTCATCACATGGAAATTTCAAAGTATATTTGTTCCTTTGACCCTTCTTCTTGTTCTTATTATATATCATTTCTTTCTGTTTTTGTATGTAGAAAAAAATAATGAAACTTGGAAATTGGTGTTATATGGGGTAGGAAAATGAAGAGTTGAAGATGACACATCTAGAAGGATGGTGGGACTCTTGAAATAAAATAAAACTTAGAAGAAGGGTTTCAAAGGAAAAAAGCCCTCCAATCCTTCCCTACAATTAACTCACTACACTACATTCAGCAAGTGCCAATCATAATCATCTAAGTATATGTTTATAGAACCATTATCTCACATTGACTAGGTATTTAACCTTAAGCACTCTGCTGTTTTGGATTCAAGTACACCTTTTCAGAGTTTCTGTCCTTTACAGAAAAACAATACTTTCAATTTTTTACTTGTTGAATTTGACATGCCTACAGAACATCCAGTTGAAGCTACCTAATGATTATGTTATAGGATTGGAATTTGGACCATAAGGTAAGCAATACCAAACAACTCAATGGTCATGTGTAGAGACTGCAGCATTCTATATTCAGAATCTCCTACTTCTCTAAAAGTAGGAGAAGATACATCTTTTCTGAAATCAAGATTGATCATTATATTATACATACTATTTGACTCCATTTGTTATTTTCATTTATATTACTTTGATTCTTTTTTTCCTAATACCGCTTATTTCATTCAATATCAGCTCTCTCATATTCATAGTTGTTTATGACACAATATTTCATTATATTTACATGCCACTATTTGTTCAGACTTTTCACAATCCAGTGGCACTTATTTCTTTTTTTTTTTTTTAAATTATATATATATATATATTTTATAATATTATCCCTTGTATTCATTTTTCCAATTTACCCCCCCTCCCTCTATTCCCTCCCCCCGACGACAGGCAATACCATACATTTTACATGTGTTACAATATAGTCTAGGTACAATACATGTGTGCGAATATCATTTTCTTGTTGCACAATAAACATTAGAATCCGAAGGTACATGCAACCTGGGCAGACAGATATTAGTAGTGGCACTTATTTCTTGATCCTTGAGATGATAGGGAGTCACTGAAGTTATTGAATCAAGTAATGACACACTCATACTTTGCTTTAGGAAGATGACAACTGAGTAAAAGATGGATTGGAATGAGGAGAAATTTGAAGGCAAGCCCAAAGGTTGTTATACCAATCCAGGGGTGATGTGATGACAGCCAACACAAAGGCAGTAGAGAGAGTTGGGGAGGGGGCGTGTGAGTGTGTGTGTGCACATGCATGTGTCTCCAAAGTTACTAATGATTTCTTAGTTGCCAAATCCAGTGGCCTTTTCTCAGTCCTCATCCTTTTTGGCCTTTACATATTTTGGAGCTGTTGATTCCTCTCCCTGATAGTCTTTTCTTTCTTTGATGGTTCTCCTACTCATCTGACCATCCTTCTCTGTTTTCTTTGTTACATTTTCCTTTAGATTGCACCCTATAAATATGTGTGCCCCTCAAGATTTTATCTCTGGCTCTCTTCTCTCCTCTCTCTCTATTCCCTTAGTAATCTCATTTGCAACTGTGGGTTTAATTACCATCTCTCTAGTAGAAATTCTCTAATCTATTTGTCTTACCCTAAATTCTCTGTTGATCTTCAATCTCTCATTGCCATCTGATACTAAGTATCAATAAACATTTTAATCTTAATATATTCAGAATTGGACTCATTATCTTTGCCCTGAAACCATCCTCTACCTCACCTTTCCTATTACTATAGAAGGTTATATCATCCCCTCAATCCCCTCAAGCATAGATTCCTCACTCACTCTCAACCCTCATTTCTAAGCTGTTACCAAGACTTGACAATTGCAAACTTGACAATTGCAACTTTGCAACATCTCTCTAATATGCCCCCTCCTCTCCTCTGATTCTGTCACCACTCTAGTACAGGTTCTCATTATCTCACACCTTGATTACTGCAATAGCCTGCTGGAGCTCTACCTCTCTCAAGTCTCTCCTCTCTCAAGTCCATCTTCCATTCAGCCTGCCTAAATGTATAGCTCCAATCATATTATTTCCCTACTCAGAATACTCTAGTGGCTCCTTATTGCTTCCAGGACCAAATACAAAATGTTCTTGGTATTCAAAGCCTTTTATAACCTAGTCTCTCCTCTACTCTGACTTCAGACTTCCCTGGCTTCCTTTATGTCCCAACTAAAGATTTTCCCTTCTACAGGAAACCTTTCCCAGCCCCTTTTAATAAGAGTTTCTTCCATTTGTTAATTTTTTCTTTTGTATCTTGAATATAGATTGTTATGTATATATTATATATTACAAGCTCTTTAAGGGCAGGGACTATCTTTTGCCTCTTTTTAAATATTCCTAGCATTTAGCTCAGTATGTCTACTTGTTATTTCTCATATTAGAACGCAAGCTTCTTTTAGTTGAATATCCATCACCTATCCTGGGACCTGATACATGATAGGTACTTAATTAATTCTTGATTATTGATAGAGAGTATAACTCTCTGTGATTCTATATATGAGACTCAAGATTGGCTCAAAGCCTTTGTTCAAAAAGAACATCTTGCCTCATTTCCTTTTTATTAAAAATATATATATTGGTATCTTTTGTTGTTTTATCATCTTACAGAGAACCCTCTCCTATAATAAGAATTTTAAAAAAGAAAAAGAAAAGGGGCTGCTAGGTGGTACAGTGATTAGAGCACAAGCCCTGAATTCAGGAGGACTCGAGTTCAAATTCTGGTCTCAGCCACTTAACACTTCCTAGCTGTGTGAGCCTGGGCAAGTCACTTAACCCCAATTGCCTCAGGAAAAAAAAAAGAAAAGAAAAGAAAAGAAAGGGAAATACATTTCAGCCAAATTATCATTTTTGCTATTTCCCTCACGTAAAGTCCTTCACCTTTTTAATGAGGAGAAATAGACATATTTTCTCATCTCTTCTTTAGGATCAAGTTTAGTTATTACAATTATTCAGTATTCAATTTAGCATTTGGTATTTAATTTTTTTCTATTTATACTATTTTAATCATGATATACATTGTTTTCCTGGGTCTGCCAACAGCATTGCTTTAGTTTGTAAATTTCATCATGTTCCTCTTCATTCTTTTCATCATTTCTTGTGAGTCAGTAATATTTCTTTACATTCATATACTACAAATTCATATACTACTGTTCTATATCCTTTTACATAGGGTAACTGATTTCCTTACTTTCCTTGGGTCATTGGATAACAAGCATTTATTAAGACTTACCATGGGTCTGACACTGTGCAAAGCTTTGGGAATACAAACACAAACAGAAAGATAATTCTTGTCTTCTAGAAGCTTACATTCTAATAGAGGAAAGATAACACATCAAAGGGAGCTGAAAAGCAAAAGGAAAAGGAATAAAGCTATCCTTGCATTACCTTGTATAAGTGAGCCAGTAGTGTAGCCTAGAAAGGAATATAAAGACATGGCTTAGTTTGAGCTTCTTCCTTAAAATGGAGATTCTGGAAGGAACCAGCCAATCAGTGAGAAAAGTTTCAGCACTAAGGTTACCTCCAGTGTGAGTAATACAAAGGTAAAGCAAATTTCCAAAAATAATGTTAAATGTTGGAAAAATAATGTTAAATGTTGGAGAGGGGGTGGGAAAACTCTGACTTTAAAGTATTGGTATTGCTGTGAACTGATTTCTGGAGAGCAGTTTGGGCCTATACCTAAAGAGCTTTCAAACTATGCAAAAATGTCTGTAGCAGCCCTGTTTATAATGGCAAGAAACTGGAAATTGAGGGGATGCCCATCAGTTGGAAATGGCTAAATAAGTTATGGTATATGAATATAATGGAATATTATTGTTCTATAAGAAATGTTGAGCAAGCTGATTTCAAAAAAGCCTGCAAAGTCTTACATGAATTGATGCTGAATAAAATTAGCAGAACCAAGAAAACATAGTAACAAGATGATCAATTGTGATGGACCCAGTTCTTTTCAATAATGAGGTTATTCAAAGCAATTCCAATAGACCTGTGATAGAAAGTGCCATTCACATTCAGAAAGAGAAGTATGAATACTGAATGTGGATCAAAGCGTAGTATTTTCATATAGTATTTTCACCTTTTGTTGCTGTTTCTTTGCTTGTTTTTTTTTTTCCTTTTTTGATCTGATTTTTCTTGTTTAGCATGATGAATATGGAAATATGTTTAGAAGAATTACACATGTTTAACCCATATTGGTTGGATTGCTGGCTGAGGGAATGGGAGAAGGAAGGAAGGGAGAAAATTTGGGAATATAAGGTTTTGCAAAGGTGAATATTGAAAACTACCTTTGAATGTGTTTAGCAAAATAAAAAGCTATATAAAAAATAAAGTGAGCTTCCATGGGTAAAGAAGTTTCTGTGGCATTGTGCAGATCAGGCACTGTAGATAGACAATGCATAATCTGACTCTAGAAACAAATAAAACAAGAGAATGATAATTGAAAGGAAAATTTATTTGAGCTTTTCACTCTGATTAATAAGGCTCAGGACAAATAAAATTAAAAGGAGTTTATTATAAGTACACCAAAGTATCAACACATTGATAGCTGATCACTGGAGATCAGCAATGGCTTTAAAGTGGGGTCAGAGACAATTTATATAAGTCAACATCAGCAAAAGAGGTTACCCTTGCACCTCAGTTCATCCCCAAGTTAGCAAGAATGCAACAATTTGCAGATGAGAACCCAAAGGTCACAGATAGGATGTAACTTGGCTACTTGACAAATATCAGGGGACTAAGTGATAGAACCCCCAACACTGATTGACAAGCAGAGCTAAAAATAATTGATCACTGAGTGAACATAACTTTCAATAATTCCCTCATTTGGTAATAATCATTTATAGAGAAATAACTGAAAGTGTGTGTGTGTGTGTGTGTGTGTGTGTGTGTGTGTGTGTGTGTGTGTGTGTGTAGAGGTAGGGGAGGGGAAGTTGGTTCAGCAGCATATTCAGTCTTAACATCATACCATTATCTTGAACTACATCAATCCTAATCTGTTACTTTTGTCAAAACAATTTGAGCAAGCATTAATAGTTATAAACTAATGAACTCACTACAAGTATACCATGGATCACAAATTATAATTCCATATTTTCATCAAAGTCTTGAAGTTGAATAAATTTATATTCATAATCTCATATATCCCCCAAGGAAACAAATCTTGTTAAATTGGCCCTATGCTAAGACATGTTACAGATCAAGCCATTTAGAAATACCACATATTAATTTTAGAGGTGTGAGGGATGTAGAAGACCCTTACCCAAAATGATTACTCAGAGATCATACAGTAAAAAGCAGAAAAGTTGTTTACTGAAAACTCCGGAGGATGAGCAGTCCCATCACAAGATAAGAAAGAAAAAGCTCCTGGTAAGAGGGCTAAAGAAGTGGTAAAGACACATAGCTTTGATACAAGAGATTATATCACAAGTAAGAGAGCATTGAGAAGGGGAGGGGGAGGCATCTAATTGGTTGTTGCTATTTGGAAAGATTGCAATGGAAGGTTTCTGTTTCCCGAAATCTCCTGATTTCTAGGAAATAGAAAATCAGGCCTTCAGGCTTATTCAAGCAGATAGTGATTCAACTAATAGACTAAATATCGATAAATGTCAAATACTGATAAATGTCATCAGCTCAATATGTTTATAGCTGGCCAAGGCGCAAGTAAATATGAGCCTGTATATATTATACAGGTCATAGGAGAAAAACAGAAATAATGAAAATAAAATACAGAAAAAGAATTCATACATTCCTGTAAGTTCTTCACCTTATCTCTATTCCACAAAGGGAAGATATACATATTAGCAGGTCACCAAGAAAACTTAGTAAACTTAAAAGCACTACAAAACAAAAGACCAAACCAATATAACAATGATTGTTTAAATATAAAAAACCAAAAATCCTCCTTATAATCTGCAACCTAATCCCAATGTTCAGTTAATCAGCACATTTCACCTTGAGTCCTTGATGTCCCATACACTTGTCTTGTCTATGGAAATAATAGACTTACTTAGGCAGCTCTGGAGTAGTGGTTTTCCAGAGGATATGTTTCTTTTACTCAGTGACAGCAGAATCCTCAGTGATTCTATGAAATTTTTTGTAAAAATCTAAATACTATTTATAAATTTCCTTTTTCAAATAACTAAGTTAATTATGTGATTTAAAAAAAAAAAAAAAGCAAACCTATCTTAAGCCTTGTAATTCTAATCCTCTTGACAACAGAGGTAAAGATATATCATCAATTTAGGAATCCATAGCAGCATTGAATAAAATGCTATTTCCTACAAAATGCATAGTAGCTGCCTTTGACAATATGAAATGTACAACTGCTATGTGCCCTATAGTTATCTATCTGATCAGTGTTCTTCAGGTAGTTAGAATCTCAAAAGATTTGGTTCTGATCCAAACAAATACACATTCCGTGTAATATTACAGTGGTCTTTTTTTTTTTTTTTAAGAGAAACAGTCACACAGCAAAAAGTGTTTACTTTGTTGAATAAACCAAATCAATTCTCTCAAAAATGACAGGTGCTTTTAAAAAGCTATTCTTCAGGAACTCTAGAGCAAACCACCTGGGACCACCTGAATGCATACGACAGGACGGAAACCAGTTACATCGGTTACTTCTGTGAAAACTGGTGCAGAATTTCAGAAAACTCTTTGCTGTTTTTGATGCCTGCTTTTCTTTTCTTTCTTTTTTTTTTTTTTTGTAAAAATGATGAAGTTCTGAAAAGAAATTGCCATTGTTGAATTAAAAAAAAAAATTTAGGAATCCATAGTTTATATGAAACTTCAGAGAATTTCAAAGATTATATAACTATCTCTTTCTTAATTGCCAATGCAGTTTTTATTTGTGAAATCCTAAACCCAGGTCTAGGAATATGTGCAAGATTATACATGTATATACCTTATATACAGACTCATTTACAACTGACATACATATTTTGTTGCTTTCTCAAAATTTTCTAATCTTGCAAATTCCTACTTAGAAGTAGAAGATACTATAAGGATCTAATCCCATACAGTAATACATAGCCACCAGTACTCTTGGTAAATACTAGGTTTTCATCCCTAGCTTCAACATTATATAAATGAATTTGCTTTAAGATACTTAATAAAAGACTTGTTTAAATAAAGTTTATATTAGCTAGTTGTCTTTAGTAAAACATGCTCAGTTATTAGCCATATTCAAATGGACAACATAGACTACTTCTCTCAGAAGCCCTTTAAACAATGGAAACATCTTTAAGGTAATGCTGAAAGAGTTTGCATACATTTTAGTACATGTTCTACACATAGGTTATAATCTCAGATTACATAACAAATCTAGGTAAAATCAGATTTCCCATTAATGTAATGTGAGATAGTTGATAAATTATTCTTCACTAAGATAACCGAGTGCTCTGATCAATTCCTTAAAATAAATAGAAGAGGTTCCTGGCTTTAATCTCCCAAAGTAATACATTTACATCTTTGTTTCACAAGCTTCTTTAGCTTTACTAATTATACTATTCTGAAAGAGCAAGGTACTTCAGGTACTTGATCTTATGCATATGATAAATTCAAGCATTTAACTCTTTTAAGCCATGGAATTCAGATCACAACAGCAAGCTCTTTCCCATTTGAAGCTTATAAAAATTCAAGATGTCTTTCTATTAATTAATTTAATGCTTATTACAATGATAAATCTCTATTGTTTGCCTGCTCTGATAATAGAAATTTGCTATGATAGAAGGAAGCAGGGACATTGTCATAACAGTATAAAAATTGGTCCTCCAAGTTCAAGCCTTAAAGCCTAGTTACACCAAGATAAAGCATCTTTAGCTCTATTTGAATGCAAATAAGAGTCATAGTTCCTAAAAACTCAAATTATAAAAAGTTCTATTATCATTGACAGATTATTTTAATATATATATGCATATATATATATTCAATATCTTTTTCTTTTCTTCTTTTTTTTCAGTTAGAGCCTAACTCATGAAATCAAGAAAATAATTACATTCTGGAATCCAAATAATGGGATAGTGGGATATAAAGTTGTCAAGTATAAAACAATTACATTCAATTAAAGAAATAATTAAAACAGTAAGCATTTCTATAGTGTTTGACATGTACCACAAACTGTTTTTAAATACTTTACCATCATGTGATTCTCACAACAACTTTGTGAAGGTGGTAACTTCAGGTCACACAGCTAATTTCTTAATGCCAAATAAAAAATGTAACTTATATTAGACTGTAATTACAACTACCTTGATAGGAGAACTTAGACTACATTCAGGTTTTCTTCAGGACAAATTTTTATTAAAAACTAGAATAAAAATCTGGATTTATAATCACTAATAATAACATTTAAATCTTACTTTGCTTAATCCTTTACTCATTTCTTCTTCTCACTTAAATATATTCTTTCTAATAAATTTATCTTTTAAATAAAAAATGCTGCAACTCTCCTTTCTTTCACTTCCTGATTGGACACTTTCCTTACCAACCACATCCCAGACTTCCTTACTCCACTATGCTTTTTTTTAATATAACTTTCCCCAAATTAATGTAAAATGTAAAAATAATTTTTAACATTCATTGTTTTTGTTATAAGTTTCAAATTCTGTCCCTTTCTCCCTTGCTTTTCCCTTCCCTAAGATGGTAAGCAACATGATATTAGGTTATGCATTATAATCACGTAAAACATTTCCATATCAGCCATTTTACATGTATGGAAGGGAGGAACTTGAGCAAAACAAGTAGAAAAAAAGAAAGTGAAAAATAGCATACTTTTGTCTGCATTCAAATGGCACCAGTTCTTTCTCTGGAGACAAGATAGCACTTTGTAACATTAATTCTTTAGGATGGTATTGCTAAGAATGCCCAAGTCATTCACAGTTATTATGTAAGATTGCCATTTCTGTGTATAATGATCTTCTGGTTCTATTCTTACCAGTTCATTATCAGTTCCATGTTTTTCTGAAATTATCCTATTTGTCATTTATTTTTGCACAATTCCTGTGTTTCATTTAGATTGTCAGATTTATTGGCATGTAATAGAGCAAAATAGCTTATAATAATTGTTTTAATTTCCCCTTCATTGTTGATGAATTCACTCAACCCTTTAATTTTTGATACTTGTAGTTTGGTTTTATTTTCTTTTTTAATCACATTAACCAATTATTTATTTTATTGTTTTCTTTTATTTCTTTGCAAAACCAACTTCTAGTTATTTTAGTTCAATGGATATTTTTGCTTTTTGTCTTATTAATTCTTTGATTTTCAGGATCCAATTTGGCATTATTTGGGGAGTTTTAATTTGTTTTTCTAATGTCTTTTTTTATTTTAATTGAAAGCTCAATTCACTGATTTGCTTTTCTCTATTTAACTACTGCTTTAGTTGCATCACTTACATTTTTATATGTTGTCTCATAGTTGTCATTGTCTTAATGAAATTACTGATTATTTTTATGATTTGTTCTTTGACCTTTTATTCTTTAGAATTACATTTAGTTTCCAGTGAATTTTTAATTTATTTTTCACTGACTATTATTGAATGAAAGTTTTTATTGCATTATTATCTGAAAAGGATACATTTAATCTTTCTGCCTTTCTGTATTTGATTATAAGATTTTTATGCCCTAATACTCGGTCAACTTCATATACTGCTGGAAAAAAAATTGTTATATTCCTGCCTATCCTCTTTCAGTTTTCTCCAGAGGTTATCATAGTTAACTGTTCTAGAATCTATCTGCTTCATTTCTTTCCTGTTAATTTTTTGGTCTTATCTAGTTATAATAAAGGAAAATTCTGATTTCCCCACCAGTACAGTTTTATTATTTCCTCTTAAAACTCATTTAATTTTTCTTTTAACTATTTGATTGCTATATCATTTGGTGCATATATTTTTGGTATTGATACTAATTTATATATTAGCAAGAGATAGTTTCCTTATTTTAGTTAGATCTATTTTTGCTTTTGATTTGTCTAAGATCATGATTGCTACTCCTGCTTTTTTTTTAACTTAAACTAAAGCATGAAACATTTTGTTGCAGCCCATTTTCTTTATTCTGTATGTGTCTCTGTGCTTCGAATATTTCTTGTAAATGACATTACAGATTCTATTTTTAATTAATTCTGCTATCCACTTCCATTTTATGGAATGTTCATCCCATTCTCATTCCAATTTTTTTTAATAATAGTTTTTTATTTTCAAAATATATGCAAAGATAGTTTTAACATTCACCCTTGGAAAACCTTGTGTTCCAAATTTTCCTCCTTCCCTCCTTACCACCTCCTTCCCTAGACAGCAAGTAATCTAGTATATGTTAAACATGTGCAATTCTTTCACATATATCCACATTTCACATATATCCACATGCTGCATAAGGAAAATCAGATCAAAAAAGGAAAACAATGAGAGGGGAGGGGAAGCAAGGAAATAACAAAAACAACAAAAAAGATAAAAATACTATATTGTGATCCACATTCAGTTCCCATAGTCCTCGCTCTGGAAGAAGATGGTTGTCTTTATCACAAGTCTTTTGGAATTGTCCTGAATTACCTCATTATTGAAGTCATCCATCAGAAATGATCATTGCATAATCTTGTTGCTGAGTACAGTGTTCTCTTGGTTCTATTCACTTCACTTAGCCTCAGTTCATGTAAGTCTCTCCAGGCCTTTCATAAATCATATACATTCATATACCATAACTTATTCAGCCATTCCCCAACTGATGGGATGATCTACTCAGTTTCCAGTTCCTTTTCTCTACTGAGTCTCTCTCAAAGAGATAATAAAAAAGGGAAAAGGATCTACATGGACAAAAATGTTTGTAGCAGCTCTTTTTATAGTGGCAAGGAAATAGAAACTGAGTGGATGCCCATCAATCGGGGAATGGCTGAATAAATTATGGTATATGAATATAATTGAATATTATTGTTCTATAAAAAATGTTCAACAGGATGATTTCAAAAGTGAATAGAACCAAAAGAACATTATACACAGCAACAAGAAGATTGTGTGATGATCAACTGGAATGGACTTGATTCTTTTCACAATGAGGTGATTCAGGCCGATTTCAATAGACTTGTGATGAAAAGAGCCATCTGCATCCAGAGAGAGGACTATGGGGACAGATCACAACATACCATTTTTTAATTGGTTTTTTTTTTTGTTTGTTTGCTTGCTTTTTTTCCTCTCGTTTTTTTTTTCCTTTTTCATCTAATTTTTCTTGTACAGCATGATTTGTACACGGTTAAACTATATTGGATTACTTGCTGTCTAGGGGAGGGAATAGGGAGAGAGGGAGAGAGAAAATATGGAATATAAGATTTTACAAGATTTTACAATGAATGTTGGAAACTATCTTTGCATGTATTTGGAAGAATAAAAAGCTATTATTTTAAAAATTTAGCCAGCAGAATTAACCATTTGAAAGACATCTAGGGATTTTTATATATTGCACACTCAATTTGATTCAGCAGTGTAAGAGAGCAGTTAAAACATGATAATGAAATATTGAACTACATTGAGAGAAAGAGATTTTAGGAATAAAGAGGTGACAGTTCCATTGTGCTCTGACTTAGTCAGATCATGTGTGTATTATCTTGTTTTCTGTTCTAAATCCCACAGTTTAGAATGGACAATAAAAAGCTATAAAGCATCCAGAAGACCCCCCAAAATGATGAGGGCTGGGGATGTTTGGCCTAGAGAAGAGAAAACCTAGAGGGAACGTGATCGCTGTCTTGAGGAAGAAGAACAAGATTTAGCCCTAAAGGGCAGAAGTAGAAGAAGTGGGTGAAAATTTGAAATACAGAAATTTAGCTGTGATGTAAAGAAAAACTAGCTAAAAATTGGATTACATAAAGGTGAAATCTGCTTCTTTGGGAGAGAGTAGTTTCTCCTGTTGTATAATTAACTCTTTCCCTCAGTTTACCCCTCTGTACTACAGTAAGAAAAAATGTCCAACACCCTGGAAAGAAGATATGTCATATGATGTTAACCTTTGGTATATGCATGTGTATGTGTATGTTTTAAAAATATTAATGAAGATTCTTAAGTGTGTCAATAGAAGGCAGAGATTCACATAAGCAAGACAATTTCCTCATTAAAAGAGTTCTTGAAAACTCTGTTATCACTATTTTTCTTCTGTATGTTCAGTTCACTAATTGTGATTTGATAACTTCTCTCCACAGATCTGCAATGCATTTTACAACATTGATGTATTAGTTCTCCTAGCAGGTTGTCATCGTGAGTATCATGCCTCCCTGAGCTATGTTTTGTATTTCTGGGTCCTCTTGCTGTTCAGATGACTGAGTCTTCCCTGGTTTGATTTTCAGCACTGATTGTTAAAACTTTTGAAAGAAGTGATTTCTTTGATGCTGGCATTACCAAGGCCCAGTTGTTCCTTACCCTTCATGATGCTGTTCTGTTTGCTCTTGGGAAGAAATACTTGGAGACTCCTGAGGATGAGCCAGAACCATTAATAAAGGTTAGCTGATCTTGTGTATCCTTGAGGAAGAGGGGTAAAATTGTAGTCAAATTAACACTAACCAGAAGTCGGGGCAACTTCTTTTTTTTTTTTTTTTTTTAAGGCTGGGGTTAAGTGACTTGCCCAGGGTCACATAGCTAGGAAGTGTTAAGCGTCTGAGATCAAATTTGAACTCTGGTACTCCTGAATTCAGGGCTGGTGCTCTATCCACTGCACCACCTAGCTGCCCTGGGCAACTTATAAAGTCAAACAAAGACTCTAGGAGAAAGATGAGGGTAAAACATAGAGGGATAGAATTCCTGGCAATTGTGGTGTCTTACATGATGTTCTGCAATTAAACAGTCAAAAAATGACTGATGGCTCCCACCATCTAATCTCAACAGTAGTTTAAAATCATAGTTCAATTATTTATCTTTGCGTAGGTCTACCCAATAGTCAATGTTAGTTCAAGAATCTGTCTTTTCATCAAAACCTAACTCAAACTAAACAAATACAGGAGAAATTGATAATAAATCAGAATTCTCATTTATTAACTCATATTGAGGGACTGGACCTCACTAGTGCCATGCTTTCCAAATACAGCATCTGCATGAATTAGTATTCTCCAAATGTGTATTTTATAGTGCCTAACACATAATAGGCCTTAATAAAAACTAGTCAATTGAATGAATTGGGACTAGATGATTTATGAAATCCTTCTAGCTCTAATAGTTTATGATTCTATGGAAAAACTTCAGATGTTTTCAAATAAATTGTTTTTAAGTTATCTTTCCCCAAACAGAGTCATGGAGAATTGGATATAACAAACAATTAAACAACAAAACAAAATTTTAAAATCCTGTACTTAAATAATTTTCTTTTAAGAATGGAATTTTCTTTAAAAATGGAAGACTTTGCAGTTGTTCCTCTGAAATTTCACTTGGTATTATCAGCTTGAGACCTTTGGATATTTTGAGGCTTGATTCTGTCTTCCAATTTGTAAGCTGATTCTCCCAACTTTATTCTGATTATGCATTTAATTATTATGTCTATATATTAAATTTAAATCATAGATGAAACTGTCAAATAGAATAGGGTCAAGACAGAAGCCTGTAGCTTGTCACTAAGATATTCCTCCAGTATGATATTAATCAATTAATCAATACTTTGAAGCTGGTTGGTCACTTACCTGAATTGTCAAATAGCTCATATTCCTCCATTTTGTCAATAAGATTGCCATAAGGATATCAGATGTCTTACTGAAAATATAATGCACTATGTTTATAAATTACTTTGATTTACTTGTCTGATGACCAATTTTTAAAAAGGAGATACAATCAACATAGGATGTCATAGTATCATAGCATCGATATCACTCTAGTGAATTAGTTAGTTAAACCATGCTGGCTCTTTTGATCACCATGTACTTTTTTTTAAGAATTCAAGAAGATATTGGTTTAATAAGTAATTTAATAATTTTTCAAGATAATATTATTAGGCTCTGATTCTTGAGATCTACCTTTTTCAGTTTTTAAAAAATATTATAAGAAATTTATCATAATATTTCTTGTAAGGTTCTTGTTAGCTTTCTGGAGGTCTTGAGACTAGCCTTCATTTCAGCAGAATAATCACCAGAGAATAGCCAGGGATAAAGTCCAGAAGTCTTTATTGTCTCCTTCACAGTCTATCTCCTTCACCTTGGGTTTTGCTAGCTTCCTGGAGGCCTTCCAAAATGAGTCTTGGTTTCAGTGGAGGAAGCAGGAGAGCCACCACAACCACAACGGTCTCTGTCTTGAAGTCTTTCTCTGGCTGAGTTTGTCCCCAGTTTATATACTCTATTACAATTACATCATTACAGTATACAGAGTATAAACCAATCATTATATCACTAGGGAACTATTATTTGTTGTAAGATTAAATCAATCATATTGAACTAGAGAACTCACATGCTAAACTAGATAACATTCTTATCAATTCCACTGAGTTGACACCTTGTTTAAATCAATCATACTGAGCCTTAAGTATATTTCTCCAAAGTTCCTGCCCTTTACATCTCCCGATTTCTTTTGTTTTAGAACATAGGTGATCACACCTGACTTCTCAGGGAGGTGAGAATCCCAAAAAGGTGATCATGCCCCTCCTGACTTCCCAGAAAGGGGGGTGAAAACACCAAAAAAGGTGGTGATCACACCCTCCCTAACATCCCAGGAAAGGAGATGAGAACACCAAAGGGAAATGAGGAATCAAATCAGATTAGCAGGTTTCTGAAGGGTCTCACTTGAGTCAGGTGTACATAAATCCATCAACATGGAAGGTATTAAATAACAAATAGCATATACATGTCCATAAGTCCTAGAAATAGTTCAAAACCAATCAAAACCAATGTCCCTTACTTCATGTGTAAGGAATCCAATGATTCCTGCTAGTTTTGAAGTTCTGTTAACAGTCTCATTATCAGCCATGTTCTTTCAATGTTAGATGTTTCTTGGGTCTTCTCCTTTGATTCAAGGTTTTTTTCTTTTTTATCTTTTTTTGTCTCTCTCCTATGAACAAGACAAATATGGCTTGTTGGCATCCATTTGTAGAGATACAAGCAAACCCTCTCTCCCAAGCAGTTAACTTACCTGGTTCCTTCCATTCACCATTTTTTGGATCTCTCCACATCACCTGGAGATTATCTAAGGATAGTGGAGCTGCTCTCACTGGACATTGCCCTTCCGATGGGTTATAAAACCAGTTGCTGGAGCCAGCGCATTTTTATCGAAAATTTAAAAATTAATGGTATAAGGAGCTAAATTTAGAAATTCTTTAGGGTTACCTGTGGCTCCCCCTTTCTTTTGTTTTTGGAGGAGCGTCTTAATGTCTCTGTTTCTCCTCTCTACTATTGCCTGTCCTTGAGGAATAAAGGGTATGCCAGTGGTGTGTAAAATCTTATACTGTGCACAAAAGTGTGCAAAATGTTTAGAAGTATATGCAGGTCCATTATCTGCTTTTATTGCTTGTGGCATACCCATGATTGCAAAAGCTTCTATAAGGAATTCAGTGACCACTCGGCTGTCTCTTTTGCTACCCAAAAAAGGTGTCGTCTACAATATGGATAAAAGATAGACGACCAAAAGATTTATAATGGGTTACATCCATTTGCCAAATTTCATTGGGTCTCAAATTATGAGAGTTCTTGTGGAAGGAGCATAGGAGTGCAGAAATGAAGGCAAGCTATACAGGCTTTTACTATGCTCTTAGCTTCCTCCTTTATTGTCCCAAACTGTAACTGTAAAGCTCAAGCAGCCTGATGATATTTAGAATATGATTTTTGAACTACCTTAAATAAAGGAGTATTGGTTAACATAGTTAGAAGATGATCTGCCTTTGAATTTCCATCAAAAATAGGACCTGGAAGTCCACTTTGTGAGTGGACATGCAAGAAATAAATCTTACCTGGATGCTTTCTCACTTGCTCTTGAAGTTTCCTAAAGAGCTGATATATATTAGAAACTACAAATTTTATTGGAGCTGTGGCAATTCTTTGTACCACACCTACTGAATAGGCTGAATCAGATATTATATTTACATCTTCTGGATAATAAGTAAAAGCTAGCATGATTGCATACAATTCATTTTGCTGAATGGACTGAAAAGGAGTTCTGACTACTCTCTTTATAATTAAGTCACAAGCGTATGCAGCACAAATGTTATATTTGGGTGCATCTGTAAAGATGGTCCTTTAAGAGAAACTTTGGAAACCTTTTCTTCAAGAATCCATTGCCAGTTATGTAATAGTTGGGTTATCTTTAATGGGGACCCATATGTACAATTTAGAGCTGTGGACAATAAAATTTGCCACTCTGAGATAGTTTCACAGCATACATTAATTTGTGCATTGGTATAAAAGGTGTATATCTTGTCAAATCTTATTCCAGATACTTGTACTACTCTCTTAATGGCCTATTATAAGATTCTAGCCACAAGCACTGGGTAAGGAGTAAATCTTTGTTCTGGTTGTGCTAGGAGGTTCACCCACTCTATCACACTGTCTCCATGATGAAGGACTGCTGTGGGTGTCTCTTTTGTAGCAAAAAACTGATATTTCCAAGGGTTTTTGAGTGACTCTTTCAACCACATTGGATAAAGCCAGTTCAACCTCTCTCAAAGCCTCTTGAGCTTTTTTGTAAGCTTGTCTGGTGAGTTTAAAGCAGTGTCTCCCCTTAAAATGTCATGTAATGGTTGTAATTGGTAGTTAAGCCTAACACTATTAATTTTTTTTCCCCCCTGAGGCTGGGGTTAACTGACTTGCCCAGGGTCACACAGCTAGAAAGTGTTAAGTGTCTGAGACCAGATTTGAACTCAGGTCCTCCTGAATTCAGGGCTGGTACTCTATCCACTGCACCACCTAGCTGCCCCAACACTATTAATTTTTGAAAGTCATTTAAGGTGTTCAACTTCTCTGTTCTTAAAGAAAGCTTTTGTACTATAAGCACCTTAGGATATACTTCATATCTAAATATTGAAAAGGAGCATGGCTCTGAATTTTTTTCTGGAGGTATATGCAATTTGTAGTTCTTTAGTGTTTCTATAGTCTTTGTAGACATGCTTCTAACATTTGTTCCTCAGGTGCACACTCCAAAATAATCATACATGAAATGTAACAACATAACTTTTGAAAATGCTTTTCTTACTGGAGTAAGAGCAGTAGCAACATATATTTGGCACATAGAAGGGCTCTTTTTCATTACCTGTGGCAAAACTGTCCATTCATATCTTTTATAAGGCTCAGCTAAGTTAACGCTGGGCACTGAAAAGCCAAATCTTTTCATATCCTCCTTATCTAGAGGGATAGAATATAAACAATCCTTAATGTCTATAACCCTAAGAGGCCATTTTCTAGGCAATTGAGTAGGAGATAGAAGTCCATGCTGAAGAGTTCCCATAGTTTCCATCTGTTCATTTACTTTTTAAAAATCAGTCAACATCCTCCATTATTCAGATTTCTTTTTTACAACAAATACAGGGGAATTCCAAGGACTTAGAAAAGGTTGTAAGTGTCCTTGGTCAAGTTGTTCTTATACTATATCTAATAAGGCCTGAATTTTATCATTTGTAAGGGCCACTGTTCTATCCACACTGGTATATCAGTTTTCCATTGAATGAGAATAGGTGAGAGTGCAGGCAGGCCTTCAACATCAGTCCTGCCTAAAAAGCTGAAGAACTCAATTGCAATCCTAACTGTTGTAACATGTGTCTTCCCCATAGATTGATGGGGATTTTTTCAATTACAAAAGGAGTAAAAACTCCTGTTTCACCTTCAAATATCCATCTTAAAGGGGTAGCACTAACTTCAGCTGCTATTGATCCTCATATGCTAGACATATAGGTGTCTGCCTTAATGTATGGCCAGTGATGGGGCCAGTTGGCACCTCTAATGACTGTATGATCTGTATCGGCGTCTACCAGTCCTTCTAATGGTATGCCATTTATATAATTAGTGAGCATAGGTTGGTCAGCTGTCACAGCTGCTGTCCAGTATATTCCTGGATTATGTTTCTTAGAGTCAGAATCTGGGCGGCTATCACCAGATTGCTAATTAGGAGTCTGTATCAGTAAACCTGATGCTACTACTTCTCCTGGTTGATAAGTCACACATTGTCTACCTGTGTTAGTAACTGGGATATTAGCTACACATTCTCCAGTTTCCCACATCAGTGTATGGATGAACACTGTTTGTAAGTACTCTTCAAGAGATGAAATGGTCAAGCCTACTGTGCCTGGAGGCAAAGGGTCCATAGGCTGGAGGGACAGATTTCACTTCTCCAGGGGATATCTCAGTAATCCCAGCTGCATACAAATCTATTTTCCCTAATTGCAATCCCTTTTTCCCATCTGATTACTTCTTGGCTGATAGATCATGTAATCCCTTTCTTCCATCAGATTGCTTTTTGGCTGATTGATCATGTGTTAATATTGAACTTCTAAAAACTCTCAGGCTACCATCATGCCCCACCTTATTTTTGCCTATGTCCCTGAAACTGGGCCTCACTTCCCATTTCCCTGAATCAATCTACATTCTGAGACCCAATGGAAGCCTCTTTTGCATTTTTGACATGGGGTTTTGGGTCTTGTTTTCTCACCCTGTCTTCTCAGTCTATCTCTATGCCAATATTGAGCTTTCAGATGCCCTACTTTACCACAATGAAAACATTGACGAGTCTTTCTGGAAATCCCTTGCCAAAAGGGACCTTGTCTTCCCATGTTCTGCATCATAGCCTGGGTATAAAAGGCATTTGTGACCACTGTAGAACAGCATCTTATGATCTCCTCTGAAAGAGCATCCTTGTGTGGTCCTTGTATAATTCTTCAACAAATCTCATTAGCATTTTCTCTAGCAAGTTTTTTTTTAATCATTATTCCTGTTGCTGCATTTTTACCAATAGTTAATAGGACAGCTATCTACAGATGTCCCACAAAATCACAAAGGGTTCATTTGGACCTTGCTCTATTTTCATGTAGGCTTCCTCTCTAATCTTCCTGGGAGGGTGCCCCGTGCTTTGATAGCCACAGTAGCAATTTGCTCATATGTTATTAAAGGGTAATTAATCTGTGCTAAAAGGTCTGCATAATGACCTATACCTGCTAGTTGATCAGAGGTGACTGGTATATTAACTCCAGCTACCTATTTTGTTGGTGTTGTATTCTACATAGTTCACTATACTCTGAAAGCCACAATAAGTTTTATCCAGGTTCTAAACATATCTTTGCTATAGATTTCCAATCACTAGGGGTTAAAATTTCATAAGCCAAATTCTCTAATACCATCTTAACATAAGATGATATAGCCCCATAAAGAGTGCAACTCTTTTTCAGATCTTTGATAATTTCCAGATCAAAAGGAGTATATTTTCTCCTTTCTTGACCTGAAGAGTCAAATTCTTGAATAACAGGATATGCTTCTATTCTTAAATCAGATATATCCTGTCCTTTTTTAGCCTTAACTAGTGCCTTTTGTAATCTTGTCATAGAGGGTGGATAAAGCTCCTGGATGAATGGTGCTGATGATGTCACTGCCTTTCCCCTTCCTCCTCCTCTCTCCTCCCATGAAGAGTTAATTGAGGGGGGGCTAGGACAGGGGATGGGGAATGCCCTAATGGCTCCTGCTGTGAAGCACCACATTCCTTAATTTCATCAGCATTGTACTTAACTCCTTTCTTGTCTAATTCATGTTTTTCAGCTATTTTATCAGTATCTCCCTCCAACTTTTTCTCCTTTTTCCTAATTCTAAAACTTATGTAATTCCTTAAAGCCAACTTTATTTAGTTATATAGAGAGAATGTTTCTTTAGCAATTGAATCAGGACCATTACCATTGTAATAATTAATTGCTCTCCTGCTAGTTTCCACTTTTCTAGCTGTAATTCTTCCTTTAAGAACCAAGGGGACATGTACTGTAATATTACTAAAAGTCCAATGATCTGCTCACAAGTTACAATCAAACCATGGTTTTTTATTAGTTTAACTATGCATTCTACACACTTCCCTTGGGGTGGGGAAGGCTGTTTTCTAAGCATTTGTCCCATTTCAGCTGAAACACTAGTTTAGCCCTTTACAAAATTTCCTACTTGTCTATTTTTGTACTCACCTTAATTCTGGGTCAGACATGTAGGTCCTTAGTCCACGTTCGGGCGCCAAAATGTAAGGTTCTGGCTGTCTGTCTGGAGGTCTTCCGACCAGCCTTCATTTCAGCAGAATAATCACCAGAGAATAGCCAGGGATAAAATTCAAAAATCTTTGTTTCCTTCACAATCTGTCTCCTTCACCTGGGGCTTTGCTAACTTCATGGGGGCTCTCCAGAATGGGTCTTGGTTTCAGAGGAGGAAGCAGGGGAGCCACCACAATGGTCTCTGTCTTGAAGTCTTTCTCTGACTAAGTTTGTCCCCAGTTTATATGCTCTATTACAATTAACATCATTACAGTATATTGAGTATAAACCAATCAATATATCATTAGGGAACCATTATTTGTTGTAAGATTAAATCAGTCATACTGAACTAGAGAACTCACATGCTAAACTAGATAACCATTGTCTTATCAATTCCACTGAGTTAACACCTTGTTTAAATCAATCATATTGAGCCTTAAGTATATTTCTCTGAAGTTCCTGACCTTTACAATTTTTTTATCCAACATTTTTCCCATTCTTGATGATTTCTGAAAAATTATCAACTCTGGTTCTGCAGTTAAATCTGTAAGTTGTTTTAGAGTCTTAGAATTCATCTAGGTTGAAAGACTTGAATTTATTTAAAGGAACTAGGTGTTTTCATATTTTCTTACTCTGATTATGGGTATGGAAGACTGGCAGAGATACAAACAAGTAGAAATGCTCCTTAGACAATAAAACACTGGATTTGTAAACTAAAATACTATCATTACTAGAGTTTATGAATTAATCTCCACTGTGAATTAACTTCTGTGTTAATTTTTAATGGATTTTTTAATTTAAAACTTAAATAAAATGGAAAAAGAAAAAAAGAAAAAAACATTGTCATGTGCACAGTAGAAGATAAGGGAACATTCAAAATATGTAACAACAAATTTCTATTTTAAGAAAGTATATATAATAATAGAAGATATTATATTCAAAACTGTCCATCTTTGTTTCCTTGTAGGTTTTCTTTTGTTCTCTGCTGTGCACTTTTTACTTTATTCTTTTTCCCTCTCTTTCTTCCCCATCTCCAACTCTCCCAAGCAGGCAACAGTTAAGCATGGACATATTTATATATAAATATATGTATATATATTCACATACATGTATATATATGTATATGCACATACATGTATATATATGTATATACACATACATCTAAAATAATATAAATTTCTCTCTTGATTTTACTTCTTCAGATAGTGATCAGTGGATTTTTTCTATTTCTACTTTTCCCTCTTGTTCTATCACTTTAGGACAATTTTCTTTAATTATTTCTTGTATTGGGTTTTTTGTTTTGGGGGGTTTGTTTTGGTAATAGCTTTCAGATAATCCAATTATTCTTATATTTTCTCTTCTTGATCTGTTCTCCAGACATGCTGTTTTTCTTATGAGATGGCTCACATTTTCTTCTATTTTTCATTCTTTCTATTTTGCTTTATTATTTCTTAATCTCTTATAACTTCATTGGCTTCCCTTTGTGCAATTCTAATTTTTAGAGAGTCATTTTCTTTCTTAAGACTGGATCTCCTTTTCTACTTGATTAGCTTTCTTTTCATAATCTTCTTGGTTTTTTTTAGATTGGTTTTGAAATATGTGAAAGACATAGTTAGAAAAATGTTTATTTATGCCACAACTAATGGACTAAACTTTAAGAAAGTTAGGCAATTAGAGGAAATTTGAGAGAGCTTTTTATACTGAAATTTGGGGCTTCAGTTTGCAGACTAACCAGTCTACAAGTTTGTAAATTGTAAAAGAGAGATAAGGAATCTGGATGTCTAGATGGCTCTGTTGATCCATGTTTCTTAGCTAGATATGAAGTTTTGAATAGATCTAGACTCTGAGCCATCATGTCCCTACTTTCTGTCTTTTGGGGAGAAGAAATTCTGGGGACAAAGGCCAGAGGTCTCAGTCTTCCACTGGAGTCATAGCTGCTTCAAGCTGGAAGAGCTGAGTCTGCCTCACAAGGAGGGTCCATTCAAAAGAATGACAACTTCAAGGGTCTAGAAGCTGGCTGAAGCAGCATCCAATGAATGTTGTAGTGTTGACATTCTTTATGGTGAATTGACTGGATCCTAGAGGAAACAAATCTAGCAAGCAGAGGATTTGGGATTACAGAATTGCAATCAGTAAAGGGACATAGTAGATAGAGCACCAGCCTTGAAGTCAGGAGGACCTGAGTTCAAATTGGCCTCCTACACTGGGCAAGTCACTTAACCCCAATTGTCTCAAAGGGGAAAAAAGAGGCTTTCTCTTAGTGGGCATATTTTCTTAATGAAAAATTTTTTTGCAAAGAATAACTAGCAAAGACCCACTTTATGAGCAAATCTGGGTTGTTTTGAATTGATAATCAGACCAGAATTTCTCAAAGGAATGAAAATTAGAATTTCCTGAATGAGGATATGACTTCCCAAAAAATTAATGAGAGTTGATTTGCCCTTGAATAATGCTGCTTATCTCATCCTGGAAGGATGGGCACTCCCTCTAGACTCCTTGGAGCCTGGGAGACCCTGATCTCTCTTCTTTTGCAGATCAAAGGGGACATGGTTTCAGTGATTAATACAGAGTTCATTCTTGTCGTTTTCAGTGATTATTTTACACAATTTTTTCAGAGTTCACTCACATCAATCCCCTGTCAAAAAGCAGGACATTTGGGATTGAGAGTTTACCCTAACTCCCTATATGGAGAATAAAGTCTCTTTGCTAGTCTTTACTTAGGTAATCCTCTAGTCTTTTCCTAGATAAATATTCTTCCTCCTCTGAGCAGGTTTTAGAAAAGGGAGCATTAATAGCACTTTTAAGGAGTCATGTGGGCATAAAATACCAGACCTTTGGCCTAATAGTTCCTCCTAGCCTGACCAGTGAAAATAGATTGCACAAGGAACTAAAAGGCATTCTTAATAGC
Organism: Sminthopsis crassicaudata; assembly: GCF_048593235.1. Taxonomy (NCBI): domain Eukaryota; kingdom Metazoa; phylum Chordata; class Mammalia; order Dasyuromorphia; family Dasyuridae; genus Sminthopsis; species Sminthopsis crassicaudata. The sequence continues at coordinate 286,895,129 of NC_133620.1, forward strand.
CTGGTGCTCTTCTCTGAGATTAGAAGCTGGCCTGAGGGTGTTTAAAATCACCCAGAGGGAAAAAGAAAATATCTCTTTACCTTTTGCAAAGGACTGCTATAGGATAGAATACAAGAATTGGAGAGGGAGTAAGAAAGCCAATAAATAATTAAAGTAGGTAAAAGTCAATGTAAAAGATTGGCCAGCTGCTTCTTTGTAGCTTCATGTACACATGTAAGAAATTTATAGATTATTGTTAAACCCATTTCTTGTTTCAGATTTATATAACCCAAATAAATTATTTTCCTAGGGCTGATGATCTTACTTCACAAGATAGTTTTAAGAAACCTGGCAACAAATTAAGGGAAGTTTACAAGGATTTCAGAGAAGACACTGAGCTTGTTGCTTTTGCCTGTTCACCCCAACTATTCTTGGGCTTTGTTCTTTGACAGCTACCCCCACATTCTGTGAAGAGGGGAACATAGCAGCATATTCTCAGATCTCAGCAGAAATTGCTCTAAAATGTAAAACCAATCCATCATACCCACCATTCCATACACATATAATTTTTTATATGTGATAGGTAAATTGTTTTAGCTGTAACTTCTCAACTTATAAGCAAAGATAGAAATACTCAATTGAATTCCCTAAATGGCAATCACAAAACACTAAATACAAAATGATATAGCTTGTTTTAATGATGATTATATAATGATATAGCTTTTAGTTGCAAGACAAATTTAAGTTCTACAATTTCAGAAAGAAGACATTACTTATCAGGTAATATTTATTTAGTACTATTTTCTTTTTTAAGCTAGAAAGTTGCAGTTCTTGGAGTTCTTAGAGGAGAGCTTGGGTTTCCCCTGAGTTTTTACAATTGAGATAGAACATAACTTATCACAAAAAATTAATAGGAATAACACACATACTGATAAGGATATGTGATGAAGAGATTAGGCAGGAATGGGTGAGGTTCCTTTTCTCAAGCAGAGAGTTCTGAGCTAAGAATTCACTAAACCAAGAGGCTATGGTAAAAAGGCTTTATTATTAAAGAAATACCAATAGGGATTCTCTTGGCAGGCATATCTTTCTCAAGGAAGAAATCTGCAAAGAATCATTTTTTGAAGACCCATTTTATGTATGAGACTAAGGGAAGTTTCACCTGAATGTGAAATCTTGCCTGGGGTTGTGACTTCCCAACAAGAAAGCTTAGAGATCATTTGGATTTGTAGATCAAAGGGGATGTGGTTTTTTTGTGATTTTACATAATTTTACAGGATTCAGTCAGGTCATACAGAGTTTACTCTCTTCAATATCACTTTAAAAAGTTATTTTAAAACTGACCTATATTTAACAGTAGTGAGATTTCCTAAATTTTAACTAATATTCCGATCCTGATTCACACAAACCTTTCTGTTTTCTGTGAGTCAAGAAGTGGGTAAGTAACAATTTTTATTTCACTTTGACCTTCAAACGAATCTCCTGAGTCATGAAAATGCAAGCTGATTTGCTGAGGAATTTTTTTAATAACTTTTAATTTTTCTAAATACATGCAAAGATGGATTTTAACATTTACCCTTGCAAAACCTTATTTTCCATTTTTTTTCCTTCTCTGCCCCACTCCCTCCCATCCACAGCAAGCAATCCAATATAGATTAAAGATGTGCAATTCTTCTAAATATATTTCCATATTTATCATGCTGCACAAGAAAAATCAGATCAAAAGGGAAAAAAAAATATGAGAAAAAGAACAATAAAAAAAAGGTGAAAATACAATGCTTTGATCCATAATTTAGTCTCCATAATTCTCTTTCTGGATGTGGATGGCTTTTTCCATCAATGAAATTCTGCATTTCACAATGCTATCTAGTTCTATTGGTCTATTGGAATTGGCCGAAATCATTTCATTATTGAATACTCCCAAGTCCATCAGTTGATTATCATATAATCTTCTTGTTACAATGTTTTCTTGGTTCTACTCACTTCACTGAGCCTCAATTTGTGCAAATCTCTCCAAGCCTTTCTGAAATCATTCTACTGATAGTTTCTTATTGAACAATAACATTCCATTATATTCATATACCATAATTTATTTAGCCATTCATCCTAACAGATGGGTATCTACTCAGTTTCCAGTTCCTTGCCATTACAAAAGGGCTGCTACAAACATTTTTGCTCATGTGGATCCTTTTCCCTTTTTTATGATCTTTTTGGTATACAGACCCAATAGATATACTGCTAGATCAAAGGGTATGCACAGTTTGATAGCCCTTTGGGCATAGTTCCAAATTGTTCTCCAGAATGGTTGGATCAGTTCACAACTCCAACAAAAATACATTAATGTTCCAGTTTTCCCACATCCCCTCCAACATTTTATCATTATCTTTTCCTATCATCTTAGCCAATCTGAGAGATGTGAAGTGGCACCACAGAGTTGTCTTAATTTGCATTTTATCTAATCAATAGTAATTTAGAGTATTTTTTCATGACTAGAAATGGCTTTAATTTCATCTGAAATCTGCCTATTCATATCCTTTGACCATTTATCAATTGGCAAATAGATTGTATTCTTATAAATTTGAGTCAATTCTCTATATATTTTAGAAATGAGATCTTTATCAGAAACACTGGATATAAATTTTTATTTTTATTTTGCCAATTTTCTGCTTCCCTTCTGATATTGGCTTCACTGGTTTTGTTTGTACAAAAACTTTTAAATTTAATGTAATCAAAATTATTCATTTTGCATTTCGTAATGCTATCTAGTTCTTCTTTGACCATAAAATCCTTCCTTCTCCACAGATCTGAGAGGTAGACTATCCTAGTTCTCCTAATTTTCTTATAGTATTACCCTTTACATCTAAATCACGAACCCATTTTGACCTTATCTTGGTGTAAGGTATTTTCCCAGGAATTTTTGTCAAATAGTGAGTTCTTATCCCAGGAACTGAAGTCTTTGGATTTATCAGACACTAGATTAATAAAGTCAATGACTATTGTGTCTTGTAAATCTAACTGTGAGGGATAGAAAATCCTATCCAAAAATGACTACTCAGAGATCACTCATAGAAAAGCAGAATTATTTATTAGAATCTTGAGAAGAGGACCCCATACTGGTCTGTGAGCCAGATTCACAGCAGGAGAGAGCCACTCCCTTGAAAATGTTCACAACTTTTATACATTTCAGACAAAGAACCTCCAAAATCCCACCCTCCATAGGTTGTGATTGGTCATATTTGGTCAGTGGAATGCAGCCGACAAAGTGATTTATAGCCTCTTCTTCTTTGGACAATGGAATGCAGCCTAGGCCTTCACGTGACTAGGGCCTATAGGTCTGGTTTACATTAGCTAGCAGTCTCTGATCAATATGTTCTTAATCTGTAAGTTCTTCACCATATCTTACTCCACACAGTTCCCCACTCCTAATATGTAAGTGATTTTTATCACATGATCTATGAAGAACCTACACATTGCTCAGAATCAGTTAACAAGCTTACACATTGTTTATCAAGTTCACTATCAGAATTATCCCTTTCCAACACCCTCCAGCCTCTTTACTGGAGAATCATCATTTTAACAGCATCCTCTGGATGCAATAATTTTGAAAGGGATCGTTGGACTATTTTGGTTATTAGTGTAATCATACAGGGTAAACATAATGGTAACAATATAATACCACTGATAGCAATTAGTCCATACCATAAAAGTTGTTTTCACTAACTACCATCAAACCAAGACCACCAGCTATTAGAACAAGGGGATTTACACACCTGTACAGGCACATGAACTATTCTGCGAATGCCTTTTGTAATTTCTTTTACCACTTGTCCATTGTCATCGATTTGCATGCAACAAGTGGAGAGGTTTAATTTCCCATAGACCCCTCCTTCCTCTGCTAGCAAATAATCTAAAATTAATCTATGTTATAAAACAGCTTCCCTTGTTTATTTAGGTGGCCTGATTGACTAATAGATCAAGGGCCCAAGCAGTTTGGTTAGTTATTACCTCAAGGACTGCCTGTAGCCTAATCAACCGATTTAACACATATATCAGTATTTGATACCCTCCCAACTACCATCCTGGGCCCATGTTGCCAGTCTGAATCCTTTTATAATTCTCTCTGGAGGCCAGGCATTTCCCCACCCATTGGCATCATTTGTTTGGATCAAAGAAGAATCAATGTAGGTTAGGGAGCGGTCCACACTTCGTGTTTCCCTTTCCAAATCTTTGTGTAACCGTATCCCCAATTACTTGCCAATGCTTGATGAGAGAAAGAAAAATTTAGGTCTAATTATATCTATATAACAAACTCCAGTCCCATTTTTGGGTAAATGAGTATAAGCTGTCTGACCACAGATCCAATAATCCCCCTTCAGGGCAGGATTATTTTCATACTAAAATATGAAGGGTCCACTTGAAGGTGGAAAATACCTCACATCTCAGAGACCTAAAGGTTCCTCCCCCCACCCCTGCCATTAGAATTACATCTCCAAAGATGACTTTCAACTACCCACTGGCAGATGCAACCATTTTCCCCAGTTAGATCCTGACGGCTCCAGAAACTATTAAACATTTTCCTAACAGTGCCTTCTCTATTCTCCCACTTCCATTCCATTGAAGTGTAAGTTGAACCTGTTGCTATGCTATTCAAGGTTATACATGTCCATATCTGGGGTCCCTTTCAATCAGGGATTAAACAGGCAGATGGTGTTTTCCTCGCACACTCCTCACTACTATTAGAACTTTGGACACAGTGAATTACTGATCCATCATAACAAGTTATACTGGTATGATTCCATCTATTTACATACCTACTGTAGTCTATGATAGCTCCCTTCTCTGACCTGCAAGTAAATGTCCATGTACATTCATTTTCTCCCATCCATGGCCCTGTACCAGTCTGATGTAGGCAATGTCTCCCTAAAACTGTACTGGTCAGGGTCCAGTGATGCTTTTTTCTGCTGACTAGAAACCTGTTCCATTATGTATAACTGACTTGTTGCTCAAGCTCCAGGCCAGAGACAGGGGAACAGGAACCCAGGGCCACTGTGTAAGTTGATCAGGTCCCCCACATATACAACAGCCAGTCAATTTAAAGCTAGTGGCTATTGTGTGGATCAGGGTTTAAAAGGTATTTTCATACCCCACTGCTCTCGAGGTACTAGTACAAAGGGTGTACCCACATGAAATCATACATGCATATACAAGGCACAGTCTCCAACCTTTTGGGTTTGGTTCACACCCAATTCTCCTTACTAGTATATAATACCCCTAATTTCTAACAATACAGTTCAACAAATTGTAATATCTAATACAAACAAGAAAAGTTCCAAGACAGTTCCCCAAATGAGACAAGTCAAAAAGATTTTACATGCACAGTTCATCAGTCTTTGCTCAGCCACACTTTCAATGTTCCTGATCAGTCTCTACCGCCCACTTCTTTGGTGCATCCACGGGACCTTTGACTCCAGTGTGATGTGTCCAACCTTTCTTTTTGGTGTGTATTGCTGTATCTGAAGTCAACAGGATCTGGAACGGTCCTTTCCAGCGCAGGGTCAGCTTGTCCTCCTTCCATGTCCTAACTAGGACCCTGTCTCCAAGCTAGAACTTATGCACTGTGAATCCTAAGGGAGGAATCTGAGCAATAGCCCTTTTATATGTAAAGTTTTTAGATGTTGCAATAAAGACATGACATATTTTCCTAAAAACAAATCCTTGGTCTCAAACATTGGATCCAAGGAGGAATTTTAAATCCCTTTTAGATAAGGGTGACCTTACAATAATTCATAAGGTGATAATCCCACATCCCTTTGGGATTTTGTTCTAATTCTTAATAAGGCAAGGGGAAGGCACTTGGTCCAGGGCAATTGTGTCTCTAACTCCAATTTAGTCAGTTGTTGTTTAATTTCCTTATCCATCCTTTCCACTTTACCTGATGATGGCAGATGCCATGGGGTATATAAGTCCCATGATTGGGCCACAGATTGGAGGATCTTAGCCATGAAACGGGTGTCTTGGTCCAAATCTATCTGCTCCACCATCCCATACCCCGGAATGATATGCTCAAGGAGTATTTTTACAACTGCTGAGGCAGTTACCCGGGCAAGGGGAAAGGCCTCCACCCATAAGGTCAGATGGTCCACTACGACCAGCAGATATTTGAGACACCCCACTGATGGCAGCTCAGTAAAGTCCACCTGTATGCTTTGGAAAGGCCTTATACCAGGGGGCCTTTCTCCTTTTTGGACTTGTCATTGGGCCGCCCTATTCATCCTCTAACAAGCAGGACACCTACTGACCAATTGCCTGCTATTATGTACAAGCCAGTGCCACAAACTTAGCACTATATCACAGAGGCCTTGGATACCCCAATGACTGCCCTGATGTAAATGTTGGAGTACATGTCTCATACTTGTTGTGGTTAGTACCTCTCTGCTGTTAGGGAGGAGCCAGTGCCCTCTTTATCCTCCTGAGCGCCAAGGCTTTGGGTTTCCTGCTTCTCTTCTGGGGTAAGGGAAGGTGGAGGCATTGGAGGCAGAAATGCCAGAATTAGCCATACTTACAGATTCCTCTTCTCCAGCCCATTTCACCTCCTCATCTGCAAAGCAGTTTTTCCTTATCTCAAATGAATCTCCTCTTTGGTGCCCCTGCACATGACTCACTGCAATATTCTTAGGCAACATAAGTTTAGTTAAAATTTCAGTGACCAATGCCCTCTGTGCCAATCCCTTTCCTTTGCTATTTACCATTCTCCTTTCTTCCCATATTTCCCAAATTTATGAACAATTCCCCAACAATATTTTGAATCCATATATATGGTTCCATCTTTTCCTTCAAGCAATTTTAGGGCTTGATTTACTGCATATAATTCACAAATTTTGAGCTGACCACTCTTTTGGCAAGGATCCAGCTTGAACCAGAGTCAAATCTTCCCCATTAACAATAGCATATCCATTTTTCCTTTTCCCATTAACTATTCGTGAAGAACCATCTATGAACTTTATTCAGTGCCTTTCAACAAAGGGACCTCCTACATCTTCCCTAATCTTAGTTTGGTAATCAATCATATTTGGACAATCGTGTTCAAGGGACACATGTTCCCCAGGGGAAGCAGATAAGAACATGGCTGGATTAAAGTTATGGTCTGGTGAGAGTACCAAATCATCTCTTTCCAATAATATTGCTTCATATTTTAAAATCCTTGAATCAGTTAGCCACCTCCCGGCCCCTTTGATTCAGAATTGATCGAACCTGGCGCAGGACACTCGCTATTAAACTACCCCCAAAAGTTAATTTCTGACTTTTCTTCTACCAAAAGTGCTGTGGCTGCCCTCCCCTTAATTGTGCTAATACTCCTAAAGCCACATCGTTTACTGTATTTACATATAAATGAAGAGCCTTTCCCAATGATGGCAAAAGTAAAACAGGGGTTAACATTTCAAAACTTTGTTCCCCTTTTGAATCCCATTGAACTATATCAAGCTTCTCTTCCAACAAATGAGTTAATAAAGGCTTAGTTAATAATGCATATTTATCAATCCAGGTTCTACAATACCCTACCAATCCTAGAGATCTCTGGAGACTCTTTTTCGTTCTAGGCTTAGTAATTTGAAGAATTCCCTCCACCCATACAGGGTCTAGTTTCTTTTTCCCTGAGCTTATAAAATGGCCTAAATATTTTTCCTCACATTTCACAAATTGCCATTTGTCTTGGGAAACTCTTAATCTCTGTGCCCCTAGATTACTTAACAGACTGATAGTAACTTGGGCAAGGTCACTCTTTTTTCTCCCTGCCACAAGAGGATCATCTACATATTGTAAGACTTTTAACAGTAAGAAATCTATCCCAGAATGTTCACACAATTCTTACATACCCAAGTAGATGTTTCATAAGTTGAACATTATATCAATTATTTTGCTTTTAAAATACCCAATACACAGACAAATCCCAAACTACATATTGCCATAACAAAAACATTTTCAAAAGGACAAAGGCAAAAACTATTATACTTGGAGTCCCTTTAAATAATTGGCATTAATACAATTAATTAAAACTTCCTATTTTCACATAAAAGAACCTGAAAAGTTCTTAAAAACATCACATTCTGATCATATTCTTTAAACAAAAAAACCATTATGTTTCAAAGAAACAAATATTCAGTCAATTAACATCTTGTGAGAGCAGCCTGTCTCCCCCCCACTCAACTTTACCAGTTTGGCAGGAACCAGAAACAAAGGCAACTTTCCACTGCTGCCCTTCCCCCCACTCAATTTCCTACAAAGAAATTCTTCTCAAGATTTAGGCAATCAGTTAATTTCCTTTTTTTTTTCCAACTGATTCCTTCTTGATATCATTCAAGTTTCCAACTTACTCCTATAAATCAATCCTTCATAAATCTCCGGCATTCTCCTCTCCAGTTCCCTTCAGAACTTTTAAGATTCCCAATACCTAGATAACTCCATAAAACATAACAATGTTAACAAATTACCCAACATGTTTCAGAAGGTAACATACTGAATCAAACTAATACAGCTGCTTTAAAAAGTTTTCTTTTTCTTTTGTCTGAGTGTTCTTCTAACAGTATTAGCAGCTCTTTCTCATGGGTCCAGGCAGCTTTTATGACCTCTTCTGCCTGTGTTTCGATCAGATAAGGTTTTATTGCAGGTCTAGCAGGCTCTGAAAACTGATTTAAGGGAAAAACTCTCCCACCAGTTTAAAATAGCCAAGTTCCATTTACTTACAAATTAGTACATCAGGTTAAAAAAATTTTAAATCACGAGCAAATTTTCAAATAACCAATTTCCAAATTCCTTAACGTTATTCTTACAACTTAACAGGGCTTTTAAATCAGCAAAACAGACTAGGGGCTTTTCCCAGGACCCCTGCCCCTGGATAGAATGTTTCACCTTGAACATTCTTCCCTCCCAGAATCCAAACGGAGTTTCTCTAAGCTTCCAAGCCCATTTAGTGCATCTCTCTGCCTTCCCAGAGAATGCCTAGATATTGCATGATTTAAGACCAATGCATTCTGAGCCACTCTGAGAGAATTACTACTCTGACTGAATCCCAACTGCCAGCAATTCAGCCTGCTATTTCTCTAAGCCTGCAACACAGAGGCTGACCTCTTATCTCTTACCAACTTGCTAACTTTTAACACAGGACAAAAACAATACAAAGCACAAACACACATACACAGACACAAGTAGAGCTCTTATTTTCACCTTTTACATTTCTTTTTATACCTAGCTACCGTCCTGACAAATTCTTTTGATTGCATCTATCCCATTTTTCCAACTTGGTCTCAAACCAAATTGTCAGCGAAGACCAATTGTCTTGCTGCGTGGTCACTCCAGAGAGAATCATCTTAGGAAATCCTACCCTTGGGGTCAGAGAAGCAGTCCAAACAAAGCAGTTTTTAGGAGGGCTAATCCCTTGGGTCTCCCTTGACCCGGCCAATAGGCCCCCAGATTTCTAAGCTCACCTGGAGAAACATATTTGCTTAGACCACCATTGGCTTGTCAGGACTCTATTTCTCCTTTTCATCTTCAATTCTGCTTTTCACTGAATATCTCTGCCTCAGATCTTTTGTCAGAGAGGGAGAGAGGCTACACACTCAGAGCCAGAGAACATGGAAAAAAACTATCCGTGGACGCGCCTATCCCCATTCAGGATGTGCAGCCATCTCCCCCAAAAACTCATCCTGGACAAGCCCCCAAACTGTGAGGGATAGAAAATACTATCCAAAAATGACCACTCAGAGATCACTCATAGAAAAGCAGAATTATTTATTAGAATCTCAAGAAGCGGACCCCATCCTGGTCTGTGAGCCAGATTCACAGCAGGAGAGAGACACTCCCTTGAAAATGCTCATGACTTTTATACATTTCAAAGAACCTCCAAAATCTCACCCTCCATAGGTTGTGATTGGTCATATTTGGTCAGTGGAATGTAGCTGGCAATGTGATTTATAGCTTCTTCGGTCACGTATAGGTTAATCCCTATTTGGGAAAAGGAATGCAGCCTAGGCCTTCATGTGACTGGGGCCTATAGGCCTGATTTTACATTAGCTAGCAGTCTCTGATCAATATGTGTTTAATCTGTAAGTTCTTCACCATACCTTACTCCACACATAACCAATTCCACTGATCAACTACTCTATTTCTTAGCTACTATCAAATGATTTTGATGACCACCACTTTATAATACAGTTTTATATCTGGTACAGCTGGACACCTTCCTTTGCATTTTTAAAATTAATTCCTTTGAAATTCTTGACCTTTTGTTCTTCCAGATGAAATTTGTTATTTCTTCGGGGTCTACAAAGTAATTTCTTTTCTTTTTTCTTTCTTTCTTTTTTTTTTTGCTGAGGCAATTGGAGTTAAGTGACTTGCCCAAGGTCACACAGGTAGGAAGTGTTAAGTGTCTGAGGTCAGATTTGAACTCAGGTCCTCCTGACTTCAGGGCTGGTGCTCTATCCTCTGCACCACCTAGCTGCCCCTTTACAAAGTAATTCCATAGCAGTTTGATCCATATGGCACTGAGTAAGTAGATTAATTTAGGTAGAATTATTATATTATATATTATATTATCATATTATGTTAGCTCAGCCTATCCATGAGCACTTGATGTCCTTCCACTTGTTTACATATAACTTTATTTGTGTGAAAAGTGTTTCATAATTGTATTCATATAGTTCTTGGCTTTGTCTTGACAAGTAGGCTCCCAAATATTTTATATTATCTACATTTATTTTAAATGGGATTTCTCTATCTCTTGCTGCTGGACTTTATTGGTAATATATAGAAATGTTGATTATTTATGTGGGATTTATTTTACTAACTTTACTAAAGTTGTTAATTGTTTCTAGTAGTTTTTTAGAACCTTCTCTAAGATTCTCTAATTATACCATAATATCACCTGCAAAGAGTGATAATTTGGTTTCTTCATAATCTATTCTAATTCCTTTAATTTTTTTTATTTTATTGCTAAAGCTAACATTTCTAGTACAAAATTGACTTATAGCAGTGATGATAATGAATACCCCTGATCTTATTAGGAATACTTCTAGTTTATTCCCATTATAAATAATGCTTGTTTATGATTATAGTTAGATGCTACTTGTCATTTTAAGGAAATTTTCATTTATTGCTATGCTTTCTAATATTTTTAATAGGAATGGGTGTTCTATTTTGTCAAATGTTTTTTTCTGTATCAATTGAGATAATCACATAATATCTGTTAGTTTGGTTATTGATGTGGTCATTTATGCTTATAATTTTCCTGATAGTGAACCAGGATTCACTGTCATTCTTGGTATAAATCCTACTTGGTCATAGAGAATTATCCTGCAGATTAGTTGTTTGTAATCTCTTTGCTAATATTTTATTTAAGATTTTTGCATCGCTAAGTGAAATGAGCAGAACCAGGAGATCATTATACACTTCAACAACAATACTGTATGAGGATGTATTCTGATGGAAGTGGAAATCTTTGACAAAGAGAAGAACTAATTCAGATCCAATTGATAAATGATGGACAGAATCAGCTATACCCAGAAAAGGAACACTGGGAAATGAGTGTAAACTGTTTGCATTTTTGTTTTTTTCCTAGGTTATTTTTACCTTCTGAATCCAATTTTCTCTGTGCAACAAAAGAATTGTTCAGTTCTACACACATATATTATATCTAGGATATACTATAACATATTTAACATGTATAAGACTGCCATCTAGGGGAGGAGGTGAAGGGAGGGAAGGTAAAAGTCAGAACAAAAGTGAGTGCAAGGGATAATGTTGTAAAAAATTACCCAGGCATATGTTCTGTCAATAAAAAGTTATATTAAAAAAATTTAATTTAAAAAAAAAGATTTTTTGCATCAATATTCATTAAGGAAATCGGTCTATAATTTTATTTTTCTGAATTGTGGCCCTTCCTTATTTAGATGTCAGCATCATATCAGTGTTATTGGTAAGAATCCTTCTTCCCCTATTTTTCGGAATAGTTTATATAGTATTAGAATTAATTGTTCTTTAAATGTTTTATAGAATTCACTTGTAAATCCAGCTGGCTCTTTAATTTTTTGTCTTAAGAAGATCATTAATTGCTTGTTTCTAAATGGGTCTATTTAAGTAATTTATTTCCTCATTTTTTAATCTGGGCAATCTTATAATACATTTCATTTAAATTATCAGGTTTATTGGTGTACAATTATGCAAAATAGCTATTAATTATGATAAGGTTTGAGTGGTCTACATTCCTGGTGGTCTAGAGGTTAGCAGCTATAAGAGAATTATTAAGAATCCCCATTAAATCGGCCACAGGTTTTAGGAGTGAAAGAATTCACTCATTCCTGAATATTAGTTGCAAAACAAAAGTTTATTGGTAGATAGAAATCAGTTTAACAAGAGACTGACTTCTATAATGGCAGATCTATGGAAAATGTTGCACTATGGAGTATTGCACTAAGAATGTAATTTTCAGTGGACAGAAAGTCCTGGCAGCTGAGTGAGCTACCAAGGTCCATCTGCAAAGACTTTAGTTGATGGAAGCTTATTATATTACTGGGGGTTGGGAAGCCCGAGCAGATCAGAACCAGTGGGAGCTGGGTGGCCCAAGCAAGTCAGAATGAGGGCTGGGACAAGCCCAGATCTCCTATTAGAATTCAAAGGGATGCTTTTTTTGTTGTTGTTGTCTATACATTTTCTTTTTTTCTTTTTCTTTTTTTTTTTTTATTATAACTTTTTATTGACAGAACATATGCCTAGGTAATTTTTTATAACATTGTCCCTTGCACTCACTTCTGTTCCGATTTTTCCCTTCCCTCCCTCCACCCCATCCCCTAGATGGCAGGCAGTCTTAAGCATGTTAAATATGTTATAGTATATCCTAGATACAATATATGTGTGCAAAACCGAACAGTTCTCTTGTTGCACAGGGAGAATTGGATTCAGAAGGTAAAAATAACCTGGGAGGAAAAACAAAGATGCAAACAGTTTACACACATTTCCCAGTGTTCCTTCTCTGGGTGTAGCTGATTCTGCCCATCACTGATCAATTGGAATTAGATTAGCTCTTCTCTATGTTGAAGATATCCACTTCCATCAGAATACATCCTCATATAGTATCATTGTTGAAGTGTATAATGATCTCCTAGTTCTGCTCGGTTCACTCAGCATCAGTTCATGTAAATCTCTGCAGGCCTCTCTGTATTCCTCCTGTTGGTCATTTCTTATAGAGCAATAATATTCCATAACATTCATATTCCATAATTTACCCAACCATTCTCCAATTGATGGGCATCTGTTCATTTTCCAGTTTCTAGCCATTACAAAAAGGGCAGCCACAAACATTTTGGCACATACAGGTCCCTTTCCCTTCTTTAGTATTTCTTTGGGATATAAGCCCAGTAATAGCGCTGCTGAATCAAAGGGTATGCACAGTTTGATAACTTTTGGGGCATAGTTCCAAATTGCTCTCCAGAATGGCCGGATTCTTTCACAACTCCACCAACAATGTATCAGTGTCCCAGTTTTCCCACATCCCCTCCAACATTCTTCATTACCTTTCCCTGTCATTCTAACCAATTTGACAGGTATGTAGTGGTATATCAGAGTTGTCTTAATTTGCATTTCTCTGATTAATAATGACTTGGAGCATCTTTTCATATTGCTAGAAATAGTTTCAATTTCTTCATCTGAAAATTGTCTGTTCATATCCTTTGACCATTTATCAATTGGAGAATGGCTTGATTTCTTATAAATCAGAGTCAATTCTTTGTATATTTTGGAGACGAGGCCTTTATCAGAACCTTTAACTGTAAAAATGTTCTCCGTTTGTTACTTCCCTTCTAATTTTGTTTGCATTAGTCTTGTTTGTACAAAGTCTTTTTAATTTAATATAATCAAAATGTTCTATTTTGTGATCAATAATGATCTCTAGTTCTCCTTTGGTCACAAATTCCTTCCTCCTTCACAAGTCTGAGAGGTAAACTCTCCTATGTTCCTCTAATTTATTTATGATCTCGTTCTTTATGCCTAAATCATGGACCCGTTTTGATCTTATCTTGGTATATGGTGTTAAGTGTGGGTCCATGCCTAATTTCTGCCATACTAATTTCCAGTAGTCCCAGCAGTTTTTGTCAGATAATGAATTCTTATCCCAAATGTTGGATCTTTGGTTTGTCAAACATTAGATTGCTGTAGTTATTGACTATTTTGTCCTGTGAACCTAACCTATTCCACTGATCAACTAGTCTATTTTTTAGCCAATACCAAATGGTTTTGGTGACTGCTGCTTTATAATATAGTTTTAATCAGGTACAGCTAGGGCACTTTCATTTGATTTTTTTTTTCACTAATTCCCAAAGGGATGCTTTTTGACCAGGATTTGTAATTGAATCAAAGGCTCTGGCATTCTGGAAAGACAACTTGTCTGGGGAGGATATGCCTCAGCCAGGAGGGGCTGGGAATCTGAAAGGAATCACAGATCAATAGGAAACATAGTTTCTTAAAGGGACCACAACCCACTTCATTCTCCCCACAAATAGTTAAAACTTATTCATTTAAAAGAAAAAGGACAAGATCTCAACATCATGTAGCTGCTTCAAGCTGACAAGGATCGTAGAAATTTTGGGAAGTCCAAGGCAGGAGGGAGTGTGAGAACTGAAGACAACAGCAGAGCATCTGGTTGTATGTCATGTGTCCCAATCAATCCCTGTGTGCAGGCTGGAGGGCAATTGAAAATTCACAGCTTATAGCCTAGAGAAAACAGATCTCAGGAACAGATTAAAAGTGGGGTGTTCTCCTAGGTTAAAATGAGGACATTTAGGAATGGGGCTGTTTTGCAGGAAAAGCATCAGGTCCAGTCTGTGGGCTGCATTAAGAATGCAGATGGCTCGTCTAACAATCAGAGAAAAGTAGGAGAAAATGCTAGGAGCAAAAAGTTAAAAAAAAATGCTCTGAATCCCTGGGGCTAATGGCTATCCCAGTGTTAATTTTTAAAGAGAGTTGGTTCCTCAATCTCACCATAAAAAATCACCAAGATGCTATAGGTAAAGATCCTGAGCCGGAGGGGTGGAAAAAGCCAGAGGGAGTGAAAAGAGCTGAGAGCCTCAAGTTTTAGTTCAGGTGAGAGAGTTAAAAACAAACAAACAAACAAACAAACAAACAAACAGCTGTTTGTAACAGCAGAGTGGGAGAAACATTGAGGGCTCAGAATGGCTCCTCTAGTTTTGGCCTTAGTTTATTGGCCTTGGACCCCTGCAAAAGTTGGGGGGTGGGTCTCAGGTTTCTCATTAGGCTAGGAGGGTCTTCAGCTTTGAAAGAGACACTCCCATAGCTGCTTCTACCTGAGGGCAGAAGTGTCCGTATCAGTCCCAGGATTTGAAAGAAAAAAAGCACTTTTAAGAATGCACTGAGATATTGATGGGTAGAGGGAGATTGGATCCCTTTCAGCTAATCTAATCAGTGTTCAAATTTTGAGGTTGAGATATTTTTTTCAAGTCCAGTGTATCTCTGCATTAAGAGACAGCCTAAAGATGAGTCCTTAGGGATCCCAAGCTTACAATTCCATAGCTTTTCCATTCTCTATAGGCATCCCCAATAGAGAGAAAGATATGACAAAAACCTTAATTTTTGACAATTCACAGGAGTTTTTGCCATAAGCGTCCTTATGGAAAGATTCTGCTGAAGCTCCAGACAGCATCTACCATGCCCAGGGTTCCAGGGTTTCAAGTTATCTCTCCCTGAAAGGGTGGGGTGGTGCTTACCGGGGAAAAAAACCTCGTGAACAGTCACCAAATGGGAAATCAGAAAGACTGAAATCTTTGACCTCTAGGGAAAAAAAGGCTTTGATGTTCTCCATTCAATAGCTCCTCTCCTGACTCTAGACAGTATCCAGGTTCTATAGACCCTTATCCTTCTCTAGAGGAGAGCAACAAAATGCTGCTTGAGTTGTAATGCCAAAGAAACTGAGGCAGAACTGTGGCACAACAGAGCAGGGGAGAATTTGTCAGGGACCAGCTATAGAGTAGAGAACAAGTCTAGAGAGAGACACCAAGGAATCCCCACAAGGAAATTCTGTAAGTTAGAGAAAAGGCAACAGGAAAGGCCTTTTTCCTTTAAAGGTGTTCATCAAATTGCAAATAGTTAAGGAGTTTTAAAATAGTTTCAGTTTCTCTAACTTCTCATTTCCTGCTGCAAGTCAGGGAATGAGAAGAGAAAAGAAAGAAAGATGATATCTTCACTCTCTTAACAATGTAATTAAATTTGTTTTGGGATTTATTCCCTAGACATCATTCTAAAGGTCTTTCTTGAAGCTGCAACGTGGCCAGGGATAGAGCTTAGAAAAGAAACCTCTTTAATTGTTGGCAGGGACATAGAATGCTAATTCAGGAAAATAGAGAATATGCTAAGAGCAAAAGTTGTTGGGACTGAGAAAATTAGGAGTTAGGATTTAAAAGTTCCCACCTGCAAAGTTGGGTAGGAGGGAGAGAGAAGGAGAGAGAGGGAGAAAAAGGGAGAGAGGGAGAGAGAAGGAGAAAGAGAGAGAGAGACAGAGACAGAGACAGAGAGAGAGAGAGACAGAGACAAAGAGAGACAGACAGAGACAGACAGGGACAGAGAGAGACAGAGAGAGAGAGAGGACATATAGCCTACTTTCCAGAGGTTATTCTCTCCACAAGCAGCTGAGGAAATGGCATTTTAAGCCTTGAGACTAGGAAAAAACCCAGAGCAGTTCGGAATCCCCTGTCTTTAAAAGGCTGTGACAGGAAGCACTGCTCTAAGGCAAGATAGAAATCATGGAAACCAAATCTTGTTTTAAAATGTATGGGATAAACATGCTTCCTGATAGGACTGGAAGCTGCGGCTCCTTTAAGAGCCAGGCAAAGTTTCTGGGAGGATTGTGGCCCACTTGTCCAGATTGCCGGTAAACTTCTGTTAATTTAAAGGTGGGGTGAAAAAACTTTTCCAGAGATTTGAGAAGATAAGATTGAGTCCCAATCTCCCTACTAAATATAATACCCCAATAAGGGGACAGAATAGGAGCATTTAAATGATAGGTTACCAAGCCATACCAGAGAGGTCTGAAAAAGGCCTTAAGTTCCTCTATGATCCCCACTCTATGGAAGAGGGGGAAGAAACACCAGAGGTGCCAAGTGAGGGTGGGGGAGAAAGAAATACTTACCCAGTACTTCCCGAATAGCGAGGGCTTTGATGTTGATTCCACATTGGAACTTGAGGGAGGGGGAGCTCATCTAAACCCCCAAATCTTGCTGGGAGAGCAAGACCTGAAGGAAATGGCCCCACCTCTGTGCAGGGAGTAGCAGCCAAGGGTAGAGATGTTTTCCAAGCTTGCAATTCAGTGACCATTCTCCTCATGGCTACAGCCTGATCACTAAAAAGACTCCAGTGTATTTAACAGTGGAGTGGGAGGACTCAAGCATGGCTTAAGTTTCTCCAGTTGTCTCCCCAAGATAGATCAAAGAGAATGCTAGCCTTGGACCCCCGAGAGGCCTGGGGTCCCCAAAATGGCCAAGTGTCTACTTGGTCTGGGGGAGGGGTATTAAAGAGACACTTCCTCTCGTGTCTCAGAGTTCCTGCCTAAGGGCAGGGCTTTCTGGTGAAAGAAAAAGGAATTTAAAAGTGCCTTGAGATTCAAAGAAACATCCTTCGTCTCTGGAGGGGCTAGACGGAGAGAATTTCCTCAAGCCAAGTATCTCTACTCAAAGAAGGATATTTAGAGGCAGAGGTATTTCTAGAATGTGGAAAGGTAAAAGTTTTTAATTTTCCCAAATTCTTGCAGCCTCTCTCACATCTCTAGAGACAGACAGTGAGACAAAAGGAGCCTTTTTGTCAATCCACAGCAATCCATATAGAATTGTGCACTAGTGTAGAACAACAACCCAAGCCTGGCCCCGGGTGGCTTGGGTGTCCATTATAACATAGGGAAAGAAAAAAAAGATCTTTTACCTTGTCCAGAGTTCTGGATTTCCTGGTCCCACTATTTCTAAAAATTGTCATTTTCTTGGATGAAATTATTGTTTCCAGAATTTGTTATTTCACTCACTCATTCTTTAAAATTTTGATTATTTAGTTTCCAGTTTTTTCTGTAGCCCTTTATTACACATAATTTTTATTGCATCATGATCGAAAAGAGATAGACTTACTATTTCTGCCTTTCTGCATTTGATTGTGAGGTTTTTATGTCCCAACACATATCATGTACCACCATGTACCACAGAGAAAAAGGTATAATTCCTTTCTAATCCTATTAAATTTTCTCCAAAGGTCTAAATTCTATTTATCTCTTAACTTCTTTCTTATTTATTTTGTCATTAGATTTATCCAGTTCTGAAAGAGGGAGATTTAGGTGCCTTGCTAGTATAGTTTAGTTGTCTATTTCTTCTTGCAGATTACTTAACTTCTCCTCTAAGAATTTGAATGTTATACCACTTGGTGGTATAGCACTTGGTACATATGTGTTTAGTACTGATATTTATTCAGCTTATTTATTTATAGTATCCTTTAGCAAGATGCAGTTTCTTTCCTTATCTCATTTAATTAGATCTAATTTTGCTTTTGTTTTATCTGAGATCAGAATTGCTATCCTGCTTTTCTTTACTTCAGTTGATGCATAATAGATTCTGCTCCAGTCTTTTACTTTTACTTTGCATGTATCTCTCTGCTTCAAATGTGTTTCTTATAAACAACATATTGTAGGATTCTGGCTTTTAACCATGTCTGCTATCCAATTCCATTTTATGGGAGAGTTCATCCCATTAACATTCACAATTATGATTGCTAACTCCATATTTCCCGCTATCCTATTTTTCTCAAGTTTTTTTCAAAACTATAGTTTTGTCTTTCTTTTTACCCTTTCCCTCCATACCAGAATATTACTTATGACGACTACCTCTCTCAATCTGTCCTTCCTTCTATTAGCCTCCTTTCTTTCTTTTTTTCCCTTTTCTCTCCTACTATCCCCTAAAGGTGAGATACATTTCTATACCAAACTATTTGCATGTGTTATTTTCTCTTTGAGCCAAATATAATGAGATTAATGTTCATACAAAGCTCATGCCATTCCCTTTTTCCCCTTTAATTTTCTCTCAGTATAATCCCTTTTCCATCCCAATTTCTTTTTCATATCATCACATTAAAGTCAAATTATAACTACACTCTTTAAGTATACCTTTTCTAACTGCCCTGAAAAAGATACAATTCTCAAGAGTTACACATATCTTCTTCTCACATAGGGATTGTAAATATTTTAACCTTTAAAAAACTTTTTTATTTCGGTCAGTATTTGGAGATAAGATCTTCTATTCATCTTCAGTCTTTTCATCAAAAATTATTGAAATTCACCTGTTTCATTGAATGTTCATCTTTTCCCTGAAAGATTATTCTTAATTTTGCTAGATAGTTGATTTGTGATTGTAGTCCAAGCTCCCTTTACCTTCTGGAATATCATATTCAAATCCTCCAATACTTTAATGTGGAAGTTGCTATGTCTTAAATAATCCTGATGTGATTCTTCAATATTTGAATTGTTTCTTTCTGGCTTCTTGCAGAATTTTCTCTTTGATCTGATAATTCTGGAATTTAGCTACAGTATTCCTGGATCTCTCTCCTGGATCTGGTTTCCAGGTCACTTGTTTTTCCAGTGAGGTATTTTACATTTTCTCTATTTTTAAAATTTTGTTTGAATCTTGAATTCTCATTGAATTGAATTTCATTTCTATTTGTTCAATTCTAATTTTTAGTGAATTATTTTCTTCAGTTAGCTCTTTTACCACCTTTTGCATTTGGCCAGTT
This sequence comes from Sminthopsis crassicaudata, assembly GCF_048593235.1. NCBI lineage: Eukaryota > Metazoa > Chordata > Mammalia > Dasyuromorphia > Dasyuridae > Sminthopsis > Sminthopsis crassicaudata. The sequence continues at coordinate 286,914,923 of NC_133620.1, forward strand.
GTACTTTTAAAGACATTATTTTATGCAGTGGATTTTTTTCTATTTCAATAGAATAGAAAATAGAATTTCAATTCTATTTTTCCCTTCTGAGGCTGGGGTTAAGTGACTTGCTCAGGGTCACACAGCTAGGAAGTGTTAAATGTCTGAGATTTGAACTCAGGTCCTCCTGAATTCAAGGCTGGTGCTCTATCCCTTGTGCCACCTAGCTATCCCCTCAATTCTATTTTTAAGGTGTTCTTTTCTTTGGTGTGGCTTTTTTCTCCATTTCATCAAATTTATATTTAATGAGTTATTTTCTTCAGTCAATTTCTGTGTTTCTTTTCCAAGATTTCCAAACTTTCATAACTTTCCTGATTTGCTCTCATTTTTCTTCCCCATTTTTCTTCTATTTCTTTTTTAAGATCCTTTTTAAACTCTTCCAAGAAAGCCTTTTGAACTGGAGGCCATTTCATGTCCCTCATTGAGGGTTCATCTGCAAGTATTTTGCCTTTGTTGTCCTCTTCTGGGTTTATGTTCTGATTTTCCCTGTTTCCATAGTAGCTCCCTTTGGTCAGAGCTTTTTTTTTTTTTTTTTTTTTTTTTGCTTCCTTTTTTTTTAAACCCAATTTTAAAGGTTGAGGTTTATTCTTAGGGTACAGGGGAGATTGCCCTGAATTTCCTCTTCAGGATGACAGGAGTTTGCCACCAACTGCACTAGGGCTAGTGCTGAAGGCTTTCCCACTATACTGAGTGACTTGGTCAAGTCCTGCCTGTTATGCTAGGGATCAGGGCTCACAATTTACTTTCCCTAGTTATGTTAGAGATCTCACAGCCGATTTGCTGATCTGGCTTTCTGAATCAGGACAGAGTAACCAATGCTGCCCTTATTTTGACTAACACTCTCCCTCTAGATTCCCCGGCAGACCCCCAGCATCAGACCTCCCCAACCTGCACTTCTGCTGGGCTGTGTTTCCCACTGCCTAATTGAGACAGACCTTTCCTAAAGTCTTTCCAAGATATCTTAAGCTGGAAAATTATTATACTGAACGTTTGTGAATTCTGTCACTCCAAAATCCATTCAGAGACTTGATCTAGTATTGATTCTGAGGGAAATTGTGGAGAGTTCAGGCAGTGTCTTGAATACTCTTTGCCATCTTGCTGCTGGAGGTTTTGGTGAAACTGTTTTTTCTCCTTCTAGTAGTTCCTAATCTCTTAAATCCCTTATCCATACTGTTTCCTTTACATTTTTCTTTCTTGTTCTGATCTAATATTTCTCCTACTTTCTTCTACTTGGTTTCAAAACCTTTTTATAAGATTCAATCCTTTTTTCTTAAAATAAATTCTACAGAGTAGTATCTTAGACTAAGTGCCTAACTCTTAACAATTAATTTCAAAACCTCCAGAATATGCTAAAATGTTTTTAGTAGTTCTGAAATTTTAATTATCTAATTTTATTTCTCTAAATCTAACTTGGCCAATGCTGGATCTACAGGAATACACGTTTAGACTTTTTTCCCTTTTAAAGTGGGAGTTAGGGATGTTAGCTCTCTTCATTACAAGACCATTAGAGGTGGCCTGAATTCTGGCTGCATTTAAAATCTTAAAGGTAACAGAATCTTATTCACAGCACAAACATGACATTCTCCAAATTCAAAGGCATAGACAGACAAAATGACAAAACAAATGCAATTAAAAATATTTAATTGATAGGCTTATTCTGATCCTTCAAGACGTACTGTGTAGAGGGTCATAGTCAGTAGGGAAATTCTGGGTGAGGTATAAGACCCTTCAGCCCAGAAGGAACCTGCTAACAAAGTCTGGTTCTCTCCCCATCCCCCCTAAGGGCTCTGGGCCTTCCTGAGAAGTCAGGGGGCAGTGACAATCTGTGTTGTGATTAAAGCAGAGGGATACCAGGTGGAAGAGTGATACCAGGTGGCAAATTACATACAATAGCAAGTTGTTTATGTGGTCCTATGGGCTCATTGTTGTTTTTTTTACATTGTAAAAAGGAGAAAGTCCTTGAAATAAATGGACTCCATTTTTCTACCATCCTCGGGAGTCCAGCCTTATCACTTCTCCATTAGGAAGATATTTTAATCACCCTGGTGTGGAGGCTCTAGAAAGCAATGGTAGGTTTTGTCACCCCAACTTGGGGGCTCTAGAAAGCAGGATATTTTAATCACTCTGGTGTGGGGTTCTAGAAAGAAATGGTATATTTTGTTACCCCAACTGGGGGGCTCTAGAAAGCAGGATTCAATATTTTAATCATCCCAACTTAGGGGCTCTAGAAAACAGAAAGTCAGACACTTACTTGAGCTCCCTCCTTCTGAAATTGTCTCAATGGCCTAAGGAAGCTCTCAAGGGGAAAATCACCTATCTGACTAGGAGATTCACAGTGAGAGGGGCACTTTGAGATCTGGGTTTTCATCTATAAGACAAAGTCATCCAAAGTCTTCAGGTTTCTTTCTCTCAATAGGCTAGAAAAAAAGGGCTAGCTACAAGCAATTCACAAGAATCACAAAAGGAAGTATCCTGAGAGAGAGCTAGACCTCTCCCCAGTTTCTTTCCCTTCTGCAAAATGAATTTAATTGCAAGATGGTATTATAATTTAGAGAGCCTTTCTCAGACTGTTTTTTCTGGTCCCTGGTATTTTTCTGGAACCAAACAATTTTGCAAAGGAAGATGAGGTATTTTTCCTTTGAGTTCCCTTTTACCAAATAATTCCCAGTATCTGAGATGACATCCTAAGGATAAGTCTTTAAGAAGGAAAATACCTTGCCCCAGATCTCATGACCCATCTCCTATCCTTCAGCATCCCAAAGAATGAAGGTGAATGGGATCAGGTAAAGATTTCTCAAAAAGTTGTAGTAGTCTGTAGTGTATCAGACCTTGGGCCTAAATTTCAGGAAGTCACATGATCCCTGTAGTTCTCTCTACACTTATATTGAAAATTTGGGGCTTCAGTTGGTAGGCTTACAAGATTGGAAATTGTAAAAGAGAGATAAGGAGTCAGAATATCTTTTAGGTTTTATTGCTCCACATTCCTTAGCTAAATAAGCAGTTTTGAGTAGGTCCTGGATTCTGATTCATCAGTTTTTTATTTTATTTTAGTTTTAGTTTTTCCTCAATCTCTTTCATTTGATTTTTTAAATCTTTTTTTTTTCTTTTTCTTTTGAGATAACAGCTAGATGGCACTGTGGATAGAACACCAACCCTGGAGTCAAGAAGATCTAAGTTAAAATATGACCTCAGATACTTAACACTTATTAGCTGTGACCTACTTAACCACAATTGCCTCTTTTTTGCATTCTTCTATTAATTCTTTTCGGGCAGGTTTGTTTTGTTTGTGGGAGAAATCTGGAGAGCTTGGAATTTTCTGACCTACTCCACTATCTTCCCCAAATCCTCTCCCCTCAGTGTTAATTTCTTATTTCAGATTTTAATTCCTGCTCTTTATATCTCCCTTATAGGATGATTCTCCACTCTATTGTCCCCCTATTCATATATATGACTCAGACTCAAGAAAAGAACTACAGGCAACACCTTCCAAGGTACCCTGCTAAAAGTGAAGCTGTGGCTTTGTTCATGTTGGTTCATAATATCCACAAAAAAACCCTCAGGGTCCAATCAATAGAAATCTGGTCTTAGAATAAGAAGGACCTGACTTATAATAATTAGTTGAATTGGAGTAAGTTACTTAACTTTCTACTGTCTCCCAGCAGCTCTCTTAAGATTGATCTTCATTGGTCCTTATCAGGAATTCCCTATCCCATGAATTCTCAGTTTGGGTCAAAAAAAAAAAAAAAGAAACAAAAAAGAAAAAAGTCCCAAGTATAAGGCATAAGGATTCTTATTAAGAAAACATAGATAAAATAGCTGAGAAATACAAAATTCCACTCTTGGCTGCAGCATATCCTAATAGAAACTAATTGCTACAGATTCAGAAAGAAAGTAACTGATTTTAAAATGTTCCAGTGCCAGGAATATGTTTTCTAACCTCAGACTAGCTCTTTCTGGACAATCATAAGACTTTTGGTCAAGCACAAACAGAATCTCTACCTGACAAATACTTCAGTGACTAAATACAAAAATGTCTTAGGCTCATTTCCTGCTCTCTGAATGGTGAATTCTGTAGAAAGCTTTCTTTGAGAACTGCCTTAGAATTCAGAACAGTATGTTCTGTAAGTAACCAATCCAATCTGGGACTAACTACCAACAAATTCATAAACTGAGGCAAGGTTTTCCTTTGATATCTAGAAGAGATCTCATCTAGTCCAACTGCCTCATTTTATAAATGAAAAAATTGAGGCCTTCATATAGCTAGTAAGCATCAAGAAGTCAGATGTGAAACCAGATTCTCTGACGCCAAGGATAGGGCTCTTTCTACTATACATGATTTCCACACAACAAAACAAATGTTTGACTTGGGGGGAAAAAGAAAAAAAGCAGCTTTTAATGGATGAGTTTGTTGATGGATTTACCAAGGCAGATAAATATAAATATTCTTTTTTAAAATAAATTTTTATAGATACTTCTGGTATCCTTTGCATATCCCTCCCAGAAAGCAGTTGGTAACAAATAATATTTTTTATTTTAATTTTGGTGAGTACACACCTCTCTCAGACTGGCTAAGATGACAGAAAAAGACAAGGATGAATGTTGAAGGGGATGTGGGAAAACTGTGACACTAATACATTGTGGGTGGAGTTGTGAACTGATCCAGCCATTCTGGAGAGCAATCTGGAATTATGCTCAAAAAGTTATCAAACTGTGCATACCCTTTGACCCAACAATGTTTCTACTGGGCTTATATCCCAAAGAGATCTTAAAGGAAGGAAAGGGACCTGTATATATGCAAGAATGTTTGTGGCAGCTCTCTTTGTAGTGGCAAGAAACTGGAGAATGAGTGGATGTCCATCAATTGGAGAATGGCTCAATAAATTGTGGTATATGAATGTTATGGAATATTATTGTTCTGTAAGAAATAACCAACAGGATGATTTCAGAAAGGCCTGGAGAGAATTACATGTTGATGCTGAGTGAAATGAGCAAAGCCAGGAGATCATTGCATATGACATCATCAATATTATATGGTGATCAATTCTGATGAATGTGACTCTTTCCAATACTGAGATGATTAAGGCCAGTTTCAAAGATCTTGTGATGAAGAGAGCCATCTGCACCTAGAGAAAGGATTGTAAGAATTGAATGTGGATCACAACATAACATTTTCACTCTTTTTGTTGTTCCATTGCATTTTGTTTTCTTTCTCATTTACTTTCTTTTTTTGATCTGATTTCTCTTGTGCAGCAAGATAATTGTATAAATATGTTTATACATGTTGGATTTAACATATATTTTAACATGTTTAACATATATTGAATTGCTTGCCTTCCAGGAGAGGGGGTAGGGGAAGGAGGAGAAAATCTGAAACACAAAACTATGCAAGGGTGAATGATGTCAAATTATCCGTGCATGTGTTTTGAAAATAAAAAGTTTTATTTAAAAAATAAAATAAACAAAAAAATTAAATTAAATTAAATTAATTAGCACTAAGGTAAAAAAAAAAAAAAATTGGTGAGGCAATTAGGATTAAGTGACTTGCCCAAGATTACACAGTGAGTAAGTATTAAGTTTCTGAAGAAGGATTTGTACTTGGGTTCTCCTGACTTCAGGGCCTGTGCTCTATCTACTGTGCCATCTAGCTGCCTCACAAATAATGAAGAGGAAAAAACCAGCAAAACCAATGAATACATATATAGATCTAAGAAAATACATAAGGTTCCTCATCTGTGGACCTTTCACTTAGGGAAATGAATAGATTGGAGGTGCCTTCTCATTTTTCTTCTTAGGGCATGCTTGTTCTTTGTAATTTTGCAAATATTTGTAAATTCACTTTGTCATTAATATCTTCTATTTTTTATATTTTCATATTTATTCCCAATATACAAATAATATTTTTAAGGAGGTAAAAAAAAAAAAAATCAGCACTGATCAATACATTGAAAAAGTCCAAAAACTTGTGCAATCAATATGTTGTAATATTCTTCTCTAAAATGTAATGTTTTCTTGTTGGGGTTTCCTTGGGGTCTCTGGAGGCAGCCTTTGTTTCAATTCAGTAATCACCCTAAATGCAACCAGAAGTTAAAGTCCAAATCCTTTATTGTCTCTTTCCAAGTTTTGTCTCCTTAACTAGGGCCTGGTTAGCTTTCTTAGAGGCCTATCTTCTTGGTTCCAAGAGCTTAAACTGCCGCCTGCCTTCTCTGGCTTCTGAAACTCCCTGACTGAATCCTGGCTGAGGCTCGGAAAGCTTCTAGTGTACCTGTCCTTTCTGGCCCTGAGAGCTTCTCCTTATATGCCCCAACTGAGTATACACCAATCATTATATCACTGGGAAACCATTATTTGTTGTAGGATTAAATCAGTGCTAAATTAGATTTAACCATTGTCTCCTCAATTCCACTTAGGACCTTGTTTCAAGTTCTGGCCCATAACAGGATCAGATCAATCACACTGAACCATGCTAAATTAGATAACTATTGTCTCTATCAATTCCTCTGATTTAGTACCTTGTAAGAATCCTAACAATATGTAACACCTGTAATCTTCCTACATCCATGAAGAAGTGGTTTGGGAATGTCTTCTCATATCCCTTCATTTGAGGCATGATTGATGTTTATAATTTTGATACATTCACTTTTGATTTGTGTGAGTATGGTTATTCTTTGAATTTATGTTGCTGTAGTTATTGTGTATGCTGTTCTCTTGGATCTGTTTAGTTCATCAATCCATGCATCAATCTATATAGATTTTTCCATGCTTCTCTGTATTTATCATATATATAATTTCTCACAGCACAATAAAATTACATTAAACAAACATACCATAATTTGTTTAAACATTCCCAGAACATTGGACATTTACTTTATTTCCAATTCTTAGCTATCACAAAAAAAAAAATACTATAAATATTTTGGTGTATAAGAGGACTTTCTTCTTACTGATAACTTCCTTGGAATATAAACCTAGTAATAAATTGTCTGGTTCAATAGTACAATCATCTTAAGTCACTTTATATAATTCCAAATGGCTTTCCAAAATGGTTATGCTTTTTCACAGCTCTGTCAACAATGTATTAGTGTGTGTAACATTCCACAAGCATTTGAATATTGACTTGCTATTTTCATCATTTTTGCTAATTTGCAAGATATAAGTAAGGTGAAACTCCAGGGTTGTTTTGATCTTCATTTCTCTTATTATTAATAATTTTGAGCATTCTTTCATGTGGTTGTAAATAGTTTTCAAAATGGTTTGTTCTACTAGGGAATATTTAATAGTGTTGTTACATGTGTAAATGTCTATATATCTATATGCCTATATAGACATAAATAGGCATCTCCATATGATTACATATAAACATACCTTATTTCATTGCTTTTTTACTTTATTGCATGTCATAGATATTACTCTTTTACATATTGAAGGTTATGGTGACTTTACATCAGACATCTTTCAGAACTAATTTTCTAATTTCATGTGGTCACATCGTGTCTCTGTGTTACATTTTAGTAATTCTCAGAATATTTCAAATGTTTTCATTATTATTATATCTATTATAGTGATCTGTGGCTGATTTTTAATGCTACTATTGTCATTGTTTTGGAGTGCTACAAACCACGACCATAAAAGATAGCCAACTTAATGAATAAATTTGTATGCATTCTAAGTGCTTCATTAGCAAGCTTTCTTTCTTCTCCTTTCTTAGGCCTCTCTATTCCCTCAACTGCATTGAAATTAGGCTAATTAGGCTCCCACAGTGACTTTTAAATGTTCAAATGAAAGAAAGAGTTGAAACTTGGAGAACATCTTTAATTTCATTTTTCCAGGGCCACCCCAACCTTCAGTAGCCACCCCACCATCAGCCAGTAGTCATTAACATAGAGACAAGGCCCTCTACCAGCAAAAGATTATCACTAGCTGAAAGCTCAGAAAGTTAGCATTTTATAGCTATACAATGTTTTTAAATTAGGATATATACATTTTTTAGATACAATGCTATTCCATATTTAATAGACTATATATAATACAAATGACTTTATATGAACTGGCAAAACAAAATTTATATGACTCATTTTATTGCAATATTCACTTTATTATGGCAGTCTGAAAAAGCTAATAACTTCCATTTGCTCAATTCTAATTTTTAAGGAATTATTTTCTTCAGTGAGTTTTTGTACCTCTTTTTCTTCCTTGTCACCACAGTAACTTTCTGTGGTCAGAATTTTTTCTGTTGTTTGCTTTTTTCCCAGCTTATTGTTTGGGTGCTGATCATAAATTTTACTCTCATTCTCATTTCTCTTTTAAATCATACAGTAACAGCATGCTGTAGTTCCATGTTCTTCTTAAATTCCACAGATACATTCCCTTTTTTTTTTCAGTATATATTTATAGATGTTTGCTAGGTCTGAAGGCCATATTTCTTTCTTCTGTTAATATTTTCCCTGTTAATTTCTCTGGTTATGTGCTGGAACTCTATCTTCCCAGAAATCACCAGAGCCAGGATCTCTAAACGTCTTTATTCTAGATGTTTACCGTCCTCTCAAACGCCAGGTCACGAGTTCGAGCAAGCGTGAGTTCCACGACCCAAGTTTCTCCTCCTCCTACTCCTCCCACACAAGTCACTTCCCCCTCTTTGTCCCACCAATCAAGTCAGCACAGAACAGCTGGGGAGGGTCAACCTTCAAACAAGTTAATAGGGAACCATCCAATTGGCAATTAGTCTCATGTGCTCCATTATCCAAGTGCATTGCTCAGTTCTAGCCCTTTACAGTTATGTTCAAGGTCTTTGAGTTTTCTTCATCCTTAGACCTTTGGTAGTTTCAATCTTCCTTCCACCATTATTGCTCACTTTTGATGGTGGTTCCTCAGAGACTTTAATCTCAAAGTATCTTAGCCTCCTTCCATACTGAGCAATTCATGGTTCATCAGCCTATATATCTGCCCCAAGTGACTTTTGGAGGGATAGAATTATACCCAGATAAATGCTATGCTTTTGCTTAGTGTAATGCCCCATTACCATCACCATGGTAACATATCCTGCTTACTCTGCCGTGCCAGTTCATTGAACACTGGTGCCATGGGATTGATTTCTATTGCTTGAGTCTCCAAGGCTTGAGGAATAAGTTGATTGAGTTCAGGTTTAGCAAAGTGTTCTGCCCCTTTTTCTCTTACTCCACTCTCCATAGAGGTCTTTTGCAGCATAGAAGTCTGTCTTTGTTGCCTAATTAATCTTCTGTAGCCTTGAGCAGCTCTCTACAGTACTAGAAAGAGGGAAGAGGGGGCCAGAGGTTGGAGGTTGTATTTTCTTGCAAGTCTCTGGGTTTTGAACATCAAAGTCAGATGGAAACACATTTGATATCAGTTTTCTATATGATATATCACAGAGTCCAAACAGGTCCCTACTGGACTCAGCAAATGGAAACTTGGTTCTACCTCAAAGCAATGAGATAGTTCAAGAAATTGTAGTGATTTTCTTGAACTCAGACAGCATGTTGGTATAAATATTGATTATTTCTTGCTCCTACTTCCCTTCATCTCCTGGGGGAACATTCCATTCTCTTTTTTAGTGGCCAAAGCTGACTATACTTTAGTCTGTATCAGTAAATATTTTTCCAGTTGCCAGTAGAACAAAGTCAGTTTTTTAAATTTCCTGTGTAAAACAATACTTTTGTTAGCTAGGTCAGCCTTATTGCCAAGAGTATGGCAATCAATTGGGAAGGAAGTGTGTTTCCCTCAGTTCATGAGATATTTGTTTATCTTCTTTTGGATTCCAGCTATTCTAGATCATGAAGATAATTGAATTTGCTTTGTCTTTGGTCCATAATTTCTATTTTGAAGAAATATGGGGGGCAGCTAAGTGGCACAGTGGATAGAGCACCAGCCTTGAACTCAGGAGGACCCGATTTCAAATCTGGTCTCAGACACTTAACACTTCCTAGCCGTGTGACCCTGGGCAAGTAACTTAACCCCAGCCTCAAAAAAAAAAAAAAAAAGAAAAGAAAAGAAAAGAAAAGAAATATGGGAGGTCATTGAGATTACAGGAAATGTATAGTCCTCCATCTTATTATGCATGTGGCCCAGAAGTCCACAACATTTTTTATTGTTTTGTAGTTAATTTTTCCATTTACATTGTTGTAATTATTTTGTATATTATTTTCTTGGGTCTGCTTATTTCACTCTGAATCAGATCATGTTTCTTTTCCATGTTTTTCTGTATTCAACACATTTGTCATTTCTTATAGCCCAATAATATTTTATTTTGTTTATATACCATAATTTGTTTGGCCATTCTCTATGTATGGGCATCTACTGTTTCTAATTCTTTGCTACCACAAAAAGTACATTTATAAGTATTTGGTGCATTGTGGAGATTTTCTTCTTATCAGTGACTCCCTGGAGTGAAAGGCTAGTGGAATCTCTCCCTCAAAAGGTATAAACATTGTAATCACCTTATTTGCATAATTCTAAATTACTTTCCATCATGGTCATACTGATTTACAATTCCACTAAAAACTCACTACTGTGGCTATCTTCATATAATCCCTCTGGTAGTAACTATTCCCATCTTATGTCATCTTTGCCAATTTGCTGTGTGTAATTAATAATTTGGGGCATTTTTTCATATGGTTGCAAATAGTGTGTAATCCTTTTGAAAACTGTTCACATCCTGTAACAACATATCTATTGGAAATGACTCAATTTGCTGTGTGTAATTAATAATTTGGGGCATTTTTTCATATGGTTGCAAATAGTATGTAACCCTTTTGAAAACTGTTCACATCCTGTAACAACATATCTATTGGAAATGACTTTTGGTTTTATATATGAGTAGGTATTGTAATAATTTATATATATATATATATATATATATGTATATATATAATGTATATTATATAAAAGTCATATTACATATAGATTAGTTATTTATATATCTTAGATAACAAACCCTACCTATCTGAGAAATTTGATACAAAGATTTTTTTCCCATTCATCCATTTTTCTTCTCATTGTAGGTACATTAATCTTGTTGGGTTTTTTTGCAGTTGTTCTGTTTTTATATAAACAAAGTTAGCTGTTTTGTCTTTTGTAATTGCCATTATTTCTTATTTGGAAAACACATATATATGTGTATGTGTCTATTTATATATCCTGCACATACTTGTGAAAGATAAATAATCTTCTAAGTATCTTTTTTCTTAATAGCTTTTAAAAATACTTGCAAAGATAGTTTTCAATATTCACCCATACAGAACCTTGTGTTCCAAATTTTTCTCCCTCCCTTCCCACTCACAGCAAGGAATTCAATATAAGTTAAACATGTACAATTCTTTTCAACATATTTCCACATTTGTCATGCTGCACAAGAAAAATCAGATCAATATTCCCATGAGATTAAAAAAAATGGGGGGGGGGAAATGAGAAAGAAAAAAAAAAAAACAACAAAAAAGGTGAAAATACTTTGCTATGATCCATATTCAGTCCCCACAGTCCTCTCTCGGGATGCAGATGGCTCTCTCCATCACAAGTCTATTGGAATTGGCATGAATCACCTCATTTTTGAAAAGAACTAAGTATCACAGTTGATCATCTCATAATCTTGCTGTTGCTTTGTACAATGTTCTCTTGGACCTACTCATCTAAGTACCTTTTTAATGCTATCTGTTATGAATGTATTATGGAATATAATATAATATGGTCTATCTGATATACCAAGAATGCTTTCCAGTTTTCCTAGTAATTTTTATGAAATAGTAACTTTTAATAAGAAATTTATTTTTGTCCTGGTTTATTAAATACTGAGTTATTGAGTTCTTTTGTTTTTTATTGTCCCTGATCTAGTTTGTTACACTTCTCTGTTTTTTAAACCAATATCAAATAGTTTTGATGATTGATGCTTTATAATATAGTTTGAAGTCTAGAAGTGCTATTCCATTCTATTATATTCTAGATCTTTTATTTTTCTAAGAGAATTTTGTAATTTGGTTGTCTGTAAAGTATTCCTTTAGTAGTTTGATTGACATAGTATTAAAACTGTAAATTAATTTTGGTAGTACTGTCATTATTATGATATTAGAATGACCCAATCATTAGTACTGAACTCCAGCTATTTAAGGTTTTGCTTTTTAAAAATTTCTTTAGGAAGTCCTTTGCAATTGAACCTCTACATATATTTTATGGATTTGGTGATTATTTGGAATGGGATTCTCTTTTCTATTATTGCCTCTTAAATTATGTTTATTATCATAGAGAATTGTTAGTTTTTTTGGTAGATTTATTTTATAGGCTGTAGTCTAGAGAGATAAGTTTAACTCTTCTTTGTATCTCTTTACATCTTTAATTTCTTTTTTAATCATATTGCTATTGTTAGCATTTTCATAACTAAAGTAATCATCAGTTCTCTTCTACCATATTGGGAAAGTGTCTTGGGTATTACCAAGATATTAAAAAAAGGTCTCTATATACTGATACTTCAAAAGGTTTTTAGTTAATCTTGTTCTTTGTCTTTTTCCACATCTATTGAGATAACAAATGGCTTGGAATGTTTTGTTTTTTTTTTTAAGTGACTATATTACCTTTCCCCAGATTATTCTACCTTGTGAACAATCACAGATTCTCCTCTGCTCCCTAGAAATGTAATCGATTCCCCTGCTCCCTTGGTTGTAAGAAATCACTATGACTGCTCTCCCCCTGAAATTGGAACTAAGGTCTTTGCTCCATTGTGGCTAATCACAAGAAGTTTTTTCTACCCTAGAATTGCAACCCAGAACTTCATATGAACAATAGTGTTGCAAATCAGCACCAGCTGCACCCAGTGCCAGCAGAGGGTCTTTAGGTTAGCGGAGGAGGAGGTAATAAGTGAGAATTTCAGTGATTAGAAATTAGCCTTCTTTGAAATTAATTCATCAATCTGTTAACCTTGTTATTAAGGATATATGTATCAACCTGGAGACAGCTGAAATTGGTTTACCTCATGTATATAATTTTTATTTTGGCAAAATTTGAAAGGTCATGAGAATTAAAGAAAATATGTAGTCCTCTATTTTGTTCATCCTGTGACCCAGAAGTAACCAAATATAAAATCTGATGAGAGGAACTGGCCCTTTCTCTAGCTATTCTTATTAACTAGAGAATCTATCCTGAGACCTGGTTTTGGTACCCTACTTACTAGGTCCTCAGTTCATAGCCTCACCTATCAAAGTCACTGAAGTATCCATGGTAGTAATGATGCAGTCTTACGAGTCCATGAAACTAGTCAGGGTCAAGTTCTACTAGATGTTAACAAAATAAGCTTATCAGGTAGTAGAAGAAGATAACAATGAAGCCTATTCTGTGGCCAGGAGCCACTAGTAGGCCAGCTATTCCGTTTAAGTACAAGGGAGAAGTCACCAAGTGAGAGAGTATAAAGCGTTAATAGGAGGTAAAAAAGGTCTTGGAAAATAGCTTCAGTTTAAAATTTTAAATGTTATCTATTGCAGGCATTTATTAATCTCTCTGAAAAAAAGAAAATCCTCATAACAAATATTCACTTTGCCACATTCAAAAAATGTCTTATTCTGCAACTTTAGTACTCTCAAATTCAGTACTCTCAAATTGTGGTGATTTCATCAGCTCTCTTGGTTTAATTATCATCTCTTTGTAACTTCTATATCTATGTATCTTGCCTTTGGATATATAGCATAAACTATATATGTAGGTGTGCTCTCTATAGTTCCAAAATTGAATTAGTAAGCCTGTTGAGCATTTCAAATTAGATGTACCATATCTATTTAGAACTCAAGTCCAAAAAAGAACTCTTAATCTTTCCCTTCAAATTCATCCCTCTTTCAAACTTTGTATTTTTGTCAAAGGTCTATCTTTCTAGACTCTCAGATTAAAAAGTTGGGCATTATTTTTGATTTCTCACATTCATTTTACATATACATTCAATTTCCAAATCTTGTCATTTCTTTCTTCACCATATCATCAAAATCCTTCTCCCCATTCATACAACATTAATTCCAGCCTTCATCACTTCTCACCTGAATCATTGCAAAAAATAAAACAAACAAATAAAAAACTAATTCATTCTCCACTGCTTCCAATGTGATTTTTCCAGAAGTGCAATTCATTCTTATGCCAAATAAATTCCAATAGCTCCCCCTATTGCCTCCACAACAAATATAAATTCTTCTGGCTTTTAGAGTCCTTCATAATCTGGTTCCAACCTATCTTTCAAGCATCATTATATTCTATATAACTCCCCTTCCCACTCCACTTCATACAATTCAGCTAAATTGCCCTTCTTGCTGTTTCCTCACACATAAAATTCCATCTCCTTTCTCTCTGTTTTCACACTAACTGTTCCCAATATGCCTGAAATTCATTCATTCTATCACCTCTACCTCCTAGAATCTTATTTCTTTCATGATACAACTCAGGCACCACCTTCTTCATAAAGCCTTCCCTGATTGCTAATGTTCCCACATTTCCCTCCCTTCCAAAATTACCTTGAATTTATATAGCATATATTGTAAATATACTTGATTTATGGAAAATTAGTCAATAAGATTATAATGTTCTAGACATTGACTAGAAATAAGAAACCAGACCTATGATCCCTATCCTTGAGGAACTCATTTCCTTATGGGGAACTAACATGTAAGTAACTTTGTATAGATCAGATCTATTCAGTATAAATGGAAGATAACTCAAGAGGGAAATCAGCAATAATAGAGAAGATGAGATGGAGGGATTTGAGCCAAGTCTTGAAAGAAAGCAGGAAAGGCCAAAAGGTAGAGATTCGGAAGAGCATTCCAAATTTGGGAGACAGTCAATAAAAAAGATTCAAAATCAAGAGATGTAGTGTTGTGTGCAAGATATTTTAAGTAAATCAGCTTATGAGTCTGGATCATAGAATGGAGGAAAGTATAAGAAATAATGGAAAAGTAGAAAGGGACCAGGCGTTTAAGGACTTCAAAATCCAACAGAGGAATTTGTTTGAAAGCATAGGGAGTCCCTGGAGATTATTAAATAGGGAAAAGGCAAGTTGACATAGACAGACCTTCACTTTAGAAAGATTAATTGGACAGCTGAGTAGAGGATGAACTGGAGTGGGGAGAAACTTGAGTCAGGGAAGCAATTGCAATAAGTAGATCATTGTCATTGTTACAGTAGTTATGGTGAAATGGTGAGGACCAAGGCAGAAGAGACAAAGGGATATATAGGAGAGGTTATGCAAGTAGAAATAGTGAGGCTTGACAACAAATTTTATTTTTTGAACATGTTAACTTTGAGATCCCTATAGAACATCCAAATCAAGATGTTTAAAAGGCACCTGAAAATGTGAAACTGGAGGTCAGGAAAGAGGTTAAAATTGAAGATAAGTAGGTAGGTAGGTAGGGAAGGAAGTCAGATAGATAGATAGATAGATAGATAAATAGATAGATAGATAGATAGATAGATAGATAGATAGATAGATAGATCTTCTTTCATCCAGTTGTCTAACTCTGTGGCTCCATGAACCATATCACAACCATATTGTCCAGGGGTTTTCTTGGCAAAGATATTAAGAGTGTTTTTCTCATTTCCTTCTCCAATGACTTGCCCAGGGTCACATGGCTACTGTCTTGAGACCAGATTTGAACTCAGGTCTTCCTTATCAGACACTAAATCTCTAAGTCTTGCTTTGCATCTCCTGATTCCTTGACTGTTTTTCATACCTGTTCCCCAGATCTCAGTCAGAGTAAATAAACATTAAGTGCCCACTCTGTGCCAATATTTTGCTAGACACTAAGTATACAAAGTAAGGCACAGGACAAGCCCTGCCCTCAAGAAACTCACAATCTAAGACCTCTCTGAAAGAACTTCACTTAAACCCCTTTGTTTACCTTCCAGAGAAATATCTAGTCATGACAGACTCTATAAATAGATCCTGTTTAGGATTTATCAACTGAATTCCTCTAAGATACCTAAGATACCAATAAATACAGCTTATAGGTTCCTTTATGCCAGTCTGCAAAATTCTCCCGTTATTTAGGATTTTATTCCCCTGTTAAGCATATTTAGTTTCCTTTTCCAATTTTAAAATTGTTTGGTTTTTTTTTTTTTTTTTTTGGATAAGAGGGAAACAAAATCAGAGTTGAGTAATTTTGGTTTTTTTTCTAAAGAGGCAGTGTAAATATTGGGGGGAAGGCTTGCATTTGAATCCTACCACTACTTCTTACTACTTGTATGATTGCAATATTTTCTTGGTTCTACTGGCTTCACTCATCATCACTTCATGCAAGTCTTTCCAAGCTTTTCTGAAATTAGTCTGCTCATAACTTCTTATAGAAATACATTCCATTCCATTCCATTCCTATACCATAACTTATTCAGCCATTTCCCAAATTGATAGAAATCTACTCAATTTCCAGTAAAAATTAAAGTTATATGCCAGAAATAAAGAAGCTGTTTTAAGATTGGCAACTTGAAAGGAATAAAAAAGTTTGAGACAGGCTCTGGGAATGCAGTAAAGTAAACAAGTGGTGGATAAAGGATTCCCGAGAAACAGTGATAGCCCAAATGTCATTAGAGAACAGGAATTAACAGTTATTTGTGGCTTTTTCCCCCTAGAAATATTTTATCAGTTGAGAGCTAGAGCAGAAAAAATAGAAAGTGAAGATTACCACAGTTTGGAATTGACAAAAACAAGAGTTAGATGGGTTCTAAAAGATTGCAAAAGCATTATTGGTCATGTGGCCATTTATGAGATCTAAACTGGAAAGGGAGCTAAGGGAGACTTGTATATGGGAAGATCAATCAACCAGATGTCTGTAAATAGCAGTAAGGGTGAAGAGCTAACTATGGTAAAATACATTGTCCTTTGCAAGAAACTCACTGTTTTATTTTTGTAGGGAATATCCAAAACAAACAAATTATTGTATTTTTAAAGTATATTGCTTAAGCTAATAAGTTGGATGTATTTGAAAACTATAATCCAAGTAATTATTTACATTTCACCCTGAAAACTTAAAGGGGAAGTCGAGCCATTCTGACCAGAGTAGAGAAAGCTCATCATCAACAAAGAAAGAGAAAATTCCCATACCGCTCTATCAAGCAGATATTCAGCCGGATATGAAAGACCTGAATGAAAGAGTGGAGCTAGAGACAGAGATGGACACAGACTTCGAAGCCGAGCTGGATCTGGGGCCAGAACTTGAGTTTGATCTAGAGCCGGAAACTGAGACTGAGACTGAGATTGAGATTCAGACACGACATGCTATAGGAACAGAAATAGAGATAGAAACAGAGTCAGAAACAGATCGTCACGCTTATGATCAGCCATATGAAGTGTCATACCAAAGACCATACCAGTGGAATAATAGGGATAACCAATGTAGGGAGTACCATGATATCTGGGACCAGAACTGGAAATATTCAAGTAAATCTTAACATTCCACTATAAAGTCTCATGGGAAATTCTCTCCTTCCCAAATAGGAATTGCTTAGTGATAAGAGACCTTGACCTGTTAATAACTCATACCAACACTGATCTTGTAGCTCATTCATGTACATAAATTAAACATGGACCCATGCTAAGGATGGGGATGGGACTCTCAGATAATGTCATTAACATGCAAGAAATACATTGGATCTCTAATCATTTGTCAAGCTACCTATAGTAGATGTTTCCCTTTTTATGGCTCCTTAAGCCCCATCAAAGTTCCTGGAGAGTCTAGCTGACAGTTACTAATAGCTCCTTTTTACCTTCTCTCCCCAACATCAGCCTTTATATATAAACACTGAGGTTCAAATAAAATTCACAGCTTTAGTTATATTCTGCAAAAGGCTTTGTATTCTTCCAGCCTCACCTTCCTTTTATGCACTCTGAGTCTGTAAGAGAATATGAAGGAAAGAATCCAGACATTATGTGTGTGCATGGGAAGGAACTTCTGGCAGGAGAAAGGGAAATCTGGCCACTCTTTTACTCAGACAAGGCTTTTTTTTTTTTTTTTTTTTTTAACAGCAATTATCATAGGAGCAGGAAACAGTGGGGCAGGTAGGTGATGTTTTTCCATCAGTAGAGACTGGTGGAAGAGAAGGTTTACCAGAAGATTTGTAAATATTAATTCATTTTAAAGATTTTTAAATTGTTAGGTCCAAAAAGTCTGGGCTAAATGCTGCCAGTGAAAGGGGTTTTGGAATCTACTTCTGATCCAGACCCAGCATTGCAGACTAGTTAGTGAGTTACATAGTGAGTTACAATCAGAATGGAACTTTCACTAACAATTCCTTTCCAGTTCTATTTCCACCCACATTAGCTGAAGGTTTGTAATAATTTTATTGGGAACATGGTTTCATGATAAATCTCTCTTTGTTGGAATGTTTAACTTCTTAGAAGTTGGGAAAAAATGAATATAATCATTTATGCCCAAACTCAATCAAAATGCTTCCCCTTTTAAAAAATTATTGATGTTGAGCCCAGCAAAAAGGAATTGGTGCATGCAACTCTAGGTTCTAGTCTCAATATTATCACTCAATAAATGAGGCCCAGTTTTCTCTGTACTTTTTTCAGTTTAACAATTTTTGTTAGAACTTAGATATCTCTGATTCCTCAGAGACAACATCCATTAACAAATACTTATTATAAGTTCATCTACTATGTGCACAGTATTGTGCCTAAGGGAGTCACCCCCAAAATGACATGCTCCTTATCCCCTAGCAGCATATAATCTAGTTTGGAAGACAAGCCATATAAGCATAATAATAAAATGACAAAACTAAAATCCAAATCTCATAATAGAAATCTTACCAATATAACTGAGTTTAGAATTTTAGAAATACCAGGTCCTAAAATATAGAATTAATCTGAATAAGAATAATGGGGAAATCTATGAAGAACTGTCCTTGGCATACTTAAAGAGTATGGGCTGCATGCACACTTTACACATACTTGTGATAATTTTTGTACATGTACCTTTGCCTGAATTATTCTTGATTCACAATAATCAACTTATCCAAAGATCTACTGGATTCCATTAGAAATCCACAGCCCTGTCTAAAGTAATCAAAGGAAGAAAGAGAGATGGTGGGTCACCATTTATTTTTTTAAATAATGACAAATGAATACCATAAAACTAAAATAAGGGCTCTGTCAGATGATGATTAGAAGGTCTAAATTTGTTTTAAAATTGTAATAAACCCTGAATTACTAAGCCAATTCAAATACTTATAAGTGATGCTATCTAGGCTGGTTAATCCAACTGGTTGCAGCATGATATTAACAACAGTAAGATTGTAGGTTTAATCCTTAGATAACTTGAAATAATGTTACACACTGCACCCCTGCCTTCAGAATTTTGTATCATTGATCACAGCAGAATGTAAGCTCCTTGTGTGCAAGGACTATCTCACTTTTGTATTTGTATCCCTAGCACCTAGTACAGTGCCTTGTACATAGTAGGTGCTTAATAAATGCTTGTTGATTGATTGATTGACAAAGGGACTGGATAAGAGAGTGTGGATGGATCACCACAAACCCTTCCCCATTAACAAGAAGAAATTGCTCCTCAAAGCACATGTAACTTATTGAAGGCAGTGTCACAGTACCATCATCTTTGTGTAGGAAAAACTAGGTATCAATACTACAGAGCCTGGAAATTTGTGAAGAAGACTGAAGCTTTACTCTTATCCAGCTAATGTTTTTTTTTTTTTAAACAAACACAACTCTATTACAGCCATAGTCAGTTCCCAATCACTGACCCTAATGAACAAGAGCAAGTGCCTACTTCAAAGTGATTAATAATCACAAAAAAGCATAGCATGTTAGAATCAGAAATAATTTTTAAAACATCTAAAACCTGTATTCTGATACATTTTTTCCATCCATAATACATAACATTGTCATTGATCTTTAGCACAATCTTATTGAACCCTGAATTAGTTCAAAAATTGTTTTTGAACCAATGTATGTTGATTCCCTCATTCCTCGTTGGGTAGAAAATTTACCAAGTGATGCCCTCAAACATAAATTTTTAATGACATATAAAAAAAGCATAACCAGAAAAGGCCACTGGCAATAGGCAAAGGTCAATTTAAGAAATGTTTACATAGGCAACACATATTTATACACATCAACACATGCCTTTTCAAAATTCTCATAAAGCTAAATACACACCTACCCAGAGACAATAGAAATGGGATTAAATAAAATATTCTTAAAAAGATATTCAACATGTGAATTCTACCAAACATTTAAAGAACAACTAACTCCAATGCTATATAAACTATTTGAAAAAATAGGGATTGAAGGAGTCCTGCCAAATTCCTTTTATGACACAGACATGGTACTGATACCTAAACTAGGCAGGCTGAAAACAGAGAGAGAAAATTATAGACCAATTTCCCTAATGAATATTGATGCTAAAATCTTAAATAAAATTTTAGCAAAAAGACTACAGAAAATCATCCCCAGGATAATACACTATGGCCAAATGAGATTTATACCAGGAATGAAGGGCTGGTTCAATATTAGGAAAACTATTAGCATAATCGACTATATCAATAACCAAATTAACAAAAACCATATGATCATCTCACTAGATGCAGAAAAAAACATTTGATAAAATCCAACATCCATTCCTACTAAAAACATTTGAGAGTATAGGAATAAATGGACTATATCTTAAAATAATAAAGAGTATATATTTAAAACCGTCAGTAAACATCATATGTAATGGCGATAAACTGGAACCTTTCCCAGTAAGATCAGGAGTGAAACAAGGTGGCCCACTATCACCATTACTATTCAACATTGTACTAGAAACACTAGCCTCGGCAATAAGAGCCAAGAAAGAGATTCAAGGAATTAGAGTAGGTAATGAAGAAATCAAACTATCACTCTTTGCAGATGACATGATAGTATACTTAGAGAACCCCAAAGACTCTGCTAAAAAGTTATTAGAAATAATTCAGAACTTTAGTAAAGTTGCAGGATACAAAATAAATCCACATAAATCCTCAGCATTTTTATACATTACCAACACAATCCAACAGCAAGAGAAATTCCATTCAAAATAAAGGTCGATAGTATAAAATATTTGGGAATATATCAAAGGAAAGTCGGGAATTATATGAGCAAAATTACAAAGCACTTGCCACAAAAATAAAATCAGATTTAAATAATTGGAAAGACATTAAGTGCTCTTGGATAGGCCGAGTGAATATAATCAAGATGACAATATAATCTATTTATTTACTGCTATACCAATCAGACTCCCAAGAAACTATTTTAATGACCTAGAAAAAATAACAAAATTCATATGGAAGAACAAAAGGTCAAGAATTTCAAGGGAAGCAATGAAAAAAAAATCAAATAAAGGTGGCCTAGCTGTACCTGATCTAGAACTATATTATAAAGCAGCAGTCACCAAAACCATTTGGTATTGGCTAAAAATAGATTAGTTGATCAGTGGAATAGATTAGGTTCACAGGACAAGATAGTGAATAAAAATAGCAATCTAGTGTTTGGCAAACCCAAAGATCCCAACTTTTGGGATAACAAGTCATTATTTGACAAAAACTGCTGAGAAAACTGGAAATTAGTATGGCAGAAACTAGGCATGGACCCACACTTAACACCACATACTAAAATAAGATTAAAATGGGTCCATGATTTAGGCATAAAGAACGAGATCATAAATAAATTAGAGGAACATAGGATAGTTTACCTCTCAGACTTGTGGAGGAAAAAGGAATTTGTGACCAAAGGAGAACTAGAGATCATTATTGATCACAAAATAGAAAATTTTGATTACATCAAATTAAAAAGCTTTTGTACAAACAAAACTAATGCAAACAAGAAGGGAAGTAACAAATTGGGAAAATATTTTTACAGTTAAAGGTTCTGATAGAGACTTCATTTCCAAAATATACAGAGAATTGATTCTATAAGAAATCAAGCCATTCTCCAATTGATAAATGGTCAAAGGATATGAACAGACAATTTTCGATGACGAAATTGAAACTATTTCCACTCATATGAAAATGTTCCAAATCACTATTGATCAGAGAAATGCAAATTAAGACAACTCTGAGATACCACTACACACCTGTCAGATTGGCTAAGATGACAGGAACAAATAATGATGAATGTTGAGGGAATGTGGGGAAACTGGGACACTGATGCATTATTAGTGGAGTTGTGAAAGAATCTAACCATTCTGGAGAGCAATCTGGAATTGTGCCCAAAAAGTTATCACACTGTGCATACCTTTTGATCCAGCAGTGCTACTACTGGGCTTATATCCCAAGGAAATACTAAAGAAGGGAAAGGGACATGTATGTGCCAAAATGTTTGTGGCTGCCCTTTTTGTAGTGGCTAGAAACTGGAAAATGAACAGATGCCCATCAATTGGAGAATGGTTGGGCAAATTATGGTATATGAATGTTATGGAATATTATTGTTCTATAAGAAATGACCAACAGGATGAATACAGAGATGCTTGGAGAGACATCAACTGAAGCTGAGTGAAACGAGCAGAACTAGAAGATCATTATACACTTCAACAATGATACTGTATGAGGATGTATTCTGATGGAAGTGGATATCTTCAACATAGAGAAGAGCTAATCCAATTCCAATTGATCAATGATGGACAGAATCAGCTACACCCAGAAAAGGAACACTGGGAAATGAGTGTAAACTGTTAGCATTTTTTGTTTTTCTCCCCAGGTTATTTTTACCTTCCGAATCCAATTCTTCCTTTGCAGCAACAACAATAACAACAACAACAAAATTCAGTTCTGCACATATATATTGTACCTAGGATATACTAAAACATATTTAATATGTATGGGAATGCCTGCCATCTAGGGGAGGGGATGGAGGGAAGGAGGGGAAAAATTTGGAACAGAAGGAAGTACAAGGGATAATGTTGTAAAAAATTACCTATGCAGATGTACTATCAAAAAATGTTATAATTATAAAATTAATTTTAAAAAATCTAAAGAAAAAAAAAAGATATTCAGATGCTTACACAAAGGATTGGCTCACAAGTACCCATGGGCGTACACCCAGCTATATACAAATACATCAAAGAAAAATGCTAACACAAAAAGTATGTATATAGAGATCTATACATGGATAGATACATATAGTAATCAAGGCTGAAGTACAAAAAAATATAGATTAATAAGATTAGTAAAGTATTCATAGGATATAAAATCTATAAAAACTTTAAGCTTCTCTGAATTTTAGCAAAATCCCAGGAGGAAGAGATAGAAGAAACTTCATTTAATATAAGATGCAGCTTGGGGGCAGCTAGGTGGCTCAGTGGATAGAGCACCAGCCTTGAATTCAGAACCCAAGTTCAAATCTGGTCTCAGACACTTAACACTTCCTAGCTGTGTGACCCTGGGCAAGTCACTTAACCCCAGCCTCAGGGGGAAAAAAAAAAAATTTCATTGGGGGCCACATGGTCTATATGTGTCAGACACAGCACCTAACCCCAGGATTCATTCGCTCTAATGGCATTAAACTTTAACTAATTAAACTAATTAATTAAACTAATTAAACTTAAACTAATTAAACATTAAACTAATGGCATTAAACAGGAGCCACTACTCCATAAGGATCCCTGCTGGGCACATGACAATCTGTAAATTGTGTGTTTTACTGAGGGCAGCCAGGTTCACAGTAGATAGAGCACAGCTTGGAATCAGGAAGATTCATCTTCCTGAGTTCAAATCTAACCTCAGACCCTGGGCAAGTCATTTAACTCTGTTTGTCTCAATTCCTCATCTGTAACTCTTCCAAGAAAATTCCAAATGAGGTCACAAAGAATTGGACATAACTGAAACATCCAAGCAATATTTTATTTTATTGTATTTTTACTTTACTAAATATTTTTCAAATGCATTTTAATCTGGTTCCACCATATTTGAGAGAGTTGTGGACCTCATGTTTGACACTTCTGTACAATCTCAGAGCTTCCTTATAGAAGCCCTGAAGAAACATAGAAATGAGTATTCACATACTTTGTTTTGTGAATTCCAACTACAGCACAGAACCTCATAAAAACTGGGAATTGGACTGGGATTCTAAACTTCCATACCAAACTGGAACAGTAAAGTAATTCTTACTAAATGGTTTAATAATCCTACTTAAAGTTCTTAAACAGAAAAATAATGGATGTTATGTGGACTTGAAGAAACTTTTGGCTATGTTTCACATCAAAAGACATTAAAAATCAAGTCATCATGAAACTAGTGTTTACTCTTTTGCCATAGGAGAGGAATGCCCAGAAAAATCTCTAGGGTCTTTCAGGTGTGCTTAGCACATAGTAAGCATCTAATGAATGCTTGTTGACTATATAAATTGCAAGATTATATAATCACAGAAAAGTGGTAGGGACACTTTAGGCAGAACCATCTTTTAAGACAGTAACTTTCAAATGGGGAAACAATCTATAAAAAGTCATAAACAAGTGAGAATTGAGTAGCTCATATCTGAAAATCATGATTAGAGAAAAATGTTAATGAGACATGATATAAATGATCATAAAAGAAAAAATTATGTAAAATTTAAAAGCTTTTGCACCAATAAAATCTCTACATCCAGAAGAAAAGAGAATCCAAGAAAATATTCTCATTATCTCTGACAAAAGTCTTAATAGTTGATAACTATATGGAATCAACACAAATATCTAAGATCAGGACCCATTCTCCACTGGACCAGGGGTCAAAGGCTAGGAATAGTTTTCAAAATTAAAATACAAACTATCCTAAAAAGAAAACGCAAACTATCCAAATGAAATTTATTTTTTTTCTAGCCCTATAAAGTAATTCTCAGAGAATTACATTGTACTTTATTTTATTGTCTCTTAGCCTATGAGCAATTAATGTGTGAAGAGTATTTTTAACTGTGTTCTTATACTTTCTGTGTGTGACTTGACAGACTACCAAGTATTTTATAATATTGTAGTTATTTCAGATGGAATTTATCTCTTCCTGATGTGTTTTCTTGATAGGAAACTACCTTAAGGGTAGCTAGATGGCAGAGTGAATAGAGTACCTAGCCTGAAGTCAGGAAGACATGAGACGGAGGGAGGGAGGAAGGGAGGTAAGAGAGAAAAAGCACAATTTGGAAGCTTCCTATAAGTTTACTATAGGACTCTATTCTTGGGATTTCTTCTTTTAAATTGAATTATTTAATTTCAAAAAATTTCTTTTTAAATATTTTTACTTTAATTTTTCTTTTTATCATCTACCCAAATGGAGAAATGCTTATCAAATAAATACAGGATGAGATCTGTCAGCAATTTAGGCCCAAAAAATCCCCCCCCCCTCTCCCCGCCAAGGCTGGGGTTAAGTGACTTGCCCAGGGTCACACAGCTAGGAAGTGTTAAGTGTCTTGAGATCACATTTGAATTGTGGATACTGTACCAACTAGTGGAACCTGGGTTCAAATCTGGCCTCAAACATTTAACACTTATTAGCTATATGACTCTGGGCAAGTCACTTAACCATAATTGCCTCAGCAAATATATATATAAATTTCCCCCCCAACTCCAGTTCTCTCTGCTAAGCTCTCCGAGGGCCGACTCCAGCCCCGAATAAATTAGTGAAATAAAGTTTTCACACCTGTGGTAAGCTAAGTGAGTTAGCTACAAGTCAGACTGCCCTTGTCTATCAGTGCCAAGACCAGATTATTGGTATCTGAGATAGAAATATATGGAGAAAAATATTTAGAGATCTCTTTGCTAGCATACATAAATCCCACAAAGATCAAAGCAAGAACAAAAATCCCATAAAGACCAACTATTCATAGCACTTTTTGTGGTAGCAAAAACAGGCAAATGGAAACAAAGATCAGCATTGACTGGGAAATGACTAAACAAATCATGATATACAAATGTAATAAAATAAACCTTCTTAATGATTAATATAAATTCAAAGAAGCATAGTAAAACATGAAGCAATGATTGTGGAGAATATGGTCTGTTGGAAATAATTCAAAAATCCTTTCCACAAAATAGTTCCATTGCATTGGGGATTTTACAGAGAACTTAAGTTTTGCAAAGTCAATCTGCAAGGAGAAGTTGGGGACAGTTTTTTATTCCTTCTTGTGTGGAATTGTACACACAGGTCCTCATAAAGATTAGCTTCCTTTGAAGCCAGTTCACTAGTAGTAGAAATATAATATATATAAGGAAGAATGTGAAATTCCTAAAAGAGATTTGATTGATTGGATCTAAGTTTTCCATCATGCTCTATATCCAGCCTTTATTGGCTAGCTATTCAAGTAGAAGATCAGGAATATATTGGGCAAATATATGTAGTGAGAATAGGAGAAAGACATATATATTCATTGCTTTTCTGGGTGAGCAGAAGGTAACATTTTTTATCGAAGTTTTTTATTTTCAAAACACATGCAAGGATAATTTTTCATCATTGACCCTTGCAAAATCTTGTATTCCAATTTCCCTCCCCCCATCCCCTCTCCTAGATGGCAAGTAATCCAATGTATGTTAAACATGGTAAAAAATACATTTAAATATATTTAACAAGATGGGATGTCTCAGATTTGACTCTAAGGGCATCTATCTGGCCTTACCCAGAGGCATATGTATTTATATTATCTTGCTGCACAAGAAGAATCTGACTAAAAAGGAAAAAATGAGATAGAAAATTCAAACAACAAAAGTGAAAATGCTATGTTGTGACCTACACTCAGTTCCCACAGTCCTCTCTCTAGATGTAAATAATTCTCATCACATTATTGGAACTGGCATCAATCATCTTATTGTTGATGAGAACCATGTCAATCGGAATTGATCATCGTATAATCTTGCCAATGCCATGTACAATGAAATCCTGGTTCTGCTCATTTCACTTAGCATCACTTCATGTAAGTCTCTCCAAACCTCTCTGAAATCATCTGCTGGTTGTTTCTTATAGAGCAATAATGTTCCATAGCATTCATATACCAGTAATAACATTCTTAAAGGGAGTTTTAGGTATGGCTTCTGAAACATAAGGAAATTGATCACCAGCCTATGAGAGTTCTAGTAAAATTGTATCATATCTTGCATCAGAGTCTTTTCAGCCCCATCCAAGCCTAAAACCCACATGAATATTAGGGGGCTATTAGACAGCAGTGACCTGTGTGGCTATCATTAACAAAGGATCACAATGAATCTGTCAAGATACCCTTGTTTCATGAGGAGCTTTGGAAGGCAGACCCCTCTCTTGCATGGAAGGGCTCTTGGGAGTCAATATTTGTAAGGGATGTTTATGGAGAGCTCTATGCCATTAATTCTGAGTAAGGCCAAATAGATGCCCTTGGAATCAAATATGAGACATCCCATCTAGTTAGCTGCTTAGAAGCAGTGAACAGAGCACTGTTCTTGGAGTCAGGTAGAACCAAGTTCAAATCCAGCTTGGGTAAACTGCTGTTTGCTTCAGTTTCCTCCACTTTAAAATAGAGATAATAGCATCTGCTTCACAGGATTATGAAGCTCAAGTGAGTTAACTATAAAAAAAAAAGCTGGCTTTTTTTTATTCAGAGTAGGTATTATATAAAATGCTTAATTCCTTACCTTTAACAAAAACAATGCTGGGTCTTAGAAAGGTGAAAGTATTTCCTTCCTTGTAAAAGAGATGACAAGGCTAGTATACTTTACTATCTCCCCTTACAATAGCTCTAAGGGGCCAAATAAAAGGCAGGTGGCACTTAGATTCTTACAGTGTATTAAGATAGAACTGAACAAAGTTACATCAGTTAAGACCATTTCGGACCTCATTAGTGACATGAACTAAATAATCTAGGCTCCCTTGAGTGATATGGAATCATCTGCCTATAGTGGGTTTTTTTTCCCCCTCTTTATGTGTCCAAGACTAGTGAGGAATAGTTAACTATCACCTGGGAAGAAGTCCAGTATAGGATATAATGCCTTAAGTTTTGCAAAATGTTTTACAAATATTTCATTTGATACTCATAAGAATACTGAGAGATAGGTGTTATTTTCCCCATTTTATAGATGAGGAAACTGAGGCAATAGTTAAGTGACTTTCCCAAAATCACATAGCTAATATCTGAAGCTATATTTGAACTCAGGTCTTCCTGACTTCAAATCAGTACTACATCCTCTGTGCTACCCCATCAGCCTTCTCTAGGACCACCTCAATCCCTCTCTTATATGGCTCATCTGATAGCAGATATCTGAAAGACAACCCATATCCTGAAAACATTAATGTCCACCATTACACTGATGAAATACTATTGATAAGGCCAGACAAGGCCACAGTGGTGATATGAGGGACAAGGAAATGAGAAACCAAGGCTAAAAATATGTAGAGACCAGCCCACTTAGCCATGAATTTAGAAATAGTGATAGGTGGTTGAATTGTGGTAAATGATTGTAATAGAATAATATTGTGCTATAAAAAGACAAGGTTTCATGAAAAGCTGGGAAATCTTCTATGAACTCATATAAAGTTAAGTGAGAAGAACCAGAAGAACATTATACACACTAACAGCAATATTATAAGGATGATCAACTATGAAAGTCATACTCTTGAGCAAGACAATGATTCAAGAAAATTCTAAAGGATCCATGATGAAAAATGCTCTAGAGAGAGAATTGAATCTGAAATGCAGATTGAAGCATACTTTTTTTAGTTTCCTTTAAAAATGTTTTAAAAATTTAAGTTTTTTTAATGAAAAGAAATATAGATGATTCCAGATACAGTACATAACAAGCTATTAACACTTGCTTCCCTGTGGTTGAGAGATTTATTGAACATTTTGATTTGTGGAAAAACCACATTTCCCTCCTAGAGGGAATGTCCTCCATTTACTAAGTAACCTACAAGTCTTTCACTTTCAAGTAAATCCTACAAGAGGCTACCCCAGCCTTGGAAGACCTATAACAGGCCCTGGAACAGTTTCTGGAATAGCTTCTCTCCTCAGGCTAGTATGCCCATATTTTCAGAGATCTCTTTAAAAAGGTCCCCTTTGGTAAGCGCTAAGAATGGGCAGGCCAAACCACTATTGGGCTTCTAGAGCCTGAAGCTCCCTGAAATATCAATATCATTTGTTCTCCCATTATTGAAAAGCAATTGTTCACCTAATACCAGTCTCGAAATGCTAATCAATAGATGTTTATCCTATGTAATATACTATCTCAGAGTTGCTCTTTTTAATAAATTGAATAATATAAAAGGATCCCTCTCACAAAATTAATAGCACACAAAAGGCTGCTAGTCAAATGGATATAGAACATTAAATATTCTGGTCACCCAATATCCTCAATTGTCAAGCACCCCTCACAAACAGGTCAGCAGGTAAGGCCTCCATTCCCAACCATGATATTTTTTTCTCCTTTAACTAACCTATGCCTATGAGGAACTGGCTTCTGAAAGATACCATTTTAATTTAATTTCATCCCCCAGAAAAAGCAGCATCCCTCCTTTTACCCACAACATTGGGCTGACTTCCAGCCTGTCTACCACAATTGCCATCCAGTAGCAACCCCTGTAGAGAAAGAAGGAGGAGCAGCATATCTTGTTTCTGACCCTGTTTATTCTTGTCTGACCCTCACTGCTATTTTCCAGGGAAGTAACCCTTAGGAAGATGCAGCCTGGTAGTTATTTCTATAGCTGCCTCCCTTTCTTCCCCACCCCCCAGCAGTGACACTTATTGAAGACCTGAGAAATTTCTGTGTGCCAAAGTCCATCATTCAACATCATCAAATGATTCGACATCAGAAATTGATAAGATTGTACTAATGGAAATTATATTAAAGAAGATGCATTACCATTGGCCTTATTTTCACACCTTTAGGATTACTGAACCTTTAAATATGATTTGCAACTGAAAACTATAATAGGTATTGTTCCCCATTTTTAGAATCTGAGTTCCTTGAAAGGTAGGCCTGTATTTTTTCCTTGTATCCCCATTATTCAGTAAGTGTTTTTTCTACATAGTAAGTGCTAAGTAATTATCTTTTCATCTACCCACTCCAAAAGAGGCATTTGCTATTAGGCTTAAATGGCCACCAAACTAATAAAAAAGGGACCCCAAAGGAATAGGGTCATTCCCTTCTTCTGAGTCTGTATCTTGAGTGTTCCTGTCACCAAAAAAAAAGTGGAGTAACTATTTGGTGCAGTGGCTAGAGCATCTGAAGTCAGGAGGAACTTAGTTCAAATCTGACCTCAAAAACTTACTTCTTGGTTGTTTGACCCTAGGAAAATCAGTTAACCCCAATTGCCTCAGCAAAAAAACAAAAAACAAACAAAAAAAAAAACCGTAAATGTGCTCCATAAAAGTTTTTTGTGTTGGGATTCTCTTTTTATTTATTCATTCTTCCAGGCTACTTCTTGACTGCAGACTAGAAAGCAGGATCAAGTTTAGCACACTTCTATAGGAAGGTCTAGAATAGTCTTGTCACTGCTTTCTTAGGATCTTGAGTATAATGTTATTCTAGGATCTCAAGGACAGCCTAAGTTTTTAGTACTCTCAACATCTGATATAGGCCAAAGACTGATTGCTATCCCCTAGTCTGAGCTCTACAATTCCCTGACCTGGGTTTGAATCTGAATAAGAGGTCTGCAGCCTTATTCCTTTTGGGATTTCTATAGACTGTTTTTGGAATCTATCAGCAACTTGGAAAGCTTTTCAGATTCAGAACAGCGGACTTCATTTTAGTCTGAAATTCCTTCTTTGATTCTTCCTACTGGGCTAGAAACTGGAACTAAAACCTATTTCTGATCTTAAACACTACTACTGTTTGCTTCTCAATTTTCTCCTCTTTCAGCATTTCCTGCATGTAGGGTCTAGGACCACTATTTACCTTAGAACATTGGGTGCAGGTCCTCTCCTCAGTCTACCCTAAATTTGTTACCCAAAACCGAACAGTAGTCAACAAAGCTTCCTCTTGCTCTGGTGTACAGCCTCTCCTTTGCACTAGACTGCTTCTGATCAGATTTGTCCAATTAACTAACTCTCTATTTCTCTATGTTAACTTGAGCTGAAGAAGTGACTATGACTTTTTCTTAGATTTCCCCACCAGAATTAGGTCTGGTGTGTTTTCTAGATCAATTAAAAGG
The DNA here is from genome assembly GCF_048593235.1 of Sminthopsis crassicaudata. Taxonomy (NCBI): domain Eukaryota; kingdom Metazoa; phylum Chordata; class Mammalia; order Dasyuromorphia; family Dasyuridae; genus Sminthopsis; species Sminthopsis crassicaudata. The sequence goes on from NC_133620.1 coordinate 286,946,033, forward strand.
ATGCTTAGAGGGGGAAAAGGGAAGACAGGTATACTTTCTGTATTTCTTCCTATCACTTCAACTAAAGATGTTTGTAATAGAGGTTTTTCTCAATTTCTCAGTGGTAGAGTAGGGCAAAGAGGAGGTGGGAGGGAAAAAGGTGAATATATATTTGAAAATAAAATATGATGTATCTAGGTTATATTGTAACACATGTAAAATGTATGGGATTACCTGCCATGGGGGGGAGGGAGTGGAGGGAGGGAGGGGATAATTTGGAAAAATGAATTAAAAAATTAAAAAAAAAAAAGAAAAGAAAAGAAAATATGATTTAACTTTTAAAAAGCAACATGGATAGAAGTATTATTATCCTCATACTATGACTAAGGAAGCCCAAGAAGTTAAGTGGTTTGCTACAAATCAACCAGTTGAGAAGAGCGATCTGGAACCAAAATTTGAACCAAGGTCTCTTGGGTCCAAAATCAAGAGATTCCAAATCTTTGTTATAGGGAAGCAAAATGTTTTAGTGCATAGAGGACTATATGACTATGTACAAGTCACATATCCTGGAACTGAAACTCAGTTTCCTCAACTATAAAGTGAGAAGAATACTCATAGTACTTAAGCACAATGGTTGTTATAAAGCTCAAATGAGAGGAACATATATAAAAGTACTTTGCAAATTTTAACTTATAATCTAAATGTTACTTAGCATTAAACCACAGACACTCCCCTTCCCCTTTTCTCCTCCACCTAATGTTTTGTTTTGTTTTGTTTTTCCCCAGCTTCATGATGTCCAAAATGAAGGACTAACCCTGACAGATATGTCATCCACCAATTGGATTTATCTTCCCTAGGAAATTTTTTAAATTCCTAGGGAATTTCCCTAGGAAATCTCCAACACAACCACACCTCCCCTTCTCACCTAATATTCTCCCAAATTGTCCCCTCCCAACTTTGTGTAAGCTTTTAATCTTCCCCTTTCTGAGCCAGGTATGGATCTCTCAGAGTGGCTGTAAACTAGCCAAGACCTGGGCACCTATAGCAGTCAGTCAGTTAATAAGCATTTATAAAGGTCCACTATGTATCAGGCACTGTGCTAATTACTGGAGATACAATGCAAAGCAAAGAACACACCCTGTTTTCAAGAAGCTTATAGTCCAATAGAGAGAGTAACCAACTGCAAACACTCCTTACAAATAGGATATAAAACAGGCTAACCTGGAGATAATTTCAGAGGAAGGCACTAGCATTTGGGGGTCGAGGAAGGTCTCTGGCAGAAAGTGGGACTTTAGCTGAGACTTGAGGGATGCCAGAGAAATTAAGAAGTGGGGGAAGAGATAGAATATTCTTGGCAGGTGAGACAAGTAAAAAAATATAGATAGGAATGAATAACTATAAGGAGACCAATGTCACTGGACTCTACGGAATGGGATAAAGCAGGGGTTCTCAAACTTGGCCTTGGGGCCAGATGCTGCCTGCTGAGGACGTTGATGCAGCCCGCCAGATTATGGCAAATGGGCTGAGGAGCAGAAACAGAGTGTGAGGTTTTGTTTTTACTATAGTCCGGCCCTCCAACAGTCTGAGGGACAGTGAAGTGGGCCCTATTTAAAAAGTTTGAGGACCACTGGAATAAAGCATAAGAAAAGTAAGAAGGGGCAGATTATAAAGAATTTTAAAAGCCAGAGGATTTTATATTCTGGAGGTAATAAGTTGTCACTAAAAATCCTTGCTTAAGGAATGACAGGATTGTTACTATATTTTAGAAAAATCCCCTTGGCAGCTGAATGGGGAAAAAAAATGATTTTCATCCAATCACCTAGGAGACCCTAGGTGAAACCAGTTAGAAGCCTGTTACAATAGGCCTGGTAAGAGGTGATGAGATTCTGAACTAGGATTGTAGTTGTGTGAGTGGAAAGAAGGGAAATATGTGGAAGATGTTGTAAAGGTGGAATTGGCAAGATTTAGCAATAGAATCAAAGATAACACCAAAACTATAAGCCTAGGTAATTTGGATAAAGATGGTTTCCTTAGGGGCAGCTAGGTGGCGCAGTAGATACAGCACCAGCCCTGAAGTCAGGAGACTTAACACTTCCTAGTTGTGTGACCCTGGGCAAGTCATTTAACCCCAAATGCCTCAGCAAATAAATAAAGTTAAAATTAAAAAAAAAAAAAAAAAAAAAAAAAAGATGTCCTTGCCAGGGAAATTTGGAAATGCAGAGGATTTGAAGATATATCTTATGAATTCTATTTTGGACGGTTTGAATTTAAGATGCCTGCAAGCATCTGTCCAGAGACAGAGATTAATGACAACAGTTAAGGAGAGAGCCTAGGGTTGATATATAGAGATCTGGGAATCATCTGCAGGGATAATAATTGAACTCATGGGAGCTTATGAGATCATCAGTTGAGATAGTAAAGAGAGAGAAGAAAGGAAAAGCCAGTCTTAAGCCTTGGGATTCGCCCATGTTTAACTATCATGACATGGGTGAGTATTCACCAACGGAAGCTGAGAAGGAGCTGTTGAAAAGATAGAAGGAAAAGTCATATCACAAAAACCAGAAACAAGGAATATGATTGACTCCAAGAGGGCCAAGAGGGAAACTCTTTCCCAAGGGAGACAGCATCAGAAACTTTTTTTGGTCCTCCACCTTTATTCTGAAAGTCTGGTGTTTTTTCACTTGGGAAGGGCAGTTTCTGTGCCTCTGGTCCAATCCTGAGAGAAATTGTGTGGGACAAAATTTAACACACCAAAATGAATAAGGTATACATTGATTCAGTAGTTCCACCAAAAACAAAACAAGCAAACCAAAAAAACTCTATGGGCTCATCAGAGACTGCACATGTCTATGTGGTCCTGGACCTGGTGAAAGACCTGATACATATGACAAAAGCCCCCAGCAGAGAACCTGCCTGAATGGTGATCCCCTCAGCCAAAAGTGCACGCTAGTCCTAATTGCCACTTTTGCAAAGGAAAAGGTGTTTAAGCATAAAACTCATAATAGCATCACAAGAACTGTTGGTGATAGTGGCTTAAGGTTGCCAGGATCATTACATAGATGCCAAAAAGAATACCCGGTAGTAAAAGGACACCAAGCTCAGGCAATGACCTACAGAGGATGCCGGGAACCAGGAAACAGGCCAGTACACTGGCAGAATTTCCCAGCAGATAAGCCAAGTGGTGAACAAAACTACAGGGTAGACAAGAGTAGCTCTGCATGGCAGGAAGTACCTTATTGCTCAGGGGGCTCATGGCTCCCTATAACTCTAGCAGGCAGGCCTCGCTGGCTGAGCACAGCTATAATGGGCTCTTTCTACTAACTCTGGCCTTCCTGACTTCCTCTCTTAGAGCCTTCTGAAGTGGTGACTCCTCTTCCTTAGAAGTGGCTGCTGCCCTGCACTTCACTCCCAGGGTAATCCTGGATCAGGTAATGCTGATGACAGCAAGATCCTGGAAATCTGCTAATGTAGCAACAAGGCCAGGTGGCACCTAGAAAATAGATGAGCACAATGAAGACTTAAGGGGTGATACCAGGAGGGGAATGTACTTTCATCCAAGAAGGATGCCAAGGGGATATTGTGGAACTAGCAGAGGAGATGGACTGACATTCCAGATGGCACATACACAGCAAGGCTCTAGTACTCTGACCTGGATTTAAAAAAAAAAAAAAGTACAGTAAGCTGGGGGCAGGCAGGACATGAAGGGGAGGAAAGTGATTTGGGAGATATAGAAACCCAGGGCCAATATGAAGGCTAATTCCAGGAAGGCCATAATTTGGATTTCTCTTTCATCAGTCCCCACTAGTCCAGTTCATCCTTTGACAAATAATCCCATATGCTACAGCTTGTTGACCTACATTATCAAGGGCTACCAGCTCTTGGACAGGTAGAAAAGGAGATTCCACACTTCAGGCAGTTTCTTCAATAGAACTCACAACTCTATCCAAAATCTACTGAAAGCAGCCAAGGATCCCATGGGAAAGAAGGTCACCAGAATATGTGTGAATATTGTTTAGCCTTTAGGAGCTGCCATTTTAGCTGAACTGCAGCTCCTGAGGCTTTCAGGATCATCTGGGTTAACACTGGGGCCATCCAGCTCTGTGGCACTGGCCTCCAAGTGAAAACTCTTTTTTAAGGATGACATAGCATGTTGATAGGCAACAGGGAAGATTACAAAAAGCAGGGATGAAAGTAAAGATAATTTGCAATTAATCATGGTTGGAGAGAGGACAGGAATATCATAGTAAAAGCACACTAGTGGAAGTTTCTGACATAAAGCACTAAAAAAGTCTTTCTAAAAAAGAGCCACACCCAAACCCCTAGAATCATGAAGGGTGGTCACCTTCTGGGCATACAATCTGTCAGTAGAAGTGAGCTAAGTTCTGAATGCCTCTGAATGCTAACTAGAAGATTAAGTATTTGATCCTAGAGGTAATAGGGAATCATTGGCATTTACTGAGGGGGGATCAGACAACATGGTCAGTCCTGGACTCTGGAAGATTTGGAATCTTAGGATCACTTTTGATAGATGAATGAATCCATGAATTGGTGTGGGGAGAAAACTGAGGCAGGGGGAACAAAGAACATGTTATTATAATATTGTAAGCATGAGATAAATGAGGCTCTGTATCAGGATGGCAAGTATGTCAGAGTATAGAAGAGCAAATATAAGACACTTCTGCTTTTTTTTTTTTTTTTTTTTTTTTTTGCTGAGGCTGGGATTAAGTGACTTGCCCAGGGTCACACAGCCAGGAAGTGTTAAGTGCCAGATTTGAACTCTGGTCCTCCTGAATTCAAGGCTAGTGCTCTATCCACTGCATCACTAGCTGCCCCTTCTTCTGCTTTCTTAATAAAGATACTAGAGTGGTTTGCCATTTCCTTCTCCAGCTCATTTTACAGATGAGAAAATGAAGCAAACAGGCTTAAGTGATTTATCCAAAGTCATACAGCTAGTTAGAGTCTGAGGCTAGATTTGAACTTTCTCATTCCAGACCTGGTATTCTATCCATTGTGTCATCTAGCTGGACACAGTGTTGCTATATAATAGGAAATTATTTCCTATTTTATCTAATCAATTATAAATCTTTCCCTATATGCCTGAATTTTATGGTCTTGATCACTTGGTTAAATAGGGAAGTAAATATAGAGTCCATGGGGAAAATAGGCTCAAATGTATATTGAGCACATGTAGCAAAACATACAGCTCCTGGAAGTTTTTTGTTTTTTTTTTTTGCCAGAATTTTCAAGATTTCTCCTTGTAGAAACATTATCCTTTCTTCTGTGTTCTTTGTAAATCTTATAATCTGCTGTTATCACAACCATTCTCTATCTTTGGCTCCTGATACAGACATTGTTGTCAGTTAGCCATTATGGGGACACTGCTAGAACACTAAAAAAAAAAAAAAAAAAAAAAAAAAGCCAAATCCCCCAGATTCTTTGAAGTTCATCAGGCTCCTCTGGCCAAGATGAAAGAGAAGGCCAAGTCTGGATGAAATTTTTGCTATTCCCTATCAACTGATTATTCCTCAGGGTGTTAGCTGAAACATTCCCCGTTCTTCACTGTCTGGTACTGATCAGCAGCTTTTACAGAGATGCCAAAGAATCATTTCCTATCTTGTTTCCCAACATAAATACTCTCTGTCTCCCAGATTACCCTTTGGAGTAACCCTTTGATCAGGATTAGGGACCAAATGACCAAATGATTGGGAATAAAAGCCTCAACTCCTCCCTTTAAATGATGGACAGATATGCATTGTTTTTAAGATTGAAGATCTATCTCATTATAATATCCTTCTCCCCTCACCTCACTTTCCTTTTACAATTGAGGGCACCACAATTCCAATCACAAAGATTTATAACCCTGATATTGTCTTTAACTCCCTACTCATCCTCACTTGCTTTCCTGATCACACTCCCTTAGCTAGGAAGATGCATTCTAAGCTATAACTGAAGGCTTGACTTCCTTGCTACCACTGGTCTCAAAAACCATTGTAAATACTGAATAGTGAACAAATTAATCGAAACTAATAGCAAAAAGAAATCAAGGGAAATGATATAGGTAGCAGATAAAATATCAGATAATAACCGAGTAAATAAGCTCTCCACAGGACCAAGATAGCTCAGCTCAACACAGAGAGACAAAAAGAGAAAGAGACCCAATTTCTCAAACCAAGGAGAAATTCCCTGAAATCTCTAGTGAAATAAGGTGGAAAAAAGGTAATATTTGTAGAATATGTCAATTTCTTCCCAAAGTCTTTCTCTCCCTTCAGCTACCTTTCTGTTAAGAAGCCCAAAGAAATCTTCTCTCATGAGTTCTTGCCAATACCACTTTTTTATCAATGGGGAGAGTCTTATTCAAACATCCAGGCTTGGATCCTGAGTTACACATTGTTTTATACTAAGGAGTCAACAAAGAGAACTGTGCCCTTTACAAACACACCATGCTAGGATAAATAAACACTTTTGGATACATGAGTAATCTTCACCTACTTTGTTTTTCGCCAAACTGGCCTACTTTAAGTTACCCATCTACAGTAACATTCCATTTCCAGCTCTTTGCTGTTCATAGTCTGACCTCCATTCCTAAAATACATTCCCTAATCAACTCCACCCCTTAAAATCCCTTGTTATTGTTGCTGTGAACCCCTGAACCACAGTGTCAAAGATACTGGAATAGTTTGCCATTTTCTTTGCTGATAGTTTAAGGCAAACAGGTTAAATGACTTGCCCAGTTAAAAAGTTAATATCTGAGGCCAGACTAGAACTACCTCTATATGAGGTCTTTCCTGATCTCATCAAATGAAGTTCATTTCCTCAGGCCCTCCCACATTACTTTGTGTTTATATATATTTTGTATTTATTTATCTGTGTACATGTCATCCTCCCAACCTCTATCTACTACCCCCTCACACAACTCTGAGATCAAAGAGTTCATCTTTGTGTATACAGTGCTTGGTACCTAGGAAGGGCTTATTAAATGTTTGTTGATACATGATTGATTGACAGTGACTCAGAGGTGGGTACAATTCCTTTGGGGTTTAGTGGTTACACCCGTTTATTCATCAGCTACTTGGGCTGTACCAATATCTCCTCCCTCCTCTCCTCCCTTTGGGAGAGGACCTAACTGCCTCACTGAACTTATTAAGGTCATATAAGACTTGCTGCCAAGTCTGAAAAATAATTCTCCATCTTTACCTTCTTAACTTTTCCATATCCTTCTATACAATGGACCATAACACAATCTTCCTTGAAAGAATCGCAGATTGAGAACTGGACCGACCTTAGAGATCGCTGAGTCCAAATACCCTTTTCTCCTTTTCCACTTCATTTAACAGATAAAGCAGCTTAAGTCCAGTAAGCGGTCCAAAATCACTTCTTAGGGTATGAACTCAGGCCCGGTGGTATTAAGTTCAGCCCTCCACCTTTAGCATTCATTGCGTGACAGTCAGTGCCTCCTTAGTATCCTGTGGAAAAATACCAGTGACAAGTGGCACTGAGATATGACCTCTATCAAGCTCAGCTCCCCAAGCTCAGCACATTTCCACCTGGACCATACTGCTGCCTCCTTAACGTCCATCCTGCTGCTTCCTAAGTGGCAGAATTCTGCCTGCTGCTACCTCACCTTTCCCAGCTCTATATTAAATCATCTTCTGTTAACCTCAGGAGTTTTCTTATGGTGAAGAAGTTCTAATGCAAATTTCAAAAACAACACAGATCCTGTCTTGTTTATGAAGCTAAACTTTAAAGTCTGAAAAAAGTCTCAGTACATACATTATCCCTAAGTCTATGTGGTAAGAACCAATGAGGAAACTGTCAGCTCGGAGAGATTACATAGCATACCCATGGTTACACAGCCATTAAAGCAAATCCTGTTTTCTATTATAAATTGGGATACATAATCCCACAAAAAGTTTATCCCCCTTGCCCCTAACATACTTTTTTATAATAATAGTTATCAATCCCCTCCTGTCTATGCTTCTGACTCTTGGGCTGGAACACCTTGCCTGTTTTAGTTTCACTTTAGGTACCTAGGGCCTCCCCACCGTGGTATATCCATCTTTCCCTGTATCCTGCACCCTTAGAAATAGGCTGCCTCGTAGGTTCCCATTTCCTGTTGGTGAGTTTTCCTGGGGCCTCCATTTTGGGGACAAGTCCGAGGCAGCCACCCATTATTCCCTTACCTGCTAGGTTTTGACCTTGCCCCTAAGAGTACCTTTCTCCCCATCCCCACACATGGGACCTGAAGTCTGGGAGACCTGAGTTCAGATACTTTTTCAGACCTTTACCAAGTGACCCTGGGCATCAGTTAACCTCAATTTCTACAGCTAGAAAATGAGGATAATAATAGCACTGACTTCCCAGGAATGTGGTGAGGATCACATGAGATAACATTTGTAGATATATATAATAATATGTAGATAATGTTGACATTGGCATGTAGTAACTCTTAATTGCCTTGTCTTGACCAAACCTACATAGCATGTTGGATATTAATATATGTAAACACATGCCCCATTCTTATTTGTACCTTGTTAATTCTGGGGTCTTTATTGGGCTACTCCTTATAGCCTTCCAACATTTATTCATTCATATAATAAATATATATTAAGCAATTACTTAAAGAAGAGTACTTTTCTAGGTACTCAAGAAATGACCAAGCCCTGCCTTCATGCTGATTACAATCCTATAAGGAAATGTGACGTATTACAAATACATGATAAGTGAAAGAAAAGTGCTGAAGAGGGAAAGAGGACAGGGGGAGAAGGGATGGGGTTCAGGTCCTGTCACCTTACCTGTTATACAAGGTATCCCAAAGGGCTGTTTACATTGCACTAAGATTTCTGGGAAACACGCTGATCCACTTTAGGAAGCATTTTAATATTCATGGTTTGTATGTACTTCATATATACCGTTCATTTCAACTCAAAGAACCATATACACTTGGTCAATTGACAAACTTTTATTAAGCACCTACTACGTTCAAACCACCGTGCTAATTGAGGGGAACACAACAATACAAAAGGGAAGCAGTCCTGCCCTCAGGGAGCTTACACCCTGTGGAGGGACACCATATGGGTGATAAGAAACAGAGCAGTGTATTTAAGCCTCGGCAGTGGGGGGAGCCAAAGGGCAGCGGATTCTCATAGTTTTCCAGAAACATTGGTAATACTGATTTTATTGTTCTCTGAGCAGAAGAAGCTGCTGTTTGTGGGTTTTGGGGGGGTTTGAAATTCAGCCGAAACTTATAGGAAGTCTGGGAGGAGTGGGAGCAGAGGAGGGGCAGACATTTCTGCTAATAGCATTTTCTTAGCTAAGGCGCTGTAGAACGTAGGACCGATTGGACTCGGACTCCTGTATGATCTGGTACTCGTGGGTGCTAGCCACGTCTTCTGGCTACTTTGGGACTTAGCTAGCCTGTGGTGGGGCAGAGTGAGTGGGCCTGATTTATTTGTTCTGGTTCTGTCTTTTCCTCAGTTCTCTAGCTGGACAGTTTGAGGTCAGAAGCTATGTAATGACCCCCGTCACAAGTCGCAGAGCTGGGACCCGGACCCGGTATTCCTGAGCATCTGTCTGACACACTTTCCAGAGATTCCGGGTGGAAATGACAACAGTTATGTAATAGTTATGTGCCAGGCACTGTCCTCGGTACTTTACACTCACCATGCCGTTTATTCCTCACATCGCTCCTGGGAGACGCTGTGACGCATTGAAGGGTTTACAGAGCATTTCCTCACAAATGATCCCGAGTTAGAGGGCACAGATAGGTTACACTCCTATTTTACAGATGGAGAAGCCTGGCCTCGAAAACCAAGGAAGTTGAATGTCTGTAAAGTTTTATTGTATATAAGAAGTACGTTTGCATTGATTCAGTGAGGGCCGTAAGGGGACTTCTCGATCCAGCTCTTCCCTCTAAGCCAGCGGTCCTCAAACTTTTTAAATGGGCCCAGTTCACTGTCCCTCAGACTGTGGGAGGCCGGACTGTAGTAAACACAAAAGCTCACACAGTCTTCGCCCCTCAGCCCACGGGCTATAACCGGCGGCCCCGGGCCGCAGTCTGAGAGCCCCTGCTCTAGCACAAACTAATAAAGCCTCTGATCCTGGCAGCCACAGCCCTTGAGCCAGTTCTCCAAAATGACACATCGCGAGTCCTCGCTATTTGTATTAGGGGAGGAGATTTCTTAGCTAATGAGATTATGGGCAGGATACCTCCCGGCGTTCCCCCACGCAGACCCACACACCAGAAGGCTCGGCCTTCTCCCAAACCTTATTTTATCCCTCTTGAGTCTGAAGGAGAAAACCTGCTTCCCAGAATTGTTTCGAGGGTCAAATCAGATAATGGACCCGCGGCAGCATTGCACAAAAGGGAGGTGCAGTAGCACTGTCAGCTCAGCTGTTTTCGTAGTCTCACTCGTCACGTCTACCCCACATCTTGCCATCTGGGCCCCGGGCGAAATGGCGAAATAGGCGCGGCGTTGGCTGCCGCTCTCTCATCCCATCTCCCCTCAAAGGAAGACTGCCAGCGAAGGCCTCGCGGTTGGAACCTTAACTAGTTAACAGAGAATGCGTGGGTCAGCGCCACTCCAAGTCCCACCAAGAGTCACCGAGTCACCCAGGTGTGGCCAGTATTTTGCCGGATAGTTTTCGTTTTGCTTTTGCTTACGCGAATCCCATGTGTGCTAAATTACTGCCATCATTCTGAATCTTCTAGAACGGGGGATAGAAAGGAATAGATTGGGTTGCCACATCACACTGGGTCAAGCTCCGAGGCGCTCTCTCTCCATCTTTTTTTTCCTATTCCCTTAAATTAGTGAAGGAAGTACTCCCCTTTACTTTTTCAAAATGCACAGACGTCTGTTATTTCATTTTATCCTCACCACAGCCCTTCAAGGTAGGAAGGGCAGAGATTATTTCCGGGTCAAGTTGTGGAAACTGAGGCACGGCCACTTTTGGCAAGAAAAGCGCCTCGAGGCCTGAGTCAGCATTATGTTGGTTCCCCATTCCTACATTCCGGTAGAATCCAAGAAGCTTGCTCCTTCGTCCTGGGTAGGAGGATTGGGAGCCGCCAGGATACTAGTAAAGGCCCCCAGTCTCCCAGCCCTCCAGTTTCAGTCCCTGGTTCGCACTCTCTTCCCCACCCTTTTCCTCCCCCTCCCCCGTATATAAGGAGCAGGTGGTAGGGTCCGCGCCCAGTGCGCAGGCGCGAGACGCGGAGGCGGGGCGTGCGCAGCATCGATTTCGGGCTACGGCGGGAGCAGGAGTAGCCGCCAGTCGCCCGTGGAGTGCGCAGGCGCTTGGCGGTTACCGGTCTCGCCATGGAGCGGAAAGGTGAGCGGCGGAGCGGCCTCCGGCGGCCGGGGCCACGCGGGTTGCGGGGTGGGGGGAGGGCAACGGCCGCCTCGCCGGCCCAGGGTGGGGCGAGGGCAGGTCGGAGACCCCGAGCTTTCATCGGACCCCCGAAGGCCTTGTCTCGGGGCTCCACCTTTCTCCAGCTTCTTGAGCTGGTGGCACCCCTCATGCTCCTTAGCCTCCCAATTCGCACCGCGGGGTATGGTCCGTTCTCTCTCCTCAGCCTCACCCCGGGTCCCGGGATTGGCCCGGCTCCCAGCCCTCCCCGGTCCTTTACTCTGCATCTCATACTTACCGCCCCGGCCTAAGACCCTTTCGCCATCTGGGGCCCGCTCGTGTTCCCCTTGGGTCTGTGCCTGGTTTTGGGGGGGCCGCGGCCGCCCACCACCGCCCCTGCACCCCTAATGCCCGTGCGATGTCCTCACCTGGCCGCCCTTGCCCACCCGTGTCCGCGCTCCACGTCACCTAGGTCCCACCCTTCCACCACGCTCCCCTTTCACGAACTCCTCTCTTCTGCAGTGCTTGCGCTCCAGGCCCGAAAGAAACGGACCAAGGCCAAGAAGGACAAAGCCCAGAGGAAGTGAGTTCTGTAAACTCTGCCTTTCCCTGCCCCCTCCCCACACCCCGCTTTTCTCCCTCTCCCCAGCGACCTTCCATGCTATGCGCCTGGAGTTAGGCAGTAAGCTGCAGCACATGGCCTAGCCTCGGCAGCCAGCGAGGGACGCTCTACCTCGTCTAACCCTCCCCCCCCCCCCCATCCCTCGCTCCTTTCCTGTTCTACCCGAATTTGTGTCTTAAGGACCCTCGGTTTACACATCTGGACAGTTGGACGAAGGGGATCGTGAGACCCGGGTTAGGGCAGGCTGGCTGTGTCTTCTGTTGTGGGCCGTTAGGAAGGAGGGTCTCTTCCCTAACTTTGACCTCCTACCGGGGAACTGGTAGATCATTAGTCATTCATTTGTAAGTCACCCAAATCTGCTAACCGGTGTGTGTCCGGCTGCTTCCCCGTGCGCCTCTCTGGGCTAGCTAGTCTTCTCCATCATTTTGCGCAGTGCCTGGTCAGAGTAGGCGGCCCGGTAAGATATTTTTAGGGCGAGGATTCCTCCCTTTGCAGGCAGGAGGATTAGATCCATCTCTTTCGGAAGGATTTACTGAGTTGTTGAACACACCTTGGTGTACCTATCTTGAAAGCTTCTTGAGGGCAGGCTCTGTCATCTTTGGCTTTTTTGGGCTCCTCCTCTTACCCTTTTTGTGATATTTTCTTGCAATATCTTGTAGAAGAACTTCAATATTTGTTTGAATTTTTAAAAACACCCTCAAACACAAACAAGACCAAGTCACTTTTTATAGAAGAACATGAAATATGAAATTTATTAATGGGAAATTTGTGATACTGTTTCATATTATAACACCCCCCCCCCCACTGGAATGGTTAATCCTGGTTTAAACATGTTTTGGGAAACGTACAGTTTTGATGATTGTAAAATAATAGAATTGCTTTCTCATACAGTGTCTGGAGAAGAGGCTAATTCTTAATAAATTGTCTTGTACTAACATTTTAATGAGACGGTCCATAAAAATCAAATTTTAAATTTGTATTGAGAAAATTAGCTCTTTACTGTAGATATAAATTCTAAATGTTAATTGTAGTCCTTGTTATTATCTACATTTATCTTCATTTCCATTTACTTGCATTTTTTTTGTTCTTTGCATCAGTCAGTGGTTTGGGGTTTGAGGATTTTAGTTTTGTTTGGTAGACTTTGCTTTTTAGATGATGTAGTGAGAGCCCATTAGAAAACTTGTTAAATTGCCTTTTTTTAATAAGACCAGAATGATGCCTTTTTGGGATGTAAGTAATAGCTTTCAGTTTTTCATTTGGTGTAGTTGGGTTTTAATAATAAAATAATCATAACCTCTTTGTTTTGCTTTCAAAACCCAACTTGGTATTTTCATGTTCCTGTGTGAAGTACTTTAACTTATTAACACATTGTTTATATAGAATGTGTATACACACTCCCCCCTCCCCCCTGCCCGAAATTGGGGTTAAGTGACTTGCCTAGGGTCACACAGCTAGGAAGCATTAAGTATCTTTAAGTCAAGTTTGAACTCTGGTCCTCCTGACTTCAGGGCTGGTGCTTTATTCACTGCGCCACCTAGCTGCCTCTACACACATTTAAACTTGATTCACATATGAACTCTCAAACATTTTTTAACCAAATTGACCAAGTGAGGATTGCTTTGACACTGCTGCCACACAGTATGAGTAGGCAAGTTACTTAATCCTTCCATATTTCAGTTTTGCCAAATCTGAGGGTAGTTGATAAGAAACTTCATATCTGTTCCCCAGTTATGAGGTAAAGAAAATGTTACCTATAAATTAATTATCAGCCATTTATTAAATGCTTTACTATTTGCTAACACTCAAGACTGGAGATGGGAAAGAAAAACAACCAGCCTCTGCCATCATGGAGCTTATATTATTTTTGGAAGTTAGAAGCCATATAATTCCCCTTTTTACCCAGACTTTGTATAGTAGAGTTTCAGTATTTGTTTGAATTCCATTTATTTTTTACTTACTGCTTAAATTCAAGCCCAAGTAATTCTGTATTTGAACTTCTGTCAGTTGGTTTGTGGTCCTGAATTACATTCTGGTTTTATTATTAAGAAGAATGAAATATAATTTAATATATATGCCACATCCTGATATATATTACACTGTAAATTCCTCTAAGTCAGATATCCTGACTTTATCCTTGTAGCTTTTCCAAGCCTAGCATAGTGCCCTACACATAAAGAGTATGCAGTAGACAGTTGAATTGAATCTCTGGAGGAAAAAAGTGGTATAGTTAATCCAGTAATCATTATGGTACTTAAGTTTATAAAAGATATGTGCAATCACTTTCTTATTAATTTAATTTAGATTCAGAAAGCTAAACATTTTTAATTTGTAATTTCTCTATTTGCTAGATACTTCTATCAATTAACTTTGCATTTTTATTTCCTCAATTTTTCTGAGTAGTGATATATTATATTTGGTTCTGCATTCCTGGCTCCTTCCAGCTCTATTGAACATGCTACATGTATACAAGGATATGGTGGGATCAGAGAGGAAAAAATAGTGGATTAGTGGAAATCTTAACAATTTGAAGCCATACTTTTCTGTTATTACTAATTCCCTATGGTATTTTAAAAATTCTTTAAAGGAAGCCTTTTGGCAATTAATTTTGTAAAAGTAAGTACAAAAATGACTTAATCAGTATGATGCAATGGAAAGATCACTGAATTTGAAATAAGGAGACCCTGCTCCTAATTCCATCTGTGCTACATTATTCTTGTGCCTTTAGATAAGTTACTTCACTTTTGGGACTTATAAGTATTTTTTAGTCTGAATAAGAGGAACACATGTATTTCTTTTTTAAAATACATGTTTTACTTGTTTGAAAATGAGTACAACTAATTAGGAAATCTTCAGACTAAATTCTAGTTGGTCTGAAAAATAAACTAGATTGAGAACATCCCTTTCAAAAAGAGAAAAATACATATACTTTGAAGTAAAATTGAGAATAGGCTATATTTGGAGAGAAGGTGTGGTTTGTAATTGGACACATGTGGGTAATGGAACTATATTGTTAGCTGGATAATGTGGTTTTTAGAAAGCTACATTTGGAAGATGACCTGAGTTTGAAATCTTCAGATATTTTTAACCACTTTTTATGCTAGTTTTCTCATTTGTTAAGTGGGGAAAAATGTCTTCCAACCCACGGATTGTGTGTGTGATTTATAGAAATCTATTTAAATATTAACTACTATATTACCACTTCTACTGTTAGTTGTTGGACTATTACGACATTATATAGAAGTTGCTGGTGAGCATCCTGAAACTTATTTTTCCATGTTAGGGATGCCTTGGGATGGATCCTTGGGAAACAGTGGTCCTATCATAATAGTCTCTACTTTTAAGGAGCTCATATTTTACTACACAGAGACCACATAATTACAAATAAATAGGTACAATATAAATTTTTAAAATATTTGGTGATATGCTGAGGCAGTAATACTGAATGTTGAGCCTCAGGTGGAATTAGGGGTTCTATGTGGGGAAAAAAGATGAGAGAGAGCAATTCAGGCATGCAGGATATCCTATTTAAAGAAACCAGTTAGAGATAGAATGTTACATGCAGAGAAGAAACTATCAGGCCATTTTGGCTAGAGCATAGTATGCTTTGGAAGGGGAAAGTAAAATAATAATGTGTAATAAGTTTTAAAGATAGACTAGAGCCAGATTGTAATGGACTTGATAGGCCAGACAGAGGCTTTGGAAATTTATCTTAAAGGCAGTGGGGAGGCACTTAAATTTTAGAACCTGAGAATTCTGACATCATCAATTTCCAGATTTATATATCCAGCTCCTGTTTCCCCCTTTCGTTTCACTTTTGTGCCATCATTTGCCTTTTAGATATTTCCAACTGGATGTTCCAGAGCCGTCTTGTATTTGGCATGTCCATAATTGAACTCTTAGATCTTGTCTTCCAGACTTAGTTATTTCTGTCAAATGTACCATCATTCTAACATTCAGAATCATAGCTTTAACGTTATCCTGAATGGCTGTCATCTTAGATTCCATATCCAATGAGTTGCCATATCTTGCTGGTTCTACCTTCATCACATTTTTTGTTCCCAACCTCTTGACTTGAGTTATACAGTTGTGATCTCACTTCAGATTTTCCTCACTTTTGACCCAGATTATTGTAAAGTTTTTTAAAATGCTCTTTTCTTTAGATTGCTATAGATCCTATAGATTGCTTCCAAATGAATTTCCTTAAGTATAGCTCTGATCATGCCTCTTATTCTGATAGCTACTACCTCTTGCCCCTAGTTACAGGCTCCTATTTAAGCTGTTAAAGCCCTTCACTGCTTCTTTTCAGATTCACTGTATACCAGACACCACTCTTCCTTCCAGCATTCTGTGATTCAACCATACTTGTCTTTCTCTTTGTTCTTCACATATGATGCCCTGTCTCCTTTCTCTTTGTCCTTCCACTTCCTGTTCACATGCCTGAAATATATATACTCCTTCCATTCTACTGCAGAATGTCTCATATTAAGATTTGACTCAAGCACTATCTTTTGCATGAAGCTGTCAATAAGAAATCAGTAATGATTCTTTCCTCTGGAACTGCTAATACCTCTTCCCAAACTGCCCTGTATTTTACTGCTTTGCATATGTATTTATTCACTTTATATTTAGGATTTGGGGGAAAGTTAGTTTTTTCTTTGAGACATGAAGTTGAAAATGTCTAGTTTTCAGAAAGAAGAGAGCTAAATTTTTGATTTAGAAGTAATAGTTGAATCGTGTACTTAGAAATGATAGTTGAATCTATGGGAGATGATGAGATCACCAAAAGAGGATAGATTGAGTCCTTGGAATATATATATATATACCAGGTAGGAGATTATTGATAAACCTGCAAAGAAAGCCAAAAAAAAATAAGTAGGAAGAAAACTGTTAAAGTAGTGTCCTGAAAAATCAAGGGAAGAATGAGTATGTAAAAAGCAAGTTGGTCACCAGAGTCAAGAAATATAGGAACTAAGAAAAGGTTATTGAAAGTGGCAATTAGGAAATCATTGACAATTTTGGAGAAAATATTTTCCATTGAGTATTGAAGCTGGAAGCTAAATTTAAAGTGTTTGAGAATTAGAAGTGAAAAAGTGGAGTCACCTAAATTCTTATTTTAGTACCTCATTGTGTAATGGTGGTGACCCTTATATTGTTAGTAGGTGGACCCTGATTGTTATACAGGTATAACAATAGGTAGTAATGTCTCTAAGAACCAAATTAGCACAATTTGGAGAGATTCATCCTTGAGTGACAGTTTTTGGCTACTGAATTTAACGAAATCTTATCTTTGGAAATGTAGAGGTTGTGATAGGTGTTGGTAGAGGGGAACCCACAATGAAGGCTCCATAAAGTTTCAATAAGCAATGACCAAATCCAGGCCCTTTTCTTTATTCAGATTAGCAGCAGGATAGACTTAGAAAAGAGCCAATTTAGATGTGACATTTTATATTTTCATGCTATAATAAATATTCATCCTTTCAAATTATTTTCTTACAACCTAATTTCAAAATGGAGCTTGACAGTAATTAAATTTTAAGTTGATCCTAAAATCAGTTTGACCACTAATTCACTTTATAGTTTATATTTGACCCTAAAGTTTTTTTTTTTTTAAAGTTGATATAAAACTTCATCTCTGATCCTTATGTTTTTCTATGATTGGATTAGGAAGAATGGTAGATTTAGTTTATCTGAATTAAAGAAATGCTGTTTTTTCTAGAAAGCCTCCCAGGTCATATAAAATTGGGAAAAGTTTTAGCGTCAGTTTTTAATTTTTATATAATTGTATGCGATAATTGTATTTAATAAAGATCTTCATTCACACATTACCTAAACAGTTGGCAGCCAAGTTATGGTTTGGAAGAGAAAATTAATTCTGAGGAGATTGAGAGAATAAGGTCTGAAGAAAAGAAGGCTTTAAGAGCCAGTTTGGCATTTATTTTTTACAGATTTTTTTGAAATGGGGGATTTCTTTAGGAGGAGCAGAAAGTTCTAGCATCCTAGGAAATAATAGCAAAGATTTTATATATACACACTTAAGGAGAACTTTGAAAAAATTATTTTTAGAGGATAAGCAGTTAAGTGCCTGCCAGTATTAGCAACACAGAAAATAATTGCTTCCATATTTTGCTATTCACTTAAGTATAGCCTAATTACTTGTTATATTGGGCTTTGGAATTGTATAGGTAGGAAATAGTTTATTCTCTCATGTGCATGAAACATAGTTTAATAAAGGCTTTTTGTCTGTCATTTACTATGCGGAGGCTAGAGGCTTCCTTTTTTAAAGTCATCTTTATTTAAATAAAGAAATTACTTAAACCCATTAACATATGCTTAAGAATTTAGTAAATAGACATGTTTAATAATTCTTTCATACCAAATATCAAAAAAATACATAACATGTAATTAACTACAGTGAACAAACTTGTCATATATTATCTGCTTTGAGGATCAGTCATAGTAAACTTAAAAAAAAAAAAAATCAGACTTTTTCCAATAACCCAGGATACTCATAGGCATGTCCAGCTATTCAATCTGTAGGGGGAGGTTACTTTTAGATTCTTTTTAGTCTTTCATACAATCAGACACAAACTAGATATAGTAAAATCTTAGATTGCCCAGGGCATTATTTAGTACCTCTTACTGTAGTCCCCATGTAACTCAATTAACTGCAGTAGATATGATTTTATGTTCAGATATATCTTACTAACCATATATTGGGCTAATTGATTTACCAGAGATTATTAGTATCCGGTGTCTTGGAGTCCCCATTTTCTTAAACTGGCCTACAACTCCATATGGGGCCTTATAACTGAAAGTGGAGGGGGTTATACAAATATTATCAGTAAATTTTTTGTAAATCTATTTTATATACCTCTGTACATGGGTTCCATAAAAATTTCTTAGGCAAAAAGGGATCGGAAGTGGAAAAAGTTTTAAGTTTTAGAACTTGCAGTTTCTATTTGGAAACTATTATTAGCCCTACTAATCTCCACTAGATGTAGCTTATCTATCTATATCTAAATGTAGATAGATAAATATAAGGTTTGAGGAATGCAAAGAAAAAAAGCAGTCCCTCCCCTCAAGATGTTTATATTTTACTAGAAGAGTAAAAAATTTACATTTGTAAGTATAAATTGGCACTTAGCACAGGGTCCGTTTACATAGGTGCTTTATAAATGTTTATTAATTGATAATTAAGGAAAGCAGCAGGCGGTGTGATCCAGGGAGAGAAGTGAATTGTTGAAAGTTAAATGGAAGCCTTGGAGAGGAAGAAAAGGATTCTGAAAAGTGGATATTAGAAACAAATGCATTCTAGACATAGTGGGGTGAAGGGATATCTACACATTAGTTGTTGTGCTTGGAGAACATCTGGTAACAGATCATTTTAATATTCCTCAAAAACTATAACTGTACAATGTTTTCCAATATAATGTTTTGGTACTGAAGTGTAGAAGGAGAGTAATATACAATAGAACTATCCAGGTAGTTCAGTGCCAGATTATGGAGAGTATGAAATGTCAGCCAAAGGAGGTTATATTTGTTAAGAGATGACCTAAGGTTAAGGATTTGGCAAAATATGTGCAGTGGATAAAAAAGAGGTCACAGGATTCAAGGGGGGAGGACAGTGCTTGCTTACAGTGGAGAAGAAAAGAAAGATGGGAGGAAATAAGCAGTTATTATAATTATTGTGATTACTATGTGCCAGACAGAGTACTCCTGGTAGATAAGTGCTATCTAGTTAACAGAGGCCATCAGTTAAGTGATTTGCCTGGGTCATAACTGAGTTGGGTTTTAGATTTCTATGGAACTCAGGTTTCCTGTTTCCGGGCCCAATCCTCTATCTTCTGATAAAGACTGAAAAAAGGGAGGAGGAGTGAAGGTCACTAAGAAGGAAGAAGAGATTTAGGGAAGAGTGGCAATGGGAGGGCTAGAGTGGCAGCAAACTCCCCAGGTAGTTGTGAGGGTAAAATGTGATAATTTTTATCAAATGCCTTGCAAACCTTAAAATGCTTTTTAAATGCTATTATTATTTCCTTCATCAGAGTTTATAATCATGGAGGTACCACAGTTTGGGGTAATGGTGAGGTCTAAGTCTCTGGTGACCAAAAGAGGCAAAGTAGAGGTGTGGAGGTTATAGGGAGTTGAAATTGATTAAGTGAAGACATGAGTGAAAATGGTGAGCTAGGTACTACGTTAGGAGTAAGTTAGAAGTCTGAAGTTAATAGCAGACCAAAGAGTTCATAGAGTAATGTAAGTGAAAATGGAGTACAAAGGTGATAAGAAGCAGTGACTTAAAAGATTATATAACATGAAACTGTAGGTGTTAAATAAATTTGCTTTTATTTTAAAGTATATAATAAATTCAACATATCACTTTAAAAACTGGGCCTGCTTGTGATTCTTTCTAGATGTGGAGGAATTTTGTTTTACAAAGCAGCCTTTCATGTTTCTGGGAGCTGTTGTTTCTAAGTCTCTGCAAACTGTTTTCCTCCATCTCATTTGGGACTTTCTTATGGTTCCTGGAGTAAGGAGGTTAGCAGGAAGTACGGTTTATAAGTTCTCCTGTCTGGTCTTAATATTGTAAGAATAATATTAAGTAACTTAATGCTAATTTTTAGGTTGAGGGTATAATATTTCCATGTTTTCCATCCCCCAAATACACTTATATTTGACATTTTATTGTCTTACTGGATTCACAATTCTCATTTTATTCACATGTTCTTAATGTGTCAAATCCCACATTTGTCATAGATGGTAAACAGTAATTATTATTATTATTATTATTATTATTATCTTACAACACAAGTAGGCACTTATTGAATATTTTTGATTTGTGGCGTAGTTTTTCTTTCTTGCTTTAATGTAAGGCCTTGTAGTAAAACTCTCTTTTGCATCTCTCTCTCTCTCTCTCTCTCTCTCTCTCTCTCTCTCTCTCTCTCTCTCTCTCTCTCTCTCTCTCTCTCTCTCTCTCTCTCTCTCTTCTTTTTTTTTTTTTTTTTTTTTTTTTTTTTTTTTTTGCTGAGGCGATTGGAATTAAGTGACTTGCCCAGGGTCACACAGCTAAGAAATGTTAAGTGTCTGAGACCAGATTTGAACTAAGGTCCTCCTGACTTCAAGGCTGGTGCTCTATCCACTAAATCACTTAGCTGCTCTAAGTAAAACTATTTTTAAAAGTTATTTTCTAATATGTTCTTTAACTGGGATGGAGAATGTGGTCCCTTTAAAAGAAGTTTTTTTTGTTTGTTTGTTTGTTTTTTAATCAGAGTTTGTATTTAATCCTATCTAGTTGTTCATTCAACAAAGCTATTGAGCGTCTTTTATGAAAGTATAAGGAAATGTTACTGGATACTTTGAATGATACAAAGATGGAATAAAACACAGTATCTAGATTCTTATTAGCAAAAGTCCATTATGTAAAATTCTGGCTTGATTGATATTTAGCTGTTTCTGCCCTTGGAACAAAAAATTATAAATTCAACGAGTGCTCAGTTTCCATGGGTTTTTGGAAGGGCAACTTAAAAGATTTTCTAGGGTAGAAGGTGGAAGGAGGAATATTTTCCTTCACTTAGGCACTTAAATGTTTTTGCCTGCTATGGGTCAGCCGCTTTACCTGCCTTCAGAGAACTAACATATGCAAACAACTATATACAAATAAGTTTATATGTAGGAGATATACACATATATTAAAATTAAAGATAGTCAATAAAGAAGCAGCACTAGAATTGAGGACTTGGGGATGAAAAACTTAGTAGAAAGTAGAAAGGAGCGTTTTAGTTAGGATTTGAAGGAATCTAAGAAAGTCAGGAGGCAAGGTGGAGGTAAGGAAGAGCATCTCAGGCATGAGTAGATGAGTGGGAGTAGGAATGGTGGTTTATGAAGGGCTTTGAACATCAAAGTAAGAATTTTATATTTGATTCTGGAGGTAATAGGGAAGCTACTGGAATTTTAGTAGAAGGATGAAGTGGTTGAATCTGTACTTTAGCAGGAAGCAGCAGATAAAATTCATATTCCTTTGATTATAAAGAAAATATGAACTTCCGTTTTCATGTCGGTGAAAGTAAAGGGACTAAAAGGAAGTGGAAGGCATGGTAGTACAGCGGAAGAAATATCTCTTGGAGCCAGGAGAAACTGAATTCTAGCCTTAAGTAAATTATTTACCTTTTTGCACCATGTCTTCCTCATTTGTAAAATGAATAGGTTGTAACTGTGTCTAATTATGCCTTCTAGAAGGTGATAGACTTCTAACTAAGCATTGGAGTCAGTTGTCCCTCTCAATTAACTCTAAAACCCTGAGCAAAGTGAGTAGATTATTTGTGGCTGTAGAGAGAGAAGCTGCTGACTCATGACGAAAACACCTGCAGGAGTTTTTGAAGCCAACATGGCCATGCAGCCATTTACAAGATCTTTGAGAGGGTCTTTATCCCAAATTAAGAAATTCTCCTTAAACAGAGGAGAAAACTAGGCTTAGTTAGATGTCATCATTGCTAACACTATAATACTGATATCAGTTAAGATTTAGTGGGGAAAGGTGCCTATTTCTAGGTATCCTTGTTTTGGTATATATTCTGATGTGAAATATGTATCATTTGTTTGAATTTGGTTATATATTAGGAGTTAGTGTTAGTGCTTAGCTTCTAGAATAATTACTTTTCTTTCTTTTCTTCAATTTATCCTACCTGTGGAAACCCTAACTTTTGGGGGGTCCTGAGATCTGAACCCATATATTACTTGTGGCAATCCTGATTATAGATACAAAGGAATAGTTTCTTTACAACTGGCAGGTAAACCTGAACATTAAAAATGAAGGTAAATTTTACAGATATGTATAAAACATCAAGAATAAGAGATTTCATTAGGCTGTTTCTGTATTAAAACTTGAACTTAACACAAATCAGCATGAACTCTCTTTTGGCTTTGAAGTATTAAAGAAAATATTTAAATATCATTAACATGGAGTAGCTTTGAAAAGGACAATTCCTTATATTTAAAAGGTCAGTTTTTGAATTGTTTCCTAAATATCTATACTGCATATTCTCTTTTGGAAAGAACATCCAAAGAAGTTATTCATACACATTCTCCCACGTTTGTGATCCTTTTTTTTTTCCCTCTTACTTTTAAATGTTAGTCATAGTTAATATCAGAAAACATCAGTCCAGCACATAACTGAAAAT
Source organism: Sminthopsis crassicaudata (assembly GCF_048593235.1). Lineage (NCBI taxonomy): Eukaryota > Metazoa > Chordata > Mammalia > Dasyuromorphia > Dasyuridae > Sminthopsis > Sminthopsis crassicaudata. The sequence goes on from NC_133620.1 coordinate 286,969,148, forward strand.
ACTTTTCTCATCAGAGCAGATAGTTTAAATAAAAGGAATTATAAACAACACTTGACTATCACTGTGGAAAATGTGTAAAGAGTGAATTAATATTAATTTCTTGATGCTCATTTGGCAGTCTTTTTTTTTTTTTTTTTTTTTTTTTTTTTTTTGATCTATCTTTTGAGCTATTGGAGTTGAGATTGATTGGTACTGATCTGTAGTAACTTCCACTAAGCAGTATTACACTGCTTGTTGGGAGACAAGACATTAAAATAATTGCCTGGGGCTGCAGCAAACCTTTGATATTTAGATATTTAGATTTGATATATTGATATTTAGACCTAAGTCACCAATTCTAAAACTTGAAAGGAAAAGAAATTTTTAAATGTTTTGATAACTACATTCCTTCTCACATAGATTGATATACATAACTGATAATTTCATAAATGTATACTTATCCTAATTACTTGTTTAAAGACTATTTTCATTCTAGCCTACAGTTATGGTGAAACTATTCCCAGATGTTATGCCAGGTTCTTACACAGCACTGCATACAATAAGTTTGATAGTTTTTCCTCCTCCTTCCCTGTGTTAGAGTGAAATGGTGTTAGGAGACATTATACAAGTAAATATATAGGTATGTTATGAGCCATTTACATCTAAATGCGTTCTATTCAAATGACCAAATGGAGTTAAGTTTGAGAACTGTCAGGACCATTAATTCTATCAAATCCAGAATTTTTTTTTTTTTTTTTTTTAAATTTTTATTCTCTTATTCTAGGAATGACTGCTTTGGCTGCTCTATTTCCAGCTGCCTTTTATAATTTTGAACTAGGTGTCCATAGATAACTTAAACTCAATGTGTCCAAAAGCTGAATTCATTTTCCTTCCTCTACCCAAGCCCTTCCTTTCCCCTCATTTTCTTAATACTGTAAAGGGTAATCCCCTCCCTCCTAGTCACCTATGCTACTAATTAAGATACTTTTTATGACTCCTCTTCAACCTCCTATATCCAATCTATTTCCCAGGCCTGGCAATCTTTAGAAACATCTTTATAAGCTCCCTTTCCTTCTTTTGATAGTGCCACCACCCTTGAGCAGACCCTCATCACTTTACCCTCATCACTTTAACGCCTGCACTGTTTTTTGTTTTTGTTTTTAAGTAAAGCTTTTTATTTTCAAAACATATGCATGGATAATTTTTCAATATTAATCTTTGCAAAACTTTGTGTTCTAGTTTTTCCCCCATCCCCTCCTCTAGATAGCAACTAATCCAATATATGTTAAATATGATAAAAATATTTGTTAAATCCAATATATGAATATTTATTTATTTTGTCAGGTTTGTTTATTGACATTTTGTTTTGTTTTATTTTGTTTTTTAATAAAGCTTTTTATTTACAAAACATATGTATGGGTAATTTTTCAACATTGATCCTTGCAAAACCTTGTGTTCCAAAATTTCCCCTCCTTTAGATGCAGGTAATTCAATATGTATTAAATTACGCATATATGTTTATACAATTATCATGTTGCACAAGAAAAATCAAATCAAAAAGGAAAAAAATGAGAAAGAAAATAAAATGCAAACAAACTTCAACAAAAAGAATGAAAATGATATGATCCATATTAGTCCTCTTAGCCCTCTCTCTGGGTGTAGATGGCTCTCTTCATCACAAGATCATTGGAACTGGTCTGAATCACCTCATTGTTGAAAAGAGCCATATCCATTCTCCAATTGATAGGTATCCATTCAGTTTCTGGTTTCTTGCCACTATAAAAAGGGTTGCCACAAACATTTTTGTACATGTGCTAGACTCTTTCCCTCTTTTAAGATCTCTTTGGAATATAAGTCCAGTGGAAACATGGATGGATTGAAGGGTATGCAGTTTGTTAGCCCTTTGGGGTTATCAATTTGGTTCTAAATTGCTCTTCAGAACGGTTGGATCAGTTCACAACTCCACCAACAATTTATTAGTGTCCTAGTTTTCCCACATCCCCTCCATCATTCGTCATTTTTTCCTGTCATATCTGAGAGGTGTATAGTGGTATCTCAGAGTTGTCTTAATTTGCATTTCTGATCAATAGTGATTTAAAGCATCTTTTTATGTGATTGGAAATGATTTTAATTTCTTTATCTGAAAATTGTTCTTATCTTTTGATCATTTATCAGTTGGCTTGAAATCTTAGAGTCTCTATATTTTTTAGAAATGAGGCCTAGAAGAAATCTTGTTTACATTAGTTTTGTTTGTACAAAAACAACGCTTGCACTCTTGCAATAGCCATAAACCTCTCTTTACTGTAGCCCATTCTCTACTCATATGTCAAATATGAGTAATTTCCAAGTATAGGTCTGATCATATCATCCTTCCTACTCGGTGTACTCCAGTGACTCCCTATCACCTTTAGATTCAAATATAAACGTTTGTGATATTCAAAGTCTAGTCTTCTCATATCTGACCTTTTCCCATGAGTTCTGAAATCCAGTGTTCTTTGCATAAGACATTTCATCTTCAAATTCCATGCATTTTCTCTGGCAATATTCCTCTCCTAATTTTAACATAACATTCTAGCTTCCTTGATTGCTTTCAAGTCCTAGCTAAAATCCTACCTCCTACAAGGAAATCTTTTCCATTCTTAGTTTTAGAGCCTTCCTTGTTGGATTATTTACAATTTAGATTGAATCTATATTGTGTGTGTATATAATTGTTTGTGTATTATCTCCCCCATTTGACTTTGAGCTCTTTGAAATTGGGGGCTGTCTTTTACTTTCATATTCTCAGTGCTTGGCATAGGGTTGACTACATTGTTATTGTTTCAGTTGGGTCTGATAATTCATGAACCCATTTGAGATTTTCTTGGCAAAAATACTGGAGTGGTTTGCCTTTTCCTTTTCCAGCTCATTTTTACAGATGAGGAAACTGAGGTAAACAGAGTTAAGTGACTTGCTTAGGGTCACACAGGTAACAAGTATTTGAGACCAGATTTATACTTGGGAAGAGGAGTCTTTCTGGCTCCAGGTCATAGTACTCTTCTACTGTTCTGCTTAGCTGCCCTTTATGTGTTGGCCCCATAGTAAGGACTTAATAAATGTTTATTGACTGGCTGACTGTCAGATTGAGTAGAACTTTGAAATCCCAAAATTCTTTCATAAGTACCTAAACAGGGAGCAAGCCTTAGAGTAATGGGCCAGGCTTTCACCTTTAGCCATAAGAGGGCCTATGGCCCTCTGGTATCATTTTCTGGTGATTTCTGGTATCATTCAGAAAATGAAGCAGGAGCTGTGGGACTTACTGTCTCCTGCTAAACACCCTGGGAGAGAATAACATAGCCCAGAATTGATGATGCATGGGAAGAAGACTCCTTGCAAATCAGTGGAGGTAAGTGTGTGCCCTCTATCCTTCCACCCTATCCTCTCTTCCTTGAGCCTACTGATTAGTTTAGCCAGCCCAGTACCCTAATATGGGAGGGGAACTACTTGTTTAGCTTTAGCAATATTAACATATATATCATTTTTAAGTACTTTACATAACTCTCACTTGATCATCCTCAGAGTTTCCTTATAAGGTAGTTGCTATTTACCTCATTTTGAAGAAGAGGAAACTGAGGCTGAGAGAGATTAAGTGACTTGCCCAGGATTATACAGCTAGTATCTAGTATTGAGGATCTGAGGGAGGATTTGAACTTGGTTCTTGCTGACTTCCAAATTAAGTATTGTCTGCTTACTACATCTAGCTGCCAAAAAGATTACATTACATTGCATTACAATCTTTTAAGGTATCTTGATATTAGTTTTGAATGGCTTTAATTAATAGGTGTTTTCATCTGTAAATAGTTAAGATTTAATATGTATAAGTGGACAACATTTGCATCTTTTTTGAAGGTAACAACTGGGAGGGCCATCTTATCTTGTAGTAGGAGCAATCTTGCACCATAGTTTTTTTTTTTTTTTTTTTTAAACAAAACTCTTTGTTAAATTTAACTGCTAATGTGTGGCTTAGAATGGTGAGTGGTCATCATTTAATAAAAAGTTGGACAGATCTCTAGGGGCAAAGCAAAAGTTTATTGTAAGTTCTTATAAGAAGCAGGCGTCCCTCCAGTTGAGCAAGCAATCAAAATGAGGAGGCACCTTTTGGAACAGGTTTTACAATTTACAAAGTCCCTAATACAAACACACCCCTCCCACCACTGACCATCATCCTCTTTGGCTGAGGATCTTACATTTTAAACGAGGTAACTCATTTGAACTTGGCCAATAAGTACATAGTTGCCGATATTTGATTGAAATAGGGAGAAAATAATGTCATGGGAGGATAGCAGGAAGGGGAGTTAATGCTCAAGGACCTTCAGGCCTACTCCAACTCTGAAGTAGATGAAGCCTTATTTGGTTTTCACAACTGTCTTGAGAGATCTCACCTCATCTCGTTCACTGATAAAATTGAATAAGCAAACGTTATAACAAGGGGGGAATCTTAAAAATTTTCCTTAGTATTTAAAATGAAGTAGAACCAAATCATTAATGGAAAATTTTTAAAAATCTGAAAAAAGTTTGCTTTGGAGCTATTATACCTGAAGCTATTATATGTTTAGTTTTAATTCTACTGTGAGTGTGTTGCATATTTCCCGAAACATAATTTGTTTTTTATGGCATTCTTAATATATTTTTTTAAAGCTATAATTTACATAGTCCCATTTCCAGTTAAGGTAATTTTTTTTTTAACTATTTTTCAATTTTGTTTTTTACAGGTAAGAATAATACAATAAAAATATGTATTTTTTATTTTTTCCTTGTGATTTTTTTTTTTTAAGGGTAAAGTCAGCTTTGGAATGCTAGATCAAAAATATGTAAGGAATTTTACATTTTTGTATTGTATAGCATTAAATTACTTTACAAAATTGTCATACAAAAGGTTGAAACTGGAGCTATAAGTCCTGTTGGCAGGATTTTGGTGAAACAAACCTAATTTCCACTGAATTTCGCTTGAAATGAATAGTTTTTAAAGCAGAAGTGCAGTTGTCCTGAAAGTTTTAGAGATTTTCACAAGACTCATGTCAGTTAAGCCAAAAGCAGTGGGCTCCATCACCAGCAGGGCAATTGGAAAAACAGCCAGGAACATATGTGGCTTGATGATTGTTGGATTTCCAGACATCCAGCCTGCAAGTGTTGATTGACAAATTTGACACTTTTTTTTTTTTTTTTTTTAATTTGATCACACAAATCTTGCATCATTCTTCTGTTACTTCATGCATCAGGATGACCCATGGGCCAGAGCCATGGTAGGGAGGAGTGGGTTGCTCAGGTACAATCTGATTACTTATTCTTTTCTAATATGACAGGCAGGAAAGTACTTTCTTTTCAACACAGGGCCAGAATTTTCAGCGTGCAAGATTCAGATATAGAAGGTTTAGAAAAGTGACAGGGTTTAAGGTAGCAGTACTAAGAATGAAGTATATCTTAAAGCAGAGTCTGGAATAGTCTGTGAAGATGAGGCCTGCAAATTAGGTTATTATCTATGGCTTTTCTAGGGTTCCAATTTTTAGACCCTTTTCAGCGATCTGTGTTCCAACAAACAGTATGTTATGTATCAATGGTCTGGTAAAATAACTATTAGCTTGCTTGAAAAGGCAAGCCAAGTAAAGGTTGTTTTAAATAGGAATACAAATACTACTACACCTTGAAAAAATTCAGGCTAAGGTTAAGGATCTGTAGGATTATAGGATTTAGAGCTAGAGAGATCATTTAATCTAACCCACCCTCCCTCATTTTACAGATAAGAAAACTAAGGCTCAAAGAGGTTAGATGACTTATCCCCGGGCTCACAAGCAGTAAGCAGAACCAGGATGATCAGAAAACTCGTAATTATTATATCTAAACTTGGAACATTTACACTTTTTTCTTTATAGAAAGTTTTAAAAGTATAATTATATCCAAGTTGCTAAAACTTGGTGGAATTTCCAACATAAGAAAGTCCTATAAATTGATAAGTAGAAATCCATTATGTAATATTTTGAAATAGAATTTTAAGGTGTCTTAATTCCTTATTGCCCTCCTGTTCAAACCAATTCTCCCCTGTTGTTGCTGCCACCATATCCTTTTTCTCTTTTTCTTCTCTTCAGTGACCCTCCTTTCAGTTTCTTCTACAAAGTAGCATTTGTCGCAGCTTGACAAGTCCATTATCTCCTACAATTAGCTCAATCTCAATTACCTTACAGGAACTGTTTTCTCTGAAGAAAGCTGGCTTTCTTGGATGATGGCTGAAACTTCAGAAGTCTTAGAAAGTTTTAGAGTATGAAATGTAAATGTAGAGTTAAAAGTAAACTTTAGGGATTTTTTAGATTCCAGTGAGTCCAACTTTGGTTTTACAGTAGTAGAAATTTGTAAGTATTATTGAGTGTGCTGATTTATTTTGGATTGCTAGAACACCAGATGTGGAGTCGGGGGACTGGAGTTTAATCACACATCTTGTGTTATTGACTGTCTGACCTTGAAATAATTTCACATCTCAATTTCTTCCTGTTAAATGAAGAAAATGATAATTACTTTACCTATCTCATGCAGTTATAAGCTATTGTATATACATTCGAACAATTGTTATTGTTAAAAGCAGAGCACTGAGCATAGTACAATGGGAAGAATACTTGGTTTTGGAATTTAGGCTTAAATTGAAGCCTCTCGGTTCTTCCACCTGTGTGAGCTTGAACAATATCTTAACCTCTTCAGTCTTTAGTTCTCTAAACTGTAAGCTGGATGGACCCAATCTTCCTTTTAGCTCTAAACCTATAATGTTAAGATACTGTTCCTACCTTATAGAGTAGGATGGCTATGAAGGCTGTCCTTGTTGTATTCTATGGGCCTTAATCTTTCACAGACTCTCCTGTATATCTTCCTTCAGTCCTAGTACTGTTGTAGGATTCATTTGTTCTAGTGGACAGGAAGGGACAATCTCTAATTTGAGAACTGAAGAGAAGGACCTCTTGTTAGTTGTTTATATAGCCGCAAGGAAATACTTGTAAGAAGGAATAATTGTTACATTACCACATTTGGCAGTAGAAACTATGACATTACCCTGAGGTTTTTTTTTTTTTTTTTTCCCTCTATAAGAATAGAAAAGCAGTCTTTTTTATTTTGTTTTATTTTTAGAATTTATTATTATTATTACTGTTACAGCTTTTTATTGACAAAACACATGTCTAGGTAATTTTTCAATATTGACCCTTGAAAAAACTTCTGTTCCAACTTTTTCCCTCCTTCCCTCCACTAGGTGGCAGGGACTACCCTAGTCCCTGCCATCTAGTTATATTAAATATAACATTTAACATATGTTAAATATGTTAATACAATATATGTATACATATGTTGTAGTTATATTGCTACACAAGAAAAATCGGATTTAGAAAGAAGGTAAAAATAACCTGGGAAGAAAAACAAAAATGCAAGCAAATAATAATGGGAAGTGTGTAAATGCTATGTTGTGGTCCACACTCATTTCCCAGTGTTCTTTAGCTGGGTATAGCTGGTTCTGTTTATTGATGATTAATTGGAACTGATTTGGATCCTCTCCATTGTTGAAGACATCCATGTCCATCAGAATTGATCCTCATATAGTATTGTTGTTGAAGTATACAATGATCTTCTAGTTCAGCTCATTTCACTTAGCATCAGTTCATGTATCTCCAAGCCTCTCTATATTCTTCCTAAAGCAGTCTTTTCAATAGGAGAACTAGGGAAATGGTGTGTATACAGTGTCTGTCTCCCTAATTTTCTCTTGTCTTTTTCCCTGCATCTAGTTTATGCCTCTTCATGAATGTGCATTGGTGTGCCTTTTTTTTTTTTTAAGATAATTATAGCATTTATTATTTCCCTTTCATTTTATTAACATGGTTGTGAAGCAGTACTTCAAAATTATCTTAATTTCTATTTCTCTATTAGTGATTTAGAATTAAAAAAAAATATGGCTACTATTAGCTTAGGTTTCTTCCTCTGAAAACCCGTTTATAACTTTTGACTCTGTTCGAGAATGGCTAGCATTCTACAAATGAATGCTTATCCAAATACATGTCAAGACTTGATCTTTCTTTTGTAGATTGCTAGAACAATTTAATAAATACTTAATAAATGAGGAAAAACAGTATTGGTGTTTCAGGTGATACACTCAATACAAGTCATTAGAATTCTGGAAGGAAAGAAATAGGTAGACATTTATTAAGCATCTGCTATGTGCCAGGCACTTTGCTAAATTACAAATTTTTACTAACTCATCTGATCCTCACAGCAATCTTGGAAAATTAGTGATATTATTATCCTCATTTTATAGTTGAGGAAATTGAAGCAGACAAATGTTAAGTTACTTTGCCCAGGGTTATATGATTAGTAAGTGTCTCAGGAAGACTTGAGTCTTCCTAAATTTAAGTGTTTAGTGTTATGTCCCTCTGTACTATGGAGCTGAAACATTTTGGAACCACATATCAAGAAGCCCTCTTTCTTTTAGATTTTGTATACATAGCACATTCTCTGTTATAGTTTGAAACACTTGGGGAACATAAACCTCTTATTTCTGGTTTCTAGTCATGTTTTCTCTCAGGTTGCCTCTTTACTAAGGAATCTTCTTTAATTTTAAGATGTAAATGAGATAACTTGATAGAAAGGCCCTGTTTCTGTGCTGTTAAAATCAAGAGCAGTTTAGACAGTGGTATCCTCTTTTTCTACACCTGTCAGTTGAAGATGTGATCTAGCTGAAATATCTGAAGTTTGAAACTTAAGTCCTTGTATAGTCTTACTGAAAATGGGTCAGTAACTGTTGATGATTTTTCTTTATTGCCTCTTCCAGGTACTTACATTACTTTTTAGTGTTCTTCCATCCTTCTGGAATTTTGTCCTCTTGGATATCTTGAAAATTTTGATCTCAAAGTACTCCTAAAAATCTCGACTCCAGCAGAGTTTCTGTGTAATTGGTTAGGTCTGGCTCTAGATTTTCCACATTTATCTTTTTTTGAACGTTGTTTCTATTTGTAGAGCACCTCAGGCCTTAAGGCATGAAAGGGACTAGTGTTCTATTTTCATTGAAGACAAAACAAGATAGCTCACTATAGCAGCACTATTGGTGCTGTTCTCTTTGATTTGTCTTCCTTCCAGTTTTATCTGTACATTTTTATATGTTCCATAATAAATGATAAAAAAAAAAAATCTCAGGAAGCCTAAAATTGTGTATTGAATCAAATCAGATGAATGTAATAGAAATAAATGTATATAGTCTTGTACTTGGGTTCAAACAAAGATCCCTCAGGAAATGCAGAAAAAGTTTCTGTTTTTTTTTTTTTTTTGTTTGTTTGGCTGAGGCAATTGGGGTTAAGAGACTTGCCCAGGGTCACACAGCTACGAAGTATTGAGTGACTTGAGGCCAAATTTGAACTCTGATCCCCCTGACTTCAGGTCCAGTGCTCTATTCACTGTACCCTCTAGATGCTCCAAAAAAGGGAATTTTTATGTGGATTGCAAATTCAGATTAAGCTAACAGTAAGTCATTTTAGCCCAAAAAGCTAAAATGATTCTAAGGTACGTGAGGTATGGGGCATGGTATCCAGAAGCAGAAAGATTGATGTCCTCATCTGCTCTCTGGTCTTATTCGAGCACATGGGGAATTTGGGGTTACTTCTGGGAGTATTTAAGAAAAATTGGAATATATATTTAGAAGAGAGTAATCAAGATAATGCTCTATGAGATTCAGTTGAAGGACAGTTTTGATTACAGAAGTAGGCAAGGGGGTAGGAGATGAGCATCATATCCCGAAACTGAAAGAGCACTATCGAGTGAAATAGAAATTCTGTTTCTGCTTGGTCTTAGAGTGAAGAATTAAGAGTATTTATGACCATTATCCATGAATTTCTGACAATTATGGATTGAAGGAGTGAAACATATATAAAAAGAGGTATATTTAGATTAGGCTATTTTAATATATAACAAGTTTCTTCTAGCTCTCTTAAAATGGTGGTTTCATTACCATTTGTCAGGTTCCAATTCTAAAGAGGTTTTATGGTGTTCTGCCCTTAGAATGAATCCCCAGATTTCAAATAGGATTCATTTTCCTTCCTCGTGTGCGTGGGCTGTTTTTTAGGCATTATGTTTACCTTAATTCCTTCACTTCAATATGTTCTGCAAATAGAACTTGGTCTAACTAAATAGCTATAAAAATTTCAATAGGAAAGATGCAGAATTCTTTTTTTTTTTATTTTTTTTTTTATTTTTATTTATTTTTTTTTTTTAATTTTTTATTTTATTTTATAATTATAACATTTTTGACAGTACATATGCATGGGTAATTTTTTACAACATTATCCCTTGCACTTACTTCTATTCAGATTTTTTCCCTTCCTCCCCCAACCCCCTCCCCCAGATGGCAAGCAGTCTTATATATGTTAAATATATTACAGTATAATTTAGAGGCAATATATGTGTGTAGAACCGAATTTTTTGTTGCACAGGAAGAATTGGATTCAGAAAGTAAAAATAACAGTTTACATTCATTTCCCAGTGTTCCTTTTCTGGGTGTAGCTGGTTCTGTCCATCATTAATCAATTGGAATTGGATTAGCTCTTCTCTATGTTGAAGAAATCCACTTCCATCAGCATACATCCTCGTACAGTATCATTGTTGAAGTGTATAATGATCTTCTGGTTCTGCTCGTTTCACTCAGCATCAGTTGATGTAAGTCTCTCCAAGCCTCTCTGTATTTCTCCTGTTGGTCATTTCTTATAGAACAATAATATTCCATAACATTCATATACCATAGTTTACCCAACCATTCTCCAATTGATGGACATCCATTCATCTTCCAGCTTCTAGCCACTATGAAAAGGGCTGCCACAAACATTTTGGCACATACAGGACCCTTTCCCTTTCTCTAGTAGTTCCTTGGGGTATAAGCCCAGTAGTAGTATGGCTGGGTCAAAGGGTATGCACATTTTGATAACTTTTTGGGCATAATTCCAGATTGCTCTCCAGAATGGTTGGATTCTTTCACAACTCCAACAATGCATCAGTGTCCCAGTTTTCCCACAGCCCCTCCAACATTCATCGTTATTTGTTCCTGTCATCTTAGCCAATCTGACAGGTGTGTAATGATACCTCAGAGTTGTCTTAATTTGCATTTCTCTGATCAATAGTGATTTGGAACACTCTTTCATATGAGTGGAAATAGTTTTAATTTCATCATCTGAAAATTGTCTGTTCATATCCTTTGACCATTTATCAATTGGAGAATGGCTTGATTTCTTATAAATTAAAGTCAATTCTCTGTATATTTTGGAGATGAGGCCTTTATCAGAACCTTTAACTGTAAAAATGTTTTCCCAATTTGTTACTTCCCTTCTAATCTTGTTTGCATTAGTTTTGTTTGTGCAGAAACTTTTTAATTTGGTGTAATCAAAATGTTCTATTTTGTGATCAATAATGGTCTCTAGTTCTCCCTTGGACACAAACTCCTTCCTCCTCCACAAGTCTGAGAGGTAAACCATCCCATGTTCCTCCAATTTATTTATGATTTCGTTCTTTATGCCTAAATCTTGGACCCATTTTGATCTAATCTTAGTATGTGGAGATGCAGAATTCTTAAAGACATGGTGGTGAACTCAAAATAGAAACATATCCCTGCAAACTGCATATTGACTTAGAAAATCACAAATTAACATCTTCTTTTTTTTTTTTTATTTTGTTAAATCTTTCCCAAGTACATTCTAATCTATTCCAGACCTCACTCAGGAATTTTATGGGCTGCTTCTGTGACTTTGACACTTCTGTTCTGACATCTCAAGAATATTTTTGATGAAACGTGGCTACCTTGAAATTGGAATTTATTTAATTGCTCTGAATTTTCACCCATCCCAAGTAAATTCTTTCTAATTTGGCCTAGTTTGAAATCCAGTGGGAAATTTTTAAATTAAAATTAAGACAATATCTTTGAGGAATAAACAGCAAAGTCTTTACATTTATTTTGTACTTTATCACACCTTTAAAAAAGATTAAATCTATCATATTGTTATGATTGATTAGAGTTCTATAAACTTTACTATGGAATATGAGTGTATGTATACATGTAAAATAAGATAAAAGATCATTTGGGAAGGGAGTATTAATGAACAGTGATTTCATGTGAAAAGTGACACTTGAGTTGCAAAGTTAGATTAGAATCAGATTGTAAGAGCTTAAAATGCTTTCTATGATCACATTTTATTTACATTTGAACATACTACTCCCCTATTCAATAAATTTTGTTGGATCTTATCCACTGGAGTTTATTGAGTAGAGAAGTAATGTGGTCATATTTGAACTTTGGGAAAATCACTGGCAACAGTGGCATGTGGGATGAAGTGGGAAGTGACTGGAAAGAAGGTAGGAAGATATTGGAATGTTCCAGGTGATTGAACAAGAAGATTAGTAAAGATAGAATAGAATTTGGTAAGTGATTGGATATATGGTGAGGATATAATGTCAAGATTGTGACATTGGGTGACTAGAAGTTTGATAGCATCTTTCAGAAATGAGGATGTTGGCAAGAGTAGATATGGAGGGGAAAGAATTCTGTTTTGATTATATTGAGTTTGAAGTATTCATGGGATTTTTCTCTTTTGGCCTAGCTTGTGATTTCCTTGGTGTTGTAAGTGTTTTTGGATTACTTTATAGGATAGAGAAACTTCTCTGCCTATGTAGATCTACTCCAAATGACTTGCCACCATAATCAATAATAACGTTTATGTAGGACTTTTAAGATTTGCATTATACTTTACAAATTTGCAATGCTTTTCTTGTTAACACCTTGGAAGTAGGTGTTAACTATTATTGTTTTACAGATTAAGAACTAAGAAAGATAGAGACTGTGACTTTTACATTCACCTTTGCAAATCCTTGTGTTCCAGATTTTTCTCCCTTCCTCTTCCCTAAGATAGCAGGCAATTCAATATAGATTAAACATTTTCCTCTAAACATATTTCCATATTTGTCATGCTGTGTGCTACCTGTTCTTAATTGTAAGCCTATATACTTGCCTCCTGGAATGTTTGTATTCTAAGGTCTCCACTACTTTATAGTGGTGGCTTCTAATTGTGTGTGATCCTGATGGTGGTTCCTTTGCTACTTGGTTCTTTCATTTTAGATATTTATAGAATTTTTACCTTTGACCTAGTAACTCTGGATTTTGCCTGTAATGTTCTGAGTATTTTCATTTTGTTTTTGAAAAATGATCAGTGGATTCTATTTTCACTTTGTCCTATGGAGTTTTTTGTTTGAAGTTTTTTGTTTGTTTGTTTTTATAATTGAAGAGTTTTATTTTTCTTGAAATATAATCTCTAGGTTGACTCCCTAGGTCATCTTTCTAAGTCAGTTTTAAAACTAGTCTGACTCTGTTCTATGGAATATTGCATTTGACGTGTCCAAAAGACTATTTCAGCTCATTGCCACTCACCTTACATAACACATAACAAATCTGTTATTTCTACTTCCATAACAGTTCTCATCAGTCCTTTCTACACATTTAGCCACCACTCTCATGTAGACCTTCATCTCCTCTCACCCTGGACAATTGGCTTTTTTTCCCCTTACATTGACTTTCTTTTTAGTTTTTATCCAGTATTGCGCATACAACAAATAGAATGATTTTTTCAGATTAACTGTAGAAAAAAGGGTGGATGCAATACTGCAGATCCCTATTGTGTGTAGTTTGTTGTTCTTTTAAAACACGATAAAATCACCTTCCATCTATTCTGTATGCTCTAATAGAAGAGACAAGTACCTGTATAAATATACATGAAATAAGTAAAAATCAGTACAGAGTTTTCATCTTACAAGTAATTGGACTATTCCACAAATCTCTACATAAAGCAACTTTTACATAATTCCCCTGTGGACATTAGGTAGGAAAAGAGTCAGGAAAGGTACTTGCACATTCTTTCATGATACTTGGAGGTGGGAGGCAGAAGTGAGGAAGAGGAGGAGTGGAAAGTGATGGGGAGACTGGAAGCAGACAGTACAGAACAGGAAACATACGGGCTGGGAGCAGACATGTGGGCAGGCAGTCAGGAGAGGGGCAAATGTCTACATGGTGCTATCTTTCATGTTCATTCTTCTAGAGCATGGATGGGGAACTTTTTTTTTTTCTACTAATTGCCATTTGGATACTTCTAGCATCATATATGGATCATATAGGATTATCGACCTGTAGAACTAAAGCAGTAGGAGGTTGTTGTACCTAGCTTTTCGCTCATCACCTTCAGTCGCCTTGACAGGGTCAAACCAAATAATTTTATACAGACATTCCCCACCCCTGTTCTAGAGGGGGGTGATGGTGGTGGTGGTTATATGGGAGGCCAAGGAATGCTGTACTGAAGGGATAGGAACTGAAAGAAATACCATAGTACTGTACAGTACTTTTTTTCCCCTTCCCCTGAGGCTGGGGTTAAGTGACTTGCCCAGGGTCACTCAGCTAGGAAGTGTTAAGTGTCTGAAATCATATTTGAACTCGGGTTCTCCTGAATTCAAGGCTGGTGCTCTATCCACTGCGCCACCTAGCTGCCCCACTGTACAGTAAAATTAACATAAGTGGGTTTTTTTTTTTTGGAATGCAGCTTTACTTCAGAATTCTTTACATAAGCTAGAATTTTAATAATGCAAATTTATGTAAATGAGAACTGTACAAGATATTTATATTATAAATGCAAAGATAATAAATAAACATGATATGTTATGAAGTCATTCAAATTACATAGAAAAGGTCTTTGTGGAAGCATCCATGGGAATGCTGTCTAAAAAGTGAGCCACCTAAGAAGGATAAGGAGTGATTAGATAAAAACTGAGAAGTACTGTCCCAAAAATCTAGAGAGAGAATATTTTGGAGGAAAAGATAGCCAAATATTGTCATATTTGAGAAGTAATTTGGGAGAGGATAAAGAAGACAATGAGGACTCAGAAAATGTCACCACATGTGGCATTTAAGAGGTTTTTAGTAATTTGAATAGAGTGGTTTTGGGAGGCAAATTATAAAAGATTGAGGAGAAGGGAAAGGAAGTGGAGGGAACTAGTAATGCCTGCTTTATGTACACGCACACACACACACACAAGCACGGAGCTTTTCATATAGTTTATATTTCATAGTTACTACTTACTTACTGAATGGCTTGGTCTTATTTGTATCAATTGTCTGTATATTTTTCATAGGTTTTTGGAAATCCCCTCAACCTACTAATCTAGTTTATCAATCTAGTGCTCTTTTATTATTGTTGGTGTTGTTTTTTTACTGAAATTATCTTTGTCTTTGTAATCTGTAAAAGGCAATGTGCAGAGTAGTTAAAAATCTGGCCTGGCCAGGAAGCTGTGGCCACAGGTGGGAAATTTTACCTCTTAATGCTCCAACTAGCTCTTTCCAGGGCTGGAAATAAGCTCTTTTCAAGATGCTGGAATAAGACTTCACTATTTGAGTGAATTCTGCTGAGTAAATGACTGAAAAAATTAGAAAACTGGCAGAAATTAGGTATAACCCAAAACTTACATGCCATATACCAAGATAAAATCTTAAAGGGTGATACCATGAACACATTAAGAGTGTAAGAAGTACTTTATCTGTCAGATCTATGGAGAAGGGAAGAATTTATGACCAACCAAGAGATAGCATTACTAAAAATAAATTTAAATTTAAAAGATTTTGCACAAACAAAATCAATGGAAACAAGATTAGAAGGAAAGCAGGAAGCTTAAAGGTCTCATTTCTCAAATATAGAGAAGTGAGCCAAATTTATAAGCAAACAAGTCATTCCCCAACTAATAAATGGTCAAATGACAAGAATAGGCAATTTTCAGAGAAAAAAAAAAACCCAAAGCTATCTCAATAGTCATGAAAAAAAAAATTCTCTAAATCACTGTCAATTAGAGATATACAATTCTGACCTACCACCTCTCACCTATCAGATTGGCTTAATGATGTGATAGAAAATGACAAATTTGAAGCACTATGGGGAAACTGACACTAATATAATGTTGGTAGTTAAAATCAAACTATTTTGGAGAGCAATGTGGAACTATGCTGAAAGTAAACTTGCAATACCACTACTAGGTCTATTATCTTAAATCATAAAAAAGGGAAAAGGACCTACATGTCACAGATATTTATAGCAGCCTTTTTCATGGTGGCAAACTACTGGAAACTGAAGAATGGTGGCTGAGCAAGTTGTGGTATACATGTAATGGAATACTATTGTGTTATAAGAAATGATAAATAAGGAGGCAGATTTCAGAAAAATCTGGAAAGATTTATATGAACTGTTAGTGAAATGAGCAGAACCAGTAGAACATTGTACATAGTAACAGCAACATTTGAGTAATGTTCAACTGGGGTAGATTTAAGTCTTCTCAGCAATATAATGGTCTAAGATAATTCCAAAAGGCTCATGATAGAAAATGCTATCCAGAGAAAGAGCTATAAAATCTGAATGCAGATCAAAACATACTATTTTCGTCTTTTGGGAGTTGGTTTATCCTTTTCTTGTGTGTCTTATACCACATGACTAATAAGGAATTTGTTTTATAATTGTGTATATATAGCCTGTATCAAATTGTTTAACCTCTTAAGGAGGAAGGAATGAGAAAATAATTTGGAATTCAAAATTCTTTTTAAAAAATGAATGTTAAAAATTGTTTTTACATGTAATTGGAAAAAAGTAAAATAGTATTTAAAAGAACAAAACAAAGGAAATCACAGGTATAACAACCCACTCCCCCCTCTCCCAGTACATTTTCTCCAGGTTATTGATTTAGTAATTAGCAGAACCAGAACAAGATGTGTCTATCTATGTTCAGTGCTGCTTTTGCTATACCATGCTTTCTCTAAATTAATAGGTCATAAAATATCCCTGTCTTTGGCCAAACAGTAATGGAAAAGAACAAGATTTTTATAAAATTCACTTGAGTGCACTATACAAATTTTGGGGGAGGTTTTAACATTTCAGAATGAGATTAATTTGAAAAAAAAAAAGCTTGAGAAATAATCAGGGGGCAGCTAGGTGGCGCAGTGGATAGAGCACCAGCCTTGAATTCAGGAGGACCTGAGTTCAAATCTGGTCTTAGACACTTAACACTTCCTAGCTGTGTGACCCTGGGCAAGTCACTTAACCCCAGCCTCAGGGAAAAAAAAAGAAAAGTGGTGCAAGTCTTTGCATAAAGCAGGGGCTTAATTTATTTATTTAGGGGACAGCTAGGTGGTGCAGTGGATAGAGCACCAGCCTTGAACTCAGGAGGACCGGAGTTCAAATCTGGTCTGAGACACTTAACACTCCTAGCTGTGTGACCCTGGGCAAGTCACTTAACCCCAGCCTCAAAAAAAAAAAAAAAAGAGAGAGAGAAATAATCAGAAAAGTTAATGGTATCTATTGTAGAACATTAACTTTTTAAGACCTCCTTTCTGAGTGTAGTTTAATACTTTGAACAGTTCTATAATGATAATAAAACTAGTGTATTTTAGCAGTGATTTGACAGTTTTTACATTCTTGAGATGCATCAAGTGTCCCCAGTATTGAGCAGGAAAGGGAAGATTCAGTATTCTTAAATGCACTGATGCTGCAAATCTTAGGAAATAAATATTGTTGGCTGGTTACCAAAATTATAAAAAGTAGGGATGAACTGTATGGACATGTATACATACATTGTATTTAACATAATACTTTAACATATTTGACATGTATTGGTCAACCTGCTATTTAGGGGGAGGGGTGGGGGAAAGGAGGGGAAAAATTGGAACAAAAGGTTTTGCAGTTGTCAATGCTGAAAAATTACCCATGCATATATCTTGTAAATAAAAAACTATAACAAAATAAATGAATATAAAAGTAGGGATGGATCAATAGTTCGGTCCAGTCCCCTTTTTATATGTATTATACCTAATTGCTTTCCATTCAGGGTGCAGTTTATAGCATGTGCTTGGGGATTTGTTCCAATCGAGGAGAACTGAAGAATAGTATTTTAGTGCTGTGCTTCTATTTTTTGTTTGTAGCCCTTGGAATATTCTATATATTTTCGTATAATTCTTGAAACAAGAAACTTTAGGTCTTTTCAAAATGTTCTTCAATGATTTTTAAAATTAATCTTGTTTACTTTGTAGTACACTAACCAGTGTAACTTACAGTCTTTTCTCAAGCGACTAGACCTTGTCCTTTTCCATATCCAAAGATGATTAAACTTCCTGTGTATTCAAGACATTTAAGCCCATTCAGTATGAACTTTCTTATTTGTCTTACTCTCAACTTTCTCTATCAATGTATATGTGCTCTTCTCCTGAGATGCAGTGTTTTTCTTAATTTTACTTCTCTAGATCTTAGTTTTATTTTTCTACCTGTTTTCAGTCCCGTTCCTTCCTGCTAATTTTACTGTTTTGTTTCTTCTTCAACATCTTCAGTTTCCACAGCATTCATACCTCTGACTCTGATTGTTCTTCCTGCTTTTACTTTGCCTCTAAAATGAAAGGGTTGGACTCAATGAATTTTAAGGGCCATTCTGACTCTAAAATTAATGAGCTGTGATTTCCTATTCACTAGTTCCTTTACAAGCACTGTCTGCAGATAATACACTTTCTCTATTTTATTGGAGGAAAAAGTCTATACTGATTCTGTTTGTTTCCTTAGATAAGTTAGCAATTTTTTCACTCTTGATGTGGTCACTCTTTTAAATACATTGTCCTACACTGGAATTTCCATATTTACCAAGAATGTGGAATAATACTAGAAATTTATATTCTGGAGGCACTTTAATGCCAGGCTAAAGAATTAATCATCTCTGAAAAATTGTCACTACTATACTTCATACTATACTTTATCTATTTCTTTTACTTTCATCCTTCTTCCATTCTTTTGAGGTTCCAAACCTTCTACAGGCAGGCCATAGATGTTTTCTTACCTCAAGTCTAAATTTGCTTCTTTGCAATTTTTACCTATTGCTACTAGTTAGCTCTCTTGGCTCAAGAACAAATCTTCCACTCCACTATGCTGCTTTGTATGTCTTTATATGTCTATGTATATTTTTTCCATTTGAATATAGCAATTGTTTTTTTCTTTGTATCTCCATTGCTTAGCAAAATGTTAAACATTAAGTAATTAATAAATACATGTTGATTTTAGGCCATGGTTCTGCAAAATTACCCTAAATTGCCAATATGAAATACGTACCCAGCATTTAAAAGCCCAAATTGAAACCATTCTTATTTCTTTAACTTTTTCCATTTTAAGGGAATAGTAAATAGGATAGATTTTAGTTCTATATATTGAATAACTGAAAATTCCCACCATTGGCAAGTCATTGAAGTTTTCTGAGTCTTTTAAGTTTTCTCTTATGTAAAAGGGTAATCAACTCTATAGTACCTACCTTCCAAGGCTGTTGTGGAAATCAAATATATAGAGAAAGGGCTTTTTGTGTGTTTCTTTTTTTCCTCCCTCCCTTTTTTGTGGGGGAAAGAGCACTTGGGGTTAAGTGACTTGCCCAGGGTGTCACATAGCTAGTAAAATGTTATGTGTCTGAGGTTGGATTTGAATTCAGGTCTTCCTGATTCCAGGGTTGATGCTCAATCCATTGTGCCATTTAGCTACTCTTGAAAAGGACTTTGTAAAGCACTATAGCACAGAAAGAATTTTGCTTACTTATTTTTCTCCCAGTTTGCATTCAAATAGTTCTAATCAGTTAAATCTCAATATCAGTTGTACTGTGGGAATATAAATTAGTATAGAACTGCCTCCGAAGCCATTTGTAATCACCATTAACAAGGTGTAATATTCAAGAATAGAAATAAGGTCTTGTAGAACATCCTCAAATTGTGATTGAAAGCCCCCAGAGGATTGAATTTTTTTTTTAAGCTTCTTATGAGCCCCAGAATCTTATCTTGTTTGTGACTACTAATAGATATTATGGCTCTTGGGACTAAAACTAAATATTTACTTAATTCACTCATAGAGAATGATTTAGGGATTAGAAGGATCATTTTTGTTTTTTGACATTTTATCAAGAGGTCAAAGTAAGTATATTTCATAGATCCTGGTTTTAGAACTATACATGATTTGTGCTTATCTAATCAAACTTCCTCATCTAACAGATGAAAAAACTGGGTGTGGTTGAATGAAAAATAATCCATAAGAATGTGATAAGTATTTTAGAGCCTTCATTAAAATCCTAACCTTCCCCATTATAGCAGACAAGTAAAAGCTATACCAGTATCATAGTAGTTGTATAAATTATCAAGTATTGACCTGGTAGTGGGCTATATGTTTATATACCTGTCCCAGAACTAGCCTTGCTTCTGCAAAACTTATCACCATATTGACCCACATAAGCCCTACTAAGTCATAGGTGATAAAATATAATTCATATAAAAGCATAAAATGGAGAATTTATGGAACTGCTGATTCATATTAAAAAGTACTAATTGGTAAGGGCAGTTTATAGAGAGTAATTTATAAAAGAACAAATAATGTCCAGTTTATAAATAAATGTTCATCCGCACTCAGGAAAATTATAGCTTCCTAGTATCCTTCTGTACAATGGAATTGACCTCTAAAATCTGTACTGATTTTAATGAACTAGAAAAAAAAAGTTGAAATTTAAAAGCTGAACGTATACAGGAATTTAAATTGCAAATTAAGATTTATGTAGTAGTCTTATGAGAAAAAAAAATAAGTTACAAACCCAGAATGTTTTGTTGGGAGTGCTTTTTATATGTAGGCTAAGATTATTTCAAATTAATGAATCATTAAATTGACAGTTGTGTATCCTAGCCCATATGAAGCTGCAAATGGAAGGATTCAGGATTCTTGAAAGTACCTTGTAGATTTGCTGTAACCTGGTATGGAGGAGCCCATGTAGTAGATCAAAACAGGTTTTGGTGAAAGGTAGCCCTCATTTTCTTTATCTTTAAATTGAGGGAGTCACATACTATAATATAAAAGCTCCTTTGCATTTCTAATAACTATGATTCCATGGTTTAAAAAAAATTTCCATGGTTGGGATTCAAAGCAAATCTGTCTTTTGTCAATAGGCATATTCTTTACATTTTTGAATGGTATTGTTTTTGTCATAAAAAATGGACTTTTGGCTTTTATGAAAATTTCAGTGGATGAATCCTGTTGACTTGAAATTTTTTAAAACAGCACATTGGTGGTAGTTCTGTTTAAGAAAAAAAATTGCAGAATTTTTTGGTTTTTTTTTTATATGACAACTTCTTTAAACTAGACAACTAAATTGACCTAGGAACAGATAAACCCTTCAGTTGTACTGTGAATTCCCTTACCTGCAATGCAGTGTTGTGCATCTGCAGCTAGGTGGTGGAGCCATCACTTTTTTCATTCACAAGATCTGCTATGTGCAGAAAAAAACAGCCCTCTGCCTGCAGTGTGTGTGTGAGCGCCTGTTGGCTGATAAAACAATATGGTGATAGATTGTTAATGGCTCTTTGTAAAACTGTTCAACAATCTTTTGACCTCCTTCTACCAATGGGAATCCGAGCTTCATGCAGGTATGTTAGATTATTTTTTTCTTGTTAAATTTTTCTTTTTGATCCTTTTTGAAGAGAAAAAGGATGTAATTTTCTGAACAAGGCACTTGTGTGGAGCTCTCACAAAAGCTGATTTTTGACTTGTATACAGAAGTGCAGATCTAGATATCTGACTCTTGCAAATATGATTTTAGGAACTGCAAAAGCAACACTACAAATGCAAGTCTTATCATTAGCAAAAGAAAGGACCTGATGTTGAAATTAGCAAATTACATGTGTGTGTGTGTGTGTGTGTGTGTGTGTGTGTGTGTGTGTGTGTGTGTGTGTGTGATGTTTCTGCAAGTTGTTTAAGCTCTTGGTTGAGAAATTGATCTGCTAGCCTTGTAAAATAGATATGTTTCTAGAGGAATTTTTTTTTTTTAAATAAATAGTTTAAAATTAAAGAAGCAGCTGAGTGCTTTTTTCTTTTTGGTCTTCCTGCAATAAGATAGTTTGCATCTGTGAAAAGATGGAGGTAGCATTTATTTATATAAGTATTTATTTCCTTTTCAGGAGACCTGATTTTTACCAGTGCTTGAAACCTGATAAATGGCACTTTGTGCAAGGTATTTGTGCTTGCCAGAATCTTACCTAAGTTATGGGAAATTCAATTTTACATCTAGACTATGATGACTTTATAATAACAATGTTGGAGTGTTTTATAGTTCACAAAGCACTTCATCTATCTTAAACCATTTTAATTCTCATAATTATCCTGTTAAGGCAGAGTTAAGTCTCCATGTTATACATGAGAAAAGAAGCAGCCTACAAAAGACCACACACATAGTTAGTGATAGCAGAGGGAAGACTTGCATTTCTGTTGTGGAATTACTATTTCAGAGCCATTTTCATTATACTTCAGTGTTTTTTAAGTAGTTATATGACTGAAATAATAATTGATAATCTGTTTAAAAGAATTGATTTGCTAGAGTATTGGATTTTGTGGGGTTTGGGTTATTTTGTTTTTTGGCCTATTATACTTGGGTTTCTTAGTTTTGAGTGAGTAGGTCTGGTAAATAACATTAAGTAACACAGTTAAGTTTATTCCTTTTAGAACAAAGATGGTAGATATTTGCATTGTATGTATGTGGCCTTGTTGAATATTTCTGGTAACTTTGGGAGGCAAATGCAGGTATTTTGTGCAGGATTATAGTAGGTGTTGTATGAAAAACATCAACTACATTTCTTCTTTCGTACTTAATCATAAAAGAAACATTTCATCCAGTACAGCCAGAAGTTCAAATTTAAAAAGACAGATACCATTTTTAATATCTTTTTTCCTCTTCTGCTGGGCATTTAGGGTTAAGTGACTTGCCCAGGGTCACATAGCTAGGAAGTGTTGTCTGAGATCTGATTTGAACTTGGGTCCTCCCAACTCCAGGCCCAGATCCTCTATCCACTGCACCATGGAGGTGCTTACAGGTATCATTTTGAGAATAACTAAATGATCTTTAAAAAAAAAGGAAAGAAACAAACCTCTTTTTTTTTTTTAAACCTAGAAGAGTTAACTCCCATGTGTGAACAAATTCTCTTTAAAATACTTTCCAGATTCTCTCTTCCCCATGCCCCATTGAAAAGGCAGATGGGAAATTATAAAATTATACAAAATATTTCCATAAAAGTTATGAAATAAATACTTGAATACAGTGATTAACATGATCTAGTTCTTGTGATGGTTTTAAAAAAAAAAAGGAAAGTTTGGATTTTGTGATAGTTGAAGGTGAATATAAATGGGTAAGATGGCTCAGCTGGAGCTGAAAGATTTGAGATTCTGTGTCATAGTGGAAGATACTCATTGTGTACTATATGACAGTGTTTTACATAAAGTTGTTAAAACATTGTGTCCCCACCTCAGGTTGGGAGTATCTCCTATTTCAAATGGTAACTATCACTTTCCCTATATCCTTTTTACCCTTTGGTGAAATAGTTTAGGGGGACAATGATAAGGATCTTGCTTCACTTTGCAATTCGTTAGACATTTCTATTACAGTGTGCCAGGATGCTGGAATATAGGAATTGGCAGTGCACGTGAATACCAAAGCAGATGAGAGCAAGATTAGGAGTAAGATAGAGCCAAGAATTTGTAGGGATGTAATGAGGCTTTGGAGAGTCAGCACAACTTCTACCAAAATCTAGAAGCAGGTTATTCCATTTCTCCTGAGAAGTTAAATTTCCTTGGTTTAAAAAAAAAAAAATTAGTTTTTATCATTTTGTATCATATCCTGGTATTCAAAGCCCATAATTAACTACTTCTCCAACTTCATCTTCTGTTTTCCCAGATTTTAACTCCATTGAACCAGCCAAACTTACTTGTTAACACTTTACTAAAATTAGGAAAATTTACTTGGTGGGAATATCCTCCTATTTTCTCTCAGCCTTGCCTCCAATATATTCATTAGCTCCCTTAAGATAATAAAATTTGCCTTCTCTACTAGATGCCTTTCCTGATTAATGCTTCCTATTACTTTTTTGTTTTCTCCTTCCCCCAATCCCAGTATTTAATTTGTATGTGTATTTTTTTATTTTGTTTTATAATTCATCATTTACCATAATACATAATAGATTGTTTACTTCTTGAAGACAGTCATTCTTTTACCTTTAACATATTAATTTATATTGATTAAATATATAAAGTTTATAACTTTTTACCACTTAAGTTGGAGGGACTCTTAACCTGAATTATAATCTTTTTCTCCCCACTCCCCCTCACCCCTGAGGCAATTGGGGTTAAGTGAGTTGCTCATGGTCACCCAGCTAGGATGTATTCATATTAAGTCGAATCTAAAATCAGATTTGAACTCAGGTCGTTCTGACTTTAGGGCTGGTGCTCTATTCACTCTGCTACCTCCCTGCCCCAAAAATCATTTTTAACATGAGCATTTTTAAAAATAATTTTTTTTTGGAGAGAGTCATCATGGCATAGTAAAGGAAGTAGTCTCATTTTCCTTAAAGCTTAAAGTAATTCCCACTGTGAACTACAGAGCAACTGCTCAATAGTGAAATCACAGGATCACACAAAAAGCCAACCAGATTAAATGTTTTATTACTGCACCATCACTATTTGTCCATACCTTAAATAGTTTCTAATATAGTGGATTGTTTGCTTTTTTCTTACTCATCTTTTTAGTATTTATATTTAGATGTTAGATTTGTCTCTTGTATATAGTTAGAAATCTCTCAACAGAGTAGATTTTTGTTACTAAAATAAGTATAATCAGTCTGAACTGATTAATGGAATTAATTTTCATAACTTGAGATTAAGTTAAATGCTAAATTTGGTCTCTGCCTAAAGTAAAAATATCAGTACATAGCTTTTGCAGGCTACTCTGTGTGGTACTTGTCAACTCATCACTTATATAATTAGGTATTGAAATGTTTAAATGGAGGTGAAATGTATCTGTCTGAAGGAAATGCTCTTCCTATTCAAATATAGATCATGCATAAGGTCACTTATCTATTCAAACGGTGTAGATCACTTAGTATTTTTCAATTATCATTGTGCTAGTGCTATTCATGCACAAAATATGAAAAGATCTCTCTAGTGTTTCACCAACTTTCAGAGATGTATTTCCTTTACTGCCTTATCATCTGATAAAATTTAGAGGAAAGGAGGTAAAAGTTTTCTTGGATAAATATTAATCTACTTCTTCTATCTTCAAATGGAATTAAATTGTAAATGCTTTGTTTTTTATTAGACCTGAAACTCAGCACAGAGGCCCTGTCTCCCATTCTGAGACTGATCTTCCAGAACAAGAGGAAGAAATCCTGGGATCAGATGATGATGAACAAGAGGATCCTAATGATTATTGTAAAGGTAAGACTGTTTATGTGAGGATACATTCACCTGTTAGATTTCATTTTCATGCTTTTAAAATATTCTCCATTATGGTTTGCTTTTTTTTTTTTTTTTTTTTCTTTTTCTTTTTTTTTTTTTTTTTCCATTTCTTAAACACAGGAAACTGAATTTTTTACTAATTTTGCTAATCCAAACTTTTGTTTCTGTACTTTCACTGATGTAGAGCTTGTATTCACTGATACTAATCATAACTCATTATGGGCCTTTTCAATCTATCCACCCAATCTATTAAAGACCTTATTCTAGCAAAGTCCTAGAAATAGAATAAGCTTTAAATCTGGTTTCTCATATATACTCAACATATTTTCTTTTCTGACCTTAATCTCTTGCTCTCTCTTCATATCTATCTACTTACGTATATATTAGATATGGGGGGAGGTGTATGTGAAGATTTCACAAATATGAGTATTCACAACTTAATAGAAGGCATTATGAATGGCTATGGCCCAGAGAAATCATCATTGACTATCAAATTCCCTGATGGAGGAGTCTTTTCACACTTAGACTGGTCTTTAAACAACAGATACAATCTATTAGGTTTTAAAATCTTTGTAGCTTGGTAGGAACTGCTGAAGCATTTGTTCTCCTGTGCACTTTGGGGCCGTGTTCATCTTTCCCCAAGATTGGATGCCAGAATAGAACTTTAGGATATGTTTAACTTACTAAGGAATTATTAATGAAAAGTATGAGTGTTTGAGATATATCCTTTTAAAAAATGTTTTTATTCAGTTTTATTTGATTTTCAGTTTTGAATTACTTCCCTTCTTTCCATTCCTAAACACCCTCATTAGGAAGATTATTTTTTAAAAAACCAACCTCATTATAAATATGTACATTCAAAGGTCACAGGATATTCGCAATTTAATAGTTTTTGGGTGGTATGTTAAATTGCTTTTCCAGAATGATTGTTATGGGGATAGGGTAGCCCAAAATTACCTGTATTTACAAGAAGAAATTATGGACAAAATAAAGAGGTAAAATAGACCCCAGGAATGGTAAGTATGGAATTGAGTTGGGAGAATAATAGAATATTATAGTTACTTAGAAAAGAAGTTAATTACAATTAGCAATGGAAAAGACAAGTTCCCTAGTAGAACTTACAATTAACCAGGAGAAGGGAATTTGCCATTGACTAACAGGCTTAGTATTTAACACCCTAGAAGAGTTAGTTAGCTATAACAATGAGGTCTGGGGGAAGTGGGGAGAAGAAAGACGCCATGAGCCAAAGCAGGGCGAAAAAGGTATTTTGACAAAGATGGCATAAGCCTTGGGCAGATTTATTAGAGAATTTGGTGTATGGGGTGGATGGGGAGTTTTTATCTTGTTAGGTTTTTTGAGGGGGGAAGGGAACTGTAATGGAAACTCCATTTGAACAAAAGGCTTACTTAAGGCTGAGATCTGTTCCCTTCTTGTCTACCTACCCAGGACTGTAATCATTTGGGTCAAATCACCGTTTCATTTACAGTTTATTGAGATAAATAGGGAGGGAGGGAGGGTGTGTGGGTGTGGGTGGATGTGGGTTTATTTTTTGATAGGTCCTAGATTTATAAAACCAATTTTTTGTAGATAACTTTAGTTTGAGGACAGCTCAAAATATATTCTTCCATGAAGTAACCTGGACTGGATAGATCATTGATCTGACTTTTAAAGCTGCTTATCTAGATTATCTAACCAATAGCTGGAGGGGTGTGTGTGTGTGGGGGGGTATTATTATCTTAATGAAGCTATCTTCTGAAAGTATTCAGATATTTGAAGAGAGAGGAATGGGTCTAAATTCCTTTTTCTAAGTATTACAAAGAATGAATGTTTCATAACACACACACACACACACACACACACGGTTTTGTTGTTGTTTTTTTTTTTTCCTAATTAAAAATCTGTAAACTGGAAGGAGATTGACTTTTTTCCTCTCCATTCTCCACCTTTATTTCTTCTAGGAGGTTATCATCTTGTGAAAATTGGAGACCTGTTCAATGGGAGATACCATGTGATCCGAAAGCTGGGTTGGGGACATTTTTCAACAGTATGGCTATCATGGGATATTCAGTAAGTTTTAGGATTAGTTTAGTCATTGTCTTGATTTTTTTGTTTTTGTCATGAACAAAGCACTAGGTTCTCACTCTTGTGCCTTTGAACATTCTATCTTTGGGTGAATATCTAATCACTGCTTATCTTCCTATAAAATGGGAATCACCGTAACTTTAGAGGCAATAGGTAATTTAAAAAGGAGCTATGAAGTATTTTGAAAGCATGAAATAAATACTTTGACATATACATTAATTAATAATAAATTATTTTCCTCTAGCATGCCTAATTTAAAGCTCTTTACTTTTTAAATATACCAGGTATCCAAAAGTAGAAAAACTGAAAATGCTTTGTCTTAGTATTTCCTATTCTAGTTATGATTTTTTAATGTATATGTTATTTTTTGAAGCTATTAAATAATAGTCCCCAGTTGCCAATTTTCACCATAGAAATAACTTATGTGGCTTTTATGAAAATGTTTTACGTAACTTCATGTTTCTTAATGGGGATTGGGGATGGGGAGGAAGGAAAGAATCTGGAACTCGGTTTTACACATAAAAAAATGTTATCTGAAATCTTTATTGCTACTCGATCTACTTTTTGTCATGATATAAAGTACATTGATATTATATTGTTTTCTGTAACTGATTGCAACTTTATCATTATGTTTACAGATGGTTAAGGAAGGTATCAGAACTGATAGTGTTTTGACATTAGTACATACTGTCTGCTTTTGGTCCACCTCTTTTTATTCTAGTAGCTGTGTTCAGAGTGAAGGGAGACATAAAGAATGTGGAAGTTATCATATGGAGAAAATGTAAAGGTAGAAACAAAACCCTGAGGACAAGCTGTAAATAAAATCTGACTTATTATACCCAGGGTGGGTATTAGTTACTTCAGATAGAAAGTATTTGATTACAGAGGGAAAAGCCAGATCCCCAGTATCTGTAGTGATCCTTTATAGTCCTCCTCTTCATTTTCTTATACAAGTCCAAAACATGGTTTTGTCCCACTTTAGGATCGATTAATTGGTTCTCTTCCATAGGGGAAAGAAATTTGTGGCAATGAAAGTAGTGAAGAGTGCTGAACATTACACTGAAACAGCCCTGGATGAAATCAGATTGCTCAAATCAGTGAGTATTGAGACCTGGTGCTATTTTGACAATAAAATTTGCCTAAATGTACTATTTTTTTTCTCCCTGTAAGGCAGTTGGGGTTAAGTGACTTAGAGTCACACAGCTAGGAAGTGGGTTTTTTTGTTGGTTTTTTTTTCCCCCTGAGGCTGGGGTTAAGTGACTTGCCCAGGGTCACACAGCTAGGAAGTGTTAAGTGTCTGAGATCAGATTTGAACTCGGGTCCTCATGAATTCAAGCTGATGCTCTATCCACTGTGCCACCTAGCTGCCCCACAGCTTGGAAGTGTTAAGGAGGCTGCATTTAAACTCAGACTCCAGAGCTTTCCCCTCTCCCCCTTTCTACCCCCTGAACTATTTTCAATGTTTAGCTAAAGGAGGGGGGGGGGGAAATTATCTTGTTTTAGTGTATACAATATATGATAATCTATACACTAATCCATATATCATCTTAATCTTAACAGATGTATAGTAGTTCATACCCATAGTTCCCTACTTCTGCAAAGAAGAGAGAAAAGGGGGCATTTTTTTCTTCTTCAAAATTAATTTTACTCATTTTTGATGAAGTAAAAAATAGGCATCAGGAGTGGTAAATAGAAATAGAGTTGGGAGAGCAACAAATTATTTTAAAAAAAAAAGTTATATAAAGTTTCCAACATGGAGCAATCATGATAAGACATTTGTTACAGGTTACAAAGTATTGCTGTTTATTATGTGAATTAAGAAAAGACAGACAAGTTTCATAGGGAAATTCACAGTGAATCTGGAGGAAGAAGCTATGAGGTGAGAGAGTTTAGCCCTGAAAAGGAGTCAGCAAAGATCTTTATCATGAGTGTGTGTGTGTGTGTGTATATATATATATATATGTATGTATGTATGTATGTATATGTATATATATTTTAGGGGAAATAGAACCTCAAGGTTTTCACACCTTCCCAAAGGTGGAGGGGAAATAAAGATACGAAGTAGGATGTATATTGAGAAGAGATTGCTTTGAAAATACTAATAAGATAGTCTGGGAAAGCTGGGGTTCCCATCATAGCATCTTAAAGATGCTAACAAAGCAGTTTGGACACTTTATAGCTGCTTTAACTATGGTAATAAGACAATCTGAAAGTTTTCAGAATAAGTATTTTAGCATTTCCTGACTAGAGAAGAGAATAAACTGATTTCAGAATTTATATCAATTATAATTGCACAGCATCATTTCTTTTCATTGTATTTTTATTTAAATTGTTGAAGTTCAAATATTTTCCTTGCTCTTACTTTACATCAGTTCATATAAGTTTTCTCATGCTTCTGAATTCTTTGTTCATATTTTCTTACAGAATTGTAATATGAGTGATAATTTGTAATAATTATAATAATTTTCTAGTTGATTGATATTTCTTCATAATTCTCCACTACAAAAAGTGGTACTGTGTATATTTTGCCATAAGAAATAATGAGCAGGATGCTCTCAGTAAAGGATTTTAAAATTTAAATACCAAATGTTATTTATCTCTTTAACCATGGTATCTAAGGAAAACCTTTGCTGAAATATTAGAATCTGAGAAAATGTAATACACATATATATCTCAAGAAGTCAAAGACAGAAAGAAATGTCCCATATATACCAAAATATACACAGTCTTCTATCACAATCACATACCACAATTTGTTGAACCATTTCTTAAATGATAGCTATCCCATCAATTTCCAATTCTTTGCTACCAGAAAAGAGATGATATATATAGTTAAGTACAATAAGGGAGCTTTATGTGGAAGCTGCCTAATCTTATATTATCCTGACTAGGATAATGCTTGAATTGCTTCTTTCTGGCTGCTTGCAACATTTTCTCCTCAAACAAAGTTACATGCAAAGATAGTTTTCAACATTCACACTTGCAAAGTCTTGTGTTGCAAATTTTTCACCCCTCTCTGTCACCTCCTTCCTTTACACAGAAAGTAATCCAATATATGTTAAACATGTGTAATTCTTTTAAACATGTTTCCCCATTTATCGTGTTGCACACAAAAATTAGATCAAAAAAAATTTTAGAGGAAAAAAAAGCAAGCAGACAACAAAGGTGAAAATACTATGTTGTCATCTAAAATTCAGTCCCTATAGCCTTCTTTGTAAGTGCAGATGGCTCTCTCCATCACAGGTCTATTGAAATTGGCCTAAATCATCTCATTGTTGAATAAACCCAAGTTCATCAGTTGATCATCACATAATCATATTGCTGCAATGTTCTTTTGGTTCTTCTCACTTCACTTAGCCTCAGTTCATGTAGTTCTCTCCAGGCCTTTCTGAAATCATCCTGCTTATTATCTTATAGAACAATAATATTCCATTACCATATGGTATTACATATCATAACTTATTCAGCCATTCCCCAGCTGATGGGCATTCACTCAGTTTCCAATTACTTGCCACTACAAAAAGGACTGCTACAAACATTTTTGCCCATGTGAGTCCTTTTCCCTTTTTAATGATCTTTTTGGGATACAGATTTAGTAGTGACAGTGCTGGATTCAAGGATATGCACAATTCCAAATTGCTCTCCAGAATGGTCAGATCAGTTTACAGAGAGTTTTTATTTTTAAAGCATGTTGGTGATAAGTGATTTTTTTTTTCTTTTTCTGAGGCTGGGGTTAAGTGACTTGCCCAGGGTCACACAGCTAGGAAGTGTTAAGTGTCTGAGACCAGATTTGAACTCAGGTCCTCCTGACTTCAAGGCTGGTGCTCTATCTATTGCGCCACCTAGCTGCCGCTGATGAGTGTATTAAATAACGGAGAAGGAACCTTTAGTTTAAAAGAGATTGAAAATCAAACAAGACTTATATGATAGTGGGGACAGTGTGCTGAAGAAGCCAGGAAGAGTAAGATAGGTAGATTGATTTTGCCAATTAGGTCAGTTTCTTCACCAAAGATTGGAATATAAAAGGAGTCATAGAGAATGTTGTCAAAGTACTGTGAGATGATAATCTTGCTTTCATCTTTCTTATCCCCTTTTCTCTCTTCTCTCTGTTTTCCATCTCTCTTTCTTTCTCTTTCCTCCTCTCTCTTTTTTCCTCCTTTATTTTTACTGTTAACATCTTCCCTCCCCAACTCTCCTTTTTATCTTTTCTCCTAGGTTTTTGTAACACTTATTTGTGTGATAATTCTTTTCCTGAGAAGAAGTTCTCTTTGGTTGCCCATTATTTATTTTAAATTTTGGGCTTTTTTGATTACTTTTGTTTTTACGTCACAGTCATTTCTGAATAACATGTTCCCGACTCCAGTGAGTCTTTCCTTTTAACAGAGAAAAGTACTTGGGTAAAACATTCCAATGCAACATGAAATCTGATAGTATGCAACATTTCCTGCCCATTGTCTACCATTTTCCCATGAAAGAAAGTACATTATATATATATATATATATATTTTTTTTTTTTCTTTACCTCAATTATCCTTCCTGTTATCTATTCAGTTTATATTTAATGAGCCTCTCCTTGGTTATATATGCCACCAGTTGTCTGATTATCTAAAGTGTACAATATGTAGAGTATCCTCCGGAAAGTTTATTATGGATGGGAGTCACATTGGATAGACTTTGGCTTAAGTGACTTATTTATACAAAGAAAAAGTTAAAGAGTGCTTTAGGGTATGTAGAGATGATATGTGTATTTTTGCTCTCAAGGGAAAAAAAGCAAATTTTCTTTTAAAAAAAATTATTATTTTGCAATTACATGTAAAAACAGTTAATATTCTCTCTTTCTCTCTCTCTCTCTCTCTCTCTCTCTCTTTTTTTTTTTTTTGAGTTCCAAATTCTCTTTGTCCTTTCCGCTCCTTCCTCTCATTGAGAAGGCAGTTTGATATAGGTTATACATATGTAGTTGTACAAAATATATGAAAGAAAATACAGGCCAAAGAAAAAATTAGCATATTTTGATTTGCATTTTTCTCTGGAAGTAGGTAGCATTTTTCATTCCTTCAGAATTGTCTTGTTTTTTTAAAAATGTTTTGCTTAGAATAGCTAAATCATTCACAGTTGGTAATTGTATAATATTGCTGTTATTGTGTACAGTGATCTGGTTCTGCTCGCTTTGCTTTGCATCAGTCCATGTAACTCTTTCTAGATTTTTCTGGGAACTTACATCCTCCTCATTTCTTATATAGCACAATATTTCATTATAGTGATACCACTGCTAATTCAGCCTTTCCTCAAAAAGATGGACTTCACTTCAATTTTCAATTCTTTACTACCACCAAAAAGAGCTGCTATAAATATTTTTGTACATATAATTATGTCCTCCTGGGTTATAAACTAGTGGTGGTATTGCTGGATAAAGGTTTTATAGCCCTTTGAACATAGTTGCAAATTGTTTGCCAGAATAATTGGTCTACCAACAATGTGTGATATTCCCTTCCCTTCTATACCCAGCCAAAACTATATACTTACCTATAAGACAAGCCTGATCTAGAAAATGGATCTGGAAAACGTGTGTGTGTGTGTGTGTGTGTGTGTGTGTGTGTGTGTGTGTGTGTGTGTGTGTGTGTGTGTGTGTGTTGAATGGGTTAAGGTCATGCTAAGTGTATAGTGTTAAATTTCTTTCTTATTTTAAAATACTGGAGTTGTCCTAATATGTTCTTTAGATTGAATTTAGTTGATATTAGTATCTAACTATGAAGAGTTCTTGAAATTGATTTTTGTCCTACTCCTTTGAAGACTCAATTTGACTGTTTGCCCAGACATTACTGGTACTAGAGAGTTAAAACATGCTTAATCAGACCATTTGATATCAATCATACTATTTATTAAATATTTGAAAGGAACCAGATCAAAAAAGATAAATTAAGATCATTGATTATCATTATTTTGACTAAAAACTATCTTTCCTCTATATGCATACAGGTTCGCAATACAGATCCCAATGATCCAAATAGAGAGATGGTTGTTCAGCTTTTGGATGACTTCAAAATCTCAGGAGTGAATGGGACCCGTATCCTTTCGAGAAATTACAATGAGAATGAATTTCATTGTATAATAACAGTTTCAGTTGTTGTTAACAGAGAAAAGAACAGTATTGTTACGACATATTGTCAAACCAAGCTTTAATTAAATTTTTACTTTTCATTGGCTTCTGTACATGTAAGACATATGAATTAAGAAAGTATTGTATGTATTTTTATATCATGGATTTGATTTTAGAATACCATTTGGAAGAAAATAGAATAATTTTCAGATTGTTGTCTTTGGGATATTTTTCTTCCATTGTCATTTAGTAAATCTTTCAGTTAAATAGCTAAAAAGATTTATACAGAAGGGAGAAAATTTTCAGGAAATTAGGTGATTCTATTGCCTACAAATTACAGCACAAGTATCCAAGTATAAAACTTTTATCCACAAAATATAGATAGTAAATCATTTCTGAATATGAATCTAGAGCTCTGATTTGTTTAGAGCAATCATCTAGATTTTGGACACTTTTAACATTCTGTGGCTTCATTTTGACTGAAGATAGCAAGCTGTTAATATTTTCATTCAAATCTAGTTTTATTCTTATACTATGGTGAAAAATTGAATTGCTCTAGATTTTACAAGTCAGCTTCATATCGTAGAATTGGCAGGGCTCTTTAAAGAGGATTGGTCTTTATAAGTTAATATCAATGCTCTCACCTAATGTCAGCATCTAAGCAAAGGAATAATAAAGACCAAAACTTTAACTGAGGTTATTGCAGTGTCTGTATTTTTGAAGAACTGAAATTATTTGGAGTAAGGTAAAAATCCAATGATACTAATTCATTATATAGAGGATCCTGAAAACACCTTGAAGTCATAATTTAACTAGCTTTTGCAAACACTTTAAGGTTTGCAAACTGTTTTATAAATATTCTCTCTTGATGTTCACAAGGACCCTGGGAGGCAGGTGCTCTTATTATCATTATTTTATAGATGAGGAAATTGAAGCAGCCAGAGAGTAAGTAACTTGCCCAGGGTCATACAGCTTGTAAGTGTCTGAGCTGGTGAGGCAGAATTTGAATTCAAGACTTCCTGGCTCCATGTCTAAGGATCTATTACTTCACTAACTAATTGGCACAGATGTATCAAAGAGGATGAGATGGCTAGATATCTTAACTAATTACCCATTTTAAAAATTTGTCGTTTCATCATTTTCTTTTCATATATTACCTTAGGGAAAATTATTTTCTTTTCTCTCCCAGAGAAGCAAATCACAGGATGGAAGACGAAACAAAAAGGTGTAGGATAATGAGGTGGGAGAGTAGTGGTAGTGACAGATATAGGAAAGAATTTGAATGACAGGAAGAACATTAGTGCTGAGCATTTTTTATGCCAGTTTCTGAATAGCAAATGAAGATTCTAGTGTCTCCAGGAAAAACTACTTCTTTGAGATTAGTATCCAAATTCTTCTTGTGAAGTAACTGAAGTCACCCTGTGGTATTGTATCAAGAAGAGAAACAGCAAGAGATTTGCATTTTGAAGAGTTGTGAAGACCTTTAGATGGAATTTTTCCAGTATTTAATTCATGTGGCTTTTTAAAAAATCATGCCGAAATCTTTTACTAATTAGGAAAGTTTAAGTAAAATGGCAGAGATAACTGCATAAAAGTTCTTTTAAAGCTATTAAAATAAATAGAGAATATTACCCCGTTTGAAGGTTTGCTCATAGACAGATATGAGCCAATTGGATTTTGTGTTTGACTTCCGGGGGGAAATTGATTCTTTCAGTGAATTTACCTTAACATTAATCATATCCACAATTGTGTAGATTTTATGTACCCCCATTTTCTCTTTCTTCTGTCTGCCTCATTTTGTCCCTTTTTAATTATCTATCTCTTCTTTCAATATCCACCTTTGTCTTTCAGCTATCTTTACTTAAGATTGTATACCAAATATGGTGGGGTGTGTTTTTTTTTTTTTTTTTTGCCACATCTGTTCTCCTCCTGATCTTTCTCCAATCATTCTGCCTCATCAGCTTTTTTTCTTTAGCTGTGTTATGTT
This sequence comes from Sminthopsis crassicaudata, assembly GCF_048593235.1. Classification (NCBI taxonomy): domain Eukaryota; kingdom Metazoa; phylum Chordata; class Mammalia; order Dasyuromorphia; family Dasyuridae; genus Sminthopsis; species Sminthopsis crassicaudata. The sequence continues at coordinate 287,004,675 of NC_133620.1, forward strand.
TTAGACTGTATTTCCCTTAAAAATTTAATAAAAAGGTGGCAACAATATGCTTTTAATAGTTTTAAATATTTTCCCTCCACATTTCAATGATTAGTGTGTGCTTTTTGTTCCTTGGTATATCAGTGTGCATCTTCTTTTAAGTCCTTAATCAACCTACAAGATATCTGTATGGTATTCGAAGTTTTGGGCCATCACCTGCTCAAATGGATTATCAAGTCAAATTATCAGGGACTTCCACTTCCATGTGTCAAAAAAATCATCCAACAAGTATGTATTCTGGTTTTAGTCATTTTTCCATGGTTAGCTTCTCCGATGTACAGAGCTATCAATTTCCAAGATCATTTTATATTTTATATATCAAAATAAAAAATTGTTGATTTTTTTTTTTTTTGTTCAGTATCATACAAAGTTGATTACTGAAAGATTTAAGAGATGTCCCAACATCCTTCTAAAATACACACACACACTCTCTCTCTCTCTCTCTCTCTCTCTCTCTCTCTCTCTCTCTCTCTCTCTCTCACCCTCTCACCCTCTCTCTCTCTCTCTCTTACCCTCTCTCACCTGTCTGCAAAGGTGAGACTATAGATGTGGAACATAACATGTAACTTTTTTTTTTTTGATTGTATGGAACTTTTACCCTTTTTCTCAATCGTAAGGATGGTCCTCTGAAGGGAAATTGGGGAGGGATATATTGGAAAATGTTTGATGTAGGAGAAAAAAAAAAAGATACCCAATTTTATTTTAAAAGTTAATTATAACATTCTAGAATAATATTTCATAGTGGGGTAAGGGCCTTAAAGATCATCTAAACTAGGGATTTTTCATCTGAGGTTCATGCTCCTCCTAAGTGGTGAGATTTCAGGAAGTCTGACTTTGTATGGGAAAAAAATTATATGTATATTTACACTAAGCTGGCATTTCCTGTAATTTTGAAAGTAACAACAAAAATACTTGGAAGAGGATTTGTGTTATAAAAAGCTGCTAAGAATTCTGGAATTAAGTACCTTACAAATTTATCTTATACGTGACAAAGATTTTGGATAGTGAAAGAAAGTAGGGCCTTTTACTATTACTGTTAGTAATTAAGAGGGTATTCCTTTACAAAAAAATATTTCTTTTATAGAAAATAATGGGCATATTATATTTTACTGAAGTGTTGGTAGAATAAATAACAATAAGACATCCTTATTTTTTTAAAAGTTTATACCGATGCTTTTGTTTGGCACAGATAAGTTTTGTATGCAATATATTCAGCTTAGAGAAAGTTACATACTTTAATGAACAAATGGTGCCAATTTACAAATATTGTTGTTTGGGTTTTGTTGTTTCTTAATGTACAATGCCATTCTTTTAAGGAAATCAAAGAACTTTTTTTTTTAAAACATCATGGCATAGAGAATTTTAGTCATATGAAAGTTAGATGCCCAAAGATTAGAATGCATAATAAAGAGGGGCTACAATGGAGTCTAGTTCTAAGAATAAAAAGACCTCTATTCTTGTCCTGCTTTGGCTGTTGGTTAGTTCTGCTACTTTGAATAAATTGTTTCATTGCTCCAAACTTCTGTTTCCTTTGTAAAATGAAAGAACTAGTTGGATTAGATTAGGTCTAAAATTCTGCCATTCTGATATGTACAGCTAAAATGGACAGTAGCACATATGACACTTTGAATTTGAGCTATTGCATATTGGCTCGTGTGCCCTATCAGCCTTCAAATACATTACCAAACAGAATGGGTTTGAAAAACTTCTTTGCCTCAAAATTCTTGTGATCATTACTGCAGTAATATTTCTTTTTCTTTGTAGTTGGAAAATTATATGGTACAGTGTTCAAGAAAATAATTTCTTGCACCACCTTATGTTATTTACAATTTACAATACTTCTATCCTTTGATCTCAGGTTCTGCAGGGACTGGATTATCTACATACCAAGTGCCGTATTATCCACACTGACATCAAACCAGAAAACATCCTTCTTTCTGTAAATGAGCAATATATCCGAAGGCTGGCTGCAGAAGCAACAGAATGGCAGCGATCTGGAGCCCCCCCACCTTCTGGCTCTGCAGGTTGTTTTTCTTTTTTTTGAATCTATATCTTTATTAGAGTTTGACATAAAAAGGTCTTCCTATATTACAACATAGAGTGTTCTGGAACCCATTCAAAATTACAACAAAATATTCTTCCTATAAGAAACTAACTTACTACACTGTTTTCTTGAAACGTTTTCATAAATAACCTTAAAAAAACCCAAAATCCAAGGTGGTTTCTAAAATGTTTTAATTCTCTTTTTCAATCTGATGTTAGTGATTTACATTCTTAATTGGAACTTAATCTGTAACACTTGGGGTTTATGATAGTAAGTACATTAGTGATCTTGATAAAAAACAGCTAAGTGAAGAAAGTACCTAAATTTTGTACTTTTTTAAAGAATAGATTTTATTTTATAGTTAATATTGGCAGTTAAGTGGTGTTGGAGAACTCCTAACCCTCAGTTTTCCTTGGCTGTTGTTTCTTTTCTTTCTTCCTTCTTTTCTTTTCTATCTTTTCATCCCAGAAAAATTTTTTTATCTTTTAAAAAGTCAAGAGAGGGGCATCTAGGTGGCACAGTGAATAGAGCACCAGCCCTGAAGTCAAGGGGACCTGAGTTCAAATCTGGTCTCAGACACTTAATACTTCTAGCTTTGTGACTCTGTGGAAAGTCACTTTGCTCCAGCTGCCTCAGCAAAAAAAAAAAAAAGAAAAAAAGAAAAAAAGAAAAAAAAAGAAAAAGTCAAGAGCAGTAGCAGTATACAGTATTTAAATATTAAATATGGTAATGCAACATATGCATAGGCGGTTCCTATTCATTTTCTTTAAATTTTTTTCCAAGTACATACCCCTCTGTCAGTTATTTCACAAATATGTGATAGACATTTCTGGTACATAGGGGGGTTTTTGATGCATGATATCAGAGTACATACTTAGATTTTATTTTTGTTTGTGTGTTTTTTTTTTTCCAGTCAGTACTGCTCCCCAACCTAAACCAGTGAGTATGATATATTTATATATTTTAACTCTAGTCTATGATCATGTAAAAGTGTTTCTCTGGGGTAATGGTTTGGTTGTATTCTAACCATTCAAAATTTTTTATTCTTACTAAATGTCCTCTTGCATGACTCCCTTTGCTGCCTCACATGCAGTTTGTGTTGCCATGTTTTCATAAGTCCTAGACAAAGAAACAAGATTTAGTTCATTCCAAAGACCAAAATTTATACTCATATTAAGGGCACCATTCTTTAAAGTAAATAATGAAACTATATTGAGAAAGTGATGTGAAAATTAAGAATTAATACTAAAATTAACAGATCACTGGGTCTGTGGTAATAAGTTAATTAATTACCTTAGAGCATTTTCTTTCTGTAATCTTACTGCAGGCAGACAAAATGTCCAAAAATAAGAAAAAGAAATTAAAGAAGAAGCAGAAACGCCAAGCTGAGTTACTGGAGAAACGAATGCAGGAAATAGAGGAAATGGAAAAAGAGGCCAGCCCTGGACAGAAACAGCAAGAAAAGCAGAAAGACACTGAGAGGCCTGTTGAGAAACCCTTTACGGAGAACCCTCCAAGTAAAGAATCCCAAGAAAAACTTGGTATGATCCAGCATTTACAAAAATAGCATAAGAAACATCAAGATAAATTTTCATTGCATTGTTGGGTTGTTCTGGGAATTTCCAGATTGCCTTAGATCTTAATTTTTCTCTAAAAGTTAAGCAGTTTATAGTTTTGACCCCAGACCATACTTCGAGAATTTCTGGTCTAGATAATTGATTGATATGGATATGATGACCCTTTTCCTTTGATGAAGGGAATTTAAGTTTACATGTATTTTCTGATCAGACTATTGGTATTATAAATAATTTTTAATATTCTTACTTCTTAATGTAATTTTCTCTTATGATTATTGTTTTGTGATTTGTTTCCTAGAGGAGGAAAGGGTCATTGTCCTTGAGCAGACCCTTTTAATGGAAGGCAATACTCAGAATATTTCATCAGAAATCAATTGCAATGGAGTAATTGAAATAACTAATTATATTGAAGGCAATAATGTGGAGTCAGTGAGACTAAAGGAAGATCATCACAATGCCAATGACTGTGACACCCAACCTTTGAAAGAGGAAGTTACCTTCCCAGGTTCCCAAAATGGCAAGAGCTGTATATCTCAAGAAAAAACAGACTCTTGTACAGCTTTAACTTCTGGGGTATCAGAAACCATGCTATATCAACCATCTTCAAGTGATGATCACTCAGTAGAGCAATCATTCAATGAGCAGGAGATCAGCCAGCTGCAAGAGAGCATCCGAGCAGAGATACCCTCTGAAGATGAAAACGAAAATAATGGACCGTTGGATAACAAAGGTACCCAAGGTAGCCCAAAGAGTGTAAAAAACACTTTTTTTTCCTTTAACGACAACATTTCTTGTTCCTGCTGGAGCTGAAGCATAACCCACCTGTGCTGTCTCCCAGAGGTGAACACAGAAGTTGCAGAGCCAGTTGCAGTGTGTAAGCAGCCAGCTATCAATTTCAGGGGTTTTCACCTTCCACCAGCATGATCTCTGAAGGGGGCTACAGAAAGGGGATGTTTTTTCATTAATAATAAAATGTCATTTAGGGAAAAATAGAACCCATTGAATAATTGGTGGGTGTGGTAGTTGCTTTCAAAGTAAAAATGTTGAGCTCAGGATCCAGAGGAGTTTCCAGTTCTGTGTTCTTTCTGTGTTATATATAATAGTTACCAATCAGGGACTTTATTGTCTTGGTGAGAATTTTTTGACAAGATGGTATTGTTTCTAGAATAATAATTATTGTTCTTGTTAACTTGTATATGTTGTCTTCAGGAAAATCTTCTGCTGGGAATTTTCTTCTTAATCCTCTTGAACCCAAAAATGCAGAAAAACTCAAAGTGAAGATTGCTGATCTTGGAAATGCATGCTGGGTGGTGAGTTTTATATGCTGCCTCCTGATATAGCCCTCTTATCTTTTCTAAGAAAATTGACTCCAGTCTTTTCATAAACTCAGGTTTCTTCTTTACAATCCTCTGTGAGTCACACACACAAAATAGAACTTATCTCTCCTCCCTTCCCTTCATTCTTACTTACCCTCCTCTTTATCTCTCCCCCCAAAAAAAGCATCCTTTTTTTTCTTCCTTTACTCCCTCTTTTCAGTCTGGAGGAGGGGGTAGAGAGAACTTTTGACTTAGATTCATTACTTTCTAGTCATTTTTTTACTTTATAATCTCATTCATCTTCTATATCTAGTCTGTTGCTATGTCTGATAGAGGTTGCCTTGGTGACTCTTTCACATCCATCCCGCCTTTTCACACCATAACCACACTGTGTGCCCTTCTCGCTTCTTACTACTTAGTGTCACTGTGTAGTCAGCCTCCCTCCTCTTATTTTCCATTGAGCTGCCAAATGGTGATTCCTGAGTACAGATTCTGACAATTTTACTCCCTGATCAAGCATCTTCAGTGGTTTCCTCTTGCCTCTAATCTTAAATACAAATTCTTATGTGGCATTTAAAGCCTTTCATTCTGTTTTGGATCTTTCCAGAAAAATTATTCACCTTATTTCCTCTTTAAGTTTCACCCAAATGATCCTCTTTGCTGTTTTTTGCCTTTATATGATATTTTGTCTCCTTTCTCCTGTCCACAGTGTTCCCCCCTCTTAGAATCCCTAGCTCCCTTCAAAGCTCAGCTTAGGTGCTCACTGCTTCCTACAAGAAGCTTTTTTTAAAGTAAAACTACTTAATCCTAGCCCACTGCTCCTTAAATATCTTAACTTGAAGTATACATCTACTTTTCAAGACTTTCCCGCCCAAGTTTCATGTTGAGCTCTTATCTCCTAGTGTACTTGGTGTTTATTTGGGGAGAAATGCCAGGAGCAGAACAGCATTTATAGATCTAAGTGCAAGGCCTTTGATACTCTGTCAGTCACAAGAACTATGGAAAATTATGTCAAAATTTGGTTGGCCAGAGAAGTACTACACCAGATTGGTGTAATACATCAATTTCACTATGGCATGCTTGCCAGGTTTTGGATAATAGACAGTGTTCTCAGCTTTCCCAATTACCAGTGGAGTAAAATAAGGCTATGTGATTGTTCCTTACATCTTTTTAGCATGATGGTTTCAGCCATGTTGTCAAATGCTTTCAATAAGGACAAACATGGAATCAAAGTCAGCTACCATATTGATGGTAAATTCTTCAACTTGAAAAGGCTACAAGTCAAAAAAAAACAAAACAAAACAGTTCTCTGCTGCTTGTGCTAATTTTGGGCTAACAGTTAACATTAAGAAAATATAGATACTTCATCAACTAGCACCACATTATCCATATGTGAAACCAATTGTGGGACCAGTTATAGCAAATGGTGAAGTTTTGAGTACTGTGGATAAATTCACCTGTCTTGGCAGTATATTTCCCAGGGATATCCACATTGATAATGAGATTGACATGTTCATTGCCAGAGCTAGCTCATTGTTGGGAGGCCCCAAAGGAAAGTGAAGGAGAGGAAAGATATCAGACTGACTATCAAGTAACTGAAGGTCTTATAGAGTCATGCCAGGAAACTGAATTGAATTTCATTTTAATTGTCTGTAGATCATTTGGCAGAATAAAATAGCGGTCACTGAGGTTCTTTCTTGAACTTAAACTACCAAGCTTTCCAATTCTACAGTAAACAGCATAACTCTCTTGGGCAAGCCACATTGTTCAAATGCCAGAAAGACTGTTTTATGGAAAACTCACACAAGACAAGTGCTCACGAGGTGTTAAGAAAAAGTGATACAAGAATACAAAAGTTCTCAAGAACTTTGGAATTGATTATATGACATGGGGAACACTGACACAGGACCACCTAGCATAATATGCCTCATTAGAGAAGATGCTGGGCTTTATAAACAAAGCAGAATTAAATTAGCTCAGAGGAAATGTGAGATGTAATAGAGGAGTCACCCCAAATGTTCATAGGGACTGTATCTGACCTGTGGTAGAGCATACCAAACTCATCAGTCTGATCAGTCATAGTTGGCCACACTAACTCAACTTTTAACATAGTAATATTATTTTGGTCCTCTTAGAAAATGAAGAATAACAACCAACTAGTCATCTATTATATCTCTAATTGTATGTTCTACCATCACCTCAAAATCAGTATGTCAAAAACATTGATCTACTAAGATAAGTTATTCCCAACCATTCTGTTGGTGATTGCCACCATTCTCATAACCACCTAGGGTTATAAATTCTGATACCCTGATGCCTTTTTTTGTTTTAGATTCATTCCTTTTCTTTGTCCCCATAGTTAGTAATTTATTGCTGTACCCAGTGGATTGTTAAATTTAACCAGTTTCATCTCTATATATCTCTTTAGGTTTGATGTTATAATTTTTTTATTTGTGATTCTTTGATTACTATTTTAGTTCAATTCTTTATTATCACACCCCTAGCCTATATTGCTGCAAAATCTTTCTAGCTAGCATTCTTGTTAACACAGCTGTCATATTAAACTTGCTATATAACACCATTTTCATTGAACAAGAGTTGAGAAGTTTTTTTATCAGCTATAAGATCAAATTCAAAGTCCTCAGCTTGGCATTCAGTTTCTTTCATCTTATCTTCTTTTTCTCTCATCCAATTTAAGCCCTTCTTGATTCTGCCTTCAGATCTTTACTCATTTTGCAATCTGTAACCTTTCTCAGTACATGTTAATCCTACACCTTCTTGAAGGCTCAACTCAAGGGGGTCTTTTTACTTAAGTGCTTTTCCTCACTTGGTCTCACACTGATTTAAATCTTTATTTTAATTTCTTCAGCACCTATGTATTTTTAGCATATTATTGCCATTGATTTCAATAGTATTTTAAGATCTTGGGTTTTCATATGTCAAGTATTTGAGGAATCTAATGTTGTCCACTTTTTTTTTTTTTTTTTTTTTTTTTTTTAAATTCTTGGGAGATAAGTAGTTTCCTTTAAAAAAAAAAAAAGCAACTTGTTTAGCCACTTCTAAAAGAAAATTCGGCTTAGAACTAATAAAAACCAGTGTGTAATGTAATTTAAGAAACGGGAATAGTTAGCATGATACAGTAGAAAGAGCCTTGGAATTGGAGCTAGTGAATCTGCTGCTTGTTATTTGTGTGATATTAGGTAAGATACTTAGTTTTAAGGGTTCAGATTCCTTATGCTTAAAATGATAAAATTTCTCCCAGCTTATACTTATGTAAAACTTTATTTGAAAAGTTTTAAAAACTGTTATATGATTTACACATTGCTTTCTAAGAATTAAATGAATTTTAATTCATTTTCTCCTGTTTGCTTCATTTACCTCAGCACAAACATTTCACTGAAGATATTCAGACAAGGCAGTATCGATCCCTAGAAGTTCTAATAGGATCTGGTTATAATACTCCTGCTGACATCTGGAGCACAGCATGTATGGTAAGTTTTCTTGTTCCTTGGGTTCTCTATTTGACTGTATATTTTGCTATAGAATTCCAGGGGGGGAAAAAAAAACAATTAAAATAAGGATTTGGTGGTTTATGACAACTGCTGACACTGGAAGTCATTTTGGTTTGAATCTAAAAGCTGTATCAGAAACATCTGTTGTGCCATTCATTGCCTTCCAAGTTCCTAAACATCAGTTGCAGTGTGGGAGATGTGATTCCAAGATTTGGTTCAAATGCTTTTGTTGTACTTTTTCTGCTTCCAATTCTTTGTTCTGAAAGGCCTTTCAAAAGTTTACACCTTCCTAAACTGCCTGCCAAGAATTTACTGAATTCTTTGTAAGGTTGCATCCATGAATATAGTTAAGAATCATAGATTTATATGATCAACCCTCAGGAGTATTTAATTGCTCAAGTATAATTCTTAGTCAGATTTAAAGTATTGTTAATTAACACTGAGTTTCTAAGACACAAATAAAAATGGTAAATAATAGTAAAAATTGTTAAATGTTTTCAAATTCTACTGAGTTATGTGATGTGAATTATTTATTTCACCAATGTGTGAGAGGTATCACATCAAACCATTTTGTTCATTTTGGAAAAACTGAACTTTTCATTATTGTGCTGCTAAAACAGAAAAAAATGACCTTGGTAGCCATATTAAGGAGCTCTTCCCCTCTAATTTGTTCCCTTCTACACTGAATAAATAAAATTTTGGAGACCTGAACTTTGCAGAAGAGAGAGTTAATATCCTCCTATTCAACTTTACTTTCCTCTTTTTTTTTAATCTTGACCCTATAGTTCAGTATTTCAACTTTGCTCTATATTCTTGAATCCTTTGTTCATCCCTAGCCAAATATGAGCATTAGATTACTCTCATTATCTGACACTTGTATTCCTACTTACATGCTTCTAAAAGGAGATCAAGGAAGGGACACCATTATGCTGAATTGGGTACACTATAAATTCATGTTATCCATCTTCAATTGGGCCTTAAATGTGTGTGTGTGTGTGTGTGTGTGTGTGTGTGTGTGTGTGTGTGTGTGTGTGTGTGTGTGTAAAAGAAGGCAGTATTCCCCAATTAATTGCCCACCCCCTTACAAAACCTGTTTTCAGACCTTCTTTTCTTTTTCAAACTTCCCACAGAGCCATCTCTTGCCTTTTACTGAGGAAAATTCAACTTGAATGCCCTGCTGTCCTTATCTTTGTCTCAAAATTCCATGATGATAATGTCCTCCTCTGTCCTAGTCTAACAACGTGACCCTTCTTGCTAGTACTGTTTGCCCAAGTGCATCTGGGTTCAAATCCTACATCTCAAACTAGCTAATTGACCCTGGGCAAATCATTTTATCCACTCTGACTCTCAGTTAAGATACCTCTAATTATTAGGGGATTTTTTTTTCCCCTTGTATTATGCTCAAAGTTGATGCTGCTTCTTTTTTTTTTTTTTTTTTTTTTTTTTGGTCATTTAATGTGTTTTCTGCCCACTGAAGCCAAACAGAATAATTCTACTAATTTGAGATGAGAGTATTTCAAATATTTGAAGATAGTTATTGTATCATCTTTTAATTTTTATGAGATTGAGCACCTCTTAATTCCTTCAATGAGTCCTTGATTTTGAGGTTCTTCAACATTCTGATCACCCTCTTTTGGACATGGTCAAGCTTATCAGTGTCGTGCCTGAATTAGTACTGAAAAATGTGTGGTTGTAGTGTCCCAGATAAAGTGATATGATGTATTTACTAGAAATAGTGTCTAGATAAGAGGAAATAGGACTTATTTGTTAACATTTTCCATTTCACATATTTCAACCAATTGTGCACATTTAGATCCTCCAGAGTACTAGCTATTCCCTCTTAAGTTACATGCTATCTTCAGATCAGTTAAGCCAGTAAACTAACTGATAAATTTTAAGGCTGAAGAAGGATCAATAAGGCCCCCCATTTAAGATCTCACTTAAGATTGATGTCTCTTAATTTTTTAATTTTTAGTTTTCTCCTTAATTTTTGTTTTCTCCGTCTGTTCATCCTAATTGGTCAGAATCAGACCTAGAATCAATCTCTTCCGAGAAATAGTGATCTATAGATCTTAAAAGCCCTTGCTAGTGTTGTACTTTGTCACTTGAAATTGAAGTGGTAACAGTGACAAAAATAACATTGAATGTTGGAGTAGCAACAACAAAAAGTCTATGAAACGTAATTAAATTTGACTGAGCCCCGTGCTCCTAGGGAATGCTGAATTGTGGCTGAGAGGCAGCTATCTTAGCTCATATTCCCTAATGTTATTGCTAGGGATTACATTTCAGTGTCCTTGGATGTCATTGAAAGCTGATGCATACTGTGCAGCTCAAGTTCTAACCCTGAAGCCCTTTGGTGTAAAACATGCCAAATGATTTTTACCATTCACAACTAAGAAATCTGTTTGTTGTATGGGTACCTCAAATTGCTACTATGCTTGCTTGGCAAACAATCTATCTAATGGTCATATTAAGTTGTACTGTATGGGTATCTGTAAATAGTCCCCTAAATTGAAGCTTCATATTTTTTTATTTCCTGACATATTCCATATTATTTCAGCTCTCACTTTAAAATTGAAGTTTTGCAATTGCAAGTGTGGTCAAAGTACTGTGCAAATGAACACTCTCACCTTAGACATCAGAGTGGAGATTGGCTTCTTCTCCAGTTTTTTTTATTCACTATCACACTTCCCTATGATTAACATTTTTAATTAGAAAATTGTAGCTGCCTTTTAGTATTCATGTGAAACAAATCACATTGACCATGATTGACAATTGAATTCTTATTCCTATAAATATCCCATGTTTTAGTATGTTTTGATTTTTGTTTTAGACCTCTGGAATCACTATTAAGCATTGCGTCATTGACAGTTTTGTTATTTTCCTTTACAGATAGTGGTTCTCCCATATAATCATCTTGTTCTGCTTACTTAACTGTTAAATATTTCTTACAGTGCAAGTAAAACTTTCACCTCATTTCATTGAACACCCACTGTTTCCCACAAAAGTTCTTTGCTCTGTCACCATAGGAAGTGCTGTTATAAGTTTTTTTTTTTCTGTTTATAATCTCTTTGACATATATATACACATACATACAGCACCACTCCCCCAAGAAACTCTTTTAATGACAATGACAAGCAAAAGAAGAATTTAAAAGCCATTGGATATAACTTAAGAATTGGGTCTGAAAAAAGTAGGGCTCTAACTATCTGGAACGATAATGGGAAAATAAGAGAAGAGCATTGGACACCCACATAAATCAGATGTTTCATAGACTTTTTGTTGTTGCTACTCCAACATTTAATGACATTTTTGTCACTGTTACCACTTCAATTTCAAGTGACAAAGGACAATACTAGCAAGGGCTTTTAAAGATCTATAGATCACTATTTCTCGGAAGAGACTGATACTATATGTATAAGTATATATATATATATATATGCCTAGTATTGATATTGCTGAATCAAGGAATTTGCGTACTTCAGGGATTTTGGGGGTATAGTTCAAATTCTTTCCAGAATGGTTGGACTAGAGTAATATTTCGGCAACAGTATATTAATATGTCTGTCTGCCACAGCCCTCCATTTACCATTCTTGTTCTTTGTTTTATCTTTTCTCTGAAGGAGTTGAAACTTTTGTTTGTTTATTTGCATTTTCCTTCTTAGTAAATTGATGCATTCTTTCATGATTTTTTTTTTTTTTTTTTTTTTTTTTTTTTTTTTTTTTTTTTTTTTTTTTTTGTATTCTAAAAAATGCACCCTTTTTCATATATATAAATGGTGGGGGGGAAGCACAAGGCATTTGGAGTTCAGTGACTGAGGTAGTAATTGTTAAATATCTGAGGTTGGATTTGAGCTCAGGTTCTCCTGAATCCAGGGATAGTGCTTTATCCACTGAGCTATCTAGCTGCCATAGTTCATGTCTTTTTCTACACTTAGCTATTGGAGAATGACCCTTGTCCCTGTTTATTTGTATTAATTATCTATATACCTTAATTATCAGACCTTCATCAGGAATCTGCTAAAAAGATTTTTCCCATTTCACTGTTTCCATTCTAATTCCAACTAAATTTTGCTATTTTATGGAAAATCTTTTTTAGTCACAATTGTCTATTCGTCATTAAGGATTACCTCTGTCCTTTTTTTTTGTTTAAGAATTCTTCCACTAGTCATGGTTGTCTAAGATACTATCTGTCTTTTAATTTTTTGGTGATGTGTTACATTTAAATCTTATTATTTAGAGCTTATTGTAACATATAGTGTGGGATTTCATTCGAGACCTATCAAGATATATTTCCAATTTTCTGTCTTTGGCTAGATATTTGTGTTTTGAGATTATGAAAAAGTAGGCTTCCATGGCTGATTATTTCTACTATATATTATATATTAACTTTATACTTTTGCTTTGTTTTCAAAGTAATATCAGATGAGAATTACCTTGGGCACTAAGAGTTTAAGGGACTTGTGCAAGATGTGTACAAGGCAGGACTTGAACTCTGGGCTTTGTGATTCTAAGGCCAATTCTCTGTCTACCCTGCCCACTCTGCCTTTCAGCATTAATGATTCTTGTTTTGTAGAAAACTTTTGGGATCTGATAAGTTCCCCCACTTACTTCCCCCACCTCATCCCTTTTACTTTATATTTTATCCATTTATATTTTTTTCCTTTTCCTTTTTTTCTTTTGTAATCACTAGCTAGTATTTTTGTAATACTTTTAGGTTTGCAATGCACTTTCCAAATATCTTCAGATAAATTTTACTATTTTTTCCTAAATGTATGAAATAACTTCTCAGCACTTTTATGTGGTACTAAAGCTACAAATCATTTTTCATAATAGCATTGTTGTTTGTTGTCATTAGCCCTTCACCCTTTCTAATATTCAAGGATGTTATCAGTATGATGGGAAAATAAAGAAAGGAGACAGCTGGCTAGTGAAGAGTGGTATAGCATGCTAAAATATTGCTTTTCTGTGATAATAGCACTTTCAGCAAATCAAGGTTATGGGCAAATAATTTCTTTGGAAATAGACAGAATCTTGGTTTGAATATGAATGACTATCTTGGAATAAAATCTTATACTCACAAACTGATGTCAGAGTTTAGGGATGAAGTTTCAAGACTCTATCCCTAATACATGCACAAAATGGTTTCAGAATTTTGGGGTGAAATCACAAACTTTCTCCTGCTCAAATTTTCATATAAGGTGTTGTTTTTGAGAATTTAGACTAATCTTTGCTTTTTCTCTAAATACCTCAATTTCTTAGTTTTCAGTGATGTTACCATTATTCTCTTGAGAGGTACTGAATTTTATCCTTTTCAGATAGCTTATAAATACTTTTCAAAAGTATAACATCTTTTACTGTTGACTGATTTCTTTTACTTGTCCAAACATGAAAACAGCCTTTTTTCTATTTCTGAGGCACAAATTTCTTTTGATGGCATAACAATTGGATGCCTCCAACAAATTATTTTACTTCTTGTACAGTTTGTTAAGTCCTAGAACCAAAGCAGAAGATAAAAATGATCTTTGTGTAGTCCAGATTGATGGAATGCTTAATTTGAGTCACATCCAAAGTCATCTATCATTTCACTATTGATAAGTATGAGAGTTTTAAATTTAGTACAGCTTGGAATTAAGAGTAAAATCTACTTCATCTCTAATATGAAAAATATCCTCCTTATTACTCATATCTTCTTACATCCATACTATAACAGTTGTTTGAAGATTAGGGAATTATTTTAGGTGGTTATTAGAAAATGCATAGACTTGATTTAAGAAGTCTTTAAAAAAAAAACAAAAAAACTACAGGAAACTATTGATCATTTACTTTGAATACTAATCCATGCTTCTTGACTGACTGCCCAGCAAGGCCACTTCAGGTCTCACCTAAGCAGTGTTGCTGGGTTATCTGCTTTGATCTTATTTACATCTTAGAGAACTGGGAAGAGTATGTTCTAAAAGAACAACATGAATTATAATTAACTGAGGTTGTAGTTATCATGGCCAACCAAGAGATTTTCTTACAGAGCTATCTACCAGCACCACTCCCCCCAAAAACTCTTTTAATGACAATGACAAGCATAAGGAAAGAAGAGTTTAAAAGCCATTGGATATAACTTGATTGAGGATTGAGTCTGAAAAAAGTAGGGCTCTGAATACCTGGAATGATAATGGGAAAATAGAGAAGAGCATTGGATACCCACATAAATCAGACTTTTCCCTGAACCTGCTAACCATTAGGGAAACATGCACAGGGTAGATAAGACAAATTTTACTTGCAAATAAAACTGAGAAATTTTTAAGCTGGAACATTTCTTACTTATGTTCCCAGATTATTTCCCTTCTGGTTAGTTTCTTTTGAGCTTGTTCTCTCATTTTACTGCTACATTCTCTTTCCTCTTTAATATGTTTACAACCTTGATTATTAACACTTGTGTCAGGTTCTGTTAATAGAGCTGCACTACTCAGTAGCTAGAGGAGATTGCAGAAAACACTTTATTTACACTTTCTTCAGCCAATTAGGGAAGAGAATATAAAAATTTTGTCAGCATCTCCTTTTGCTAGGGTTTCCCTGCATCAGTATGCTTGATTCTGAAATGAAATCCCTACTGATCATTTTTTTCAAACAGATCTGTCAAACTCAAAAGGTTGTTCTTTCCCAAAGTATTTCTCTTACTATTAGTACCCCAATAAGATGGGGAGGAACTAGTGCTGATGTGTATGAGAGAAAGGGCTCTGAAACTTAGTAAATACATAATATTACATTTAGCTCCAATCTGTGCCTTTCTACTATAGCTGCTGAAGTTCTCCCAAAAAATGTTTCTCCTAAATACATTGCCATAATTGTTCTCTGAAGTTCTTAAAAAAATGACATACATTGAATGATACCCTTAACAATAATCAAATGGTGGGATACAGTTTTACCAAGTACCATTTGGAGATAGTTTCTGTTTTTCTAGGTAGCCTACTACATACCAGATACTTTCACAAGTTTCTTCTTTTTATCAATTCTGATGGTGGGATACAGTTTTACCAAGTACCAATTTGGAGATAGTTTCTGTTTTTCTAGGTAGCCTACTACATACTAGATACTTTCACAAGTTTCTTCTTTTTATCAATTCTGATAGTGGGATACAGTTTTACCAAGTACCATTTGGAGATAGTTTCTGTTTTTCTAGGTAGCCTACTACATACCAGATACTTTCACAAGTTTCTTCTTTTTATCAAGTCTGTCTTTTTATTGTTTAGTTTTCATTAGGTCTAGTTAATCTTTCAGTAAGGAGGGTTAAGTAGCATAATTGGTTCTCATTGAGAATAGATAAGTAATGGAGTCTCTTAGTATACCTCTCAGAAAAGCAGAAGCTGCCATCCTGTGCTATGTGAGGGTGGACAAGGTAGAAGAATGGTAGCTATTCTTGGTCCCAAGTCTAGGTATGCTTTTAGGGACAGTAATTGTGATATGGATATGGGAAGCATTCAGCGGCAAAAGTAGCTTGGAGTCAAAGAAGCTATCTGGGAGGGGCAGCCAGGTGGTGCAGTGGATAGAGCACCAACCCTGAATTCAGGAGTACTCGAATTCAAATCTGGTCTCAGACACTTAACACTTCCTAGCTGTGTGACCCTAGGCAAGTCACTTAACCCCAGCCTCAGGAAAAAAAAAAAATCCAAGAAGAAGCTATCTGGGTTCTGGCCTTTTAGCACCTTTAGGAAATGGTGTCTTAGATCTCCAATCACATGCCACTTTTCACAAGTATTTTTACTTCATAATCTCAACAGCCTTTCTTCACCTCCTGAGACAAGAATTGAATAAATTGAAACTTCAGGTATATAACACTCCCTTTTCTATCATCAAATTATTCCTCATTCCCGATCTCTTTGTGTTCCCTTTTTCGCCTTGAACAATTCTCAAAAAAAATTATAATCAACATGGATTTTCCCCCCATTTCACCTCAGTTGCAATATTTATACCAACAAACACTACAGAACTAAGAATGCTTGACTCACAATCGGGGTGCAAAGAGGAGGGGAAGTGCTAACATTGTCCAGCTGAACTGCTGGATTAACTAAAAGAGGAGGCATGTAGGAGAAAAAGAACAGCTCCTCATCTTTTTAGCTTCCTACCTTTTTGCATTCTTTCATTTCACCAAACCTAGAAAAATGTGCTGCTTTTCCATTTTTTCCTGCTGCTTCATTGCAATATCAAGAAACCTGTTTCTCTGATCTCTCCTAGCAGAATTCCAAATTGTTAGGAGATTCCAAATGACCACCCTTACATTATTCCAGGTGGAAATGGTTTGCAAGCCATTTATTTGGTATTTGAATTATATCAACATACATAAGATACATTTTTAAATATAATATAGTGTACCTTTTTTATATTCTACATTGATAAGTTTTAATTCAACAAATTTGAATGATTAGTGATTCTAATATGGCTAAAGCTAGATTTTGCATTCACTTTTTTAATAGCTTCTGGAATGGAGCTAAAGGTATTATTAATGTAAACAAGACAAGACCTTTTTGTTAGTTTTACCCAGTAGTAATAACTATTTCTCCGCCTCAAATGCCTCTTGAAAAGAGTGCTCTGCATTTGTAGATGAAAACTAAACTTCCTTTTTTCCTTCTTTTAAACAGACTTTATCCTTCCAGCCTCCAGCCTTACTCTGGAATTTTACTTCCCTCTGGTAGGGATTGTTGAAGAAAGGAAAATTTGATTCATCTGTTAATTCCTTTTTCCAAGATAACATGTCCAGCACTCCAGCCCTTCCTAAATATTGTCAGATCTAAGACCAAAATCAGGGCCCTCATGTTTTGTTTATTGAGCACATCTACAACTTGGGAAGCCCTCTCCAGGGATAAAGCATCAGGGTGGAACCTAAAAGACTCTACCCCGTGACTCACAGATCTGAGACTACCTCCTAATTACCAGGTGAGACAGTCAACCCACTAATAAAAATTGTTGGACATGTTATCTTAGAGAAAAGGAGTTAGTGGGAGAGTCATTATTTTCTTTTGGGGAATCACTGCATGGCACTTTCTGACCACACATTCATGTTGCTTGCAACATGCTATATTTGCCTTCTAAAGCAGTATCAGACTTCCCTTTTTCTACATGTATACTATCCCATGTGGCTTCTGCATGTTAATTTCTGGTCCTGGATGCTTTAGTTAACTTGATTTTAAATTTTCAAATAAATTTTTTCATGTTGCCATCTGGATCAGCTTTTCCTTAAGAAAATATTGGCTGAGAAAGGATAAAGAAACTAGATTGCTTAGACTTTGGGAGTCAGATGTATTGAATTTTATACTTGGCATTGCCAGTACCTGCCACTATAACATAATGAACAGTTTAGTCATCTTTTGCTTCAGGTATCCTATTTGTAAAAAAATGTTAATCTCATTGACATTGTTATAAGAATGGATGAAATAAAAAAGAGATAATGTAGTATGATTTAACACAGGAAATGCATATTAATTTTTAAAAGTGATAATCCTGAGTAAAGGCAGTTCAATATTTTTATTAAACTGAAAGTAAGAAACTAAATCCAACAATACTAGTGCAGTCCCCACTCATTTGGCTTATAAGTTTATATTTTTAAATTTGGGTTATGCTTGTAGAAAAATCAATCTTATATTGTACTATTTGTTTCTGTAGTGATTAGTAAAGGCAGTCAATGGCAAATGTCTTTAAAGTAGAACATATTAATATAGGAAATTACAGAGTTTCTTAACCCTATAAACCTAAAGAAGTCATTAGTTTTTTGTCTAGCCGGGTTCAGTGTAGTCCCTCGTGGAGGTTACAAGGGTAAGAATGATATCTTGAAGTCCTTTCCAATACTAAAATTGTTTGTAAAATAGTTCTAGTGCTGACAGGTACTTTGCTTTTTCTGGTAAGTCTTTTAAAAAAAAATGATTGGTATTGAATTGGTGGCCTAGAACCCAAAGATTTATATGGGATGCAATTTTCTTTTAAATTAGGAAATGGGGAATTTGCTGCCTGGAGGTTATGTGTTGAAATATGAAACCATTTCAGGAACTAAAACTGTGACATGCTAATTACTAAATATCTAGAGGGAATATATAGTAGGTAAAAATTGCTGGGTTGTTTTTTGTTTTGTTTTGTTTTTTAAAGCAAAAACTCTTAACTCTGGGAAACAGCAACCTGCCTCATGAAAATTAGAATGACTTTAGTATCCAAAATGAGCAGCAGTACATGCTAAAGATTCTGATCCAAAAGGGGAAGCTCAAAAGGCCGTCTAATGTTAATTTACTCCTTGTATTTGCGTTGAATGACGTGTTAGCGCTAACAGAGTTCTTGCTCTTTCTTCATCCATTTTACCAAGGTACAGGTTTGTGAAAGGAGATCTTTTTTGGATTTTTTTTTTTTTTTTTAGCATTTGCAGGATTTTCCAGCAAAAGTGCTTAGAACTGTTCCAAATAGAATTAAGCAACACAGTTTTCTCCTCCTCTTTTCTTGTCTCTTCTCTTCTCTCATCTTCTCTCTTCTCTTTTCCCCTCTTTTCTTTGATGCTTTAATATGCTGCTATCCTTTTTTCTTAGGCCTTTGAATTAGCCACGGGAGACTATCTGTTTGAGCCTCATTCAGGAGAAGAGTACACTCGGGATGAAGGTGAGTCTCTCTTTGGAAACATATCCAACAGCCCAATAGTCAGAGATTTTTAGTTATTTTTTAGAGTTTGTAAACATTATTGGTGATAAAAATCAAATCATTTTAAAATCAAAAAAGTGTTTTTAAGCCCCCCTACAATGTAAGTGAGTAGTGATTATAGCCAGGGTTAGGTATCCATATGTTGTGACTAGATCCCAGAATAGATAAGAACACAGAAAAGGATTGTTCATTTAAAAAGGTTTTTTAGGTCTTAATAAAGGTTAGGAGGAGAAGGGGGGAATCCAGAAAACTAGATTAGACTGAGAGTTATAAATTGCCAGGTAGGGGCAGCTAGGTGGCGCAGTGGATAGAGCACCAGTCCTGAAGTCAGGAGGACCTATGTTCAAATCTAGTCTCAGACACTTAACACTTCTAGCTGTGTGACCCTGGGCAAGTCACTTGACCCCAATTGCCTCATAAATAAATAAGTGAATGAAATAAATTGACAGATTGCTTCTTTTTGGACTCCTATTGATCTCATATTCTTCTTTCTCTTTCTATAAAATTTTTGCCCAAATTGAATTTCAGTTTAGTAATAGCACAGTTTAAATCTTTTGCTCTATCATCTTTATTGTTTAGTAGGTTTATACAATATGCTGTTATTTTAGTGGCATCTTATATAATTCTGAGAAAACAACATCTACATGCAGAAGTTTTTAAAAAATTTATCTTAAGTATCATGTACAGTTTTGGTGGGGGGATTTTTTTTTTTTTTTGATGAGGCAATTGGGGTTAAGTGACTCACCCAGGGTCACACAGCTAGGAAATGTTAAGTGTCTGAGGCCAGATCTGAACTCAGGTCCTCCTGACTTCAGATCTGGTGCTCTATGCACTGTGCCACCTAGCTACCCATCATGTGCAGTTTTTAATCTCCATTATTGTCCTACTTCACCTCCTCATGTCATAGAAATAACCTTAGATTATTAAAGGTTCTGCTGATGCAGCAAATGCTCTGGTAGGTCCTACCTAATTGAACATTATAGTCTTGCCCTTGCACACAGCCTTGTTGAATTTAGAGAGGTTCCAACAAAAGCTCTTATGGCCCCAATTCTTGGAGACTTCATTAAGGCAGGGAGACTTCAATCTACATTAGTTCAAAACTCACCTATATGAGTAAAATCACATCCTTGATGTTATGAGAATGTGATATGTATATATCACTGAATTTCTGTTGACACCCCAAAAGTTTTTGTAGTGAACACCAGTAACTCCAGAATTTTTCTCAAAATTTGTTCATGAGCATATGTCACTTTTTTCCTAGTATAATCACTATGTCCCAAATATTTCATAATCTGCTTTATTTCAATTATTCCCCTATGAATCAGCATAGTCTGAGGTTTTCCTTTTTTAAATAGGTACATAGGAAGGCCCCTCATTGCTCTAGTATTCCATTCTTTCACATTATATATATTATTATATATAGTCTATGAAGTGTCAAACATTATTAGTTTGTCATGAAAGGATATTTATAGTTCATTCTCCCAAATGTAAAAAAGAATGTCCTTCCCCTGAATCAATCTCTTGCTTTTCTTGTGCTATTCATCTGGGGCCCAAAAAATGTTCAAGTTGATGCCATAGCCAAGTTTTCAGATCTAGTAAGACAGATGCCAGTTAAATATACTTTATGTATGTAAACTTCAAAAACTCCCCTGGGATATAATTCTAGATTCATCCTCTGGGATGTTCCCATCCTTCATCTGATATGTGATAAATATTTCTTCATCTAAAAGCCATATACTACACACCCACTGCTGTAGAAATGCTGTTTGTCAGGAAAGAGATTTTTTTTCCCCCTCTTCATTTCCCAGTCATTTCTATAAAGAAATACTGATAATTCTGGTACATTTGCATCTTTTCATTTTACTGGGTGATTAAACCTTGGGTTGACTAAAACCTTTATAATGCCCCAGAATTTAAATAATTTTTTAAAAATGCAATTCACTTAGCAACAGCCCTAGCTAGATGTTGGAGCATTACTCAGTCCTAAAATATGGATACCTTTCTATTTCTTGCTACCTCCTAACCTTGACTTTTTTTTTTTTTTTTTTCTTCCCTTTTTCTGAGGCAATTAGGGTTAAGTGACTTGCCCAGGGTCACACAGCTAGGAAGTGTCTGAGACCAGATTTGAACTCAGGTCCTCCTGACTTCAAGGCTGGTACTCTATCCACTATTAACCTAGCAGCCCCACTAACCTTGAATTTTTGAGGTTATAGTTTCATGATCTTGCCTGAGTTCATATTTTTGAAATTGAATAATTATGAAATTATTTTGCTGTGAAGGATCCCATGGGTATCCAAAAGTAGATTCTTCCTCCCTTGAAGGGGATTACACCAAGTGACTTTCACAACTTGATAAGAAAGCAGTTTGCTACTGTTAGGTACATTAGAATCTTTTGGGGATGAAGAGAGAACAGAAGTTTGGGAGATACCTTGTTTCCAAATTTACAAGATCCTATAAATTTTAGGAAGATAAAAAGATGAATAAATGGTTGCATAGATGTAGATAGAGATATAGACTTAATGTAAAGGAAAAGTTAATCCTGTCCATAACAAGTAAGTTAGAAACAGTTTGTTTAATTTAAAGGTGAAAACAACTTAAAGGTAAAATGGCCCATATGATATGTCCCAGCTGGGATCCTGTCTGCAACATTTTCAGTAGCAAAAACAGTGGTTTAGGCATTGGCTCAAAAGCTCTTGCTATTCTTTGGTACTTTTTGCTTGTGTATAAAATTATTTTATTTCTTTCTAATCTCTGTTTACCTGAAAGGAGACAGAAATTCCTTGTTGGGATTTATTTTTCTTTAGTTTTCTCTACTTTGACTGCACAGAGTCCTGTACAGTATTTTAACTTGTCCTAGGAGGGAAAAAGTTATTTTTTTCCTGCCTTGCCTAAGAATAGGATGTTTCCCAAATATTTTCCTCCATGATATATTGAGCCAGCTAATTTCCAGATAAAAGTGTGTAGCCACTGTAAAAGAGGCCCTGGGTGTCAGGTGCTGCATGTTTGGTCCCCTTTTGGTCCCTGCTCCCCAGCCTATGTTCTGTAGCTAACTCTCCACAGCCCTTGAAAAAGTGATTCTAGAGTAAAACTCATTCTCAGCTTGCCCTTGATGCTGTTCTTCTTGCCCTTCTGTTTTAGACCACATTGCGCATATTATAGAGCTGATAGGCAGAATACCAAGACGCTTTGCCCTCAGTGGGAAATATTCACAGGACTTCTTCAATCGCAGAGGTAGTATTGAATCGTGTTAGTTTCCATGCAGGCGTCAGGGACGTACAGCTGCGGGAAGCAGAGCATTCTCACCCAGGTGTGATACTAGCCGCCAGCCAGGGAGCCTTGCATGGGTACCTGGCTGTGTGTGGCTCTCAAGACTCTCCATCAGCTGGATTGAGTCCTACCCCTACATTGAGAGATGAAAGTGAGCATTAGAAGCTCTGCCAAGTATAGAGGTGTGCATGCTGCTCTTTCCACCATTCTCCAGAGCTGCATCTGCTGCTCGGCAGCAAGCGGGTCAGCCTTAGCCCTGTTATGGATGTTTTTTTCTTTCCTCTTTAAAATGTTTGGAACACACAGATCACATTGCATTGATCATAGAACTGCTGGGGAAGGTGCCTCGCAAGCTCATTGTGGCGGGAAAATATTCCAAGGAGTTTTTCACCAAAAAAGGTAAAAGACACATGAATTGTTTAACCCCTGACATTAGGGGAAATGGTTTAGTAAAACCCAAGAGGTAAGTGTTACCCTCAGGAAATCACGGGGTCAAAGGAGCAACTTTGTCATTCTCTTGTCTAATCTCTGTATTAGGAGAAAATGCCAGTAAAAAGGACTGTGCTTGTAACCCAGCATCTTTGCTAGGTGTGAGGATACCTAGCAGATGCTGAGCTGGCATTCACAGAGCCTTCACTGTGACTTCTGCCTGTGGTTTAAGAGCATTCCATATCAGGTGATCTGTATGTAGCAAGTCATTTTAATTGGTAGTAGTAAAAAGTGTCCTGTCAGTCAGGGTAAAGTGACTTATTCAGGGTCATGCAGCTATTAAGTGTCAAGTGTCACTTGATACACCCAGATTCTCCTGGTTTCCAGGGTAGGGCTCCATTTAATTACCCCAGTCAATGAAAAATTGTTCTCTTTGGCCTTCAGGCTCATTCTCTGTAAAACATTCATAAAATCTCCAAGTTCCCTCTGAGTTCCAGAACCTCAAACCTCTGATCTTAAGCTTCAAGTTTGGGGAGTTGATTTATCAGAAAATAATGGTGATGCTTTTTTCCTCTTTCAGCAGAGAGAGAATAATTTGTGTATAATTTACTGGTAATTTGAAGGTAATGAATATTGGCAGGGTCACCTCTCATTTATACTGAGAGAGATTAGATTGGAGGTGAAAAACAAGTAGGGTAAATGTAGTCAAAAAGTATATGATGTAAAAATTTGGAATGTGTGTGTGTGTGTGTGTGTGTGTGTGTGTGTGTGTGTGTGTGTGTGTGTGTGTAATTTCAAAATTAAGAGAAAAGCAGAGTAGAGATTGTATTGACCTAGATCTGATTGCTCATTCATGTGTCTACCATTGGAAAACTGAAGGACTTGAACTAGACACTTTTCTCTCTGGCCATTGCTTTCCTCATCTGTAAAATGTTCAGGGTGAAATAGGACAAGTCTGTAAGCTTTGTTCCTTCTCTAAAATGGAGGCCACTTTTGAGCTTTAATGGGCTTTCAGAGGTTTTCCTTGATTTATGCAAAGATCCATGTAAAATAGTAAATTCACAAAACTTGACAAAATAATTGAGACCACTTGGGGAAGGAGAGAGTGTCATCAAATCAAGTTGGTAAATTGTGTTATTGTGGGAAAATAAAGTTGGAAACAAGATTGGAAGAAGCCCTTTTCAGTCCCACCTGTAAAGGGTTGAGATTAGGAATAATATATTAAACATCAGGCCAGAATTGCAGAGTTGGAGTAGACCTCCAGGCCATCTGATCCAATTTATACCTGAAAACTAATCTGGTGTCAGGAGAACCTGAATTAACATCTAACCTCAGGGACTTGAATAGTTGTGTGATCCTAGACAAGCCACTTCATCTTTGTCTGCCTAAGCTTCCCAAACAATGAAACAGGGATGATAATAATAGCACCTATGTCACCTGGGTTGTTGTGAAGAACAAATAAGATATTTGTAAATTGCTTAGCACAGTGATAAGGATATAGTGGGTGCTGTATGATGCTTGTTCCTTCCTCTCCCTTCAAAATAGGCCTACTAAATGTTCTTCTAGTCCTTGCCTTAAAGATAAAAAAACTCGTTATCTTCAAAGTAGCCAGTTTACTTGGAAAAGCTCAAATTGTTAGGAAAATTTTCCTTACTGAAAGCCTAAATTTTTCAACCTTTACCTATTGCTTCTGGTTCTGCCCTCTGGGATCAGACTGATAATCTCTTTCTTTTGACAGCCTTTGAGATATTTGAAGATTGCTACTATGTTTCTCCCTCTCCTCCTCATCTTTGCTTCTAGTAAAATACCATTTCTCTAAGCTGGCCCTCATAAGGCTTGATATTTGAGCTGTCTTACCATCTCTAAATCCTTATTCAAATATATTGCTTGGGATTGAACGAGGCACTTTTGGAGTTTTCTGAGCAAGGAAGAATATAGTTAAGATTTTAAGATTTGCACCTCCTTATTTCTACAAGTAATTTTTCTATCAGTCCATGCCAAAAAACACATTAATTTTTTTAGGTATTGTGCTGACTTCCTGATAGAAGGAAAACAAAACATTTTCATATCTGGTCCACCTTCAATGGAATTGTTTCTTTTTTTTTTCTTTTCTTTTTTTTTTTTTTTAATGTATTCTCAGTCCTGATACAGAAAAATATTTGTACCAAAATACAGCTCATTTGAGTAGTTTTTGGTTATAGTGTATCAAATTAGATGTATTATGAAATTAATGCTTGTCATAAACTAAATATGATTCTTCTGACTGGTTGAAAATGTTTGAGAGAGAAAAAAGCTGGTTGCTGGATGCTCATATAAAAACCTGAGCTCCTCCAAAGAGAGCATTGGAAATTATATGCATGTTTTGTTAAATATGCTTGTTATTGGGAAGTTTAAATTCTTAATTTTTTTTTAAAGTACTAATGCCTGTAGCTCTTGGCAGCCTCTGCCTGGATTGAAAAATGGATTTACAGGAAAGAAAGGTATTGTTTATCCATACTTATTGGTCATTTTCATTTATCCTGTTTTCCCTACAGGTGATCTGAAGCACATCACTAAACTGAAACCTTGGGGCCTTTTTGAAGTTCTAGTGGAGAAGTATGAGTGGTCTCAAGAAGAAGCAGCAGGCTTCACGGATTTCTTATTGCCAATGCTAGAGCTGATTCCTGAGAAACGAGCCACAGCAGCAGAGTGTCTCAGGCATCCCTGGCTTAACTCCTAATGTCATTGACCCAATGCCATAATCCTCTGGACTCTGGTTTGCAGCAGAGATTATACACTGACCCAGCTGTTCCAGATGCTCTCCTTCCTTTTTCCTTCCTTCCCTTTCCTTGCCATCCTTAAACTTCATGTCCCCTTCAAGCATTCTCCTTTCCCTTTTCAGGGTGAAGCTCTTCCTTCAAGGCTTCCTAGATTATTGTTATTTTTTAATCTAATATGTTCATTTGGGTTTGCTTACTTGACCCTGTGGGAATCCCCACAGCCATTGGGCATCCTGAGTGAGTTTTGCCTTGGTTGGGCTCTGCCAAAGACTAATGGACTGGAATGTGAAACCGCCCCTCATTTTCTCGCTTCCATTAGAACATCCTTCTTTAAATTATAAGCATCATTTTTAAAGAGCGCAACAAAGATGTATGAGCCCATCCTTAACTCACTGACTCTAAGAGTCATATTTTCTAGTGCATATTCTCTTGCCAGCAGAAGGATGAGAAAAAGATGTTAATTTAATGTGCAGCAAAGACACTGAACATGCTGTGTTGAGTGCATCCTATTCCTGGAAGGTTTGTTATTCTTTACAGTCACAATTTTTTTTCCTGCAACTTTTGGCTTTTGTCTTTGAAATGGGCTCTGTGAATTAAGACTGAGTTTTAGTACTGTTTTACCACTGTTCAAATTGGTCTCCATATTTACTGGTATAACTTTAACTCTCCTATGCCCAGATCTTCAGTCTGACTAATAGATACAATGGAAATGGAAGCCGAAATTGGAACCATTGACTAGAAATCCTTCCAAGGGCAGGTGTGCTCTTTGGCTCTAGACAGGCGGTGGTTTCTGTAAGCAGTGTTTCCTTACATATCTTCTGCTTTCCTGAGAGCAGAGGGTTTTGGTTTGGGGGTGTTTTTTAAGGGGGGGTAGGGGCAGGGAAATTAGTTTGATTTCTTTTTAAAACCCTGGCTGGCACTTTACTCGTTCTGCTTGAGTTGAAACCCCCACCCTATCACTAAAGAATTCAGGATGATTCTGAAAAAGCTCTGAGGGTTAAGTCCTTTGTTTCTGGGAAGAGAAAAAGATGTCACCAGGGCTTCTGATTCTTTTTCCAAACAATTCCTTAGAGGTACTTTAAATCTTTCATCAACATTAATTTACCCAAGGTTCTGGCCTTGAAAACCATTTCCCATTTGGCTTTGCTTTTTTTCTTTTTCTTAAGTGGTTTGACATTATGCTTAGGCATAACCCAGATATACAAGAAATCAGGAGGGGAGAGGTATGACTTTACACTACCCAACCCTACTCCCTTATTCTGCTCTCCTCTCCCCCCTTCCCCCAAAAAATAGCCATTCTCTGCTGCTATTTCTTGTATCAGCATACAGGTGGTTGCTCGTTAGAGTATATAATGTAAGCTTTTAACTTCAATAACTTCAAGAAGGTTGGGGTATACTTAAGGCTTGTGGGGGGGTGGGGTTTTTTTAAAAAAAAAAACAAATTTTTTTTTTTTTTTACAAGAAAAAGTTAAAACCTTCGTAGAATTTGCTAGTTTAAGAATGGGTCTCCCAGATTTGCCCCTTGATATTACGAGTCATAACCAAAAGCCAAAGTTCAGCAGGATTGGGATCACAGCAGCTCTTCCTCATTATGGACCAAAGGGCCTTGCTCTCATAGAGTTTGGATTCTGCTTCAGAACTGTGGAATTTCAAGAAATCCAACTGTTAAAATGTTATTTGCTCGGTTTTCTTTGAGTTTGAAATCTAATGGCAAGGAAACCAATGATGACATTGTGTGATCCATGTAAGCTGTACGCACTCTTCCCTGCATGTCCTGGTCGGGCTAGCCAGTTCATCAGATTCTTGATTTGGTGATACTAATGAAGTCAGATGATGTTATTTCTCTAGGGGATTTCTGGGCCAGGCTACCCATGTATATCTGTGAAGAATAAAGAAGATAATAAAGCTCACCAAGCATTCATAACGTCAGGGAAATCCTTCAGCAACTTAATTTTTCCCTGGGTTGCCAGGTTTATCTGTATTTTTAGTAACAATAAACTAGGACTCTTGAGTTATATTTCTTTAAATGCCATTAAGCCATAATAGTAGGGTTAAAAGGCATTTCTGGTGGTGGCATTGAAGAAGAAAAACTGTAGTCATTCCTTTTCAACAAATAGTCTGATATGAAAGGAATAATTCTGATGCAAAAGGAATAACTTCTTATTATCATGGTGGTAAGATAAGTCCTGTAACTTAACTTCTGAAATGTTTCCCTACCAAATAAGGGCTTTTTTCCCTGAGTCACTTAGGGAACCAGATGAATTAGAAAACATGAAGAGGCAACTGTAGAATCCAGTCTTCCAGGTGCCCCCATGCTCGCTCTCTCTTGAGCTTTCATCCTACGTTGAAATTGCCATAAAATGCTCACTAAAGGATTTGTACTTGCTGTCAGTAAAAAGCAACAATACAACAACCCTGAAGGAAAATACATTTTTATTCTTTCTACTTGGGTGCACTGTCTGTTTTCTTTGTAAATGCAATACAATAAACAAATTATTTAATAACCTATATGTTTCTAGGAAGCTTTTGTTATGAGATCTGTTCCTACTAAACTGCAGAATAAGGAGGAATCGATCTTGAAGTGAAAAATATCTAAAAGAAACTTCAGAACTTAGATGATAATGTGTTTTGTATTCTCTGTTTCTGATCTGTATATGATATTGACTTTGTTGTGAGTTTAAAGGGAACAATCTGCCCAAAAAAATTATGCTGAAATGGAGAGATCAGCTTCTTGGATATATGCAACGGCATGAACTCCATTCAGCACCACTAGGCCAAAACAAGAGTACTAAATTGACTTAAGTTTTAAATAGTGGAATCTCAAGGTGGCCACAGGGATTTTGGTTCTTAACCTAGGGTCCATAAGCAAAATTTTTAAAAATATCTTGGTGTGGCTATTTCAATATTTATTTCCCTTGTAATCTTGTATTTAAAACTGCAAGGGTATCCGTGGGTTTTACTAGACTTTAAAAGGAAGTTTAAAATTCCTGTATTCTAGCTACTAACCCTTCCCCAACAACTTCCCACTCTATTGAATGATGCTGTTTTACAGTGGCAACAACAAAAATTTCTGTATCAAAATTTGTTACCAGAATCAGTCTGAGTATGAACTAACTTTACCACGATCTAATGTTTCTTTTGTTCCAGGTTTTTACCTATTCTATCTTGGAAATAAGTTTATCGATAAAAGGAATAGGTCTTTCAGCCAACCCATGACTTGGGAAACATGGTGTTATTGGTAGTGTTATGTAGCCTACTAAATAATCCTGATTATTTGGTGTCTTGGTAAGGGAATGATAGCTGGCATTCCTAACCTTGTTGACAAAACAGTGATTTATAAAACCTTCAGTCTTATGGGAAACATTTTTGGTCAATTTGGGTGGATAGTGGTAAAGGGGGGGAATGCGTACAGTAGATATCTAGATAGATACTTCCTTTCAGAAAATGCTGCAAGATTATCATATTATTAAAAGCAAGTTATGTCCTTAATGAAAACAGGAATCTATTACAAATAAGGAAATGTGAAGACCAAGAAAGGATTTGCAGTCATATTAAAGTATAGGATTAAGTTGTTGATAGTAATAAGGAGTTCTTAATTCCAGGCTTCTGCCTTGAGCTTGCATCATTTTTGAGGGATTTAGTATTGGGGCAAGAGTTGAGAAAGTATTGCAGACATTAGTTGTTCAATCATGTGCAACATTTTGTGACCCCTTTGAGTTTTCTTAGCACAAATACCAGAGTGGTTTGTTATTTCTTTCTCCAGATGAGAACACTGAGGCAGAGTTTTAAGTGACACACTGAGGTTCACACAGTTTACCAAATACCAAGTATTTGAGTCCAAATTTTAATTTGGGAAGATGTCTTCCCAGCTCAGACCCTATACTGTTGCCATCTAATTGCAACCATTTCTACTTGATAAACAAATTTTGATTTTTTTTTTTTGTTGCCCTTTTTATAACAATGGACTTGGAATAGCAGAATGGAATTGTTGAGTTTGAAATTTTGTATCAATTGATATGTGTTTTTTTTTTCATTGTGGTATGATTTAAGTTGAAACAATTGATTTGGCAGTGTTGATAATATTTGAAATGCTAATTTGAAAATACTTTATTGAATAATTTCCACCTGTTTGTTCTTTAACATCTTAGTTCTACAGCAAAGATCCTCAACCTGGGGCTACATATATCCCACCTAGGGAATAAAAAAAAGATTATCTAGAAGGTATGGGGAAGATTTATTATCCTGTTGAAATTGATTTCTCATGTGGAATAGTTACTTCTGTATTTAAGAAAAGGTCTAGCTGCCTTACTGAAAATCAAGCAGTACAAGGATGAAAAACATGAAGAACCTCTGTTTTAGAGGAAATGTTACTACTGCAAATTATGTGGACCTTTAGATTTTGTTCTACTTTTCTCAGCAGCCTTCATTTGTCACCCCAATCCTAGAGATAAAGTTCCAAGGTAATAAGTGGCTAATTTCACTTTTTAAAAGCCCATTAAATAAAAGGACATGACCTGGGAAGTATGATGATTGTAGAGGATAAGAGAGGGACATAATTTGCAATTTTGTGAAAAAAGTTTCCTTTCCAAGTTTAGGTTTGGGACTTAAATTGAAAAGAAATATAGATAATAGCCCCAATTCACTTCTTCCAAATCTGTCTCTGCAAGGTTAAGTTTTGTTTGTTTGTTTGTTTGTTTTTTCCTGAGGCTGGGATTAAGTGACTTGCCCATGGTCACACAGCTAGAAGTGTAAAGTGTCTTGAGACCACATTTGAACTCGGGTCCTCCTGAATTCAAGGTTGGTGCTTTATCCACTGCGCCACCTAGCTGCCCCTGCAAGATTAAGTTTGGAATTCAAATGCCCCTGTCACTTAATCAAACGACATTAATAGTCCTATAGCCCCAGCTCAGTAGAGAAGGTCAGAATAAGGTAGCTATCAGTAGAAAATTTAACTAGTGCCAGTGAGTAAGCTCTTTGTTGTAGCTGAAATCTGAGCAAAAAGGGACTTTAATATGGCCTGGGGTTTGTGAACTTCATATTTTGATAAACTGTATTAAGTGTTTGGCTTCTTTTGTAATTTTGCATATTTGGGGCATTTAAAAACAATTTTGAGAAGAGAGCCATACACAAGAAAGATAAATCCTCTGATGGAGCCTGGTTCCTTTATTTTGTAACTTAGGCACATAGAGGGGAAGTGACCATGTATAAATTTCCAATAATTTCCTGAATGCTTAAAATGAAAGGAAATAAGTAC